>NC_089580.1:105642856-106322856 GCF_019320115.1 Miscanthus floridulus | reverse complement strand
CAACTTGCATATTTGAGTTAGAGAGCACTTGATCTTTGTCATCTTCAACTTCAATTACCTCTATAGGCCTTATATCACCAACATCCATGTTCTTTATTGAATTGACCAATTGAGTGCCTCTCACATTGTCTAGATTATCATCTTCCTCTTGGGAACCATTGGTTTCATAAAATTCCACATCATGAACCTCCTTAAGACTACCACTAGCCAAATTCCAAACTCTATAGGCTTTGCTAGTAGTTGAGTAACCAAGCAAGAAACCTTCATCACATTTCTTCTCAAACTTGCTCAATCTAGTGCCTTTCTTCAATATGTAGCATTTGCAACCAAAAACCCAAAAGTATGCAATATTGGGCTTTCTATCATTCTAGAGCTCATAAGGTGTCTTCTCTTTTAATGGATGACCATAGATTTGGTTTCTATAGTAGAAAGCCATGTTGATTGCTTTGGCCCAAAATGAATGACTCACATTGTACTCACTCAACATTGATCTTGCCATGTCAATCAAAGTTCTATTCTTCCTCTCAATTAGGCCATTTGATTAAGGAGTGTACTTGGCCGAGAATTGATGCCTAATTCCAAACTCATCACACAAATCATCAATTCTTGTATTCACTTCCATTGTCACTTCTCACTTTCTTGATGGTTGTTTTAAACTCATTGTGAATTCTCTTGATGAATGTATTGAAGGTTGCAAACACATCACTCTTAGCAACAAGAAAGAACACCCATGTATATCTAGTGAAATCATCCACAATCACAAATCCATATTTGTTACCACTAATGCTAGTGTATGTGGTTGGTCCGAATAGATCCATGTGCAACAACTCAAATGCCTTAGATGTGCTCATCATGCTTTTCTTAGGATGTGTGTTACCAACTTGCTTTTTGGCTTGACATGCACTACAAAGCTTATCCTTCTCAAATGTGACATCTTTCAAGCCTCTAACTATGTCATACTTGATCAACTTGTTCAATTGTTTGATTCCAACATGACCAAGCCTTCTATGCCATAACCAACCCATGCTAGGCTTAGTGAGCAAACATGTTGACAATTGAGCTTCTCTAGCATTGAAATCAACAAAGTATAGATTCTCCTATCTAAATCCTTTGAATATCAAGTTAGCGCCATCTACACTTATGATCTCTACATCATCCACACGAAATATGCACTTGAAACCAAGATCACACAATTGAGCTACCGACAAAAGGTTGAAGTTCAAGCTCTCTACTAGTAGCACATTGGAAATGCTCAAGTCATTGGATATTGCAATCTTACCAAGACCCTTGACCTTGCCTTTGCCATTGTCACCAAATGTGATACTATCAATCCCATTTCTCTCATTCTCATTGATTGAATTGAACATTCTTGAATCACCGGTCATGTGTTGTGTGCACCCACTATCAAGCACCCAATGCCTTCCTCTGGCTTTTTTATTGACCTACAAAAGAAGATCAATTCTTTTTAGGTACCCAAACTTGCTTGGGTCCTTGAATGTTAGTTACCAAGGTCTTTGGTACCCAAATGGCCTTTTTCTTTAGGCCCACAATTGGTGTACCAATGAACTTAGCCTTCACACCATTGGCACCCTTAACAAGCACGTAACAAGAATTAAATCTTATAGAGGATACATTAGGTTACTTGTTCTTGTTAATCTTGCAATATTGCTCTATATGCCCAACTTGCTTGCATCTATTGCAAAACTAACCATTGCCCTTTATAAAGCTAGCTTTGGGAGTGACAAAGGACACCTTGCCTTTCTTGGGGGTATAGCCTAATCCCTCTTTGTTGAGAGAGAACCTTTGGCTACCCAATCACTTTAGCAAGCAGGCATCTCCACCATAGGCATTGCCTAAGGCACGAGTGAGCTCATTCACATCCTTCTTGAGGGTCTCATTTTCCACCATTAGTGAGGCATCACAAGTGAAAGCATCACCCAAAGGGGAAGTAGAAGTGGTAGTGCTACAACAAGGATTAGTGGGAGCAACAACAATGGGCTTATAAAAATATGCATCAATAATATCACATGTTAGTCCCACATCACAAGACACAATTACTTGCTTCTTCTTGGCTTCCTCCTTCTTGGCCTGCTCAATGAGAGAGGAGTGAGCCTTTTCAAGCTTAGAGTGAGCTTTGCCAAGCTTCTCATGGGCTTCAATTAGCCTCTCATGAGTGGCATTGAGATCATCAATGGATTGCTAAAGAAATTTGACTTTCTTGCATAATTCTTTGCACTCCTTTCTCTTCATCTCAAAGCAAGTGTGCACTTGCTCACACATGTCCAAGAGCTCCTCCTTGGTGTACTTCTTATCATCATCATCACTCCTACATGCATTACTTTCACATTCATCATCATCACTCACATTATATTTTACCTTGGTAGGCTTTGCCATGAGGCATGTCGATGGAGTGTCGAGGATGAAAGGCTTGTTGTTGATGTTCATGCTTGCTAGTGCTTTCTTGATAGATTTCTTGTCATCATCACTAGAGCCATCACTATCCCAAGTGACCACATAGCCTCCACCCTTCTTCTTTTGGAAGGTCATCTTCTTCTCCTTCTTCTCCTTCTTTTCCTTCTTGTCCTTCTTGTGCTTCTTCTTCTCATCCTCATCATTGTCACTATTGTAGGGATAATCCGCTACAACGTTATCGGGGCTCTTGCAATTGTAGCATCTTCTCACATATTCTTTGCTCTTGGTGTGATCTCTTCTCTTTCTTGCACCATAGCCCTTCTTCTTCATTTTTCCCATCTTGCGCACAAAGAGAGCCATAGCTTCATCATCAATGTCACTAAGATCTTCATCATCACTTGATTCTTTCTTGGACTTGCCATTGTTCTTGGATGATGAGCTAGCCTTGAATGCCACACTCTTCGTCTTCTTGTCTTCTTCCTTCACAAGCTCTTCACCATCACTATTGTATTGATCCTCGGTCATCACATCACCAAGCACCTCATTTGGAGTGACATCCTTCAATCCACCTCTAAAGATGATAGTTCTCAATGTCTTGAATCTCTTTGGTAAGCATATCAAGAACTTGTGAGAGAAGTCCTCATCCTTCACCTTCTCACCCAAACTCTTGAGATCATTGATGATGACTTGTAGCCTATAGAACATCTCCAGAATGAACTCATCATCCTTCATCTTGAAGTTTGATAGCTTGTCTTTGAGCATGTAGAGCTTGGCACTTTTTACCATTGAAGTGCCCTCATATGTTTCATCTAGTCTCACCCAAACTTCACTTGCCTTCTCAAGATCTTTGATTTGTTCAAACACCTTTGAATCAATGCCATTGTATATTGTGTTGAGTGCCATGGTATTGCATTGCTTGTTGATCTTGTCATTGTCGGTGATATTGATAGGGTCAAGAATCACAAACTCATTCTATACCACATCCCACACCTTTTCATTGATTGAACCAAGGTACATCTTCATCTTTCTCTTCCAATAGTCAAATAATGTGCCATCAAAGAACAATGGTTTACTCCCAACATGGTTGAACATAATTTGAGCCATCTTTTGACACTAAGGATTGTTAAGCCTTGGTTAAACAATGACCATGGCTCCAATACCACTTGAAAGGTCCTAATATGGCTAGAGGGGGGTGAATAGCCTATTTAAAAATCTACAAGATCACTAGAGCAATTTGATTAGTATGACAACTAGAAAAATACAAACTTGTTCTAGCTCTATGAGAGGCTATGTTGCTACTCACTAAGAGCTCTCAAACTTGCTACACTAAATAGCTCCACTAGATGAACCTAAACTACAAAGCAACATCTCAATTCTAGTTACACTAAAGAGCTTACTACAACTAGTTTGCGGGAATGTAAATTAGTGAGTAAGGTGTTTATACCGCCGTGTAGAGGAGTGAACCAATCACAAGATGAATACCAATTCAATCACTGGGACAATACCAAAGGGCAAGAGATAATCAATTTTCTTTCGAGGTTCATGTGCTTGCCGGCACGCTACGTCCCCGTTGTGTCGACCAACACTTGGTGGTTCGGCGACTAGGTGTTGCACGAACCTCGTCCACATAATTGGACACCGCAAGAACCTACCCACAAGTAAGGTAACTCAATGACATGAGCAATCCACTAGAGTTACCTTTAGGCTCTCCGCCCGTGTTGACGATCACTAACACCAATTATAAACCGTCAACATAACCTGCAAATATATTTAATTCCATCACCAAACATAGGTATAGGGGTTTAAACTAATGAATTCCATGAGCTTTGGTAAATATTTGTATGTAGCAGGATTTATCCATAAAACAGCTCCGAGGACCACTATCATACACTCCAAACAAGCAAACCGATGACAACAAGTGATTCAACCTATGAAAACTATGAAAGACAACTCTAGAAGGTTCTAGAAGACACCCGACCGAAGCTTGGGCCAAACGGCCACGAAAGTGGGTCGGCCAGTCCAAGCAATAGGTCGGCTGGCCTGCACCAGAGTCTGTTTGCCCTCCACTGCCTCATATGCGTTTCCAAGATCTACACCGTTAATTTAAGGCGCTTTATAGTCGTTGCATCGAATGGTGATCGAGAGAATTGACACGGATTGATGACATGGCGATTCCTTGCCCCTTACTCCACCTCGATTCCTTGCCCCCAACTCCACCTAGGCCTATATATAGCAGCCCCTACACCCCCTCCCTAGAGGCAATCCTAAAACCCTAATTCATATTCTCCTCATCAAGATCAGAGCCAGCAATCAAGAGAAGATTAGTCCTCCATAGGATCTAGTCTTATAAATAGAAATAGTGAGATAGAGAGTGAGGGAAGGGTTTGGAGGAGGCGCCAACCTATCAGTGCTCTCTCTATGGCTTGTACCTTGGTGGATCCAAGTTCTATCTAAGCTTGCCTCTGAGATTTCTCTAGTAATCAACTTCTGATTCAAGTAAGCTTCATATTTATATTATTCATCAGGTTGACAACTCATTTGAGTGCTTTATTCTTTATCTGGGAAGAGTAAAGTAGTAATTGTAGTGTAAGCGTGGTGCTTAGACTCTGGTTACTTGTGGATGCATCCTACATTCCAGATCGGTGCTAGCTCATGAGGGTGACTCTTATAGCCTCGTTGAATCCTCTGTAGTCCACCTCCCGTTTGTAAGGGCACGTAGGGCACCTAGTGATGAGTTGTGCCTAAGTTTAATAAGGTTGATTTGGGATCAATCCTTCTAGGGAGAAGGCAACAAAAATCCATACTCACACCTATGGAGTTTGAATAGACTTGTGCATGCTTGCGTATCGCTGGCCTGTCTGACAAGACCTTAAGATGGAAGTTGTTTCCATTCTCTTGGACGGGAAGAGCTAAATAATGGTATAGTCTAACCATAGGAAGTATGCAAGGAGATTGGGAAACGCTATGCTCTAAGTTTTGTTTACATTTCTTTTCCATCTCTAAAGTGGTTAGCCTTCAAAAAAAGGTTCTAAATTTTAGACAACTAGAAGAAGAATCTCTTGGCACATCGTGGGGTCATTTTAATGACCTCATCATCATTGGTTCAGACCTTGCCATTCAAGACCCTATACTTCTTCAACATTTTTACATGGGTCTTAGCAAAGATTATAGGGAATCCCTTGATGCAACCTCTAGAGGAGCTTTCCTTCATTTGTCTACTTGTGAAGCAAGGGCTATGATTGATAGAATTAGTGGAAAGACTCCCTGCACTAGCATTCCTAATAAACTCCCCGAGGAAGAGAAGCAATCCTCTCCGGAACAAGAAGAGGATGTTTTGATAGCCAAATCACAACCACTCCAATCCCAAGATGTAGCTATCAATCCCGAACCACCAATACCCTAAAATTTCCCAAAGAAGACGGAATTCCACCTTTGGAAATCCCTATTGAGATTAAGGATGACCTCTTTAGTGCTAATTTTCGGAGAGCATTAAATTCTCATAAGAGACATTCAAGCGAATATAATTCAAATCCTCTTAAGAAGAGATCTCTTAGAAAGCGTCCTTATTCCCATGTGGGACATTGATAAGAATTAAAGAATGGCATGTCTAGTGAGGCCATAGGAGAGCCCAGCCATTTAGAAGCCACTCCTATCCTCTCCCCTTCTATGCCCACATTATATGTCTTATTTGAACCCATATCTCAACCCATCCTTGACCCCAATGTTCCCTCTTATGCTCCTTCTCCTAAGTCTCATGATGACCCTAGAAATCCATTAAGACAATCGCAGTATAGGAATCGTGAAGACCGCAAGGATGATCAAGAAGAGCAACAACAATGGCTAGAATGTATTAAAAATTGGCTGGAATGTATTAAGAATTCATATGTCGTTGCTAAAGATTGGATGGACAAGGATGAAGCCTTATGGGTAGAATCCAAACTTGGTCTAGATTCAAATAGTGAGCTTAAATCAATCTCTTTTACAAACATGACTCATCCAAGTTTGGAGGAGGCCTTAGACGAGATCAACCTGAGAGCCACCAATCCATTGGAAATCTTGGACAATAAAATGTCTAATGAATGTCATAGGCTTGGAATGATGGAAACAATGTTTTTGCCTATAGACATTCATGAAGAAACACCCTTGGAGCTTGAAAAGAAAGATGACATTGATGAACATGGAAGTTATTTCATGAAAACCTCATCAAATCCATGCTCGCATGAAAAATCTCCTGAATTAATTAGTCTCTCCAACATTGCCACACACGAGATCTTCAACCCCCTCATGCTTCCTATTCATAAAGACTTTGAAAGGGTGGTTGTAGATGCATAAGTTTATCATAAATATTGCAAATCTCATTGTCATGAATCTTGAGACAGATACACAAAGATTGGTGTTGGAGGGGAAACCACTTCACCAATTAGAAGCGCAATTAGAAGGTTTCCCAAGGACGAGCTTTTGTCCTAAAGGAAGCACTTTTGGAAGATAATATGAGTTTTCACCTTCTGCTGCGATACCCTTGTGAAATAAGCATAGAAACATAGTTGTAAAAATATTCCTTTGGGCATTTTTGTCACTAACCATTTTAGGTTTGAAGCGAAAAGAATGAACGATCATGACATAAGGTATGTCCATCCAATTATCATGCAACATTGAATCACACTCACACATCAGAGTTCTATCATCCAAACATGATTCCGCTTTACAAAATTCAAGTGTGGGGGATGAACTTCTCTGAAAAATCTTATGCCATGTTGCTAATTCATCTTGGTTGTCTCTACCTTTAAGCCAAGCTCGATTTGCTAAACAACAATCATGCTCTTTCATCTCTATTTGAATAAATCTCAACAATACTTTCATGCTACTTTTGTTTACTATAGTATGAATAGGTTTTGAAGTATTTTCATATACCTTTCAAATTAGGAATGGTGCTTAGTTTTAACTATTTTCTTTAATTAAATTAGACGCGGTGTCTAGTTTGATTCTTGAACCAAAAGGTGTGCTGATTTTACTTCCAAAAGGTTTTAAATTAAGCGTGGTGCTTAGGTTAAAATGCCTTCCTTAATCAAATTAGACGTGGTGTCTAGGTTGATTTTTGAACCGATAAGTATGCTATAGTAGATACTTGATATTTTGTTAGACTAACCCCTATAGGAAACTTTCAAATTAATTTGGGTAAGTCACAAGATGAATTTAAATCGGAGATAAAGCAAGGCACGTGATAAACTCCAATAATGTTGCGTAAAGAAGACACAACTCATTCATGGTCATTCGCTTTGTCTTTAGCTGTAAGTTACCTTTGCCTTGATCCATGCCTGTACAGAACATGATAAACAAAAACTATGCTCAAATAATTCTAACACCATCTTTTCATTAGCATAGATGAAAACTACAAAATCCTAGACAAACAACCCATGTTTCAAAATTGTATATTCCCTCAGGTATGTGTTGTCCAGTAATCCTTTGCAGGCATAAAACAATGAGTGAGGAAAAAGATCTAACAAGGTGCTAAAAAAAATCAAAGAGCAGAAAGATGGCATGACAAAAGGATGAGAAAGAAAGGGTGCAATCTAGGAGATAAGAAGCTCATGAACAGCTCAAGCTACAAGGCTAGCCAAACAAGTAAAACTTCAAGCAAAATGGGAAGGACCATCACGAGTCATCTACCATTCGTCAAATGGTGGCATCATGCTCCAATGACAAAGGTAACATCCAAAGGTAAATGGTCAGTATTTAAAAAGCTTTTCCTTGATTTTGGTAGGCACATAAATAAGAAACAAAATATGATTGAGTTACAATTTACTTGATCCAACCTGATTAACTCAACATGTTTATTCTTCAAGCTTGTTCCTAGCGCCACTTCCTTGATCTCATTGTCTTAACCAAATGAGCTAAAAAATACACATCCTATCTCTAGAAGCTGATAGTCATAATCATGTAAAGATTAAAACATTATGCATAGATAGACAATCTTTCCATGGGTTAAGCAACTCAATCTTTTTTGCCAAATGAACTTAAATGCTACATCCATGCTTAATCTTTTGATCTTACCACCCATGTTATAATATAACAAAGCACATAATATCAACTCTATCATATTCAATGTGCTTGAGGTTAGAGAAGAATAAATAAAGTTTTGGTTCTATTGGTGTTTTCCCACCAACAGAGCCCATGCACTTGATCTCTACCTTGTCTTTATGAGTAGGACACACTTCAAGCAAAGTGTGGGGAAATCAATTCCCTAATTTCTATAAGTGAAGGTCCTGAACCTATTAAACCAAAATCAAAACTCAAAACCAAGACAGGTTTGGCAGAAGAAGGTGACATCACCATTAGAGGCATCATCACAAGAATCTTCATCTTTAGAACAAACCAAGGTATTAATGAACTTCACAAGGAGAAGTCCAGTTCGAAGGACTTATAACACCGAACCCTCACCGAAAGAGCTAGCTTGGGGGAGAAGCACCTCTGTGTATCCAGGTAAGTATTCTTATCCTAGTAAGTATTCTTTCTCTTTTTAGTTTTATTTTCTTTTTAATAGTTAAGAAAATGATGAATGAAACAAAATAAAAAGTTATCTTTATAATAAATATATATAGCTATAGTAATAATGTGTGATCTACTAAAATTACAAAAAAATAAAAGATGTGTCTAGTTTGCTTTAATTTATTTTTAAGAGTTGAATAAATAAAGAGGACTCAGAATAATCTCTTGAATGGAAATGATGAATAGTTGCTCTATTGTAATTCCTTTCAAATACCTAGCTTTCAGCCTCGAATTCTACTGAGTTTTGGATAAGATTGTTTTGACATAAGGATTTACTCTGAACTTGAAACTCGTGGGTAGCATATGCTTGATCTAAGTACAGGTAATTGATGGATATGATATTAGAAGGTCTGAGCTGCTGTTTATCTTGTTCCAAGTGACACTAATGTTCTGGAGATTTATCTTTTAAAAACATAAAAATACTACATGATGAGGTCCTGTATGACAAAGCTTAAATTCCTACCAGAGTCATACATGTTATTTAGGCTTGGAAAACTTCCATATATATGCTGCTTGCTTTTGCACTGAGTTTTGTCAAGCTTTGTTGACCCTTATGAGAGGTTTGTCATGCTCTTAAAAATCAATATCACATACACACCACCCACATATGCACTACTCCTACACTGGGGGTAGGCGCAAAAACATGCCTTCCAAGTAGATCTACCCAAAAATGTTTTACTCCTACACTGGGAGTGAACACAAAAACATGCTTGATAGGTTTTCCATCCACCAAATAAATGCTCTAAGTTCTTGTTGCTATCTCTCTGAAGTTTTGTTGCAGAAAAAAGGCATGGGGCTTTGCAAAAGTTATTCATAAAAAAGGTAAGGGAAAGAAAAAAGGAGTTGACAAAAAAATGCACAAGTGTCTGAGATATCTAAAACAATGGGTACTTAGATGTCTGCCTGAAAAAAAAGAGATGAATAAGATAGCCCCATCTCTATAGCAATTGTTTCCAAGTTTCAAAGGAGAGATAAGCTTTTAAAGAGCAAAGTAGAATTAGGATTAGCCACCATATATATCCACCATATATCCACACACACGCACATCTTGATTTGATTGTATGACAAAACTCACTTTGGATCTGAGGTTTGACTTTACAATATATGCATTGCAAGTATGATCTAGCTTTCTCCCTACCTATGAACTCCACATAAGCCTTAGTTGTAGGAAGAGAAAAAGACATAACATCTTTATTGCCTTGGTGAGGATCCACAAATACCGCATATATTGAGAGACTTGAGAGTGTCATACAATAGAATCTCTGAGTTATATTTAAAAAAACTTATAAAAACTCTAGAACAATGGTGGAACAAAGAACTTGAGACATAGTGCTTGACTTGATCATTCTGTCTTTCAATTGCTCAAGACCTAAGTAAAGGAAACAAGCCCCATGGTTGAAGGTAATATGGGTAAGTTTGAAAGCCAGATCAGTTTATTCTAATTCGGAGGAGAATTCTCGATTGAACGCTTGTGTACTTTTGAGGTGTGAAAGCATAGTACCAACTCCTAATCCATTTTTTAGTTTAGCTTTGCTCAGGGACTGGCACGTTAAGCTTGGGGGAGCTTGTTGACAGTCACTAACACCAATTATAAACCATCAACATAACCTGCATTTATATTTAATTCCATCACAAACAAATAGGTATAGGGGTTTAAACTAATGAATTCCACGAGCTTTTTTTTAAATATTTGTATGCAGGACGATTTATCTAGAAAACAGCTCCCGGGACCACTGTCATACACTCCAAACAAGCAAACCGACGACGACAAGTGATTCAACCCACAAAAACTATGAAAGACAACTCTTGAAGGTCCCAGAACACACCATGCTGAAGCTTGGGCCAAACGGCCAAGAAAGTGGGCCGGTCGGCCCAAGCACTATGCTATCTAGCCTACTCTAGATTTCATTTGCCCTCTACCACCTCGTATGCATTTCCAAGATCTACACCGTTAATTTAGGTCGGTTTATAGTCGGTGCACCCAACGGTGATCAAGAGAATTGACACGGATTGATGGCATGGCGATTCCTTGCCCCTTACTCCACCTCAATTCCTTGCCCCCTACTCCACCTCGGCCTATATATAGCAGCCCCTACCCCCTTCCCTAGAGGCAATCCCAAAACCCTAATTCATATTCTCCTCGTCAGGATCAGAACCAGCTATCAAGAGAAGATTAGTTCTCAATAGGATCTAGTCTTATAAATAGAAATAGTGAGATAGAGAGTGAGGGAAGAGTTTGGAGGAGGCGTCGGCCTATTGGTGCTCTCTCTACATCTTGTACCTTGGTAGATCCATGTTCTATCTGAGCTTGCCTCTGAGATTTCTCTGGTAATCAACTTCTAATTCAAGTAAGCTTCTTGTTTATATTATTCATCAGGTTCACAACTCATTTGAGTGCTTTATTCTTTATCCGAGAAGAGTAAAGTAGTAATTGTAGTGTAAGCGTGGTGCTTAGACTCTGGTTACTTGTGGATGCATCCTGCATTCTGGATCTATGGTAGCTCATGAGGGTGGCTCTTATAGCCTTGTTGAATCCTCTATAGTCCACCTCCCATTTATAAGGGCACGTCGGACGTGGTTCCATAGGAAAGCATCCTCTACTGGTGTCTTTCCCTAGTAATGTCCCCAGTCAAATAGTAAAAGACATAGCTTATCCAAGTCAGAATTAGAGAACCTTAGTTTTCCTCTCTATGCTCCTATTTATCCTAACCTTGTTGCTGTCCTTAGTTAAGTTAGACCGTAGTTAGTCTCACACATTTCCCTGTGGATATGATACTTGGAATACTTCTAGGTGAAAGCTACAATGTTATCCATGCGCTTGCAGATTTATATGTGTGCGTTAAAATATACCAATAGCCGAGGAAGGCACAAGACCACTCACAATCACCGGAGCCGGCCATGAACAATCACCAACTCATGCCAAAGCTCCTCCACTACTCCAAGCCATCTAGGTGGCGGCAACCACCAAGAGTAACAAGAACTCCATAGCCACAATGGTCCCCAAGTGCCACTAGATGCAATCACTCAAGCAAATGCACTTGGAATCACTCACAATCTCACTATGATGATGAATTAATGATGGAGATGAGTGAGAGGTGTTTGCTTATGATCACAAGGATGTCAAAGTGCCAAGAGGAATGTCTTGGAGTAGGCCAAACACTATTTATAGATGTCCTCAAAAGAATAGAGCCGTTAGAGCCACAAAGGGGTGCCCTACACACAAATTCCATCTGACACGGCCCCGGTGCATCAGATCATGTCAACTCGCTCGCCTTCAACAAGTGACCGGATGCACAGGAGGTAGCGTCCTGTCGCTCCTCGGCTTCCTCCGCTAGCTACGCCACCTCGCCTATAATTGATCGGACACGTCGAGGTGAGTTCGGTCACCCCACTGCTAGTGTCCGGTCGTGGACTTTTGCCTCCTTTTCTTTTTTGAAGTCCACAACCACTTCACCCTTGCTTCCAACTTGCTAACCACAAAGTGTAGAACTTGTGTGCTCATGTATTAGCATTTTTCAAACCATTTTACAAGGGTCAAAGTTAGCACACTAGGTTCCTAAATGCCATGCATGAATCATGTCACCTAGTGGCACTCGATTAACCGTTAACCAAAGATTTCCCCTCTTTATAGTATGGCTATCGATCCTAAGTCACTCACACCCTCTATGGTGTCTTGAGTGCAAAACGAATACCTATTATACACCTTTGCCTTGATCATCTCGGTTTTTGTTTTTCTCTTTCTTCTTTTCCAAGTTGAGCTTGATCATCTTCAACATATGTCCATCTCCATCTCTATGGACTTCATCACCATGCTCCACACTTGGATTGCACCAACCTAGCTCATATCACAACTCATGACAAAGGTTATCAATTATCCAAAACCAAACTAGGGCTTTCACCCATGCAAAGGTGTAAACACACTACTCAAATTATGCTAAAGGTATACACATAAGTCTAAGATAGCACATTTTATTCCTTGTCGCTCTACATATTCAACATGTTACTTTGCTCCAATCTACATGCAAGAGACTGTGAGGCTACATGGTGTGCCCAAAACCATTGTTTTTGATAGAGATGCTAAATCTTATTCCATGTTCTTGAGAGGTTGTAGATTGCCTTGTGTACAGATTTGATAATTAGGATGGCTTTTCACCCTCAAACAGTTTGGTCACTCTGAACATACAATTCAGATATTGGAGGATATGCCAAGGTCATGTGTGTTTTGTCATGGAAAGGCAGTTGGAGGACCATATATTTCTCTTCTGAAGTTTGCTTACAATAATAGTTACCATGCTAGCATAGGGCGTGCACCTTTTGAAGCCCTTTATGGAAGGAAGTGCAGTCGTCCACTTTGTTGCTGGGATACAATGGGTGAGAATGCCATGCTAGAACTAGATCGGGTGTTCAAAGGATGATCGATCATATGGCTCAAATTCAGCAACGAATGCTAGCTGCATAGAGCATGCATATAAGCTATGTTGATATTAGGATACAAGATCTAGAGTTTCAGGTAGGGGACCATGTTCTTCTAAAGGTATCCCTAATAAAGGTGTTGTGAGATTTGGTATTAATGTAAAGCTCCAAGGTATATTGGTCCTTTCCCAGTAGTGACACAAGTTGGAAAATTTGCTTATAGGTTGGACCTACCTAACTCTATGAATGGTATGCATAATGTGCTCCATGGTTTCATGCTAAGGAAGTATTTGCGAGATCTACAAAACCACTTTACTTTGGATCATAAAACTATTTAGCAAGACTTGATCTTTAAGGTCTGTCTTGTGAGAATTCTAGAGGGATTTGATAGTGTTATGATGGAGGAGTCTCATGTATGTGAAGGTTCTTCGGACAAATCAGACAGAACATGAAGCGACTTGGGAGCTCGAGTCATGAGTGAGGGAGGAGCACCTAGAGTTGTAAACATTAGGTGAGTACCTTAATTTCTTATTTAATTTTAGTAATGTAAGTTTCTTTTCATGAGTAGATAACAATAAATATTTGAGGATGAATTCTATTGAAGAAGGGGAGAATGTAATACCTAAAATTTTATAAAATTAGTGTGATGACCAAACAAACCAATGAGGAGAGAAATTTTGACTTTTTGAATCATAAGTTGTGTGGATGGTTAGAGACTGTGGTTGCCTAGAGCTAAGGATTGCAAGTAAGTGCAAAAATGTAAATGAGTCACTGAATGCAAACTCTTGTGATGGTGATTTTTCCTTGTGTATCGACAAGCTCACGCTTCCCTCAAGTCCTCGTTGGAGCCCATCTCAAGGATGCCCTCACAAGGGCCAAGCTCTTGGTTGGATAACTCCATGGATAGTCCAAGGGCCTTCTCCATGCACAAGTGGATCTAAGTGTGGCCTCTCCTGGACCGATCCCCATTGTATTCACTATTGAGCTTCCGGCCAAAATGTAGCGGGCCTCGTTCCCTCCAATACACCATTTTTGGCCACACCACAAACACGGTTAGTGTGATCTCGCAAGATTACAAGCCCCTCTGGGTATAACAATGGTGCACGCAATCAAGCACCATGCAACAAGAGTTACGCAAACCTCACCAATCACTATACCATTGCAAAGATATGTATGTCTAGTTTCTAACACAACAAATGATGTATCTTTTAGACTTTCGAGCTAGGAGTTATGGCCATTTTTGTTAAGGCTGCATAGATTGTTTGTGGTTGCGCGAGAATGGAAGAAGACTCCTCAAATGCTCCACTAAGATAACCTTCCATATACCTTCATTTATATTTATGTTCACACCCAAATATGAGGGATGTTTTTAGTATAAATAAACCATATAATCCATCATTTGAAACAGAGTTGAGATTTGATATTTGTGAGTATTGAGATAGGCTCTTCTTTTAGAAACCCATAGAGTAACCTCTGGTGCTCTCATCGAGTGATCTCCCAGTTATCCTAGTTTAGAAACCCATAGAGTAACCTTCGGTGCTAGTTGATCTTATTGAGTGATCTCCAAGTGATTCTAGTTTTATCCAACTCACCCAATAGGCGACTACCTCAAACACACTTCTAAGAGTTGATCCTTACCAAAGGCAAAAAATCCATTAATTCATTACTTTGTGGTATTTTTTTGCTTTTATGAGTTGCTTATGTTTATCCCTATGGTGGTTTGTTAGCATACTGTTGACGTTGGAGGGTGTCCAAATGATACACCAACAGGGGCTAGCATACCTTGGAGGTTGCAAACAACCTAGATAGCAACAAGGGAATGCAGCATGATCGACGAAACTGATCTAGAGACCAGGTATGCTGATGTTGAGCCCATTCTTGGCTTGATAGACTCCCAAACTTCTCCTAGTAAGACCCATCGGGAAGCAACACATGGAGGGTGTCCTAGGACCAGTAAGGCCACTTAGAATAGCTATTGAATCTCTAATGGCCAATTTACTAGTGGCACCACAATTGATCACTAATGAGTACAACCATTTGTGGGGAACAAAAAAATGATCACTAGAGTATTTGTGGTGACTTGTGGTGATTTAAAAAGTCGCCACAAAGGTTAGTTTGTGGCAAAAAACATGGTTTTTGTGATGAAAATTGTGGCCACAAAAACCCTTTGCCTTTGTGGTGAGGATGGGTTGGAAAGGGGGTAAAGGGTGTTGTAGATTGATTTTTGATGATTGGATAGTTGGGATCTCAATCGGCCATGATCATCTGATATATATAGAGGGGGTGGTCTCCTCCCAGTACGAAACAAATCTAGAACGTGTTCAAGTTTTCCACGTCAAAAACATGTCAAAAAACGATTTGGAAACGAATCAGTTCGGAACTTTCAGGAGGAGTCGGCTTAGCCGATTGTGGAGTCGGCAACGCCGACTTTCATGAGGTCAGGGCAGCCATCCTCAGCCAGCTTAGCTGACTGGGGGTCAGCTAGCTCAACCATGGGGCAAGAGCCGCCCAAGCCGGCTGGCCTAGTCGGCTAAGACGACTCGAGTTGGCTTGCCTGGCTCGCCATTTTCTACGTGATTTTTTCAATGTTTTGTCGCACCACTTGGCCAAGGTAATTTAGATTTTCTTGAGTGTTATTACAAACCGCCAAGGTAATTCACATTTCCTTGGGTGTAACTGGAAACCACCAAGGAAGTGCTAGTTTCCTTGGGTACAAACCCTCAAGTAAATCATTGTAGCCGCCAAAGAAAAAATTCATTTTATAGTCATATTCCTCTTAACCACCAATATATTGAACTCATTGCATTCTTGTTAGTTAGACATTGCATTTTATAGACACAAATCCTCCATTGACATGTTTGTGGAATGAAATACATTTTTTTTCTTTGTACATTAATCCCACAAAAGGTATAATTTTGTGTTGTCATGCATTAGAGAATGCATACTGACACTTAATTAGCTTGAGATGCCTAATTAGTTTTAAAGCTACTAACATGCAACATACTAGTATCGTATGCAGGCAAAGTTTATATCAAAGTTGTAGAGCCCGAAGCGATATACAACTTAGTAGTTGATGACTTTTTATTTGAAATAATTTGAAGTCCACAAACTATGTTTTAAGTTCTCAGAGTTTTGAACTTCAAATTTTTTGAATCTTTCAAATGTCCTTAGATGGAGCTACAACCTAAACCAAAGTTGTAGTACCCGACAAGATATAAAACTTTTAAGTTCAAACTTTTTTGATTTGAAATTATTTAGGCTCCCTAATATTCATTACAAGATCCACTAAAGTGAAAACAAAAAGAAAGAAACATTCACTTAGTCACAAGAGACATCGTGGTGTAGTGGTAAGTGAGTTCCATTCGAAATCTCAGGTCACGAGTTGGATTCCCAGTTATAACAAACATGTGATTATTTCTCTTTTTCCCTATGTATGTCCTTGAGGGCCTCAAGGTATATATATACCTTGGGTGTCATTGGCACTCAAGAAAACATTCATCCTTGAGGAGTGTTACATTCCTTGCATTGGCTATCATCGGCACTCAAGGAAACATATATGCTACATTTCCTTAGGTTTCATCAACACTCAAGGAAACATATATACTTAGGTGTTGTTACATTTCCTTGACGGTGTTGAAAATCTGACCACTTATTTGTTTTCATGGTGGCTCAACCCTCAAGGAATTGATTTATAGCGGCCGGCCCTCAAGGTAACAGCTATTTCCCTAACTCTATACCCTTGGCGGTCTTTCCTTGAGTGTTGTTGGCTGCCAGGAGTTATTTCCTTGGCGGTCTTACTGCTTTCCTTGCTTGAGGGTTTTCAACCCCCAAGGCTATTCTGTTTTGTGGTAGTGCAACACATATATGATGTATATAACTTGTTGGAGATGCCTATAATCCACCTCGGGGCATTTTTGAGTGTCAACACATATCTTTTAGACGTTGCTTAGCTTGCTATTCTGAACTGTTGGAACATGGAGTACTATCAGTGTAAGTTGTATAGTAGTCAGGGACATGAAAGATTTGCTTGTTCAGAGATAAGTTGTTGATTTTCAGATTATTAACTCTACTAATAGTACTAGTCAAGTGTTGTTTTATGTTCAATTTAATAGTGAATTTCATTTCTACTCTCTGCATGCTACGATGACACTCCTTTTTATTTACATAGTCAGGTATACATGGCCAACCCGGCCACACGGCATGGCAGGGGCATGAGGACTGCCATTCATGGCACTATCGGGCATGGCACTTTTGGGCACAATGCTATAGTCGTGCCATGCTGCATCATGCTGCCATGCCAAAGCCTTGGCCTAGGCATGACCCTATAGCTTGTTTGCCGTGCCGTGCCATGCTGACAAGCACGATGGCCCGGCATGCTTCCACAAGCCTAGCTCCGCCCAAGGATCGAATCGACGCCGCCGCAGTCGAGCACGGCCACCACGAGGATGCGCGCTGCCGCTGCCATGCCGATGTGCAAGCTGCTGCGCCGCCGCCACCGCGCCTCGCGCAAGACATCGCGTCGAGAGTGAGGCTGGAAGCGGCGACCATCCTAGGCAAGGTCGCAGGGAGGATGTAGGTGGAGTGGATCGTCTAGGGAAGAAGAGGGTGGAGCGAGCGGGCGGGCGTCCATAGGCATGGCCAAGGGAGGCGGCGAAAGCCACGCCGTGTGAAGGGGATGAGAGTTCGGATGGACTCAGGACTCGATGGAAGCAGGGGTGGGGAATTGGGGTTTCAAAGGAAGTCACCTTTATATATGATACTCATTGCTAATCCAATGATTGGGATTCACCTAGAGAGAATCGAACGATCAAAAAATGTCGTGCCACATCGTGCTGGCCCAAAAGTCGTGCTGTGCTCGTGTCGTGCCTGTGGGCCAAGGTCGCGGCCCAGGCATGGCACTATGACCATGCCTGTGCCGGCACTTGCACTATGGCCTTCGTGCCGTGTCGTGCTCGGGCTGTGCCCGTGCCAGCCCATCAGGCTTGTCCCATTTGGCCATTTATATACCTAGGTTTTGGTTCCATATGACAACTTACAAATGCGTTTTACCTTAGTACTGAAGAGCAAGCAATGTCCCATTGTAGTTGTAGGTTCCAATTCAACCATGTTGCATAGTATGGCAGAGGGTTGTCTCAATTCCAAAATCTAAACTAAGACTACACTCTGTGAAATCTCACCAAATCTTCTATCTTCACTACTAGAAAGGCATGCAGAGGCCTTCGCAAGCATAGTCTAAATACCATGCACTAGTAGAGAATAGACCTTTGATCCTCGGCCAAAATGGGCTCTAGTCCCGGAATTTTTTGCGCCCGGGACTAGAGATACCTTTAGTCCCGGTTGGTGGCTCCAACCAGGACTAAAGGTCCTTGCCCAACGGCTACTATGCTAGACAGAGGTGGCAGGAACCATTAGTACCGGTTGGAGCCACCAATCGGGACTAAAGGTATACTTTTACTTCCGGTTGGTGGCTCCAACCGGGAGTACAGGTCTACTCCCAGGCCATGGCTGCGCCCGGGGTTGGAAAGTTACCTTTAGTCCCGGTTGGAGCCACCAATCGGGACTAAAGGTCCCTCCTTTATATCCCGGTCATCTCCTTCCTCCTCGAGCCCGAGCTCAGCACATTTTGAAGCTCACTGCAGTAGTGTTCTTGCTTCCTCCCTCCCTCCATTGTTCCTCCATCCATTCTTCGATTCCTCCATCGATTTCTTCGATTTCTCCGTCGATTCTTCAGTTGTAAAGGTTACCAATCTCATACTCTCATTTTTCACCATTGTCTTATCTCATTTTGTTCACTATATATATATGGTTCTTTATTGTGGTTTTTTTCATTTGTAAGCAATTTGAGCTCAAAATCACTTCAAGCTTGCATATTTACATGAAAGAAGGTTAAAGTAGCTAGTTGAACTTGTGGACCGTGTTCATCTCGGCGACCATGTTCTCTGCCGAGCAGTAACAGACGTCACAGAAGAGCTTTGAGTCTACGAGGGAGAGCGCCAACGGTCGTGGAAGACTGTGTTCCCTTCCTCGTAGAATCGGAGCTCTTCTGTGGCAAGTACGATGCCGTCCGGTGGAGAAATGCTCGCCGAGATGATCACGTAAGCAAGTTCAACTAGTACGGATGGTTATTTATTCACATGTCCTGATATCGTCGCAGTAGTCTGTCAATCACCATACTTTTTATTTTAACTTTTTATGAAATGAAAAACTTAGAAAATAGTTAGAAAATTATAGAAAATCTGTACTAGTTGAACTTGCGGACCGTGTTCAGCTCGGCGAGCATGTTCTCTGTCGAGCGGTAATGGACATCAAGGAGGAGCTTTGATTCTATGAGGGAGAGCGACAACGGTCGTGGAAGACCATGTTCCCTTCCTCGTAGAATCGGACCTCTTCCTTGACCAAGTACGGTGCCATCCGGTGGAGAAATGCTCGCCGAGATGATCACGTAAGCAAGTTCAACTAGTACGGATGGTTATTTATTCACATGTCCCGATATCATCGCAGTAGTCTGTCAATCACCGTACTTTTTATTTTAACTTTTTATGAAATGAAGAACTTAGAAAATAGTTAGAAAATTATAGAAAATCCGTACTAGTTGAACTAGCGGACCGTGTTCATTTCGGCAAGCATGTTCTCTGCCGAACGGTAACGGACGTCAAGGAGGAGCTTTGATTCTACGAGGGAGAGCAACAATGGTCGTGGAAGACCGTGTTCCCTTCCTCGTAGAATCGGAGCTCTTCCTTGACCAAGTACGGTGCCGTCCGGTGGAGAAATGCTCGCCGAGATGATCACGTAAGCAAGTTCAACTAGTACGGATGGTTATTTATTCACATGTCCCGATATCGTCGCAGTAGTCTATCAATCACCGTACTTTTTATTTTAACTTTTTATGAAATGAAAAACTTAGAAAATAGTTAGAAAATTATAGAAAATCCGTACTAGTTGAACTAGTGGACCGTGTTCATTTCGGCGAGCATGTTCTCTGCCGAGCGGTAACGGACGTCAAGGAGGAGCTTTGATTCTACGAGGGAGAGCGGCAACGGTCGTGAAAGACCGTGTTCCCTTCCTCGTAGAATTGGAGCTCTTCCGAGGCCAAGTACGGTGCCGTCCGGTGGAGAAATGCTCGCCGAGATGATCACGTAAGCAAGGTCAACTAGTACGGATGGTTATTTATTCACATGTCCCGATATCGTCGCAGTAGTCTATCAATCACCGTACCCAAACGTAGTATATATATAAATATAAACGATAATCGATTGTTATGTGTGTACACTCCCATTCTCCTGTTAATTTGCGGAAATATCATGTGAATTACTTACCTGCCGCAGTAAAAGACGAGAACACAATGACCATTAAAAATATCATTGTTTAGAGATATAGATAATTTTATAGTTTCTTAATTTTATTTGTTTATAAAATGAGAAATTTATAGTGTATTAAAAAATGAGTTTAGAGAGTAGATGGCAACTGCTTCCGGGTCCTCGGCCTCTCATGGGTTTCCAAAGCGACTTAGGCCGGGCCTCCCTCTCATTCTATGCGGCAAGTGTCGTGATGAGACGAAGATTGTGATGGAGTACCGAGTGAAGAAGGAGGGTCCCAACAAGGATCGTATCTTCTACAAGTGTCCGGATCGCAATGTGAGTTTTTTTATCGTATTTAATGATTATGGTTAGTTTATACCTATTTTCATGATGGTTGTGATTAAAGTTCTAATTTTTTGTTTTAATTTTAGTGGGATGGCAGTGGACGATGTTCAGGCTTCTACTAGGAGGAAGAGTATGTTGAACTCGTGCAAAAATATCTTGCACAACAGGCAGATACGGCGGCTAATGAGGCAGTGATCCAGCCAAAGAAGCCCAAAGATGTTGCACAATCGGGGGATCTATCTATTTTAGTTGAGATTGGTCGCAAAATCCTTGTGCTCCTGAAATGTATTTTAGCTTTAGTTCTTTTAGTGGTAGTTGGGATTGTCTACGTTGTAGCAATGCTTTCATAAATTTGTACCTTTTGTGGTGGCACGCATGTTATATAAATAATTAATTATGATCTAGGTTTTAATATGGTATTTATGTCATGTAATGCAGATGAGCCGGCATTGGATGTACAATGCTAATCGCCGCTCCCAAGAGTTCATTGACTGCGTGCATTCTTTGTTACGTGCAGCCGAGGCAAACAAACGCGATGGTTTTATGTGCTGCCCATGTGCCATATGTAAGAATACGGTGGAATATCCTTGCTCAAAGACTCTTCATTCACACTTGTTCAAGTCGGGTTTCATGTCAAACTATATTTGTTGGATGAAGCACGGAGAAACCGGTGTTGTAATGGAAGAAGGTGAAGAAGAACAATGGGACGACAATGATATTATTCTTGATGGTGCGTGCTTCAATGATACTGCAATGGGAGAAGCTGAAGAAGAGGTAGCCGCAGAAGATGATCCGGCTGATGATCTTTGTCATGTCATTTGTGACGCACAAAGAGAATGTGAAAGTGAAAAGGAGAAGATCAAGTTTGAGCGGATGCTAGAAGATCACAAGAAATTGTTGTACCCAACTTGTGATGTAGGGCAGAAAAAGTTGGGAACCACACTAGAATTGCTGCAATGGAAGGCAAAGAATGGTGTATCTGACAAGGGATTTGGAGAGTTACTAAAAATCCAAAAGAAGATGCTTCCGAAGGACAATGAATTGCCCGCCACTACCTATGAAGCAAAACAAGTTGTCTGTCCTATGGGGCTAGAAATCAAGAAGATACATGCATGTCCTAATGATTGCATCCTGTACTGTGGCAAAGAGTATGAGAAATTGGATGCATGCCCGGTATGCCATGCATCGCGGTATAAGATCAGGCGAGATGACCCTGGTGATGTTGAGGGCGAACGTCTGCGGAAGAAAATCCCTACCAAGGTTATGTGGTATGCTCCTATAATACCACGCTTGAAATGTCTGTTCAGAAACAAAGAACATGCAAAATTGTTGCGATGGCACAAAGAAGACCGTAAGGTAGACAATATGTTGAGACACCCTGCTGATGGGTCCCAGTGGAGAGCAATCGATAGAGAATTCCTAGAGTTTGCAAATGACGCAAGAAACTTAAGGTTTGCTTTCAGTACAGATGGTATCAATCCTTTTGGAGAGCAGAACAGTAGTCATAGCACTTGGCCTATTACTCTAAGTATCTACAACATTCCTCCTTGGTTATGCATGAAGCGGAAGTTCATTATGATGCCTGTGCTCATCCAAGGTCTGAAGCAACCTGGCAATGACATCGATGTGTACCTAAGACCACTTATTGATGAACTTCTCATTTTGTGGAATAAAGAAGGTGTACGTGTGTGGGATGAGTACAAACAGGAACACTTTGATCTGCGAGCATTGTTGTTCATAACAATCAATGATTGGCCTGCTCTAAGTAATCTTTCAAGACAGTCAAACAAGGGATATAATGCATGCACACACTACTTCGGTGATATTAGAGGTGTATTCTTGAAAAATTGTCGAAAGGTTGTGTACCTTGGCCATCGTCGATTTCTTCCTGCAAATCACCCCGTAAGAAAGAAAGGCAAGCATTTTAAAGGAAAGGCAGACCACCTGACCAAGCCTCGCAACCGAACCGGTGAGGATGTACTCGATATGGTCAATGATGTGAAAGTCGTCTTTGGAAAAGGACATGGCAGCCAACCTATTCCGAACGACGCTAATGATCGACGTGATGCACCTGATGAAGAATCTTTGTGTGAACCTGCTAGGCTTCATGGGTGTGTATGGAAAGCCTAAGGACACTTTTGAAGCACGACAGGACCAGCGTTGTTTGAGAGAAAGAGACAACCTGCATCCAGAGAAGACAGATGATGGACGCCATTACTTACGTCCTACCAGCTACACTCTAAGCAAAGAGGAGAAGGAAATCATGTTTGAATGCTTAAACAACATCAAGGTACCATCTGGATTCTCCTCGAATATAAAGGGTATTATAAATGTGCTAGAGAAGAAATTCTGTAACTTAAAGTCCCATGACTGTCATGTTCTCATGATGCAATTACTTCTAGTTGCATTAAGAGGAATTCTACCTCCAAATGTACGTCTAGCCACCATGAAGCTATGTGCATTCCTCAATGCAATTTCTCAGAAGGCAATTGATCCAACTGATCTAGCTAAACTACAGAATGATGTGGTTCAATGTCTCGTCAGCTTTTAGTTGGTGTTCCCTCCTTCCTTCTTTGATATCATGACACACCTCCTAGTTCACCTAGTCAAGGAGATTTTCATTCTCGGTCCTATGTTCCTACACAACATGTTCCCCTTAGAGAGATTCATGGGAGTCCTAAAGAAATATGTTCACAACCGTGCTCACCTAGAAGGAAGCATCGCCAAGGGCTATGGAACAGAAGAGGTCATTGAGTTCTGTGTTGACTTTATTCTCGACCTTGACTCGATTGGTGTTCCTAAATTGAGACATGAGGGGAGACTAAGCGGAAAGGGGACACTAGGGAGGAAAACATATATTGGTACAAATGATGATTATTTCAATAAAGCGCACTACACAGTTCTACAGAACTCCTCTTTGGTAGATCCGTATATTGAGACACACAAGGATCTCTTATGATCCGAGTTTCCAGGGAAGACTGAAGCTTGGATTACGCATAAGCACATGGAAACTTTCGGCGGTTTGTTGCGAAAAAAATGTCAAGGTGATGAGAGCATCCATGAGCAACTGTATTTATTGGCTATGCAACCATCATGGCATATCATC
This sequence comes from Miscanthus floridulus, assembly GCF_019320115.1. Lineage (NCBI taxonomy): Eukaryota > Viridiplantae > Streptophyta > Magnoliopsida > Poales > Poaceae > Miscanthus > Miscanthus floridulus. The sequence continues at coordinate 106,298,736 of NC_089580.1, read as the reverse complement.
ACATACAAAGGGTACGAGATAAATGGGGACATATTCTACACAGTAGCCCAAGATAAAAGGAGTACCAACCAAAATAGTGGTGTCTGCATAGATGCCACAGACCCGAATGGGAATAAGCAGACATATTATGGACGCATAGATGAAATATGGGAACTAGAATATGCACCTACTTTGAAGATCCCATTGTTCAAGTGCCAATGGGTCAAGGTGACCGAAGGCGGGGTAACAGTAGACAACGAGTATGGAATGACAACAGTAGACCTTAGTAATATTGGGTACAAAGACGAACCATTCGTCCTTGCCAAGGATGTGAATCATGTGTTCTATGTCAATGATATGTCTACCAAACCAAAAAGAGGGAAAAATGATAATGACTCAACCAAAGAGCCAAAGCGCCACATAGTTCTTTCAGGGAAAAGAGTCATCGTGGGAATTGAGGACAAGTCGGACATGTCAGAAGATTATGAAAAGGATGACCGAATTCCGCCATTCAAAGTGAACAAAGACCCTAGCATCTTGGTAAATGATGAGGACACTCCATGGTTACGACGCGATCATAACCACGGGACATACGTAAAAGAAGATGTTCATTGCTGTGCCCACTTGATGATATAGTGATTTAATGTAGTGTGTGTTTGAGATATTATATAATAATTGTGAATTCAGATGTTTATTATGTCATGTTTCAAATTAAATCAATGTTTGATTTGGTGGGATTTCTCTCTCAAAAAGGTAAATTAGGATATTGAGTGATGAAAAATTAAAATATTAATGTTAAAATGATGTGAAAACAAATTTCCTGTCCAAAACCAATAGTTTTAATAATTTTAATTAAACACTACATTTTTGCATTGACGAAATAATAAATATTAGTTACATTATGTTTTATAATTGTAACAAAAAATAAAAAAAGTTAGGTTATAGATTTTTCCTATGTGCAATAAAGAAAAAGAAAATCCATATTTTTAACAAAATAATTTTATGCCTTTTATTTAATTTACTATGTATTTAACAAAAACTATTGCATTTCTATTGTATGTAACAAGACTATTGCTTAAACCACGCAGGAAACGAAACTGCAGCCCACCTTTACTCCCAGGTTGGAAGCCCACCCGGGAGTAAAGGTGGGCTGCAGTTTCGTGGCCCGCCAAAAAACCTTTACTCCCGGTGCTTATTACCAATCGGGAGTAAAGGTAATTTACTCCCGGTGCGTGTTACCAACCGGGAGTAAAGGTATACCTTTACTCCCGGTTGGTAACACGCACCGGGAGTAAAGGACCTTTACTCCCGGTGGGGGGATGGCACTGGGAGTAAAGGGATATGGCATATATATACCAGTGCCATCTTCTTCCTTGCGTTCTTCGCCGATTCCTCTCCTGCGCCCACACCACTCGGCCCGCCACACCGAGGACGCCGCGCCGCCACCCCGCCCGACGTCGGTCGTCGCCACCACCTCATGCGCGTCCATAGTCCCCATGCCACCCCGCTCGCCGATGACCTCGCGCGTGGCGCCAGCTGCTGCCCGGCCGCCCCGGCTAGACGCAAGGCGCGCGCCACACTGCCGGTACTCTCGCCCTGGCCAGACGCGCGCGCGGCCACACCGCGCCGGTACCCTCGCCTCGGCCAGACGCGTGGCCACACCGCCGGTACCCTCACCCTGGCCAGACGCGCGGCCACACCGCCGGCCACCCTAAGGTACGCTAGCTGTGTGCTTGATCCTATTCCATCATCTCCATGCATGAAACACTACGTACATATGTTTTAGGCAACGATCATGGTAACCATACGTACATGTTGTTCACATTTTCTTTTATTCCTACGTGCATGCTTTGATACAGTAGCAAAACTTTGTTGGTTGTCACTTGCATATACGTACGTACGTCAGCAAATGTGTGTATCGATCACAAACCCAAACGTATACTTAGCTAATTTTCTTGGCACGTCGCACACGGCGTTCAGACGGGCATTATTCTCTGTCGCGCTAACTATTATAAGAAAGAAAGCGCCAAAGGAACAGATCAAAAAAAATTCCAGTGTATACGCGCCATCTATAAGCGCCACATGTGTTTCTATGTATAAGCGCCATGCGTTTCTATGTATACGGCGGAGCACTGCCGCCCTCGTTCGCCCTAGGGTTTATACGGCGGAGCACCGCCGCCCTCATTCGCCCTAGGGTTTAGGGTTTATACGGTGGAGCACCGCCGCCCTCGTTCGCCCTAGGGTTTAGGGTTTATACGGCGGAGCACCGCCGCCCTCATTCGCCCTAGGGTTTAGGGTTATGCCGCCCTCGTTCAATCATTTTTGGTGGGTGAAGGTTGGTTTGCAGGTGGTTGTGGATGATATAACTGAGTCTATGAAGGGTGTAGCAGATGAAGTGGTTGAGAGTGTGCTTGAAAATACAGTTATGGAGATGGTGAGGGATATGGCATGTGAGGTGTGTTTTGAAGAGGATGCTCCCGATGTTTGGGAGTTCCAACGCCAAGGGTCGACTTGATGTCTATTTTTTATCGATGTAACGTGTGTTGTTGTATTTGTTGTAAATTTGGCATGTTGTTGTGAACCTCTTCGAGGGTTCCAATCATTTAGGTGATTTTGTTATCACTTTGGTTTGTAGCAACGCCCCCCTTTTCTTTTAGGTGAGGCTCATCGTTTCTTGTTCTCAGAAATTTGACGCGCAACGATGCCCCCTTTCTTTCAGGCGAGGCTCGCTATTTTCCGTTTAATAAAACCTAATGCGTAGCAACGCCCCCCTTTTGTTTCAGGCGGGATCGCCGCCAAAACCTACTCGCTTCCTGATTCTTCTTATCATACAAACCAACCTTCACCCATCAAAACCTACTCGTTTAGGGTTTAGGGTTTATACGGCGGAAGATTTTACGCATGTAAGCAAAGATTTGACGTACTATATATTGGTTTTGTTTTTTGAAGCTAAATGGCTGACCCGAGAAACATGGATGAGGAGGAGTTGATGATGAATTTGATCAACACTAGCACTCAAGTTGCCGGCGATGATGGTGCTAAAAATAACATGCAAGAGGATGCAGATGATGGGAGTCAGTACTTAGCTCTTGAACAAAATGAGCAACAACATATTGGCCAAGTATATATTTTTTATTATTAGCTATATATATTATCATATGTCTTATGTGTGCTCATTACATTAAAAATAATGTTTATGTTTTGTAGCCCTCTGGATCGACATCAACAACTACAACGAAGAGTAAAAATGTTCGAGGTCCCAAAAAGCCATTGGAGGGCCGCTTCATCATCTTGGAGTTCAATGTGGATACAGGAGAACCGGGGGGCCAAATAAAATGAAATTCGTGCACCACTGTGGTTACCTTGTATGGGACCGGCTCCCGATCAGTACCCGTGAATGGAAGAAGAAGACCAATGCTCCTCATATCAGTTTTGTCTCCGATCGTGACAAGACATTAATTTGGAAAGATGTCTTAGTACATTTCACGCTCCAAACAGATGGTTATGATGATATAATAGATGGTGATGAATTGAAGGAGCGAGTTAGGGATTGGGCAATGAAGAAGATGGCCACCCAGTTTCAGACTTGGAAGAAACACCTATACACGATGTATGTCAAGAAGAACATAGCACCAGATTTTACTGTCCCAGGCCCGATCTCAAAGCAGAGGCCCTATTGGGATGAGTTTGTACAGTACAAGACTTCGGAAGAGGGTGTGAGTCGGGTGATAAAAAACCAACGTAATGCCCAACAGAAGACATACCACCATAACTTGGGATCAGGTGGCTACCCGACTGCCATTAAGAAGTGGAACAAAATGGAAGCAGACCTTCTTGCCAAGGGTATCACACTAGAATCACTCCAGTGGGGAGAACGTGCAAAGAATTGGTTTTTCGCTCATGGGGGAACACTGGACCAAGAGATAGGGAAGTGCATTTATGGCGTAAGACTACAAGAAGCAGCAGAAAGATTGTTTTATGCTCAGAGAGCTACTGCTAGTGGTGTGTTCAGGCCCAACAGAGAGAAGGATGAGCTGACATACGCCATTGGGACTATTGAACATGGTGGCCAAACTAGAGGTAAAGGAAGTGTCTCATGGGAGTATGGATTCCCTCAGGACAGACCTTCCTATAGAAGCCGCCAGAGAAAGCAGGAAGAAGAGGCACAGCGGCTCCAGAGGTTGGAGGAAGCGGTGCGTGAAGCACAGGAGCGAGAAAAAAACCTTGAAGCAAAAATGCAGGAGGAAATCAGAAGGCAAGTGCAAATAGCAGTGAGTGCAAGCAAGTAGGCATCAGAGCCAGGAATCAACATTAGGCAATCTGTTCAGTTGAAAAGCAGTTGTGCTTCCACAGAGATACCAAATTAAGGGGACACAGGACTGCGCTTCCCTGTGGATGACATCACTAAACCTTGTACATCGTGTGAGCTACACATTCCGAAGGGGAATTCCACAATCAAAGTGGCTATCGGTCTTGTTAATCCTATCAACCGAACCAAGACACCAAGGATTCATGGGAATATAATCCAAGAAGGATATGCTACCATCTCAGTAGATAAAGCTGAAAAAGGTTTTAGTGATTTGCCTCTTGACATTCCTAGAGGTGATGGCGAGAAGACTCTAGGAGAAGCGGAGAAGACATTCATTCTATGGCGCAAGCGCTACATCATCATTCCCGGGATGTCGGCTCCACCTCCTCCTAAACTACCTCACCATAGGTACATGCGGATGAAAACACTACATCATTAATTTGTATTGGCTTAAATAATTAACAATCTGCTCATAATAATATGTCATTCCTTTTTTTGTAGCAGATCCTCCCCCAACCTAAATCCAATTGTTCAATCGCCAGATCATCGTAGTGCTCTGTACGATGACATTGTGTTGGAAGGCGAGGCTGCATCCACACCATCTCCAAGGAGGTCTCCAATGCCGTAGCCGCCACCTCCAAGGAGGTCTCCAACGCCGCTGCCAACACCTCCAAGGAGGTCTCCAACACCTCCCCCGCCCCCGCCTACCAAGAAGCCTAGCAAGAGGCCAGTCCCGCAAATGAAGAACCAGTCCCCGCCGGCAAAGAAAGCCACCATGAAACCAAGGGCTATTTCCAAAATAATATCTGAAGAGAAGGAAGAAGGAACTGATGCATATAAAAAAGATATGTCGAGATTCTATGACAAACTTAAAAAGAATCAAGAAGCAAGGAGAAACCCGGAGAAACTGTACTTCTTCGTAGCTCCAGATATTCTAAGAAAAAGGGTGGCTTCTTACCAGCAACAACAGCGGGAATCTCGTAAGCCGTCCAAATCAACATTAACGGACTATGACCGCACTCTCACCAAGTCAATTGAGGCCGCACAGAAAAAGAAGCAGGCAGGGAAAGGAGTTGCCCAACTCGGACAATAAGCGCACCAATCAGTCCCCCCGCTAGTTGTTGGTAATGAATATGGTTCGAATTTAGGATTAATGCATCAGGCAAATATACCTCCGAATGTCAATTTGGATCGCCTTGGTGAATTTATTGATGAGACTGGTCTCGACCTTTACCAGATGTTTGGTGATAGAAACATTAAGAGTGCGGCGGAGGTTGATATTTGGAAGAAAAAATTTGTACTAGGCCAGAGTCTATACAACCCTCAAGCCTTATCTGATCTGGGGACGCAAATGTACCTGCTAAACAAGTCGTACATGCAGGCATCTACCGGTGGAGACTTCTGCGTTGGTGTCAGAATTAGAGACGAACATTGGTTCCGTGGCGATGATGTTATGTATGTTGACTTTGCAGAATTTCATCAACTATGCCACCTGACCTCTCTGGACAAAGTTATCATTAGCTGCTATTGCCTATAAGTAATAATTCTTTCGATCTATTATTAAACTCATCATATGTGTGTATATGCATATAAATTATCCTAACAAGTACTATATATATGCAGATTTATAATGACAGAGCTCAGAAAGGAAGGCTGCAATGAAATTGGTTTTGTTGATCCCCATATAGTATTCAAAGACCTAGTTACTCCAAAGACTAATTGGAAGTCTGAGTCAGAGAGTAACCTCATGAACTTCTTAGTGAACCAATGCCACAAGAAGGATATACTCTTTTCCTACAACTTCAAGTGAGTGTTAATAATGTCGATCATCCTTAATGGCTCATATGTTGATTGTAGTTAATTAATGAGTGTTATGCGGCGTTATATCCTATAAACACATGCAACAATCACTGGATATTGATGGACATCGATCTGGTGAAAAGTCACTTGATAATCTATGACTCGATGAGAAAACCACAACAAGACTACCAAGATATGATAGATATTATCCAGAGGTAATTTCGGTATCTCTAGCAACTATATATACACACAAACATGATGATTAACTATATCTGATGATGTGGCAATTTTTTTTATTGGGCAGTGTTTGGAAAACCTTTATTGAGAAGCAACACATGAGAAAATGCAAAGCGCCACTGAATGTAATCCCTTTGAAAGTAAGTCCCCTAAATCGCATCATCTTTATTAATTAAACATATAGCTTTCACCGGATCACCAGATTGGATGACAAATCTTTTTCTCGTAAAGTGGTGTTTGAGGCAGGAATAGGGGAACAACTACTATGGTTACTATGTTTGCAAGTTTATCAAGGTGGTCTTCTAAAGAACTCCTACAGAGAGACTAAAAGTACGTTAAAAATACACTATATATTCATTTAATTATTATTATTGATTGTGTTACTATGTCTTTATATATATATATATATATATATGTACATATATTAATTTATTTTCCTTTAATTCAAACCTGTAGACTCGATGGTTAGAGGAAAAGGTCATATGGCAAGACCAAATCAAAGCAATTCAAGAGTCTATAGCCAGATTTTTTAATGAGCAGGTCATCGATTTCAAGGGCGAGTTCTACTTCGACCCAACACTGCCATGGAAGCCAAGCTAGAGGATGAGAGAAAACTTGTTATATCACAACAACTGTAATGCAATCTTTTTGTAATATATGCACATGAAATAATATAATGTAAAATACACATATGCATGCATGCATGTAAATATATATATGATGCATGCATATATATATATATATATATATATATATATATATATATATATATATATACATATATATATATATACATACATATATATACATACATATATATATACTTATATATATATATATATGCTTGAATTGTGTGATTTAATACGTTCATTGTGCTTGAACCGAAACATACTATACGCGCGTATAAATGTATAATTAGCAGCGTACAATACGACTTCGAAAACCTATTTTGAAAAGAAAACAAAAAAATGAAAAGAAAAGAAAAAAGAAAAAAACCTTTAGTCCGGGTTTGTATTACCAACCGGGACTAAAGGTGCCGGCCATCGTGGCATGTCAGGAGGCACCTTTAGTCCTGGTTGGTGTTACCCACCAGGACTAAAGGTCCCCTTTAATCCCGGTTCCTGACCCGGGACTAAAGGACCCCTTTAGTCCCGGATACTTGCTCCTGGGTGGGGAACCAGGACTAGAGGGGGTTCCCCACCAAGAGTAAAGCTCTGTTCTCTACCAGTGATGTGTACTACATATAAAAAAAATATGTCTGTGAGACAGATCGACCATATATAAGTCATGCCTAACCCAGAAACCCTACACCAAATAATCGCATTCATGTTTCATCGAGGCTTATGTGCTCAGAACAAAAGTTTTATTTGTATTAGCGGGAGGCCAGCTGGCCTATGAGAGCTGAGAAACAGTGTCAAGAAACAAAAAGAGGTAATGATAATCCATGCAAGCAGACACTGCATAACAGTAGATGCAGACGAACGGAATACATTTCGTCTCTCACCCATTTTTCTACGCCTTGATCTCCTCCTTGCCCGGAGGGAACTTGGGGACCTTGGGAAAGAAGAAGGGGTTCTTCTTGATGAAGGGGAGGAGCTTCTTGAACTTCTCAGGGTCCGTCTCAGGGTTCTGGGTCTTGTGCTCAGCTGTAGGATGGTAGATCGGAGTCGGCGTCGGGTGGGGTGGCTTGTACTCCGGCACGGGCGAGTGGTACACCGGCACAGGCGTCGTCGTTGTCGGCGGCTTGTACTCTGGCACCGGCTTCTTGTGGATGTGAGGGATAATCACGATGGGCTTCTTGTGCAAGAGGTGCTTCTTGAAGAAATGGTAGCAGAGGAACGCAGAGGCGCACTCCTTGGATGGGTAGTGCACCTTGCCGGCGACTGCGACGAAGGTCTTCTTCATCTTGTCGTCGTCGTACTGGCTGTCGCTGGTTGGCCCGACGATCCAAGACGGGTCCTGTCCGGGGCATGGCTGGTTGGCTGCGCTGTGGAGCTGTGCGAAGCAGTCCTGCTTCAGCTCGCCGTCCTCGCGGAGCAGGTCAGCCGCGAGGGGGACGCTGAAGGCGCCGGACCTGTCCACCTCGCCCAAGGCCTTGGTCACGAACACGCCGTCGGCGTTCTTGCACTTGACAGCCACTTGAAGGCCTGAACAAGGAACCAAACAATATATAAGTTTGCCCAGAAAAAATGCAAAACTAAAAAATGGTAGGAGGGTAGTAGCATATATATAAATTATATCAGCGCACCGTTGAATACCGCCTCAGCTTTCATGTTCTTCCTGGAGCAGTCGGCGCACTTGGCCAAGCCAACGACCATTGACGCCGTCTCGGGCTCCACACCATGGGCGACCACTGCCGCTAACAGGACGGCGGCGCAGATGCCAGCAAGCAGGCAGCGAGGCAGATCCCCCATGGCAAACGGAAAGCTTGGCTTGTTCTTCCGGCTAGATCACAAGAATTAACTAGGTACCAGTGGATTGATGGTTATGAATGAAGAAGGAGCCGTCCTGGGTTTATATAGGATCGAGTTGCTGAATCCAAGCATTCGGATGCGGTAGGAGTTAAGTGCCGCTGTTAGCTAGTAGTGATGAAGGAGCTACCAAAATCTGGCACCGGCTTTGCAGTCTTAAAGAGTTAATGCCGTTCCAAGTTGATCACCCTGTGTGCTGCCCATATCTACCTGCGGACTACAAATAACTCCATCGGATCCACTTTGTTGACGACGTACGTCCATGGGTGCATGCATGCATCACCAACAAATACGTGCATTTATGGTACTCAATCTCACTCCGTCTATAAGGGCATTCGTTGATCCTTTGCTGGAAGACAACTGTCATTAATTTTAAATTATATAATGGTTATTGAAATAGATGGTACTCAATCTCACTCCGCCTATAAGGGCATTCGATGATCCCGGATTTAAAGCTTTGTAGCTGATTACTTTTTGATTTAAAATCATTTCGTGTCCCAAAATTATGTTTAAAGTTTTCAGAATTTGAAATTTATTTTGTTGATTTTCAAAAAGTATTTTGGATGGAGAAATGACCTAAGCTAAATTGTAGTACACGAAGAGTTATGCAACTTTGTAGTTGATAACCTTTTCATTTGAAATCATTAAGGGTCTGAAAATTTAGTTTTAAGATTAATGATTTTAAAATTTATACTTTTTTATTGTTTCAAATTAACCTCGGATGGAGAAATAACCTAAACCTGAGTTATTGTACTCGAAGAGATATGAAACTTTCTAGTTCTATGTTTTCTAATTTTAATTTGTTCAGAGTTTTCAAATATTTTTTTAGAAAACGGAAAAATTCCAGCCTCTGCGACCGCATACAGCCAAGTATTACAATGTTGTTAGCTTATTTGCTCGAGAAATTGTGTACTCAAATAGGAGAAAATCATAAGCAAAGTCCATTATTACTTTGTCATCCATTCTTGGCAAACACATCTAGAGCGATAACCTCCAACGCTTTGCTTGCACATCGAAACGTCTCCCTTTTATCTTCATGCTGTAGGAGCGCCTAGAATCACAACCAATATTCTCCTTTGAAAATAGCATGCATAAAAGAAATATTTTGTTTTTTCTCAAAAATAATGTCATTACGAGTACACCAAATTACCCAAATAATAATAGCACCTCCCACAAAAATCTATGTTTTATCCTCCCTCCCCATGCCCGTGAGCCAGCCTCCAAGCATGTGAGTAGTAGATCTAGGTGGGGTTAACCCAGTAGTAATATGAACAATATTCCAAATAGTTTTCGCATGGCAACAATAAAAAAAAGGTGCTTTATTGTTGCATTGTGATCACAGAAATAATACTTTTGGCTACTAGTCTAGTTCCTCTTAGCTAAATTATCCTTTGCTAAGATAACACCTCTTTGGAGGTACCAAAGGAAGATTTTTATCTTAAGAGGAAGCTTCAATTTCCAAATGAATTTATTAGTAAAGAGAGTACCTTAGTTTATCATGTACGCATACATTGACCGTACAGAGAAGTGACCATGATTATGTAGGCCCTAGTTAAAAATATCCCTCCCATTGGAAAGTTGAACATTGGCTATTTTAGCTACTAAGTTAAGCCAAGCCATCCATTTATCCTCAGTTAGCGCTCTGCGAAAAGGGACATTAATAGGCACTTGATTCATGACCGTCTTCATGGTTGTGCAGACAATTAGCTATGTTGTATAGGCTAGGAAATTGCTCTTCTAGGGCTGTAGAGTCTACCCATGTGTATTCCCAAAATTTGGTTTGCGAGCCATCTCTTATTTTGAAAATTCCACACCTCAGAAAATCCTCCCGGACATTTAGCAAACCTTTCCAAAACTGCAAGTCCCTAGGTTTAGATTGAACCTAGGTAAGTCATTTTGAGCTCAAATATTTGTTTCTGACCAACATATAGGGCAAGTCACACAATAATCTACCAATCATTATGTCGAGGAAATTAGCTAGAGTGCACGGCATGGGGGGCAATCCACCTGTCATTCCACTATTTTCTTCAAATATGGATAGTTGGGTCGCAACCTATCTCTCGGGCAATCCTCACATAGTAGTGCAGAAAAAGCATTATGGGGCCCTCCACTCCGTCCATCTGCACTACGAGACTATAGCTACTTTACATGTTTCCAAATCCTTTTGCTCTCAACAAAAACATATAGAACATTTCACCATCATCACTACTCAAGCACTACAAACTACAACACTTTAAAGGTATAGTTAGGAACAAACAACATGGGGGCAAAAACTAGACAAGTATATGTTTGTAAGGATAACTCATGCAGATTATAGATCATATTTAACCATATACAACATATGGTAAAACCAAATAAACGTTATGTAAACAAAGCCACTAAAATTTGCACTTGACTCAAAATTAACATTAGCAATGATATATAACATAAACATCAAGGAAAGTTAAGCAAAAGCAAACATCTCAATCTCAATAGGCATAGCTACAACCACGATAAACACAAAAAGGCAAGCACATCAAATTCATGCAATTCATAGCCTAAGAAAACAATTATAAACAAGTAACAACAAAGTATATGCAATGATAAACAAACTCATACCCGACTTATATGTGCAAGTGTGTTAAATTAATCCTTATTTTTGGAGAATCTAAAACTGGCTTTGATACCAACGGTAACACCCTAGGTGCCACAAAAGCCAAAGATGTTACTAACGTCCCTTCCTACATGCTAGAGCGTGAAAACTCCATCAAAACCCATTTATCAAAGTAAATGTAGAAGCAACGATAAGAACAAAACTATGATTAAGATAAACTTCATCGCTATGTTTTCTTTACACCACGAAGGATCTCCATGACTAATAAACTAGTTTATTACAGCAAGCCAAAAACATCTTTATTATCTCTAATAGTGGGTGAAACAGTGAAGATGTGCCACTAATTCCCTCTCTTCAACCAAAGCATCCAAATCAAGTACCTGAAAAACATAATGGGGTGACAATAAATCTCAGCAAGCAAACTGTCTAAACATGTCATTCATTTAATTAGACATCAATTTAATCATAGAAGAATACATGTCATTATTATACATAAAAAGGTTCATGATAAGATTATTAATCCAACAAAGTTTCCATAAAGATAATAAGGACATGATATAAAATAAATGAACTACCTCCATACATGAATTAGACAATACTCCTCGTATTATAAATGAAACAATACTCCTCATATAAATAGAAATAATCCTCCTCATATCCACTTCATGCCAACATAAAACTTCAATACACATAACCTTCAAAGAGTGCAAATGCAATGCATATGCATGTCCACGATCTCCATACCAACAAGGTATGAAGTTGCATCGTACCCCTCCTCCTGCAACGTACGATGTTGTACCGGTATGGCCGGTATGGTCGTGACCATAGCCAACAACATAATCCACAAGAGTACTCTGGAATAGTCATATAACTTTCTCACCGACCTACCTCAAGAGCACTCCGAAATAGTTATATGACTTTCTCACCGACCTATCTCGATGCATATGCTCATGACAAAAATGCACATGATGCAATAATACGATGCAACTACAAGAATACTTACCACATAGGTCATGTAACAACCTAGGTTTTCCTAGAACCAAAAATCTGAACTTAAAATTTTTTTTCTAACAAAACCCATGAATGGTGAGTGTGCATACTAGGAAACCAGCCTTGTAGTTGCACAAGTAGATCCCAAGTTAGCATGATTGAGAATTTGCATATTAAACAACTTGTGAGTTGCTTCTTCATGATTTTCTGTGATGAAATAAAATCAAGTGAACCTTTTAACAAATTTGTGTGTGTGATGCCAACCCTTGGCATTGACCCCAATACCCTTGTTGACCCCTAGTGAACCCCATAAGGATATGTACATGCTTGGCAACACATGTATACATGCATAGGAGCCCAAGGTATAGCATAGAATGGAAATAGGAAATAGAAAAGGGTTTAGAAAAAGGAGAAAATGGGAAAAGGCCAAAGCAAGCCAACCCGCCGCCGTTGGCACAGCAGATGTGGCCTAGCACCCTGCCCGCGCCCACATTCGCGTGTGCGCGGCCGTGTCGCCTGGCAATGGCCCACGCCCATGCCTCATCATGACATGGACGCCATCTCCTTCCCCCTGTGGATGATGGGCGAGACCCGCCTATCATCCCCCACCTTTCCCCTCCTCTGCTTTTTCCCCGCCAAGGCAGAGCACCTCACCGGCAAGCATCTGAGGCCTTGCCCTGCATCCCCGCTGCCCGTTTCCAAGCCATTGGGCGAGGGCGCATGGATAGATGCCACGTTCACGTTCCGCGGTACCCCCGTGCCTCCACCAGCCCGTGCCGCACCATGCTAAGATCGCCACCATGGCCCTGCACTGCTGATGCCGCCCTGTTCACCATTTTGACCGCTGGGGTTTAGAATTGGGAGCGCTAGCAGGAGCGCAACCATCCCGCGCTCCCCAAAAACCCTATCCTAGGGGGCTTAACCACCCTACACGTGGCCTCCTACCTCTCCCGTCCATCCGCCATGCTCCATGGCTACCACCCGGCTATAAGAACCCCTCCTCCAGTGCCCTAGCACTCTCCCATCGCCCGTCACCACTCTGTGGCTACCCACCTAGCATGCCCAAGTCTAGAGAAGGGAGGAGAAGGAGGGAGAAGAGGAAAGGAGGAGGATTGAACCGCCAAAGTCACCAAAGCGGAGGACACTGCCCCGATCGACTACAACAACATCAGGGTTCTTCCTGCACTGCTCGACTCGCCACGGCCTCAACTAGCCACTGTACCACCATCCTACCTACCCCACAACCACAGTGAGCTCCTATGCTGCTAGCTTGTGCTCGCCGTGGACATGCCATGCCCACGCCACCGTGTTCTCCCCCTTGGGAGGGCCAAAGGTTGGTCTTTTTGCCGTTGTGATGCACTACACACATGCACACACACACATGAGCCAAGGACTGGCCTTGTTAAGACACTAGTGCTTAGGAATGCCAGCACCTACATGTTGCACCCACTGCGGTTGCCATGGCCGGAGTCTGCCATGCCACCAACCTATTCCGGCTACCTTGAGTCGGTAGATGTAAAGAGACCACCACAGTGAGCTTTGCCTTGCCGAGGGAGACGACGCGCACTAGGTAGAAGGAGGAGAGGACCCCTAGGAGCTGCTGGCCTTGACCTGCCTCGCTAGACCCACCACTTCCCATGCTGCCGCCATGTTCCTGCTGATCCCGATTGCCTCGAAGATCAGGGATAGGCCGACGACGATCGCCGTGACCTCACGAGCCTAGCCGCCTAGGTGGCTGGCCTATTAGAGTCTTGGAACCGCTAGTCATCTTCGCCCCACTGGAGTCACCACACTCCCAAGCCGCCACCATGCCATCTGCATTCCCACTACTTCCGGCTACCTCATGACACGAGGAGGGGACGATGGTGTCCACCATCACCCCACGAGAGTAGCCATGTAGATGGAAGAGCCTAGGACCTACCGTACCCCTAAGTTCCCCAGAGCCGAGAACTCGCTAGAGCTCCATCATGACCGCCACCATAGAGCAGACTCCGTCACACGAATTGGTCACCGACGCCACCTTCCTTAGCCTACCCGTGACTCTAATCAAAGGAAAGACACCTCTTTTGGCCCTAATCGGGCACACAACCACCTCATCATGGCTCGTCGTCGTCGCCACTGAGCAGCCGCTGCCATGACTACCCTCGGTCGAGCCCCTATAGCCACACCTAACGCCATAGTTGAGGTCATCAAAGCACAAGGAGGCCAACAGACTTCGCCGAAGCCTCGCTAATGCCATGGGAGATCTTGCCGTCGAACCCGCGCCACCATCGCCTGTCGTAGAGCCGTCGTCGGCCGAAAGAAGTGTCAAGGTGCCACCTTTGACCCCTCGGTGGGTTCATCTCAAGCCCACGATGATGACGAGCCCCTTAACTACCTTGCTAAGCCACTGTAGCACCCTAGCTCTTGAGCTCACCACCGACGAGAGCATCGCCGCACGAGGAGAAGGAGCCACCACACCCTATTGCCACTCAGTGCACGTGGTCCACCATGGACCCCCTCTATGGTCCATAGACCCACACCACGTAGACCACCGTGAGCCACGCTCATGAACCGAGCCGAGTAGGAGCCCAAATGCACCATGTGGCCTACCTGTTTGACACGTGTCCAAGCCAAGCCGGCCCAAACTCGGCCCAACTCGGCCCAAATCTAGCCCGCTAGGCCCAGTCTAAGCCTAATCAATGTTGATCGTTGACCTATCAGCGCTGACCATCGATTGACCCTACCTATCAGTGACTCAGCTGCCTCGCCCAATCACAGCATGCCACATGTCAGCCCCTAATTTATCCAATGCTTAGGAAATTCATAGAAAATTCATACGACTTCAGAAAAATATGAAACCAGAGTCAAAATTTTTATAAAAATGAGCTCTATGTCATATGCTTATGTTTGAGTGCATTTGGATCTTTTGAATTTCCTTTGCTTCTTTGTGATCATCTATAGGAGTCGCTTATCGTGGCTATATGTCTCGTTTGATAGACCCAGAGGAGCCATAGAATAAGGAGTATGACCCCGACTACACTGAGGAGCTTGGAGATGACTTGCTAGGTGCCACGTCCCACCCAACCTCGTAGAGTCCTATTAGACATGCTATACTATAGATGCTAGTTCTTTACTTTTATGCAAATGATCTGTGATAGGTTGCATGGTAGAATTACTTGTGAGCCATTAACTTGTCGCAACCTATACCCCTGCACACCCATTGTTTGGCTAGATGCTCACTTACTTGCTACTACTTCTACTAAGCATTATATCTGTGATGTGATGCTTGGTGGAGGATTGTGTGTGAGTGGTTAAGGCATTCGGTGCTGATAATGTGGTAACAACCGGGGAAATTTTGGCATGCGTCTTGGGTGTGTGGTGAGGGTTGAGTCAATCGGGCTGGATCTTATGATGAGTCATTGGATGAGTCTTGCCAGGAGGGGGGTGCGACCTAGGCATCACCTACGAGAGGTACCTATGGTGGGTGCATGTGAGATGAGCAGATCTCGAGGTGGAGTGTCTTTGTGGGATGAAGCCCTAGGATGGAGGTGCCATCGAGGCTTAGGGTGTTGGTTATCCCCTTTGAGAAGATATCATGTCCAGTCTTCCTAAGGACTAGTTTGTCGAGAGAACCCGATCATAGGACCCTACGTACGCACCACTCGCTCCTAAATGGGCGGGGGATGGTTACCCGACCAACTAGTATAGTGCCATTACTACTAGGTTGGAAGTGGATAGTGTAGGGAGGAACGGGCATATGGCCCACACCCTCATAAGACAGCGTAGTGACCTCTAGGGGCCCGATACTTTGTCTCACAGTCTCAGCATACCAGTGGACTCTGGGGTGGCCTAGGGCTGAGTGGTAGGGTGGCACCATACCGGTTGGGAGGCAGTCAGTATCAACCTAGACAAGGCACCGCCGATGATGGTGATCTTGTGGTTCCAAGTGTACACGCTCTACAGAGTTGATCAATCTGTATGTATAGCCGCGTCCTTAGATATGGGCATTCCTATGACCTACACTTCCCTTGATTAGTGAGTGGAGTCCTTTCTTCTCTCCCCCCTAGGTTCTTGTGTTGGATTCTGGCTTGGCTGATGAGGCATGGCATGAGAGGGAGTCATCCTTGTCGCCTAGTGAGTGTGAGAGTGGTGAGATGTGTGTGATGGGATGGGAGAAAGTGTGGATGAGATGGGTTAAAACTTGATGTATTAATATTAAAACTTGACATACTCACATAGGAAAACTACATTTACAATTAGGTCTTTTTGATCTACCCTTGCATTTCTCTACCACAAAGCAAACGCAAAGCATAGGGTGGGAGCCAGTGGCTAGTACAAATCATACTGATAATTATTTGGTTGGTTCTGAGTCTGAGTACGACTACTAGGGAGATGGTTGGGAGGATTAGAAGTCTTGTTCCTACACTCGAGTTTAGTTAGTGAAGATGGAGTTGACGTCCACTGTCGTTCTACCTAATGCTATTCTAGTTACTGCATGCTCTGAGTAATTCCACCAAGTGGTGATGTAATAATGTGTAAACCTTGCTATTTGTACTCTTTGTAAGATAGGTATTCGATGTGTGACTGTGATATCGACTGTTATTGGATAATATGATTGGATGATCTCCTAGGACTATCATGTTATACTTCGTATCTATGGATTTCCCTTTGTGGAAATTAGGATCATTTCAGTTGGTATCAAAGCCATACTTGACTCTAGCACGAGACCCTTTGGTTTGGATGATAGAATTAGGAGTGGAATTTGTCTTTTTCGGTTATATGTACCGATGTTGCATCTTTTTATGCATGGCTTACCTCTTTTCTAATCTGCTGATCCCCTTTTATGGACCGATTTGCAGATGGCACCTGCAGTTGAGCTTCCTATCGATAGTCTAAGCTATAGAGGTTTTGCTTAGATGCTCTACGACGTCCTTGAGGGGCTTGGTGTTCCTACCAAGTAGATCGAGTATGTCTGTCATGGCGAGCCAGGACCCGACGGACTATGGGGCCACATCATCATTCACCTCAGGGTCCCCATGAGTGAGACTCTACTAGAGCTACACGCCTTTAAGGAGCTCGAGGTGGAGACTTCTGTCATGGCTTGTGTCCAATCTGTTTCACGTTACGCCCTTCATCACGTGATGCATGACGCACACGAGCACCTTAAGAGAGGACCATACCGTCTACTTCCCTAAGCCTTGGACCTCACCCAAAGTATATAGACACTAGTTCACCCTTGGGTCGCATCATATGTAGAAAGAGATGTCAGGGAGTGAGCATCACCATTGAGGGTCATCCTTTTCCAGCTGACCTTACCTTGCTTCCCTCTGATGGACTGGATGTCATATTGGGGATGCGACATCTGCAATAGGATCAAGGCCAAGCACCAGAGACTGGCAGGACTATTGAAGCCCTTAGATGTTCCAATGTGGAAGTGGGAAAGCATATCCATGGACTTTATAGTGGGTTTACCTCGAACCCTGAAAGGCCATGACTCGATCTATGTAATCGTTGATAGATTGCCCAAGGTAGCTCACTTCATAGCTGTGAGGAATGACTACAAAGTTAGGAAGCTTGTCGATCTATATGTGGATAACATTCTCAAGCTTCATGGAGCCCCTGTGAGCATAGTGCCTGATCGAGGGAAGCAATATGTGTCCAAGTTCTAGAAGAGTCTTCATAAGGCAATTGGGACTCGACTGGATTATAGCATCGTTTACCACCCTCAGATGCATGGTCAGACAAAAAGAGTAAATAAGATTTTAGAGGACATGCTCCAAGCTTGTGTTCTGAAATATGGGTCAGATTGGGAGAAGAGTTTACCCCACATAGAGTTCTCTTACGACAACAGCTACAAGGATAGACTTAAGATGTCACCATTTGAGGCCTTCTATGGGAGGAAGTGTAAGACCCCTCTAAGGTTGTCAGAAGTGGGAGAGAGATCGTTCTTTGGCCCTGCAAAAATCATGGATGCCGAAGGAGTCACCCAAGTGTGAGAAAATCTTAGAATTGCTCAAAGCCGACAGAAGGGGTACGCAGATAAAAGGTGAAGAGAGCTTGAGTTCGAAGTTGGGGACTTTGTCTACCTCAAAGTCTCCCCAGTCTGAGGCACCATCAAGTTCCATGTGAAAGGAAAGTTGGCACCAAGGTATGTAGGACCTTACCAGATCTGTCAAAGACTTGGCAAGCTATAGTTACCTGAAGAGCTAACTGAAGTACACCTAGTGTTCCATGTATCCCAGCTACACAAGTGCTTGAAGCTACCAGATGAGCAAGTATCCATAGAGGCACTAGATGTACAAGACACTCTGGAGTATAGGGAGCATCCTATCCGAATACTTGAAAGAGCCAAGAAGGAAACCAGAAGCACCACCAAACCCATGTGCAAGGTCTAGTGGAGCAACGACACTGAACGAGAAGCCACTAGGGAGAAGGAGTTAGAACTTCGGATGCTTTACCCCTACCTCTTTGAAAGGTACGTCACACCAATAAATCTCAGGACGATATTCCTATGAGGGGGATGTCGCAGAACCAACCAATTTATAAGAGCACAAGTACAACGGTAGCCCGTAAGCGGTCGCACTGTCATACTTGAGCCCATATAAACCCGGTAGTCTGTCGAGTACCACGATGGGTCTCAATAAACAATCCACAAACAACCATGATCATACATGATTCAACATACATGTCACATATTATATAAAGTTCACAGATACATTTCCACCATCAGAGTATGAAATAAAGTTATTACAAACCAAGTTCGATAGATAATAGTGGAAGCAAATTAAGTTTGAAAGTAGCATTTGCCAACATAGTTTAATACAGTGCCAACGTAAGATCACAGTCCACAAAAGCATATAGAGGGATTAGTAAAGAAGCCTGCCCAAGGCTTACTCCTCATCCACAGCGGGATAGAAGCAACTCTTGCAATATCCATGGTATACTGTGCCATCTACAACAATGGGAATAAAACCCTGAGTACGAGAAGGTACTCAGCTAGACTTACCCATCATAAACCATAAATAAATTGACTCCAAGGTTGTATAAGTGGAGTTAGCTTGACAACATTTTGCATAAAAAGCGATTAACAAGGTCTAACAAGGTGTTAAAAATCGACGCTAGCTGAGGTCTAACAAGGTGTCAAAAAATTGAAGAACAAAAAGATGGCATGACAAAAGGATGAGAAAGAAAGGGCACAATCTAGGAGACAAGAAGCTCATGAACAGCTCAAGATGCGACGCTAGCCGAAAAAAGGAAAACCTCAAGCAAAAGAGAAGGACCATCACGAGTCATCTACCCTTTGTCATATGGTGACATCACGCTTCAATGACAAAGGTAACCTCCTAAGTTAAATTGCCATCATTTAAGAAGTTTTTCCTTGATTCTGGTAGGCACACAAATAAGAAACAAACATGTTTGAGCTACAGTTCTACTTGATCCAACCTGATTAACTCAACATGTTTAGTTCTTCAAGCTTATTCCTAGCCACTGTTCGCCTAAACGGTCGTTTAGCCCGTTTAAACACCGTGTAAACGCTACACGGTGGTCCGCCGTTTCTGTTCAATCACCCATTTACCCCGTTTAATAGGCCGTTTAGCTCGTTTAATGGGACATTTTGCCCGAATAATGGCTAAACGGTAGGTGACTGACTGTTTACCGTTTAATGTTTAGGAAAACACTGTTCCTAGCACCACTCTCTTGTGACCATAGTCTTAACTAAATAAACTAAAAAAATGCACATCCAATCTTTGGAAGCTAGTAGACATAATCATATAAATATTGATACATTATGCACAGATAGACAATCCTTCCATGGGTTAAGCAACTTAATATTTTCTGCCAAAAGAACTTAAATGCTACATTCATGCTCAACCTTCTGATCTTACCACCTATGTTATAATTGAACAAAGCACATAACATCAACTTCATCTTGTTCAATGTGCCTAAGGTTAGAGAAGAATAAGTAAAGTTTTGGTTCAGTTGGTGTTTTCCCACCGACAGAGCCCATGCACTTGTCTTTACCTTGTTTTATAGTAGGACACACTTCAAGCAAAGTGTGGGGAAATTGATTCCCCAATTTCTATAAGTGAAGGTCCTGAACCTGTCAAACCAAAATCAAAACTCAAAACCAAGACAGGTTTGGTGGAAGAAGGTGACATCACCATTAGAGGCATCGTCACTAGAATCTTGGTCTTCAGAACAAACTAAAGTATTAATGAACTTCACAAGGAGAAGTCCAGTTCAAAGGACTTAGAACACCGAACCCTCACCGAAAGAGCTAGCTTGGGGGAGAAGCACCTCCGTGTATCCAGGTAAGTATTCTTATCCAAGTAAGTATTTTTTCCCTTTTTAGTTTTAGTTTCTTTTTAGTAGTTAAGAAAATGATGAACAAAACAAAATAAAAAGTTATCTTTATAATATATATATAGCTATAGTAATAATGTGTGATCTAGTAAAATTAAAAACAAAATAAAAGGTGTGTCTAGTTTGCTTTAATTTATTTTTAAGAGTTGAATAAATAAAGAGGACTTAGAATATCTCTTGAATGGAAATGATGAATAGTTGCTCTGTTATAATTCCTTTCAAGTACCTAGTTTTTAGCCTTGAATTCTCCCGAGTTTTGGATAAAATTGTTTTGATATAAGGACTTGTTCTAAACTTGAAACTCGTGGGTAGCATATGCTTGATCTAAGTCTAGGTGATTGATAGATATGATATGAGAAGCTCTGAGCTATTGTTTATCTTGTTCCAAGTGACACTCAAGTTCTAGAGATTTATCTTTTGAAAAAACACAAAAATGCTAAATGATGAGTTCCTGTATGACAAAGCTTGAATTCCCAACAGAGCCATACATGTTATTTAGTCTAGGAAACATCCACATATATATTGCTTGCTTTTGCATTGAGTTTTGTCAAGCTTTATTGACCCTTATGAGAGGTTTGTCATGCTCTTAAAATCAAGATCACGTACACACCACCCACATATGCACTACTCCTACACTAGGGGTAAGCGCAAAAACATGCCTTTCATCTAGATCCACCCAAAAATGTTCTACTCCTACACTGGGGTTGAACAAAAAAATGTTTATTAGGTTTTCCATCCACCAAATAAATGCTCCAAATTCTTGTTGCTATCTCTCAAAAGTTTTGTTGCAGAAAAGAGGCATGGGCTATGCAAAAGTTATTCATAAAAAAGGGAAAGAAAAGAAAAATAAAGAGTTGAGAAAAAATAGACAAGTGTCCGAGATATCTAATACAATAGGTACTTAGATGCCTGCCTGAAAAAAAGAGAGATGAATAAGATAGCCCCTACTCTCTGGCAAGTGTTTCCAAGTTTCAAAAGAGAGATAAGTTTTCATGGAGCAATGTAGAATTAGGATTAGCCACCATATATTCCACACACTTGCACATCTTGATTTGATTGTATGACTCAACTCTCTTTGGATCCATTGTTTGACTTTACAATATATGCATTGCAAGTATGCTCTAGATTTCTCCCTACCTATAAACTCCACATAAACCTTAGTGGTAGGAAGAGGAAAAGGCATAACATCTTCATTGCCTTGGTGACAATCCACAAATACCACATATATTGAGAGATTTGAGAGTGTCATACAATGGAAGCTCTGAGTTTTATTTTGAAAAAAAAACTCTAGAATAATAGTTGAGCAAAGAACTTGAGACATAGTGCTTGACTTAATCGTTCTGTCTTTCAATTGCTCAAGACCTAAGTGAAGGCTAAGAAGCCCCATGGTTGAAGGTAATATGGGTAAGTTTGAAGTTAGATCGGTTTATTCTAATCCGGAGGAGAATTCTTGTTTGAACGCATGTGTACTTTTGAGGAGTGAAAGCATCGTAGCAACTCCTGATCCATTTTTGTTGAGTTTAGCTTTGCTAAGGGACTAGCAAAGGTTAAGCTTGGGGGAGCTTGTTGATGGTAGTTAATAACCATTATAAACCATCAACAAAACATGTATAAGGGCACAATTGTGATCACCAACAAAGGTCTAGGGGTTTAAACTAACAAATTCCATGAGTTTTGGTGAATCTGTATTTTCTGTAGTGTTTATCCAGAAAACCATCAAGGCGGACCTACATGTCAGAATTAATCATGCTTATCTGCCATGAAACAGGCACCAGAAGGTTTTAGAGGACTCCAGAGGACACCACACCAAAGCAAGAGGCGAGGGGCTGCCAGGTGAGGCTGGCTGGCCCCACCTGTAGGCTGCCCGGCCCCTATGGCCACCCATCAACCTTTGATTCATTATGTCAGTTCTCCATCGCCTCCTATGTTGCATCTACTCCATTCTTTAAGTCAGTTTGATCCAATGGCTCACATTGGAATCTTCGGCCTATATAAACTGCCCAGTAACCCCTCCCTCAGGAGATCCCTGAAACCCTAATTCATATCTTCAGGATCAGAGCCAACAATCAAGAGAACATTAGTCCTCCGTAGGATCTAGTCTTATAAATAGAATAGTGAGATAGAGAGTGAGGGAAGAGTTTGGAGGAGGTGCCAGCCTATTGGTGCTCTCTCTATGGCTTGTACCTTGGTGGATCCTAGTTCTACTTGAGCCTGCTTTTGAGATTTCTCTAGTAATCAACTTCTGATTCAAGTAAGTAACTGTCGATATTGTTCATCAGGATCATGACTCTTTTTTGAGTGCTTTAATCTATAGATGCTCTAGGTTGAAGTATTAATCATAAGTGTAAGCGTGGTGCTTAGAGTTGGGTTAATTGTGGAGGCCCCCTACATTCCAAAAGGTGGTAGATCGCATGTGTGACATAAGTTCTATATAGCCTGCACTATATAGCCTCGTTGATCCTTTGTAGTCCACCTCCCGTCTATAGGCACATGTAGGATGCGGTTGCAAAGGAAAGTATCCTCTACTGGTGTCTTTCCCTAGTAATGTCCCTAGTTGAATAGTAGAAGACATAAGCTTACCCAAGTCAGAACTAGAGAACCTTAGTTATCCTCTCTATGCTCCTATTTATCCTAACCTTATTGCTACCCCTAGTTAAGTTAGACCATAGTTAGTCTCACATGTTTCCCTATGGATACAATACTTGGAATACCTCTGGGTGAAAGCTATAGTGGTATCCGTGCACTTGCGGATTTATCTATGTGCGTTAAAATAGACCAACAGGGATGAAGCCCCAGGATGGAGGTGCCGTCGAGGCATGGGGTGTTGGTTATCCCCTTTGAGAAGGTATCATGTCCGGTCCCCCTAAGGACTGGTATGTTTTGAGAACCGGAACATAGGACCCTACGTACACACCATTCGCTCCTAAATGGGTGGGGGGGGTGGTGAATAGCCTATTTAAAAATCTACAAGATCACTAGAGCAAATGGATTAGTATGACAAATGGTGAAATGCAAACTTGTGCTAGCTCTACAAGGGTTGCAAGCCACCTATTCTAACAATTCTAGTTACTATGATCACTAGGCACACAATCGGCTATGTCACTACTCACTAAGAGCTATCAAACTTGCTACAATAAAGAGCTCCACTATAAGAACTTAAGCTGTAATGCAAGCTCTCAATTCTAGATACACTAAAGAGCTTGTTACAACTAGTTTGTAGGAAAGTAAATGACTGAGTAGGGTGATTATACGACCATGTCAAGGAGTGAACCAATCACAAGATGAATACCAATTCAATCAATGGGAGAATACCAAAGGGCAAGAGATAACCAATTTTTCTCCCGAGGTTCACATGCTTGCCGGCACACTAGTCCCCGTTTTGTCAACCAATACTTGGTGGTTCATTGGCTAAGAGGTGTTGCACGAACCTCGTCCACACAATTGGACACTGGAAGAACCTACCCACAAGTGAGGTAGCTCAATGACATGAGCAATGTACTAGACTTGTCTTTGGTGCTCTGTCAGGGAAGGCACAAGACCCCTCACCAGCAACCGATCGAGGCCAGAGACAATCACCTACTCCGCTCAATGATCCTCCAACCACCGGGCCATCTAAGTGTCAGCAAACACCAAGAGTAACAAGCTCACAACCAGCCCAAATCACCCAACTAGTGCCACAAGATGATGCAACTCAATGCAATGCACTAGAGGATCTCCAATCTCACTCAAGATGATGAAATCAAGTGAACAAGTGAGTGGAGTGTGTTGCTCAGCTTCCAAAGGGTGTGCACAAGTGTATGAGGTGCCAAGAGAGTGGCCAAGGCCAACCACACCCTCTATTTATAGCCACACAAGCAAATAGAGCCATTAACCCTTGGAGCTGCTTTCTGTGAGGGTACCGAACAGGGCGGTGTGGTCATCGGACATGGGTGATAGTGCCCCCAATGGTCAAATTCCAATGGTCAACCAATGGCTATTTGGTCACCGGATAGGGTGACGGTGGCACAGCCATGGGGGTGGCAGTGACCAACATAGCCAAGCCCCAAAAACCCTACTCTCTAGATAAATAGGGTGGTGCACCGCAACCCCACGACAGTCACTAGGGCGGTGCCACCTCAGCCCTACTTCCAGCAAACCCCAGCCTCGGTTAAAAAGCGGTAGTGGCACCGGACATCCACTGATGGTGCATCATCACACACATGGCGGTTCACACCACTGTGTCTGGTGACCATCCCAATGCTCGCACTCAGAACCATGCTAGCCAGGCACCACCACAGGGGCAATGTTGCACTGGACAAGGGGTGGTGGTGCCACATAGGCACCAACCCCTTCCCCAAGTTGCAAACATCTTCATGTTTCATTCCACGGCAACTTAGAGCAACTTTCTGCAAGTGATGCTAACTCTCAAAGTGTTTTCTCAAAACATGTTAGAGCCAAGTTAGCAGTTCTCAAAACATTTTCAATAAATATTTTCGCTTGTTCTCCAAAGTGCACTAGGCCTAAATGCAATGCATGAAGTCCAACACCTAGTGGCACTAGATGACCGAATTGTCAAGTTAAGAACCCCTCTTAATAGTACGACCATCTACCCTAAATGTGGTCACACTCTATATTGTCTTGATCACTAAAACAAAACCTATCTTATACCTTTGCCTTGATCTCCTTGGTTTTGTTTTTCTCTTTCTTCTTTTTCCAAATTGACCACTTGATAACCATCACATGTGGCCAACTCATCATTTCATGTGATCATCACCATCTTTCGAGTGCCACCATGATCCACACTTGGATTGCACCAACCTAGCTCATATCGTAGCTCTTGACAAAGGTGAGTACTAGGTTTCATCAATTATCCAAAACCAAACTAGGGCTTTCAATCTCCCACTTTTTGGTAATTGATGACAACTTATTTACAAAGATATTTAATTAAATCTTTTTGCATTCATGTTGCTTGTCCAAGCATTGTGGGGGTTATGACCCTAGATACCCATGGTAGACCACATGGGTTGTGCCCCCAATGGTAGCCCAGCCCACAAGATGAATCCTTGTGGGGCACGACGCTGCTCGGCGCCTTCCGCAAGACACCGAGAAGATATCCTAAAGATACTATGAGATCTGTTAGGATACGTATGATTCCATGATTCCTGTAATCTATTATTACTTTCTGGTTATCTCCTAGATCTAACCGACTTGTAACCCTACCCCCCGGACTATATAAGGCAGGCAGGGAACCCCTCCAAACTCACACAAAATCATATGATAGCTAATACAATCCAATAGACCACAGGAGTAGGGTATTACATCATACTGATGGCCTGAACCTGTCTAACTCATGTGTCTCTATTGCCTTCTTGTTCTCGATTACACACATCTCTACCAATCAATCTACCTTCATGGGATACCCCTCGGAGGACTACCGACGATATTCTATCGATAGTTGGTTCGCCAGGTAGGGGTGTGCAAGCTATTTCTATATCGAACAAGATGGTACGTTCTATAGGCTCTTCGTCCCTCCCACAGCTCGGCCAGATCTTCACGGTCGGATCGATCTTGTGGATCATCAACGCCGATGGAGTTGGAGAGCTCATCGAGCTGGTGTAGATCAATACTATGATGATCACCCCAACACCTATGACTGTAGATCCGATCTTAGAACCACCTCTGAGGTCATCTTCACCGACAACTCACTGCCCACTCCCCTGCTACCTGTAACACCCTAGGTGTTTGTTACCAGTTGAGCTCAACCATGACATGTTAAGTGGTGACAGATCAAATCTACAAAAATGAGCCACCACTTAAACTTGGACCATGCACCATTGCTTACATGTTGCCCTTTCCAAAAAGTATGCTTGAGTAATGTTGGATGTACTTCTTTCATGTGTCTCACATCAGTATCCATCTATATTGATCCATGGAAAAGTTTCATGAAGTTTGGAATCAAGAAGTCACATGAAATGATAAGTCATATCTTTGTTGGAATTGCACTGTTAAGTGAATGGAAACATTGGTCATTAAATGAACCTTGCAACCTTGCCCAAATGACTCTAGAGGAACTCTACAACAAAAGTTATGAAAGGTTCATGTTGAGCAGATATCAAGAAAATGCCCCAATCAGTCTAAAACTCTTATTTAAGCTTTATCGTGATGCCAGTTTGACCTGTGTTGACCAATCACTTAGATTGCTTACATGGTAGTGGAACATAAATAAACGTTGAAGTTTGAGTGGAGTAGAACAAACTTTGTTTTTCGACCAAGAGCTAGATCATCTTGTAAGCAAGTCAAACTGAGGCTCGAACTTTGAATCTACTGCCATTTTTAGAGTCCGAAAAATCTGCTAAGTCTGAGGAACTGAAAATTGAAGTTTCAGTTTCGTGAGCCCTACTTTGAAGCTCTCTATGTTCCAATATAATCTGAGTTAGACCTTAAACCTTTAAGAAAATTTGTAGTCCTCATATAGCTCTACAATATTTGTTACTACCGATTGTGCCATTACTAAATGGTTTAGAAGATTGTGAGGCGACAAAATAGAGGTTCACTCGGTTTTCACGCATTTTTGAGCTAGCCTGAAGCTTTTGAACGTGTCCGACTGGCCACAGCACTTCCCTACCGCGTGGCCTCCCACGCCTGCGCCCGTTCGCCACCTTGCCCCCATGTGCTTGAAAGCCGAGCGCCTGAGCTCCACTCCGCGCTCGCTTCCCCTCGCCTCAACCGGTCTCCCAGCGCTCGCCTCATTGCCTTGTGCTCGCCATAGCCATGGCCGGCAAGCAAAACTCCTTTGCCGCTGCCATTCCTCCTCCGTTGAACACCCTTGCAGCTCCCATTCGCATCCACCTTAGCCGCTCCCTGCTCCACAGCCCTCTCGCGCCCTCATCCTTCACCTTGGCTCACCGCCGCTGCTCCTCTCCGCTGGGCTACCGCCATGCGAGCTTGTTGGCGCTCGTGGTTGCCATGGTCGGGCCACCTTAGGCCGCCTACCGGCCATTAGTGACCACCAGCGGGTGCGTGCGGGCCCCCTTTTGCTCCGCCGCATCTTCTCCGCCAGCGACGAGCCTCCTTCAGCCGGCAACAGCAAGCTCGGCATGCTTCTCCGCTCTAAATTCTGACCAGGGGCCTCGGGCTCAGATTTGACAAAATGGAAGGGCCTAACTGTGAAGTCTATGACTCGAATGAATAGTGCTATTAGGGACCTTTTTGTAGGAAATTTGCTAAATTTTGAAAATTCATAGTAATTCATAGGAAATTCGTAAAATAGAAAATGAGGACTTTTTGGAATCCTTGTGAAATTGTCTATGCAGTAGATTTATAATATGGCATGTTTAGTATAAAGTTTTAGCTGCAAAAAATAGATTTGTGCAGTAAGGTTGTAATGCTAGTTGAATTTGTTATTTTCCATAACTGTAGATCTAGGGCTCCAAATGAAGTGAAATTTTTGTGGCATGCTACTCATGTGATAGTTGATGTGTGGTAAAAATTTCATGAGCATTGGATAAAGTATGAGTGAGTTATTGGTTTGTCTCGCTCTCCCATGATTTCTTGCAATAGCAAATTGTCTTTTTTATAGAGGTAGCTATACTTATGAAAATGGCATGAAATTTATACAGTAGACTATTGAGAGGATATGTGAGCTACTGTAATTTTTGTAGAATTTATTGTGCATTTTTGGTATATGTTCATAAATACACCTTGATGTCTAAATAAATTAAGAAATGCTTTAAGAAAATTTATTTAGAGGTGAGCACCATGCTTTCTGGTGTTCTTTAGTCATGTGTGAAATGTTGGTAAAGTTTGTTTTACCCAATTATGTGTTTGCAACATAAGTTAATAATTATTTTCTTGCCGATGTGGTTTATGGACAGATCTGGGAACTTAGCAAAGTTCTTCATGATAATGTGCTTTGTTGTGAAACTTGTTTATACAAAAGTTGTAGATAATTCATGTGTCTAGCTTCTGTTAAAATTTGGTGTCATTTGGCCAAGTAGTTTAAGAGTTACAGCTGTTTAAAGTTGGGTTACAGAATTGATTGCTCTCTGTCTTATTTAGACCAGTTTCTGTAAATATATAATTTCGACCCACTTAACTTGTGAATCATGCTGTGATGGTTATATATGAAATGTAGAGAATTTCATAAGCTTTCCAGAATGTCTTGTTGCATGGCTATTGGATTTGTATAACTCTAGTTATGATCCAAATATGAAGCTGTTGTTTCCAGTCCAGAAATAGACATATGTTAGTTGTGGTTGTTTACTCCATGTGTTGCTAAGTGTGGCTTATGCCCTTGTTGATGGTCAAGTTATGATACTTGTAACCTTGTTAAACTTGCGTCATGCTTGATGTGCTTGCTCTCTATAGTTAGTTGTGTGATGTTAGTTAAATAGCTATTGGTGTCTATGTCTTGCATAATCTTGTGTTTGTCTTAAATGTTTATGTGATGCATCTTGTATTACTATTCTTCATATTCATGCACTTGCATCTTGCATCTCATCTAGGTGCACTAGATGAACCATGTGAAGGACGTGATGTTGGAGCTGAACCCGAAGACAGTGTATGGTGGACCTATCCCAAAGGTGGAAGGACTGGACAAGTGCTAGGACGGGAGATGCTCACTTAGCGAGTGTCGTCTAACTAACACTGACTCAGTGTGGGATCCCAGGCAAGCCCCGGAGCATTCTAAGCCTCCCATGTTTTTACAAATATCTTGAGTATCTTTTATTATTGATGATGCATTAAGTATAGGAATTGGTTGGAACCAATTATTGCATTATATCCTTACTTTGTCCAGATAAAATCCTGTGAATCCTAATTAAGTGTAGGATCGAATGATGCTTAGCTATGCTTAGACCGGTAGAAGTCAGGTGATTTCCTATCACCTGCAAGATGTAGGATGAGCTCTGGTCACGGTTGGCTATATTTGCCATCATGAAAAAGAACCATGTGTTAATAATAAAAAGAGACCGGACGGGATGACGGTAGTGCAGCAACAAGGCATGGAGGTCTTGGGTGTGAATCTATCCCCGTCTGTGTCGTTTAAGGACCGATATGCTGTACGTCCTTATGTCATGTTGAACGCAGCCTAACACTTAGCTGGCCGAATAAGTCGTTCCGACCGTGAAGCCTAGTAGCTCGATTCAGGCTAGGGACGCGAGTAGGGGTCCGCCATCTGGATGGAAGTAAGGATGTGCAGGGAGCCATTGGCGTAAGCCCAAGGGCGGGTTAAGTCACCGAGCACTCATGGCAGAGTGGTTCTCTGATTTTGCGACACTGATCGGACTCGCGACTCCTAAATTGTACCAAAGGTGACTTGGTTTGTGTTAGGAATACCCCTCCAGCTGGATAGGAATCGATTTGAATCGCCGTCTCTCTCAGATAGTGAGAACTTGACTGAGCAACGGCAACGTAGATTCACTAAATTTAAAGATATGGTTAAAGGATGATGATGATGATGATAATGACAATGAGCCATGAAATACCTTATATGGTTATTATTGTTTGCAACTTAATCAAGTGATTGATTAGTACAGGTGCTAATATAGATGGTAGGTAATGGCTAAAAGTCACTGCTAGTACAGGTGAATAATGCTAATGGTTACTCAAGCTTTTATGCAAAAAGGTTGTCCCGCCAGATCCACTAAATTAAGCTATGCATGATCCTTGGTGTCATTTGTTTTGGTTTCCGACGGGTAAGTCTGGCTAAGTACATTCGAGTACTCAGGGTTTATCCCACCTTGTTGCATGTGAAGTTCTCGGCCTGTTGAAGATGGTGGCTAACCGCCGGTGGGCTCGGTGATTCTATAGTTACTTCTCATCTATATGCTTTTGTCGGATGATGTCACTTATGCTAGCAATGTATTTGGAACATATATTAATGTAATCTTTTGAAAGCTATGTTGTTTTCACTAATCGGTTTTGAAACCCAAACTTGTACTATTATTTGTGAACCCATTTGTAATATTATTTCTGCTGCAACCCTATGTATGTGATGTGTATTTGCTTAATCACGCGATCTTGGTTGTGATGTTGATTTACCGAGGTCTTTCGGGACACTCGGCGGACTATCGGGTTTATATGAGTGAAAGTATGTGTGTGTCAACGTGTTAGCGGGGACAGCCGTACTTGATCTTGTATAAATTGGGTGGTTCTATTACACTACCAGAGGAGGCGAATCAATAATGATGATCTGATCGCATCCATCGATCAGGTCGGTCAGAAGCTCACCGATTGCCTCTCCATCCCTTCGATCCAGATCTACCACAGGCTGCTCGGGAAACTCCAGGGGTTACGGCCCTACCCATCGGGCTCACCAACATCGCCGCCACCTATCAAGATGCCCTAAGGGGCAAATTCATAGACCAGGCAAGAGATATCCATCCTCTCGCTGACCAGATCGTCGACAAGCTCCCACCGGCTGTCAACATGATACACGTCGGCCGATGCCCCGAAGCATCCCTCCAAACCATCTTGGAGGAGAATCCAGACTCTGAGTCCCAGGGCTCTACGGAGACTTTTGCCGAAACCACCTCCGAACAACTTCCTTTGCCTCCTTTCCATGGGGGGCAATCTTCAACGTCAGCGTCGATAGCCCCCGTAGGAAGGGGAAACTGAGGAGGACCGCGCCGCCCACGTCAATAGGAACATCAACCATGCACAACGCCGAGCAAACGAGGCTGCCCTTGTGATGGCCAAGGCTCAACTTAACTCGATAGGAAGGCCACACCAACTCCAACGCAACCTCGACGATGAGTTTGTCCGTGTTGACGGCCACGATGTCTACAAGACCCCAAGTGCCAACTTGGCCATGGCCGCTAATGAGCTCGCCTGGCTCCCACAGACACCAGAGGTCGCCAAGGTCGCCGCCATGCTTAAAGCGGCGCACTGCCAGGTCAATGAGATCCGCTAGGATCAGAGACCTTCATACTCCACAAGCTCGATTCGCCGATCAGCCGCACCAAGATCTGATCGCCGCCCAAGTTGTTTCATCCACCAGCATCGCGACGACAGAAAACCCCTCCAGGGGGAGCTAGGGGCAACCGCATTGAACACCCTCACCAACACAACTAGGAGGCTGACCAGGACATCCGAGCGCACCTCAACAATATCTGAGACGCGCGATGATGTATAGATGAGCACCGTTTTGGCAATCATGAAGAAGAAGTACACCGCCATCAAGAGTATGAGCAAGAGTTTGGTAACGTAGACTCAGCCCTCGAGCCGCTCAACACCGGCAACGCTATAGATCATAGCGCCAACAACCCTAAAGGCCCCCAGCATTCACGAGGGCACTCCAAAAACTCTAGTGGCCCCATGGTTTCAAAATCACTAGGGTCAAGCCCTACGAGGGAAGGATGAACCCCACATAGTGGCTACAGGCTTATGCCACTGCTGTGCGCGCTGCCGGAGGAGATACTAGTGTCATGGCAAACTATCTTCCCATCATGCTCACGCCAACCGTGATGAACTGGTTTACATGCCTTGCCCCAGACTCCATCGGATCCTAGGAAGAGCTGAAAAGGTCTTCACTGACAACTATATGGCTACGTGTACTCGGTTGGGCACTAAGCATGATCTGAACTGCATCTACCAGAAGCCATTCGAGCTCCTCCATAGATACATTAGATGCTTTTCTGAGATGAGGAACTCTTTTCCTAACATCATGGAAGCCGAGGTCATCACCGCCTTCATCCGAGGACTCCATCACCGCGACCTCTACTCTAAGTTCAATCACAAGCCACCAACGGGGATTGGCGAGATGATTATGACCACCAACTAGTACGCCGACGCCGAAGAAGCCAAGGTGTGTGTAACACCCTAAAATTAGCCTATTTTGAAATAGAGTTAAAATGATTTAAGTTGGAATTTTTGTGCACATGAAATAGGGAAATAAAAATTTTCATTAAATTAAAATACATTATAAGGTAGCAATATGTTTGATGCATACATGCTATTGCATTTAAATTTTATTGGTTGAGTAGTTTTAGTTTAAAAGTCAAAATGATTAAAATGCTTTTGAAATGAAATTGAAAATGACTTTGAAATAAAAGGAAAGAAAGAAAGAAAATTAGAGAATAAAAGTATTTCAAAAGTTGTAAAATTTATTTTTGGAAACTTACCAAAATTTCTCATTTATATTGAGATGAAGAGTATGTTCAAAACTCTATTTGAATTTGCATTTGGTTTACAATTGAATTGGCCTTGAAAACAAAATAGGAAAAGAAATTCATTTTGAAAATTTCCTTCCTTCCTTCATTCTCAGCCCAGCTCTAGATTTGGCCCGGCCCTTTTCTCCTTTTCCCTCCTCCACTCGGTCCGCTGGCCTGCTGATCGGCCTAGGCACACTCCCTCTTTCCTCCCTCACGCGCCGGCCTGCTCTTCCTGGCCCTGGCCCACTGCCGCAGCCCGCTTCGGCTTTCTCGCGCAAGCACCCGGCCTGCTCGACCTTCAGTGCCGCGGCCTAGCTGGCGCCCTGTCCGCTCGGCCTGCCCCGCTTCGGCCTACGCCCACATCACACGCGCACGTCCGTTCTCCCTTCTCTCTCTCGCTGCGCGGCTGGCCCCGCACATCAGCCATCCGCGCCCACAGCGCCGCACGCGTCGCGCCCCTTTCCCATCTTGCTACCCCGATGGCCCCACCCGTCAGCCGCCACCGTCCCTTCCCTTTTCTTCTCCGGCGCGCTCGGAGCCTTTCCTTTCCTCTGCCCCGCCGATGGCGCATCCGTGAACGGCAAGCCGCCGCACCCATTTGGCAAGCGGCCAATCAGCCCCGCTCTCCTTCCTTCCACGTCGCGCCTGCCCGCCTATAAAACTCGAGCTCCACGCCCTTCTTCTCCCTTTTCCCGGTCGCGCTCAAGCACCCACCGCCACCGCCGCAATTTGTCGCTTCGGTGCTCCAATCCACGCCGCCGACGACGTCCTGAGCTCCGCCTAATCCCCCTCGACCGTAGGTACCTTCAATTTGAGGTTTTGGTCACGATTTGCTCGGCTCCTACCTCACCCACGCCGTGCTCTCTCTCCAGACATCATCGCCGCCGTCGACGACCCGCTTCGAAGGCCTTCCAGACGCCGCGACCACCACCATCGACCTCGCGGTAAGATTCACCACCTCCCTGTGCTCTCCGTTCCTCAAATGGCAGCCTAGAACTCCGTATCCGCAAGTGCTCGACGCCGCCGGCCATGGCGTCCTCACCGGCGGGACTGCGCAGCCACCGTGGGTACTCCCGTGCTCCCTGCGCCGTCGGTTTCGCGATGAAGGGCCATGATTAGATCTTACCTCTTCATTACATAACCGGTCCACCGTGGCCATAGACTAGGTCCACGGCGCTGCATCAGCGCACACGCCCACGCCACATGGTGCACCAGACCAATCCTATGCCGCCACGTGTCAGCCAGTCAGCAGCCATGGGTCAACTCACGGTTAGCCGCGTGTAGTTTTTAGATAAGCCCTCCTGTTTTATTAGAATCAACCCGCAGTCCGGTTTGGTTCAAAATAAATACAAATAAGCCCTGTTTTTATTCGTTTAAGTCCCTATAATTTCCAGAAATAGTATGCCCAGTCCAAAATACATTTAAATGCAGATTTTTAATTGTTTTAATTCAAAAATGAGTTCAAATATTTACAGAAATGCCACTGAGCCTTATTTCATGCGTAACTTTTGCGTTGTAAGTCCGATTTGACCCGTTCGAATTGCGTTAGGACCGTATTTACGTTATCTACGTGTTTATACTACTGTTAGCCATGTTTTCAACACTTGAAATTCATGAGTAGATTTAATCTATTAATTAACCAAAGCAAAACTTGTTTAAATCATAACTTGTTCATTCTAACTCCGAAAAAGTCCGTTCAAGTTGCGTTTGTTTCATAACGACGAGATCTACGCATTAGTAATAATGTTTACTATATTACTATCTCATAAAAATCATAGTTTAAATCATATCTTGATTAATAATTATGCAACTATGTTTTATACATAAAATATGATTTGTTTTACTTTTGTTTTATAATTCAAATCTAAAGTTGACTTAATATAATCTATATTATTTATAAATATCTTTTGTATATGAATTCATATAGTTAACATAAACGAAGCCTATAGTTTCTTTTCCACATATAATGCAAATCTCTCGGTAGCTGTAACTTTTCAACTATAGCTTCGATTAGCGTGCATCTCGTGACTGTGTGTTCGTAGTGATGCATAGAATCGTATATCAATCTCTTTTACTTATTTTTCTATGATTGGTGTACTGTTCTGATATAGATGCAACTATATGCTATGCATGTATGTGTATGGATGTTTTGGGGGTGTTCTATGATTGTCCAGTCGGTGAGATACACGTGGTGATCCAGAAGAAGAAGAAGGACATTAAGGATTAAAGCTTACCGAAGGATCGGTGTATAAGGCAAGTATAGCATGGGATTATCCTTGTTACCTATTCACATTTAATCACTAAGTTCATATTGCATGTGTCTCCCTTGTTACCATTAAGGATATCCTAGATATTTGATATCTTGTTCCTTAAAACCTTTAGGACATTGCATTGGGTAGTTTTTGCTAGTGCTTAATCAAAACCATGATCTTGTAACTTGACTAATGGTATATGCAATAAACATTAAAACATGAATTTTTAGTAACATGGAACCAGGGGGCTGAAGTGTTTATATGCTTTAGATTCCTCTCCCTAAGGACTTATCTGTAAGCGATCATCCGGGACTTACAGTACAGCTGTGAGGGCCATATGGCTCTGGCTTTAGCTCAGTATAAGGATCTTTTCTAGCTTGTTAGTGGTTACCTTTCAGGCATGGGGTATGTGTCCTTTGCTGCTGGGAAGTGTGTACCGTGCTGCGATGCCCACGCATGCCACTCCTAGAGATGGGCCACATACGCCTGGCGGCCCTAACATGTTAGATGAATTCTTTGAAAGGCTTCATAGTGAACCCTGCCGACCTTCCTTGGAAGTGGGTCAAGAGAATAGCTACCTCGAGCGAAAGGGTAAATCACAACTCATAGTGAACGTGTACAAACTCTGCAGAGTATAAAACTGTTATAACAGCCGTGCTCACGGACACGAGCGGCCTTGGACACTTATGGAATAGAGATGATCATTAATGGATAATGATGATGCTAATAATTGATTGTTTATGCTATACATTAATCATGTTTACCTAATCATGTGTTTAAGGGAATGATAAATCCTTTGCTACTCAACTGTTTAAAAAGATGATCTATTAAAGCTAATCACAGTTAAACTAGTGTCAGCCCTTTTGAGCCTCATGAACCCCATGATATAATTGTTAAGTACGACATGTACTTACACTTGCTTTATTTTTTCTATACTTGGATAAAAATCCTGGATGGGTACCAGATTGCTGGTTTGGAGGAGTTAGGCTTGTGGTCAACCAGTCAGTCATCCCTGTGGATTTGGAGTCTTCGCCAGAAGATCGGAGTCAACTTTCCGCTGTCTTTACTCTGAGGGTACTTTTCTTTTACTAATACGTTATGTAATAAGTATTGTCTTTTGATATTACCCTTATTTGTGGCTATATGTGAGATTTGACTTCCTGGGCTCACATATAGTGTGTATCTAGTTTTGTCTTTAAAACCGGGTGCTACAAAGTGGTATCAGAGCAATGCTGACTGTAGAACGCAAGCCTAGATAGAACTAGACATTTTAGCATGCTTTTATCTTGCTTAGTTCTTGTTTTCTATCCAACCTTGTTATTTGCTAAAATTTATGCTCACTTCAGCCTCTGTCTGTTATGAAAACTTTGTCTCTATTCTCAATCCTCTATCTTTGTCTATATAGATGGAACGTAACGAGATAACTGCCAACATCAGAGATCAGGAGGACCAAGCTATGTTGTCCTTGACTGCATTCAACAAGGAGAAGTTTGTAGCTATGCAACAACAAGCACCAGAAGGTATGGCTCAACCTAGGAGTTTTCAACAGTTCTTGCCACAAGGTCAAATCAACATACCAAAGGGACCAGTGAAGAGACAAGTAGCAGAAGCTTGGAAGAATATGAAGTCCAATGAAGATGTTGGAAGGACGGCACATGAATGCCAGGATCAACCACAGCAGAAGCAAGAACAGAAAGTCCAGAAGAAACAGGAGCAAGGAAGTAAAACAAAGAGAAACTACATCCAAGGAAGATTGAATAGTGTGGATATGACTACTGCTCATGGAGCAAAGGAGGTTGTGTATGGTTTCATTTTAGTAAACTCAGCTTCCGCCACAGTGTTGTTTGACCCCAGAGCTTCACATTCATTTATCTCTAATGCGTATGTAATGGAACATAAGATAACTATGCTTCCAATGAGGAGACCAGTGATAGTTAAGACCCTAGAAGGAGAAATGAAGGCAAACCACAAATGCCCAAGAGTTAGTCTTAACATCAAAGGAGTAAAATTTGAAGCAAATCTTATTGTATTAGAGTTAGTGGACATTGATGTCATTCTTGGAATAGGATGGCTATCTGCTTGTAAAGGAGTGATCAAGTATGCCCAATGTTCGGTGCTTCTAACAACACCATCAGGAGAAAGAATTGAGTACGAAGGTATTCAGCCTGTACCTGAGGATAATGTGGATAAGAAGAGAAAGGAGATCTCACCAGAGATAGAATTGGGAAGCAATCAACATTTGAGTTCTATTACATCGTCATATCCAGCTCCAATCCCTAGTCAGTTAAACTTAGACTCTAAAGAATTAGAAGTTTCTCAAGCTAAGGTTACTCCACTCTTTCCACATGAGGTATGCATAGATGGGTGGACAATCACCTACACGGAGTTTCAACCATGAAAGATCAAGCGAGCTAAAAAGCGGTCCAATCAAACAAAGATGAACTTACAGAGTCAACAAGCTGACAATAATCTAAGCAACAATTCTGTGGAATATGACATCACTAAAGATCTAGATAAGAGAAAGTGTTATCATTGCCAGCAGGAAGGACATTATGTTAAATCTTGCCCACAGAAGGATCAACAATTATGCCATGGAGGTCAATACAGGACTACCACCAGCAAGTGATGGTGACACACAATACAAGGGAAGCCCATGATGAAATTGATGTAGTGGATGACGTGTCACTCCCATGCGAGAGATGTCCCTATAATCTTGCCATTTTTTAAGAATTAGGAATTTGTGCCCCTTATGTAATAAAAACGATAGTATCGCAAGTGAGTCGATGATTGAGTTGTGCATTTTTAAGTGCTTTGTTGAATTGTCATTATGTTTATGCTTGTTTCGAATCTTTGTAATGATTGCAATGATCTTGTTGGGTGTTCCCACAGTTTCATTTAGCTCATAGGTTTAAGGTATAAGGATTAATGAAATAAATAGTTGGGTTATCGTTTTCTTTTGTTTTTCATATCTTGTCTTCGGAGCAACCTGTCTTTATTGGTTCATATCTTTGATTTTGGATGATCAAAAATCCTGAGGAAATTATGGACAACAGTAGACTTCAATCACAATATGATGTAAGCTATGCTTTGGTATTCCCTACCTTACCTTATCTTAAGGGGGGTAGTCAAGTTGAAGAATTGGTTAGATGAAGTATCATATGTTCGAGTTTGCACAACGGAAATCAGAGTGCGCAGTGGAAGCGTGGTGGTACTCAAGGATGTAAGAGAGAACTCAGAGTTTCAATGAGTTTTGGTTAGAAGTCCAAGAAAGGTTTATCCAAGACCAGTAAGATGTTGATAAAGTTACCGGAGAAGCTTTTAAGTTAGTTTGGATCAGGAGACTTCAGTCAAGTGTTTGAAGGAGTCCAAGAGGTCAAAGTAAAACTTGAGTATTAGCTTGTAGATCAGGACGAGAGCTTTGTATCTACGATAATGCATCTTGTGAAGGTGTATGATGTGTCCTTATAAGCGTGAGTTGAACTAACCTGTTATCTGGAGTTATCCATTGCGAAGCATGGAAGTTCCATCTTCTTGAAGGTAAAAGTAATATCTAGGAGGATCACAAGAATATATAGGATACCTTCACCAAGTTAGTGTTTGAGCTTGTGATAACCTCGTTGGAATGAGATTGATTGTGACTTGGAAAAGTGCTATCACTTCAAGAAGCGAAGTCATGGTCGATACCCTTAGCAACGGAGAATTGTGCTAAGAAGGTTCGGGTGACACTAAGGATTAAGAGTTATATTCCCAGTTCGAGCAACTTCACTAGGATCATTAATGTTTTGAAGATTGGTGGTAGATTCTCTTTTAGACCAAGAAGATAAGGAAGCTTTGTTGAAAGGTGAACATATGAGAAAAGAGAATTATGGCCTAGTGATTAGGATTACCTGAGAGTTGTTCAAGGTACCTATTAAAATTTTGGAATTAGTTAGGCAGGTTACTTGGAGTAAGGTCAACATGTATGTAAGGTAAAGTGGATCTTTATCAAGACGATGGAACAACATGAGAAAGTAAAGAAGAATCCAAGGACAGAGTATTCCCATCTCTTAGTCAGCGTCTTGCGAATCTCGAGGACGAGATTCATCTTAAGGGGGGTAGAATTGTAACACCCTAAAATTAGCCTATTTTGAAATAGAGTTAAAATGATTTAAGTTGGAATTTTTGTGCACATGAATAGGGAAATAAAAATTTTCATTAAATTAAAATACATTATAAGGTAGCAATATGTTTGATGCATACATGCTATTGCATTTAAATTTTATTGGTTGAGTAGTTTTAGTTTAAAAGTCAAAATGGTTAAAATGCTTTTGAAATGAAATTGAAAATGACTTTGAAATAAAAGGAAAGAAAGAAAGAAAATTAGAGAATAAAAGTATTTCAAAAGTTGTAAAATTTATTTTTGGAAACTTACCAAATTTCTCATTTATATTGAGATGAAGAGTATGTTCAAAACTCTATTTGAATTTGCATTTGGTTTACAATTGAATTGGCCTTGAAAACAAAATAGGAAAAGAATTTCATTTTGAAAATTTCCTTCCTTCCTTCATTCTCAGCCCAGCTCTAGATTTGGCCCGGCCCTTTTCTCCTTTTCCCTCCTCCACTTGGCCTGCTGATCGGCCCTGGCGCACTCCCTCTTTCCTCCCTCACATGCCAGCCTGCTCTTCCTGGCCTCAGCCCACTACCGCAGCCCGCTTCGGCTTTCTCGCGCAAGCACCCGGCCTGCTTGACCTTCAGCACCGTGGCCCAGCTGCCGCCCTGTCCGCTCGGCCTGCCCCGCTTCGGCCTACGCCCGCATCGCACGGTCGCGTCCGTTCTCCCTTCTCTCTCTCACTGCACGGCTGGCCCCACACGTCAGCCACCCGCGCCCACAGCACCGCACGCATCGCGCCCCTTTCCCATCTCACTGCCCCGATGGACCCACCCGTCAGCCGCCACCGTCCCTTCCCTTTTCTTCCCTAGCGCGCTCGGAGCCTTTCCTTTCCTCTGCCCCGCCGATGGCGCGTCCGTGAACGGCAAGCCACCACGCCCGTTTGGCAAGAGGCCAATCAGCCCCGCTCTCCTTCCTTCCACGTCACGCCCGCCTACCTATAAAACCCGAGCTCGATGCCCTTCTTCTCCCTTTTCCCGGCCGTGCTCAAGCACCCACCGCCGCCGTCGCAATTCG
Source organism: Miscanthus floridulus (assembly GCF_019320115.1). NCBI lineage: Eukaryota > Viridiplantae > Streptophyta > Magnoliopsida > Poales > Poaceae > Miscanthus > Miscanthus floridulus. Next base: position 106,258,464 of record NC_089580.1, on the reverse strand, counting down.
TCGCTTCGGTGCTCCAATCCACACCGTCGACGACGTCCTGAGCTCTGCCATAATCCCCCTCGACCGTAGGTACCTTCAATTTGAGGTTTTGGTCATGATTTGCTCAGTTCCTACCTCACCCGTGCCGTGCTCTCTCTCCAGACATCGCCACCACCATCGACGACCCGCTTCGGAGGACTTCCAGATGCCGCGACCACCACCGTCGACCTCGCGGTAAGATTCCCCACCTCCCCGTGCTCTCCGTTCCTCAAATGGTGGCCTAGAACTTCGTATCCGCAAGCGCCCGACACCGCCGGCCATGGCATCCTCATCGGTGGGACTGCGCAGCCACCGTGGGTACTCCCATGCTCCCTGCACCGTCGGTTTCGCGATGAAGGGCCACAATTAGATCTTACCTCTTCGTTACGTAACCGGTCCACCGTGGCCATAGACTAGGTCCATGGCGCTACGTAAGCGTACACGCCCACGCCACATGGTGCACCGGACCAATCCTGTGATGCCACGTGTCAGCCAGTCAGCAGCCACGGGTCAACTCACGGTCAGCCGCGTGCAGTTTTTAGATAAGCCCTCCTGTTTTATTAGAATCAACCCGCAGTCCGGTTTGGTTCAAAATAAATACAAATAAGCCCTGTTTTTATTCGTTTAAGTCCCTGTAATTTCCAGAAATAGTATGCCCAGTCCAAAATACATTTAAATGCAGATTTTTAATTGTTTTAATTCAAAAATGAGTTCAAATATTTATAGAAATGCCACTGAGCCTTATTTCATGCGTAACTTTTGCGTTTTAAGTCCGATTTGACCCGTTCGAATTGCGTTAGGACCGTATTTACGTTATCTACATGTTTATACTACTGTTAGCCATGTTTTCAACACTTGAAATTCATGAGTAGATTTAATCTATTAATTAACCAAAGCAAAACTTGTTTAAATCATAACTTGTTCATTCTAACTCTGAAAAAGTCCGTTCAAGTTGCGTTTGTTTCATAACGACGAGATCTACGCATTAGTAATAATGTTTACTATATTACTATCTCATAAAAATCATAGTTTAAATCATATCTTGATTAATAATTATGCAACTATGTTTTATACATAAAATATGATTTGTTTTACTTTTGTTTTATAATTCAAATCTAAAGTTGACTTAATATAATCTATATTATTTATAAATATCTTTTGTATATGAATTCATATAGTTAACATAAACAAAGCCTATAGTTTCTTTTCCACGTATAACGCAAATCTCTCAGTAGCTGTAACTTTTCAACTATAGCTTCGATTAGCATGCCTCTCATGACTGTGTGTTCGTAGTGATGCGTAGAATCGTATATCAATCTCTTTTACTTATTTTTCTATGATTGGTGTACTGTTTTGATATAGATGCAACTGTATGCTATGCATGTATGTGTATGGATGTTTGTGTGGTGTTCTATGATTGTCCAGTCTGTGAGATACACGTGGTGATCCAGAAGAAGAAGAAGGACATTAAGGATTAAAGCTTACCGAAGGATCGGTGTATAAGGCAAGTATAGCATGGGATTGTCCTTGTTACCTATTCACATTTAATCACTAAGTTCATATTGCATGTGTCTCCCTTGTTACCATTAAGGATATCCTAGATATTTGATATCTTGTTCCTTGAAACCTTTGGGACATTGCATTGGGTAGTTTTTGCTAGTGCTTAATCAAAACCATGATCTTGTAACTTGACTAATGGTATATGCAATAAACATTAAAACATGACTTTTTAGTAACTTGGAACCAGGGGCTGAAGTGTTTATATGCTTTAGATTCCTCTCCCTAAGGACTTATCTGTAAGCGATCATCCGGGACTTACAGTACAGCTATGAGGGCCATATGGCTCTGGCTTTAGCTCAGTATGAGGATCTTTTCTAGCTTGTTAGTGGTTACCTTTCTGGCACAGGGTATGTTTCCTTTGCTGCTGGGAAGTGTGTACCGTGCTACGATGCCCACGCATGCCACTCCTAGAGATGGGCCACATACACCTGGCGGCCCTAACATGTTAGATGAATTCTTTGAAAGGCTTCATAGTGAACCCTACCGACCTTCCTTGGAAGTGGGTCAAGAGAATAGCTACCTCGGGCGAAAGGGTAAATCACAACTCACAGTGAACGTGTACAAACTCTGCAGAGTATAAAACTATTATAACAGCCATGCTCACGGACACGAGCGGCCTTGGACCCTTATGGAATAGGGATGATCACTAATGGATAATGATGATGCTAATAATTGATTGTTTATGCTATACATTAATCATGTTTACCTGATCATGTGTTTAAGGGAATGATAAATCCTTTGCTACTCAACTATTTAAAAAGATGATCTATTAAAGCTAATCGCAGTTAAACCAGTGTTAGCCCTTTTGAGCCTCATGAACCCCATGATATAATTATTAAGTACGACATGTACTTACACTTGCTTTATTTTTTCTATACTTGGATAAAAATCCCGGATGGGTACCAGATTGCTGGTTTGGTGGAGTTAGGCTTGTGGTCAACCTGTTAGTCGTCCCTGTGGATTTGGAGTCTTCGCCAGAAGATCGGAGTCAACTTTCCGCTGTCTTTACTCTGAGGGTACTTTTCTTTTACTAATACGTTATGTAATAAGTATTGTATTTTGATATTACCCTTATTTGTGGTTATATGTGAGATTTGACTTCCTGGGCTCACATATAGTGTGTATCTAGTTTTGTCTTTAAAACCGTGTGCTACAGTGTGCTTCAATAAGGATGCGGGCACTCATCACCAAACTTGCCATAGTGACGATCGCCTCGATGACCGGTGCCACAGCAACTGTCGCTATGATGACCGCAGTCACCATCGGGACAACGACCATGATTGGTTAGAAGAATCCAAGTCTGGTCAATATCGCCGTTGCCGACCAGACCACACCGTCGCTGCCGTTAATGAACATCGCGCCAAGCACAACTACAACGAGAAGTAAGAGAAGATCCTCGACGGCCCATGCCCTCTCTACAAGAATGCCAAGCATAAGATGAAGGACTACCTTGGCTTGGCTAAGGAGTTCCAGGATAAAAAGCCGGACGATGACAACAACAACGGAGCTAGAGGCCGCCGACCACCTAGGGGCAACAACAATGCCTTCTAGGATCATGACAAAGTGGTTGCCACCATCTTCGAAGGCCTCACCCCCACCAAGAGTAGAAGAGAATAGAAGCTCACCGCCTGTCAGGTGCTCGCTGTCAACACAGAAGATGCCAACCCCAACTATCGCCCCTAGTCTGAGGTTCGCATCACTTTCTGTAGGGCCGATCAGTGGGTGGACATCCCTTACACAGGGCAGTTCCCCCTCGTCCTTGACACTATCGTCTATAAAGTGCTTTTTAGAAAAGTACTCATCGACGGTGGAAGCGCTCTAAACCTCCTCTTTGCCGGAGCCCTCAAGGAGCTGGGGCTCAGGATAGGGATCTCACACCCTCCGACTCCTCCTTCTGGGGTGTGGTACCTGGTAGGGCATCCAAACCGCTTGGATAGATCACCCTACCGGTACAGTTCGGCTTGGCAAGCAACTACCGTGTCGAGCACATCAACTTCTACATCGTCGACTTCAACACCGCCTACCACGCCATACTTGGTCGGCCAGCTCTGGCCAAGCTCATGGCTGTACCGCACTACGGCTATCTAGTGCTAAAGATGCCTTTGCCTGCAGGAGTCCTAGCCCTATGGGCCAACTTCTCCATCGCCTATGCCTATGAGATAGAGAGTCTCGCCCTCATCGAGGCCACCGACCTCTCCATCTAGATGGCCAGTGTGGTCACCGACGCCAAAATGGTGCCTACCGAAGACCTAGAGATCCCATCGCTGGAGCCTCCTTGCACCTCTGCCAAGTCCAAGGAAACCAAGGAGGTCGGCCTTGGCCTCGATGACCCCTCCAAGACCATGAAGATTGGGGCTCACCTCGACCCCAAATAGGAAAGTGCGCTCATCTCCTTCCTACGTGCGAACGCCGACGTGTTTGCTTGGAAACCTACAGACATGCTGGGGGTACCACGGGAGAAGATCAAGCACTCCTTGAATGTCTTGCCGAGCACCAAACCGATCAAGCAAAAACTCCAATGATTCATGCCAGACAAGAAGGAGGCTATTATGGTAGAAATAAAATGGCTCCTAGCTGCCGAATTCATAAAAGAAGTGTATCATCCTAAGTGGTTAGCAAACCCTATTCTTGTTCAAAAAATGAATAAAGAATGGAGAATGTGTGTTGATTACACTAATCTTAACAAACACTACCCTAAAGACCCCTTTGGTCTGTCTTGGATAGATGAGATTGTAGACTCCACAGTTGGTTGCGAACTGCTCTCCTTCCTCGACTGTTACTCCGACTATCACTAGATATCCCACAAGGAAGATGACTAGATCAAGACATCGTTCATCACGCCTTTCAGTGTGTACTGCTATACCACCATGTCATTTGAACTCAAGAACGCTAGGGCAACATATCAAAGGGCCATCCAGATGTGCCTCGATCAATAGATTGGCTGCAACATTGAAGCTTACATCGATGATGTGGTCATCAAGTCCAAGACCATCAATAATCTCATCGCCGACCTCAAAGAAATGTTCACCAACCTAAAAGGTACCGATGGAAACTAAACCCTTCAAAGTGCATCTTTGGAGTTCCATCCGGTATACTCTTGGGCTACATCGTCAGCGCCCGTGGCATCGAACCCAACCCCGACAAGGTCTCCGCCATCACCAACATGAAACGTCTAAACTACGTAAAAGACATACAGAAGCTTATAGGCTGCATGGCTGCTCTAAGCCGCTTTATATCGTGCCTCAACAAAAAGGGATTATCATTCTTTAAACTCCTCAAAGCCTCCGAGCACTTCTCCTAGTCAGAGGAGACAGGTATAGCTTTCGAGTAGCTCAAGTTGTTTCTAACAAAGCCTCCAATCATGATGGCGCCTCGACCAGATGAAACTCTATTGATCTACATTGCTGCCACTTCTTGCATCATTAGCACAGCTATCGTCGTCGAACGCAAGGAGGCCAGGCCTGCCTACAGGGTGCAACGTCTGGTCTACTTCATCAGCGAGGTCCTTAATGAGCCCAAAACTCATTATCCTCAAGTTTAGAAACTGCGATACGTCATACTGATCACATCACGCAAGCTTCACCATTACTTCGAGTATTATAGGATCGCCGTGGTCACCGAGTTCCCTCTTAGGGATATTCTCCATAGCAAAGAGGCCAGTGGCCGCATCATCAAGTGGGTTGTCAAGCTTGGCACTTACTCCATTGAATTCAGAAGCAGGCCTACCATCAAGTCATAGGCGCTCGCTGATTTTGTCACTGAGTGGACTGAGATTCAAGAGCCCATCACCGCAACTTGTCCTGAGCACTAGGTGATGTACTTTAACGACGCCCTCAACATCAACGATGCTGGTGCTACCATTCTGTTCATTACGTCGACCAAGGATAAGCTCCAATATATTCTCTGAATACATTTTCTGGCCTCCAACAACACCGTTGAATATGAAGCATGTCTCCATGGACTCTGTATAGCTGATGAGCTCGGCATCAAATGCCTCACGGTATATGGGGACTTTGCGCTGGTCATCAACTAGCTCAACAAAGACTGGTCCTACTCCAGTGAGAAGATGGATGCATATTGCTCCGAAATTAGGAAACTCAAAGGGAAGTTTTATGGTATCGAGTACCACCACGTGGTATGAGATGAAAATTAGCTTGCCAACCACCTATCCAAGATAGGCTCTTCTCAGGCCACAATTCCGCATGGGGTCTTCATTCAAGATCTCTTTGTGCCATCCATTAAGGAAGAGAAGGAAGTTCAAGAAATTCCCCCCGCCGAGCAGCTGGTACTTATAGTACCTTCGCCGACCGTCGATTGGAGGGAACAGTTTATCAGGTACCTCACCAGCACTGACGTACCTGCCGACAAGACTAAAACTAAATGACTAATTCATCAAAGCAAGCACTACATACTGGTGGATGGGAACTTGATGAGCAAAAGTGCCAAGGAAGAAGAGGGAGTGAAACTACTTCTTGAAATTCACTCTGGTTCCTGCGACAACCACGTGGCCTTGAGAAACCTAGTCGGCAAAGCTTTTTGAGCTGGTTTTTACTAGCCCATGGCCATCTCCGATGCAGAAGACCTCATTCGACATTGTGAAGGATGCCACGTGTCAGTGCAAGAGCTACAGACCATCCTAGCTTCATGGCCTTTTGCATGCTGGGGACTAGATATGATTGGGCCCTTCAAGCTAGTGCCAGGTGGTTGCCGGTATGTGTATGTTGCCATCGACAAGTTCTCCAAGTGGATTGAATACAAACCGCTTGTTTTAGCTACTACAAATAAGGCAGTCGAGCTGTTCGAAGATATCATCCACAGATTTGGTCTCCCGAATAGCATTATCATCGACCTCAGAACTACATTTACTGGTCATCATTTTTGGGACTTCTATGAAGACCGATGCATCTCCGTCAAATACATCTCTGTTGCCCATCCTAGAGCCAATGGCCAGGTTGAATGGGTGAATAGCATGATCCTTGATGCCCTCAAAAAGAGGCTATATCAGAAAGAAGAAAAGCATCCAGGAAGATGGCTCAAAGAGCTACCAGCTATGGCCAAGGAAGAACGCTTGATCACTTGTATCCACACAGCCAAATACCTAGAAGGCTTGCGAAGATACTACAATCGCAACATCAAAAGTCATTCATTTACTATCAATGACCTCCTTCTCTATAGAAAGCAGAAAACCGAAGGGATGCACAAGCTCTCCTCTCCATAGGAAGGGCCCTACGTGGTTAGGAGGTTACCCGACCAGGGTCTTATAGGCTATGCGACTTGGACGGACTTGATGTCCCCAATTCATGGCACATCGAGCACCTTATACGTTTGTATCCTTGAAATGCTCTAGATATGTATTCTCCACTCCATAATGAATGAAGTTTTGGTCGCCATAATTTCTCTCCATTATTTCTCCATTACGGTTTAATCTCCACTTGCGGTCGCTAGCTCTACGCTACTCCTTAATGAACTCTAATACGAGATCTCCATAAACGCTCTACCACGTTTCTCCATATCTCCAATATGTGATCGCCATAAACGCTCTGCCATGTTTCTCCATATCTCCAAAATGTTTCACCAATCACCGAGCAACACACATTTTGTTCTATGCTCTATGGAGAAGACCCGGTCTCTGATCTCTCACTACACATGCTATGGGCTCCGTGCTCTGCGTTATGGGTGGTCGGCTGTGGTTCCTTGGTAACGCCTGTTCCTCCTACATGCACGGGCTTCGCGCTCGATGTTATGGACTATGGGCTAGCCAAGGCCAAGAGCCCAGTAAAGAACTAACTGCTCAAATGTTAATAATACTATGTATATCTCCAAGTTATTTTGTCAACCGCCGAGCAGCATACGTTTCGCTCTATTCTCTATGGAGAAGACCCAGTCTCTGATCCCTCCCTACACGTGCTACAGGCTCCGCGCTCTGCGTTATGTGTGGTCGACTATGGTTCCTTGGTCACTCCTATTCCTCCTACATGTGCACGGGCTCTGCGCTCAACATTATGGACTATGGGCTAGCTAAGGACAAAGAGTTCAGTAATGAACTAGCTGCTCGAACGCTACCTATACAACGTATAATTGTGTTAGGGTTAACATTATAACGATTCTTCAATGAAAAATTGGCAAACTACATAAACATGCACATGTCATTGTACAACATTTATACATATATATAAATGATTGTCTACACCCTTTCGTGTTCTAACTACTTTCTCCAGTTATTATAGAATATTCTCTAAGCATATCATTGGGCTTCACTATCACCGTGCATCTCACCGAATAGGTCGACATCGCCGGCTAGCTTCTTCGCCGCGTCTTCCACCTCATCTTCTAGCTGCTGATGCTCTATCACGCCCATCCCTCTAGTGAATCCGGCCCCTATCGCTTGAAGGTCCATGATAGGATAGTGGGACCGGACCACCGCAACGGCGTGTGTAATGGCGGTGACGGTGGCATCGTAGTTGAAGTTTTTGAAGTTCTCCTATGCTGCCTTGCACCTATCGATGATGGTGTCTAGACGCGGCGGCCTGCCATCGGGCTAAGGAGCCACCTCCAGGTCGAAGCAATCGAGCACCAGTTTTACTCCGACAACTATGGCGTCGAACTTGCTCCTTTGGGTCCTGGCCTCCTGCTCCAGCACATCAAACTATGCCTTGGTCCTTCGATGATAGTCTGTAGGCATCCCAATGGTCTGTCAAAGCCCAAAATTTACTCTAGCAGTGACTCTGACCATGAAGAACTCACCTTTTAGCTCCTCGGCCAGCTTCTCCGCCCGCCCAGCCATCTTTTTCTCCTCCTCCTAGAGTTGCCGACGGTTTGGCGCAGCTGGTGTAGCTCCACATCTTGCTCTACAAGCATAATAGTGGTTAGCAACAATATGACTGTTCAACAATGCAAAGCAAAATCACCGATATGTCATACCTTTTCTCTGCTCGGAGATGATCCTGAGCTGCTCGGACTTCCACTCTAGCTGCACGAAAAGACTCGTCACCTGCTCGGAGCTAGGTTCTAGCTGCTTGGACTTGCCATACAGCTGCTCGGACATGACTGCCAGCTGCTCAGATAGGATGCCCTTCTGGTATTCTAGATCCCGCAAGTTGGATTCGGCAAGATCCCACTCATGTTGGGCCCTCTAGATGTTTTTCTCCATGAGTTTCATCGCCTCCTTCAGCTTTGCATTTTCTTTGGCGAGGGGCTCCATCCTCTTGATCAGCTAGTGCCATTGCTCGGTAGTCCAAGCTATCACCTACAAACGCACTAAGACTATGAAGAACTCTGATCTCCAATGTCAAAGATGAGCATTGCAGACACAGTACTGACCTTGATCTACTTCATCACTATGGCAAGAGAGGACTCCAATCTCCTGAGCTCCCTGGTGGTATCCTCCTCTTCAACAACCACCACTTCGTCGCCCCGCTTGCGGAGGATTCAGACAGCTTGAGGTCATGATTCCTCATGCTCAATCTCTTCCACTTCATCCTCCTCCATAGCTAGAGGCACCACCGGGGGGCTCGGTGGCCAGACAGCATGGCCGACCACGCCCTCTAACGTCTCTAGGAGAGCAGCCTACTCTTCTAGCCCCACCAGTTTTCCTGCCCCAGACTCCAACGCAGCATCAGCAACTCTAGCATCCGCCTCTAAAGACCTAGCGGCTTCTACCATTGCCCTGAGCATCACCGCTGACCCGTCCACTATCAGCGCCAACTGTTTGTCGCCATCGAGTACATCAGCAGCGGTGGTCATCTCTTCTATAGGCCACCGAGCACTCGAGGACTCCAGGATGGGGTCTACTGGCATTTCCTCTGCCCTAGGACTAGCCCTTGGCTGCTCATCAGTCTGGACGGGTGGGGTTAGATCCTCTATGTGCCTTGCTCTGCATCAAATTAGCTCATCAGTTGCCAAAAAAGATAAGGATATGATAGCAAAACAACTCTGAGCAAAGGATACTTATGTGTCAGCCTACCGGTACACTTTCTTGAACCGACGCTGCCTACCCGAGCCCCCATGCATGGCCCTAGGGTCGACTCTCGTGCCCTGGTGTGGAGGTCTCACGGTCTCCGCTGTTGGCCTATCCTTCGCCTACCACTGGGGGACTCCCTTCGCCGGTTGCTCAGGGACTCCCTCCCCTCCCTTTGGTTGCTCCTCCGCTCGCGTGCTCCATGAAGGCGCTTCAGGGCTCGATGGAGGAGCTAATGAAGCTTCATCGTCATCCAACCAATCAAACAATGCCGCACTCCACGCCCGAGTGGTCTGGTAACCGCTAAGCGAGATGCCACCTGGCTTGTGGGAATGGCACCCACCGTCTTCCTCTTCTTCCGGGCCAGCTCATCTACCGCTACCCTCTTCCCCAGACTTTCTTCGACACTAGGGGAGTACTCTCCATCCGACCTGCGTCAGCTCTTCTAGATTCTGACAATGCATAGACAACACCCTCCTTAGGCTGAACTGGTGGCCGAGCATCTATCGCCTACAGCTAGTCGCCCCTCAGCATGCCCGAGAAGTACACCGCTCGTTCCTGTGAATGGATCTTTCCATAAGTGCATCAGTTCACTCCTCGGCAATGGTAAAGGATAACAAGCATCAGGAACAAAATAATTGGGATGTTTACCTAAGGAGGTAGATTTGTATAGTTGAAGGCCCTCGTCTACTTTGACACACTGAATGAGGCATTTGGAGCGAACAACTCTGTGGCCCGCTCTAGTACTTCATCCATCATCAGCCTCCCCATGCTCTCATAGGTACCATCATTGTCACCCTTGAAGTCATAGCCCACATGGGCCCTCTCCTTGCAGGGTTGGACGTGGCGCTCTATGAAGCACGCCGCCACCAATCCATCGTTAATTTTCATGCCCTTTATTAGGTCGAGGAGTTCCCTCACCTGCTCCATGTCGGCACTATTTGGCTTCTCCGACCAGCTCCTCTGGTTCTCCAGAATGTGGTTGACGTCACAGCAGATGGTAGGATGGCTCTACTTCATGTAGAACCACCTGGCATTCCACCCCTTTAGCGAGGTGTTTAGCTTTACAGTGATGTACTTGCCCACCATCGCATCGCGAAGTTGAAGATACACGCCGCCAACCACCTTCGAACCACTGCCACCCTTCTTCTTTAGCCAGAATAGATGACGAAAGAGGTTGAAGTGGGGAAGAACTTTGAGATATGCCTCACAAAAGTGGATGAAGGTGGAGATGTGCAAGATGGTGTTTGGGTGGAGGTTACATAGACTAATGACCCAGAACTCTAGCAGATCCCTCAAGAAAGGATGAATGGGAAAACCTAACCCACGCCAGAAATAATCCGCAAAAACTATGGCTTCGTCAGTATGGGGCATTGGAAAGGGCTCACCGCTAGCTGGCCGCCATCTGGCGATGACACAGTTTGGGAGAACGCATGCTTCCACCATCCTATTGATCTCCACCTCCCCCATGACCGATGGCACCCACTCGTTGTTGCGGCTAGCTCTGGCGGCCACCTTCTTCGGGTTTCTAGCTCCCTTCTTCGGTGCCATCTCTCAGATCTATTTTGGGATTGGCGGCAGGATCGCGTGTGAATCTGGAAGTGCGAGGGCTGAGAAGGAAGATAAAATGGCAAAATGACAAAGGTGGGAGCGTGGGGTGCGGTGGCGCAATTATAAAGCACTCCCCCACCTTTCGCATTCGAGGGTTTTTGGGAAACCGCTCCCATGATTTGTGCCACTCCGAATTCTCTACAATAGCGTGGTGGGCCGTTAACTAGGCTTTCGCACAACTGCAGCCCGTATCGCCCATTTATCACCATAATTTGTTACTGCTCATCGAATATTCACTGACTTCTCCACCATCTGTTATGGCTCAGTAATTACTATTGTACAACCATTACTCTAGTTTTTTCTCCAGGATTTGTTTTCTCCAAGATTTCCTCTTGTGGCTCGGGGACTGCATCAGCACTACAACTTGGTTCCTCACCGCACTGGGGACTTTCTTCTGATTGACTGCTGTTTCTGACCCTGGCACCACGAGACCACATCACCTACTGTCAAGCTCGGGGACTAAGTGGGCACACTTCACCTTGTGGTGAATGTGCTTTTCTCATTTTTGGGGCTACACCTAGCGACTAGCTGCCTGCTCGGCTAGTCTTGTGCTTTTCTTTACTTTGGACCCTGCCACCACGTGACTACGTCACCTACTGTTAGGATCAGGGACTAAGTGGGCACACTTCACCTTGCGGTGAGTGTGTTTGCTTTAATCTAGAAGACTCCACGCCTCTTGAAGCTAAAGAAGACTATCTCCCTTTCTTGTGGTCAAACTCTATGTGGGCACATTTGGTCCACTGCAAGGAAATTTTTTATTTTGAACTTGAGCTCCTTACACCCTTATGGCAAACCATACTTGGGTTACGCTACTCGGCGATGGTTCACACTGCTCGGCGATGGTTCACGCTGCTCGGTGATAGTTCACGCTGCTCGGCGATGGTTCACATTGCTCAGCGACAGCTCACAACTGCTCGACAACTCATCATGGTGGTCGGACCATGAGTTTGATGGCTCGGCTTTGTTCGCACCTACTCGGACAAGCTCAAAACGGCGTTGCACAATGGATACAAGGTGCTCAGGGACTAGCTATGGGGGGTACGACCTCAGATACCCATGGAAGATCACATGTGCTACGCCCCTAGGGGTAGCCTAGCCCACAAGACAAAGCCTTGTGGGGCACGACGCTGCTCGGCGCCTCCCGTAAGACACCAAAAATATATCCTAAAGATACTACAAGATCTGTTAGGATATGTATGATTCCATGATTCCTGTAATCTGTTATTACTTTCTGGTTACTTCTTGAGCATGTCTTTGATGTACTTGCCTTGACCCACAAATGTGCCATTCTTCATTTGCTTGATTTGAAGACCAAGGAAGTAACAAAGCTCTCTAATCATGGACATCTCAAACTCACTTGCCATCATGTTTCCAAACTCCTCACAAAAATCATGATTGGTTGATCATATGATGTCATCAATATAGATTTGCAACACAAATAAGTCATTGCCTAGATTTTTGGTGAAGAGAGTGGGGTCAACCTTGCCCATCTTAAATCCCTTAGAGAGTAGGAAATCCCTCAATCTCTCATACCATGCTCTTGGTGCTTGCTTCAAACCATACAAAGCCTTTCTCAACTTGTAGACATGGTTGGGCTTCTTCTCATCTTCAAAACCAGGAGGTTGCTCAACATACACAAGCTCATTAATGTACCCATTTTGAATTGCACTCTTTACATCCATTTGGTATAGCTTGATGTTATGGGCACAAGCATAGGCTAATAGGATCCTAATTGCTTCCAATCTTGCAACCGGGGCATATGTTTCTCCAAAGTCAAGACCTTCAACTTGAGTGTAACCTTGAGCCACTAATCTTGCTTTGTTCCTTACAACTATCCCATCTTGATCTTGCTTGGTCTGAAAGACCCATTTGGTTCCAATCACATTATGATCCTTAGGCCTCTCAACTAACTCCCATACTTGATTTCTTGTGAAGTTGTTTAGCTCTTCATGCATAGCATTCACCCAATCAACATCCTTCAAAGCTTCATCTATCTTCTTAGGTTCAATGGATGACACAAATGAGAAATGTTCACAAAATGATGCCAATCTTGATCTTGTTTGTACACCTCTTGAGATATCACCAATTATGGAGTCCAAAGGATGATCTCTTGCAACATTGGTTGGTTGGAGCATTTGCACTTGATTGTTTGCATTTGGTTGATCACTTGGTTGAGATGATGAACTAACAAGCATAGGCTAATAGGATCCTAATTGCTTCCAATCTTGCAACCGGGGCATATGTTTCTCCAAAGTCAAGACCTTCAACTTGAGTGTAACCTTGAGCCACTAATCTTGCTTTGTTCCTTACAACTATCCCATCTTGATCTTGCTTGGTCTAAAAGACCCATTTGGTTCCAATCACATTATGATCCTTAGGCCTCTCAACTAACTCCCATACTTGATTTCTTATGAAGTTGTTTAGCTCTTCATGCATAGCATTCACCCAATCAACATCCTTCAAAGCTTCATCTATCTTCTTAGGTTCAATGGATGACACAAATGAGAAATGTTCACAAAATGATGCCAATCTTGATCTTGTTTGTACACCTCTTGAGATATCACCAATTATGGAGTCCAATGGATGATCTCTTGCAACATTGGTTGGTTGGAGCATTTTGTCGCAGAACCGACCAATTTATAAGAATACAAGTACAATGGCAATCCACAAGCGGTCGCACTATCATAATTAAACCCATATAAACCCGGTAGTCCGTCGAGTACCGCGACAGGTCTCGATAAATGATTTACAACAACCAAGATCGTACAGGATTCAACATACATGTCACATGTTACATAAAGTTCACAGATACTTTTCATCATCAGAGTACGAATAAAAGTTATTACAAACCCAGTTTGATAATTAAAGCGGAAGCAAATAAGTTCGAAGATAAAGTTTCCAACATAGTTTGATACAGTGCCAAACCCAATCACAGTCCACAAAAGCAAAGATAGGAATTACTAAGGAAGCCTGCCCAAGGCTTACTCCTCATCCACGGCGGGATAGAAGCAACTCTTGCAATAACCATGATACACAGTGCCATCTGCAACAATGGGAAAATAAACCCTGAGTATGAGAAGGTACTTAGCTAAACTTACCCGTCATGAACCAGAAATAAATTGACTCCAAGGATTATGCAAGGCTGTATAAGTGGACGTAACTTGACAACATTTTGCGAAAAAGGCAATTCCCGTTGTACAATTATGATTCCTTTATCAAGTTAATTAAAACTATCCATTTCTAGATTAGCAACTATCCTGTGCCAAACATGTGGTATATCATTTAGAAGCATACAATAGTAACCATAGTAGGTATTGTAATTCCATATTCATCCGAACCATCATATTTCATAATATAGTTGCTACGATGTTGGGACTAGCCAAGTTTCTCACTATCCGGGAGAGACGGTGATTCGAATCGATTTCAACCAGCTGGGAATTTATTCCTAACACAAACCCAGATCTACCAGCCATGATAGTCTTAGGTCACCTTTGGTACAACTCCGGTACACATTTTGTGGGTCCATACTGCGCCGCACAATCTGGAACACCAGATGCCAGGATGCTCAGGCCAAGCCTGCCCTTGGGCTCAGTCTGATCATTCCCCGGAAGGAGCGCACAACAGAACGGTTCCTGGCCTGAGTTGAATTACTCGGCTTCGCGGTCGGAACGAGTTATCCGGCCAGCTAAGTGAGAGGCATGCGTTCAATCTTGTCAGAAGCGCCAACAACGGTACGGTCCTTAATCGACACAGACGGGGATAAGTCCACACCCAAGACCTCCATGTCTTGTTGCTTCTCTATCGACTTCCCGTCCGGTCTCAATTTACTTTTACCTCATGGTTCTGTTCCACGATAGCAGATATAGCCAACCGTGCTCCGGTATCCACCTATATCTCGCAGGTGACAGGACATCACCCGACTTCTACCGGTCTAAGCATGGCTAAGCATATATATTCGATCCTGGACCTATACCGGTTAAAGGTGTAATATCTGGACAAGGAATGTACATGCATCGAGTGGTTTCATTCAACTCTTATAACCTAATGCATCAATCATAAATACGTAAGTAAACATTTGTAAATTACTGGGAGACTTATAATGCTCCAGGGCTTGCCTCGCAGAAAGGAAGTGGGGCGATGGTCAGGACACTCCAGAAGCTCTTCAGGGTTCTGCTCCACGCCTTCGGGAGCTGCGGCTTGCGGATCCTCCTGCGGGTTCCCTTCCTCTGCTTCTTTGAATTCCAGCAACATGATCTCTTCCTCCGATCCTAGATGCATGAGTATGGTATGAGTATTACGAATGCATATATGTTAACAAGTGCATCACGTTGTTTGAGTAGGTGCATATCTCTTCTCGATTACTACTTAACTACTTCTACAATGCATCGACTATGCCACAAACAGTAGCTACTTGTTTCACTTATAACTGGAGTTCTACAAATCCAAAAACAGTGATCCAGGACTTTCTGGAAAGCTTATCAAATTCTCTACAACTTTGTTATTAACCATTTTTACAGTACGCATCAGTTTCAACATGCAACTCATCACACTCTAGAATTAGTCCGGAAACTATTTAACATGCAATATAAAGTAATAACACCTCTACTTCATGTAATCATTCCAAATTTGACAACTTAAAATCTACCAACAGTGTAGGCATACCAAATACATTTTAGATAATATAATGGTGAAGCCCAAACTATTTATTAAATTGCCTTTATTATTTTATTTAGATATCTAGGTTAAATAATAAATATATATCAGATGTGCTTAATAAATTCTCAAAAATTTACAGAGTCTTACTAATGCTATCAAAGGACTACTATAAAAATTTCATGTCATTTTACTAAGTAGAACATTCTATACAAAAATGATAAGGAAGCAAGGCTTGAAATAGCATAAATGGAAAATCCTATTGAAAAGTGTCAAGCAATAGATTTCTTATTTTTCTTAACATCCATATGGTACTAGTATTACCTCCAACAAATTTCATGAATTTTGGACTCATAAATAATTTATAAAAATTCATGCAAGGATTGACTAGCCATAAAAGAAAAATCTATAATTATAATTCTACACATGCACTGGTCTTCAAATTTTTACCCAAGCACATATATGCTAAGACTAGCTTACCACAAAAATTTCATAATTTTTGGAGCATAGGAACTCTAGATATAAAATAAACAAATTTAAATGCATTCAAAAGCACATTTCAAATCCTGATTTAAATCTCCAGAAATTTCTACTGTTGAAACCAAGAACATATTTTTCTTAAATACTACATTTCCTAAGGAACACAACCATATTTATTTCACAATTTTAGGAGCTATCAAACCGAAGATACAAAAATAACAAAACACATGTGAATCTGCATTCAAACTGAACTGGATTTGAACTATTGAGTCGCTGACACGCGGGACCCACTGGTCAGCGAGACCAAAACAGAGCACAGCGGCGCTGCTCGACGGACGCGGCCAAAACTCGACGGCGGCGAGTTCGCCGGTGGTGACATCATCACTAGACCTTCTACTCGACCTAGCGCGTCGATTGGTATACTTGGCTGGCCCTATCGTCAACACCAGCGACGACGGTGGCGGCCATAGCGGCTCGGCGAGGCGGGACGTCGGCGGTACGCCGGCGACGACCTCGGCGGCCCAACCTAAGGTGCAGACGAGCATCTAGGAATGCTGGGGGACCTAGCGCGCTAGCTAACGGAGCGGGAGGAGGACTGGGGCGGCGTGGCCACGACGACGGAGTCCGCGGCGGAGCTCCGATGAGCTTATACGCGCTGCGGTGGCTTACCAAGTACTGTCAGTGGGCACGGGAAGAAGCAGTGGGTCGCTGGGGGCTAGTGGTGCTGCTGCGGTGAAGAATGGATGGCTAGGCGCGAGCTTGCGCGGCTATGGCGACGGCGGAGGTGGAGCGAGCTCGCTGCAGCGCTGCGGCGAGGAAGAAAAGCTGAGGCAACGCGAAAACGGAGTGCGGCTGAGTGCGGGCGGGCGCTGGCGTGATGAAGGCGCGCTTCGGCCTGCCTTGGCCACGCTGGGTAGAGTGCCGGCGACGCGTGGCCACGCTCCGCGCCACGCGGCGTGCGAAGCCTGCCGGTGTCAGCCACTGAAGGTTGCGATTCAGTTCGATCAGACACTGCAATGGATGCCTGACAGCGAGTTTTGACACTCCTCTAACTGCTAATCCGTAGCTCCTAAGCAAAAACAATCTACATGATTTTTGTAGCCCAAAGTACCAGCTACAACTTTGGTTCTAGTACCTCGTTCTAATTCACAACAGAGACAGAGTAATATCGTGCTCAACATCGGCTGTCCGTCGGTCAGTCAATCAACCACTTAGAAATTTTTGTTAAGTCATGAAATGCTGATTTTCCTGATTTTTGAAACCCAAATTCACACATGTTAGGAGCTGAATCAGTCAAAGACCCAAAAATCAAAGTTGTTCCTTATGTCAAACACTACAACTTTGCTTTAGTGAACTCCTCCATGCAAGGTCTCTAACACCTAGTTCAACTTTAGTCAAACATGTCACTTTGAAATCATGATACATATTCAAACCATGGCTAAATGACCAAACTAGCCCTAGCCTTAAATACCAAAGTTGTTCATGATGATATTCTAAGCATGTTTAAGAAATTTTCAAGGTCATTCAAGCATTTCATGTAGTAGTCACTCATAGAGCTATCCAGGTCAACACATGTAATATTACTTAAGTGCTTGATCATGAAAGGTGACCTTCATGAACAAGGTTCCTTTTGTTAACCTAAGTGTAGCTAAGGTGTTTTAGTGACTAGCATTACCCACTTGCATTCATTTGCACATGATCTTATGCATATGTTCTAAGAAACACGAGATAACAAGCAATGTTTCATATGTTTCGATCAAATGTTTCAATTGTAAATGATGATTTATGAATGCTTGAGGCTCATGCTCATGTTATGCAAGTCAAGTTATGCAAGGCTAACACCCGAGGTGTTACAGCCCCTCCCCCTTATAAAAATCTCGTCCCAAGATTTGCAAGACCTACCATTCTTGGAAAAAGGCGGGATAAACTTCTTGCAGATAATCTTCTCTTTCCCACGTAGCATCTTGTTCACTATGATTGTTCCACACCACCTTATAGAACTTAATAATCTTACTCCTTGTCACTCTCTCCATCTCTTCTAATACTCTAATTGGCTTTTCTTCATAGGTCAAATCCGATTGAAGCTGTACGTTAGTGGGTGCAATCGCTTCTTCCAGTACTCGAAGACATTTCTTTAACTGAGAAACATGGAACACATCAAAGATTGCACTCATCTCTGGTGGTAGTTGTAGCTTATACGCAACATTTCCTTTTCATTCCAAAATTTTGTATGGCCCTACATATCTTGGTGAAAGCTTCTTTTTCATCCCAAATCTCTTCACACCTTTCATGGGTGATACTCTCAAGTATACATAGTCACCCACTTCGAAAGTCAGTGGTCTTCTTCTTCTGTCGGCATAACTCTTCTGTCTTGATTGAGCTGCCCTCATATGTTGTTGGATGATATGTACTTGCTCTTCAGCTTCATTGACAAAATCAATACCAAAGTATCTCCTTTCACCGGGCTCAATCCAATTCAATGGAGTTCTACACTTTCTGCCATACAAGGCTTCAAATGGAGCCATTTTGATACTCGCTTGATAACTGTTGTTATAGGAGAATTCAGCTAAAGGTAACCATTTCTCCCATGAACCTTTTGAAGATATAACACAAGCCCTAAGTAAATCTTCTAGGATTTGGTTCACTCGCTCTATCTGTCCTGAAGTTTGCGGATGATAAGCCGAACTTCTGATTAGCTTGGTTCCCAAAGCTTGGTGTAAGTGCTCCCAGAAATGAGATATGAACTGTGGTCCTCTATCTGAGATTATGGTCCTAGGTACTCCATGCAATCTCACGATCTGGGATACATATATCTCAGCGTATTTCCCAACTATATACCGCGTGTTCACGGGTATAAAGTGTGCTGACTTGGTGAGACGATCAACAATGACCCAGATTGAATCGTGACCTTGTGGCGTTGTTGGAAGGCCTGTAATAAAGTCCATACTGATCTCCTCCCATTTCCATCCTGGAATAGGCAGTGGCTGAAGTAATCCAGCGGTTTTCATATGGACGGCTTTCACCCTACTGCAGTTATCACACCTAGCAACATAGGCTGCGATCTCTTTCTTCATCTTAGTCCACCAAAAACAGGTTCTTAGATCTTGATACATTTTACTACTACCCGGGTGGATAGACAATTTGGACGAGTGAGCTTCTTCTAAAATTTGATTCCTTAGCTCACGGTCTTTTGGCACCACTAGTCGGTCCTCAAACCATAATACACCTCTTTCGTCCAATCTAAAATGTTTGGTTTCTTGCTCTTGCATTTTTCTCTTGATGTGACTTATCCCTACATCTGTCTGCTGTAGCTCTATGATTTTGCCCTCAAGCGAACAACTGATTGTGATATTGTGTAGTACAGCAGGATGTAGCAAGTTGAATCCATCTTCCAATAGTGCTTCCATAGCGTTGCAATGGGACTTCCGACTAAGTGCATCGGCTACTACATTAGCTTTACCCGGATGGTAATGCACTTCCAAATTATAGTCCTTAATCAATTCCAACCATCTACGTTGTCTCATGTTTAGTTCTGGCTGGGTAAAGATATACTTGAGGCTTTTGTGGTCAGTATAGATATGACATACATTGCCCAACAAGTAATGTCTCCATATCTTTAATGCATGAACAATGGCTACTAGTTCCAAATCATGTGTAGGGTAGTTGACTTCATGTTTTCTCAATTGCCGAGAGGCATATGCAATTACTCTCCCTTCTTGCATAAGTACACATCCCAAGCCTATTCCTGATGCATCACAAAATACATTAAAAGGCTTTTCAATGTCTGGTTGTGCTAGCACAGGTGCTGTAGTCAACAAAGTTCTGAGGGTGTGAAAAGTTGTTTCACATTCTGGTGTCCATTTGTATTTCTCATCTTTCTGAAGTAGTCTAGTCATAGGCTTAGCTATCTTTGAGAAATCTGGAATAAATCAACGATAGTATCCTGCTAACCCAAGAAAACTCCAAACTTCATGAACCGAAGTTGGGGCTTTCCAATCCATGACCTCTTGTACTTTGGATGGGTCTACTGAGATTCCATCTCTTGATAAAATGTGACCTAAGAAAGGTACTTTGCCCATCCAAAATTCACATTTGCTAAACTTGGCATATAGCTTATGCTCCCTCAGTCTGGATAGGACAATCCTCAGATGCTCTTCATGATCTGACTCATTTTCTGAATAAATCAATATGTCATCGATAAACACGACCACGAACTTGTCAAGTTCGGGCATGAATACCGAGTTCATTAGGTACATGAAATAGGCTGGAGCATTTGTTAGTCCGAAAGACATAACCAAATACTCATATAAGCCGTACCTAGTAGAGAAAGCAGTTTTAGGTATATCCTCCGGTCTGATCTTTATCTGATGGTAACCTGATCTCAAGTCAATTTTGGAGAATACCTTTGCCTTCGCTAGCTAATCGAACAAGATGTCGATGCGGGGTAATGGATATTTGTTCTTGATGGTCACCGCATTGAGTGGTCTGTAATCTACACACATTCTCGGTGACTTATCCTTCTTTTTCACAAACAATGCTGGGCATCCCCATGGAGATGAGCTAGGTTGGATAAGACCATTGTCCAATAGATCTTGCAATTGAACCTTAAGTTCTGCTAACTCATTGGGTGGCATTCTATAGGGCCTTCTGGATATGGGTGCGGTACCTGGCACTAATTCGATCTTAAATTCCACATCCCTATCCAGTGGTAGACCTGGTAATTCCTCTGGAAATACATCCAGAAACTCACAAACCACTGGAATATCACATATGGTGGTGGCTTGGATAGCACAGGCTAAATGTTGGGGTTCAAAATCATGGGAGAGTGGGACTAGGAAAGCATTCCCTCCCGTGGGTTCTCTCAACATGATAGTACGGGTGCTAGTGTCAATAAGGGCACCATGATACTTCATCCAATTCATGCCTAAGATTACACTTATTGACAACCCCGGCAATATTATCAAATCTATTGTGTACTCCCTCCCTTGTATCGAGATGAGTACATTTTTTACTATCTTTTTGGTAGTAACAGTCCCCCCTGCTGAACTTATGTTAAAACCCCCTTTACTTACTTCAATTATTTCTTGATCATGTCTAGATGCAAATGCTTGACTCATAAATGAATGAGAAGCTCCCGAATCAAATAAAACAACAGCGGGATGCTTGTTGACGAGAAACATACCAGCCGTGACAACTTCTCCGGCGGTCACTTCCTCCACAGCGGTATAATGCACTTGTCCCTGACATGCCTTGGCATTCACCTGCCTCTGATTGTTCTGATTTGGGTTGCCATTCCTCTTGGGGTGAGGGCACTCCTTGGACCAATGACCCAGTTGGTTGTAGTTGAAACATGGTTGGTTACTTTTGAATCCAGTGGAGCTGTCCTGATTGCCCTTTCCTTTTGGTAAGGCAATAGTGAACGCCTTACGGAATGGTTTCTGTGGCCTATTATTCTGAGCTTTCGGTGGTGGAGGCCTAAACTTGGGTGCAGGTGGACGGAATTGTGGCCTAGCTGTGATAGGCGCTTTTGACTGGAAAGATCCAGATGCACCGGCCTCATATGCCCTCTTGCGACCTTTAGCAACTGCATGCATGTTGTTGTGGTTTTCTTGGGTCAAGGCATCACTAATAAACTCATTGTACGTGGCACATCGAGAATTTGCCATAGTCTTCATCAGTTTGGTACCCAACCCTCGCTTGAAACTCTCAATCTTTTTCTCTTCAGTATCCACGAAACTTGGAGCATATCTTGACAAGTTGTTGAATGCGTGCATATATTCTGTGAGTGACTTTGTTCCCTGAGTGAGCCTCATAAATTCTGCTGCTTTCATGCGCATCAGGCCCGGGGGAATATGGTGTCCCCTAAAAGCCAGCTTGAATTGATCCCAGGTCACTCTCGCATTAGCAGGCAGAGACGACAGGAAGTGCGTCCACTAGATTCCTGCTGGTCCTTGCAATTGATGAGAAGCATATTCTGCTTTCAGGTGCTCTATGACCCTTAGCAGACGAAATTTCTGCTCGATGGTATTCAGCCACTCATCGGCCTGCAGTGGTTCCTCAGCCACCTTGAAGATTGGAGGCTTCGTGTCCAGAAACTCCTTGAATGAACTGTGCTGATTTGGCTCGGCCCCTGGTTGCTGTGGGTGGCCACGAGCAGTGTTTTGCACGATAAGGCGCAAAGCCTCTTCCATTGTCCTCTGGCTACCTAGGAACTGGGCAAAGAACTCTTGAGCAGACGGCAGCGGCGGTGGGGGTAAGTCATCACCATTGCCATCCTGGCTGCTACTAGCTCCTGCACGGGTGCGCGTCATCTGCGAATTTACAACAATAAGCGATTATTGGTTGATGTCAAGAGATTGCAGATGAATTAGGTACTCATGCCAAACTGAAATTACTGGAGAAAATTCTCAAAAGCACAATAAAAACAGAGGCATAACAATTCATTCTCGCAACATGACATCACCAATTTGACCACTTATCGTGCTCATAACGCATGCAAATTTAAAGCGTGATTACCGACAAAGAACTGGAATTGCATTGACGTTCAGCCAAACATGCGGTTAACATTACATGATAGCCTGGTTACTAATGCCAACTTCGAACTACCAGTCCATTACATGAATAAAGGTGATACATTAGTCCTTCCACTAAGTGCTAAGCGATCTAATCCTCATCATGATCACTATCGAGGTCAGACGCAGAATTATCTCCATCCTTAGGTTCTACTTCTTCTTCAGGCTCCACTTCTTCTTCCTCGTACCCTTCTAGATCCATTTCTGCGGCTCCAGGTGGGACATAAGGGTGGAGCTGATTGTTCAGTAGGTGAACCTCTTCATGCAGATTATCGTTGTATTCTTCCGCATTGGATAGCTACTGTCCCAGCTCAAACTGTCGAGCTCTCAGGACATCTTCCCTGGACCAAGCTGCATTCCACTGGTGAGTTAACCGAGTCATTTCTTCAGTGAGCCTTTCAATCTCGGCGTCATGCTCCCTCTGAAGCTGACGTCGGTCCTCGCGGGCATGACCAAGAGCACCAGACACACGTTGGAGGCTACCTTCTACTCCATCTAACACTCTCATCACTACGAACATGGCGCTCATGGCAGGGTTATCGCTGTTCTGCCCTTCTGCTGCACCAATCTCCAAAGATCTTCCTCTTGCCTGCTGCCATGAGTCAGTGGAGGGGTTACCTCTTGGAAAAACTCCAACCAAAGCGGCTGCCAGCTCTTGAGGAAAATGATCCATGATATTCCTCAAGATCCCAAAGGCTGCCCTGCCAGCTGCTTCTTCAGTAGTCCTGCCAGTTGACTCATAACACCAGCCTATCCACTCTGAATCGTCACCTCGGGGACAAACAACGGCTTCCACAGTAACTAAGAGACCTTCTCCCAACCGCTCATTCGCCCAAAAGTAGCGGGGTTCCATTCCATCAGGATAACCTACATAGCTGAGCACTCTCCACAAGAGTGTAGGCATCCCAAACTCTCCAAGGAACGTGTGACGTTGACGGGTACGTGGAGCAAGTTGATGGCTAGGAGCTCTGCCTCCGGTGGACTTGCGAGAAGTCTGCTTGGTGCGTGCCATCTGCACCATTAACATGTACCCCTTGGTGAGACAATGCCATAATGGATAAGAGTTACATAACCGAGTAAGAATCTTATAAGGGGAGGAACAATGTAATTATGTGAATGGTAATTTAACATGATGCATGCTCATGCCGTACGTCCTTACAAACTTAGGAAAAATTTGTTTCTAACAGTAGACACGGTGGCATACATACGTTCTCTCATAAATAACGTAACTAGTCGATCTACACGTTTCGTTGTTAGCGTACCTGCATAAAATTTCATTTCAGCCCTAAACCCATAATGAAATATGCAGAATGTAATTGTAAATACTTCCATATATGTATACCCATACATATACTTTCGTATCAATCTACCCGACAATAATTTAAACCCACAATTAAATACGTACCATATACACATGCAAGCATGCATACATAGCCATACCAAAGCTAACTCTTCCCGACCGCACGCTCACATCTTGCGGTCATACACTCATCTTACCTTGGCGTAGAGGCATTTGATCCATACATTACCACTCAAGTGAATGGCATCCATACTATAGCATGCCGTATGGATGACGAAGTAAAAACCCCCATGTTAGTACTTAAATAGCCACCTAATAGTCCTTAATTTGGGCATAAGGAAAGTGATCATTGGCACACTTTAGATTTCAAATTCCTATTATATAACTATTAGTTGCTAGAGCAGGGTTTTTGGAAAACAAAAACTTTTGTTTTAAATACACTTGTGACAATTAACGTTGAATCTTGCTCTGATGCCAGCTGTCGCAGAACCGACCAATTTATAAGAATACAAGTACAATGGCAATCCACAAGCGGTCGCACTGTCATACTTGAACCCATATAAACCCGGTAGTCCATCGAGTACCGCGATGGGTCTCGATAAATGATTTACAACAACCAAGATCGTACAGGATTCAACATACATGTCACATGTTACATAAAGTTCATAGATACTTTTCATCATCAGAGTACGAATAAAAGTTATTACAAACCCAGTTTGATAATTAAAGCGGAAGCAAATAAGTTCGAAGATAAAGTTTCCAACATAGTTTGATACAGTGCCAAACCTGATCACAGTCCACAAAAGCAAAGATAGGAATTACTAAGGAAGCTTGCCCAAGGCTTACTCCTCATCCACGGCGGGATAGAAGCAACTCTTGCAATAACCATGATACACAGTGCCATCTGCAACAATGGGAAAATAAACCCTGAGTACGAGAAGGTACTCAGCTAGACTTACCCATTATGAACCAGAAATAAATTGACTCCAAGGATTATGCAAGGCTGTATAAGTGGACGTAACTTGACAACATTTTGCGAAAAAGGCAATTACCCGTTGTACAATTATGATTTTTTTATCAAGTTAATTAAAACTATCCATTTCTAGATTAGCAACTATCCTGTGCCAAACATGTGGTATATCATTTAGAAGCATACAATAGTAACCATAGCAGGTATTGTAATTCCATATTCATCCGAACCATCATGTTTCATAATATAGTTGCTACGATGTTGGGACTAGCCAAGTTTCTCACTATCCGAGAGAGACGGCGATTCGAATCGATTTCAACCAGCTGGGAATTTATTCCTAACACAAACCCAGATCTACCAGCCATGATAGTCTTAGGTCACCTTTGGTACAACTCCGGTACACATTTCGCGGGTCCGTACTGCGCCGCACAATCTGGAACACCAGATGCCAGGATGCTCAGGCCAAGCCTGCCCTTGGGCTCAGTCTGATCGTTCCCCGGAAGGAGCGCACAACAGAACGGTTCTCGGCCTGAGTTGAATTACTCGGCTTCGCGGTCGGAACGAGTTATCCGGCCAGCTAAGTGAGAGGCATGCGTTCAATCTTGTCAGAAGCGCCAACAACGGTACAGTCCTTAATCGACACAGACGGGGATAAGTCCACACCCAAGACCTCCATGTCTTGTTGCTTCTCTATCGACTTCCCGTCCGGTCTCAATTTACTTTTACCTCATGGTTCTGTTCCACGATAGCAGATATAGCCAACCGTGCTCCGGTATCCACCTATATCTTGCAGGTGACAGGACATCACCCGACTTCTACCGGTCTAAGCATGGCTAAGCATATATATTCGATCCTGGACCTATACGGTTAAAGGTGTAATATCTGGACAAGGAATGTACATGCATCGAGTGGTTTCATTCAACTCTTATAACCTAATGCATCAATCATAAATACGTAAGTAAACATTTGTAAATTACTGGGAGACTTATAATGCTCCAGGGCTTGCCTCGCAGAAAGGAAGTGGGGCGATGGTCAGGACACTCCAGAAGCTCTTCAGGGTTCTGCTCCACACCTTCGGGAGCTGCGGCTTGCGGATCCTCCTGCGGGTTCCCTTCCTCTGCTTCTTCGAATTCTAGCAACGTGATCTCTTTCTCCGATCCTAGATGCATGAGTATGGTATGAGTATTACGAATGCATATATGTTAACAAGTGCATCACGTTATTTGAGTAGGTGCATATCTCTTCTCGATTACTACTTAACTACTTCTACAATGCATCGACTATGCCACAAACAGTAGCTACTTGTTTCACTTATAACTGGAGTTCTACAAATCCAAAAACAGTGATCTAGGACTTTCTGGAAAGTTTATCAAATTCTCTACAACTTTGTTATTAACCATTTTTACAGTACACATCAGTTTCAACATGCAACTCATCACACTCTAGAATTAGTCCGGAAACTATTTAACATGCAATATAAAGTAATAACACCTCTACTTCATGTAATCATTCCAAATTTGACAACTTAAAATCTACCAACAGTGTAGGCATACCAAATACATTTTAGATAATATAATGGTGAAGCCCAAACTATTTATTAAATTGCCTTTATTATTTTATTTAGATATCTAGGTTAAATAATAAATATATATCAGATGTGCTTAATAAATTCTCAAAAATTTACAGAGTCTTACTAATGCTATCAAAGGACTACTATAAAAATTTCATGTCATTTTACTAAGTAGAACATTCTGTACAAAAATGATAAGGAAGCAAGGCTTGAAATAGCATAAATGGAAAATCCTATTGAAAAGTGTCAAGCAACAGATTTCTTATTTTTCTTAACATCCATATGGTACTAGTATTACCTCCAACAAATTTCATGAATTTTGGACTCATAAATAATTTATAAAAATTCATGCAAGGATTGACTAGCCATAAAAGAAAAATCTATAATTATAATTCTACACATGCACTGGTCTTCAAATTTTTACCCAAGCTCATATATGCTAAGACTAGCTTACCACAAAAATTTCATAATTTTTGGAGCACAGGAACTCTAGATATAAAATAAACAAATTTAAATGCATTCAAAAGCACATTTCAAATCCTGAATTAAATCTCTAGAAATTTCTACTGTTGAAACCAAGAACATATTTTTCTTAAATACTACATTTCCTAAGGAAGACAACCATATTTATTTCACAATTTTAGGAGCTATCAAACCGAAGATACAAAAATAACAAAACACATGTGAATCTGCATTCAAACTAAACTGGATTTGAACTATTGAGTCGCTGACACGCGGGACCCACTGGTCAGCGAGACCAAAACAGAGCACAGCGGCGCTGCTCGACGGACGCGGCCAAAACTCGACGGCGGCGAGTTCGCCGGTGGTGACATCATCACTAGACCTTCTACTCGACCTAGCGCGTCGATTGGTATACTTGGCTGGCCCTATCGTCAACACCAGCGACGACGGTGGCGGCCATAGCGGCTCGGCGAGGCGGGACGTCGGCGGTACGCCGGCGACGACCTCGGCGGCCCAACCTAAGGTGCAGACGAGCATCTAGGAACGCTGGGGGACCTAGCGCGCTAGCTAACGGAGCGGGAGGAGGACTGGGGCGGCGTGGCCACGACGACGGAGTCCGCGGCGGAGCTCCGATGAGCTTATACGCGCTGCGGTGGCTTACCAAGTACTGTCAGTGGGCACGGGAAGAAGCAGTGGGTCGCTGGGGGCTAGTGGTGCTGCTGCGGTGAAGAATGGATGGCTAGGCGTGAGCTTGCGCGGCTATGGCGATGGCGGAGGTGGAGCGAGCTCGCTGCAGCGCTGCGGCGAGGAAGAAAAGCTGAGGCAACGCGAAAACGGAGTGCGGCTGAGTGCGGGCGGGCGCTGGCGTGATGAAGGCGCGCTTCGGCCTGCCTTGGCCACGCTGGGTAGAGCGCCGGCGACGCGTGGCCACGCTCCGCGCCACGCGGCGTGCGAAGCCTGCCGGTGTCAGCCACTGAAGGTTGTGATTCAGTTCGATCAGACACTGCAATGGATGCCTGACAGCGAGTTTTGACACTCCTCTAACTGCTAATCCGTAGCTCCTAAGCAAAAACAATCTACATGATTTTTGTAGCCCGAAGTACCAGCTACAACTTTGGTTCAAGTACCTCGTTCTAATTCACAACAGAGACGGAGTAATATCGTGCTCAACATCGGCTGTCCGTCGGTCAGTCAATCAACCACTTAGAAATTTTTGTTAAGTCATGAAATGCTGATTTTCCTGATTTTTGAAACCCAAATTCACACATGTTAGGAGCTGAATCAGTCAAAGACCCAAAAATCAAAGTTGTTCCTTATGTCAAACACTACAACTTTGCTTTAGTGAACTCCTCCATGCAAGGTCTCTAACACCTAGTTCAACTTTAGTCAAACATGTCACTTTGAAATCATGATACATATTCAAACCATGGCTAAATGACCAAACTAGCCCTAGCCTTAAATACCAAAGTTGTTCATGATGATATTCTAAGCATGTTTAAGAAATTTTCAAGGTCATTCAAGCATTTCATGTAGTAGTCACTCATAGAGCTATCCAGGTCAACACATGTAATATTACTTAAGTGCTTGATCATGAAAGGTGACCTTCATGAACAAGGTTCCTTTTGTTAACCTAAGTGTAGCTAAGGTGTTTTAGTGACTAGCATTACCCACTTGCATTCATTTGCACATGATCTTATGCATATGTTCTAAGAAACACGAGATAACAAGCAATGTTTCATATGTTTCGATCAAATGTTTCAATTGTAAATGATGATTTATGAATGCTTGAGGCTCATGCTCATGTTATGCAAGTCAAGTTATGCAAGGCTAACACCCGAGGTGTTACACATTTGCACTTGATTGTTTGCATTTGGTTGATCACTTGGTTGAGATGATGAACTAGCCACTTGTTGATTTTGCACTTGTGAGGATGAACTAGCTTGACTTGTATCAACTTGCACATTTGAGTTAGAGAGTGTAGCACCTAGTTTTAAGAACAAAACTAGATATCCACCATATGTGAGCCAAGAAAGTTAAATGTCACATATAGCTACAAATAAGGGTAATATCAAAAGACAATGCTCAATATATAACATACTTAGTATAAAGGATATAACCTTACACAACAAATAGTAGAAAGACAACTCCGATCTTTAGGTGAAGACTCCAATTCCACAGGGACAACTGATTGGTTGATCACAAGCCTAATTCCTCCAAACTCTAGCAATCTGGTACCCATCTAGGATTTTTCCAAAGATTTAAAAAGTAAAGCAAGCATAAGTACATGTCATACTCAACAAATATAATATGGGTTTCATGAGGCTCAAAAGGCTAACATTGGTTTAACTATGATTAGCTTTTACTTGTCACAATTTTAGCAATTGAGTAGCAACAAGGTTATCATAAGCCCATGTAAACACATGATCAGGCAAACATGAATAATGAATAGCAAAAACAATAATCATTAGTGAGCATCTTTATCATCAGTATCATCAGTGTTCATCATCTATTCTGTATGGGTCCAAGGCCGCTTATGACCATGAGCACAGCTAATATACCAGTTTTACACTCTATAGAGGTTGTACACTTTCACTGAGTCGTGATTTACCCTTTTGCCTGAGGTAGCTATTCTCTTGACCCACTTCTAAGGAAGGTCAATAGGGTTCACTACACAGCCTTTCAAAGGTTCGTCTAACAAGTTAGGGCCGCTAGGTTTCTATGCCCTATGAATGTAGGGCTCCCCTTCCGACAGGCACAATAACGTGCAGCCTATACACTGATAGATAGAGGCCGCACTATATCCAACCTGAAACACACCTCTCTTGGGTCATAAAGGTAACCTCTAACAAGCTAGAAAAGGTCCTCATACTAAGCTAAATCCAGAGGCATGTAGCCCTCATAGTTGTACTATAAGTCCCGGATGTTCGCTTATAGATAAGTCCTTAGGGAGAGGAATCTAGAGCACCATAAAAATAGCCCAATGCTCTAGACCCCTTGTTCCATGTTGCTAAAAAGCATCTTTTAGTGTTTATTGCAGATACCATTAGTCAACTTACAAGATTATGGTTGTAGTTGAGCACTAGCATCATACTACCCAATGCAATACCCCATAGGTATCAAGGTACAAGGTACAAAGTACTAGGAAATACTTAGTGGTAGTCAAGGTAGACGCATGTAGTATGAATTAAATGATTAAAGGTGTATAGGACAAGGAAGATCCCATTCTATACTTGCCTTAAACTTGATCCTTCTTCTATTGATTCATAACCTCCAAAGATCTGCTTCTTGATTCACCACATATAGCTCACCGACTGGACATGATCATAAAGCACCACACAAGCATCTGAACAAACATGCATAGCATTCAAACATAACTATATTAGAACAATACACCAATCAGTGAAAAAGAATTTGAAGTCAAATCTATGCATTGCTACGATCACACAGACGTGAAAAGCACGCTAATCGGAGCTACAGTGACAAAGATACATCTACCGATAGATTTGCTTCGAAAAGAAACTATAGGCTTTATTTATTTTAGCTATATAAAACATGTATAAGATACTTTAGAGAAATACCTTAATTGAGTTAACTCAAATTATACTTGATTTAGAAAAACAAGGTAAAACTAATCATATAATTCACCAAGGTGAAAGGCCTAAGTTACTTTTAATTAGAAAAATCCAATTGCATATTCATTATTCAAGTTAGGCATTAAACCATAAAATTCTAGAGCTCTTGACATGGAAAACATTGATACTAATGCATTGACTATATTGTTATGAATCTAACGCAACTTGAACGGGTCAAATCAGAGTTAAAATGGAGAAGATATGGCCTAATGAAGATAGTGGCAATTTTGTAAAAAAAACAAAACTCAATTTTGAATTAAAATAAATAAAATTAGATTTTGAATTTGGGCCAAGGATTGTGGAACTATTTAAAGAAAAGATAGGGGTCCTTTTGAAAGAAACCAGGGATGGTGGGTTCTATATTAAAAAAACAAGGGACTCTTATGCAAAAACACTAGCCGAATCGGTATCTTTGATTCTAGGCCGTCAGATCGGGATTGGACAGCTAGATTAGATTAGGAGGGGGAAATATAGGTGGCCGGCTGGTGGTGAGTCTAGGCAGCGGCGCCATTGATTGGACCTCATTGGAGTTAGGCGAATTGATGACTCCGGCCACCGTTTGGCTCAGGAAAAGGTCAGGGAGTAGGAGGAGAACAAGGCGAATCCATCTAGGGGGTCAGAAGGGGCTACGACAGTGTGGAGACTAGCTCGGCTCAGTTGAGGTGGCTCAAGTTCGCCGGTAGTACTTCGGCGATGTGGCACAAGCGACAGAAAGCGTAGAAGGAAAAGCGGGTACCGGGGCTTGATTACCTCGCATAGAAGCTCGGCAAAGGCAGTCGCGGAGGCAAAGAATCGGTGGCACGGCAAACCGATAGTGGTGGCAGTTCTCCGAGCTCACGGTGGCGCTGTTTTAGGGAATGAGGCGGCTGTGGCTTGCTTCCAAAGCTAGACAAGGAGGCAGCGGTTGCAAGGCTCGGTATTTATGGTAGGGCTATGCGTGGAGCGCACTCCACTGGGAGGAATCATGGCGAAGGTGGACATGAACATAGCATCGGGCAGAGTCTGGTGCTAGGATGAGCATGAGCTAAGGGGAGGGTCTGACAAAGCGGGGCTGGCTCTCAGTGAGAGATGAGAAAGAGGAAAGGAGAGGCGGCTGCGCTAGGCTACCAAGCTAAGCGGCTACACGAGATAACAAGGGGAGCTGGGTAGCCCTAGAGTGGGAGAGGGGGGGTAGCTAGGCCTTGGGGTTTAACAGGCCTACACAAGAGAGTGGGAGAGGAGCAGGCCTTTAGGCCAAGAAAGGGGGAGTGAGGGAGGAGGTTTTCTCTTTTTTTTAAAGCTATTTCAAACTTGTTTTCAAATCCTTTTCAAGTTTTGACCAAAACCACTCACTTCAATAAATTATATTCACCAGCATGAATGCACCATCAATGTTGCTAAGCCCTATGATAAATTTTAATTTAACAAAAAATATTATTTTCCTATGTTTCATCAGCACAAAAAATATGGAATTAAATCATTTTAGCTATATTTCAAAAGGAGCAAATTTTAGGGTGTTACTCATCTTCAACTTCAATTACCTCTTTAGACCTTATATCACCAACATCCATGTTCTTTATTGCATTGACCAATTGAGTGCCTCCCACATCATCTAGATTATCATCTTCCTCTTGGGAACCATTGGTTTCATCAAATTCCACATCATGAACCTCCTCAAGAGTACCACTAGCCAAATTCCAAACTCTATAAGCTTTGCTAGTAGTTGAGTAACCAAGCAAGAAACCTTCATCACATTTCTTCTCAAACTTGCTCAATCTAGTGTCTTTCTTCAATATGTTGCATTTGCAACCAAAAACCCGAAAGTATGCAATATTGGGCTTTCTATCATTCAAGAGCTCAAAAGGTGTCTTCTCTTTCAATGGATGACAATAGAGTTAGTTGCTATAGTAGCAAGCCATGTTGATTGCTTTGGCCCAAAATGAATGACTCACATTGTACTCACTCAACATTGATCTTGCCATGTCAATCAAAGTTCTATTCTTCCTCTCAACTAGGCCATTTGACTGAGGACTGTACTTGACAGAGAATTGATGCCTAATTCCAAACTGATCACACAAATCATCAATTCTTGTATTCTTGAATTCACTTCCATTGACACTTCTCACTTTCTTGATGTTTATTTTAAACTCATTGTGAATTTTCTTGATGAATGTCTTGAAGGTTGCAAACACATCACTCTTGTGAACAAGAAAGAACACCCATGTATATCTAGTGAAATCATCCATAATCACAAATCCATATTTGTTTCCACCAGTGCTAGTGTATGTGGTTGGTCCAAACAGATCCATGTGCAACAACTCAAATGGCTTAGATGTGCTCATCATGCTCTTCTTAGGATGTGTGTTACCAACTTGCTTTCCAGCTTGACATGCACTACAAAGCTTATCCTTCTCGAATGTGACATCTTTCGAGCCTCTAACTAAGTCATACTTGATCAACTTATTTAATTGTTTTATTCCAACATGACCAAGCCTTCTGTGCAATAACCAACCCATGCTAGACTTAGTGAGCAAACATGTTGACAATTGAGCTTCTCTAGCATTGAAATCAACCAAGTATAAATTCTCATATATAAATCCTTTGAATATAAAGTTAGAGCCATCTACACTTATGATCTCTACATCATCCACACCAAATATGCACTTGAAACCAAGATCACACAATTGAGCTACCGACAAAAGGTTAAAGTTCAAGCTCTCTACTAGTAGCACATTGGAAATGCTCAAGTGATTGGATATTGTAATCTTACCAAGACTCTTGACCTTGCTTTTGCCATTGTCACCAAATGTGATACTATCAATCCCTTTTCTCTCATTCTCATTGATTGAATTGAACATTCTTGAATCACCGGTCATGTGTTGTGTGCACCCACTATCAAGCACCCAATGCCTTCCTCCGACTTTTTTATTGACCTACAAAAAAAGAAGATCAATTCTTTTTAGGTACCCAAACTTGCTTGGGTCCTCGAAGGTTAGTTACCAAGGTCTTTGGTACCCTAATAGCCTTCTTCTTTGGGCCCACAATTGGTGTACCAATGAACTTAGCCTTCACATCATTGGCACCCTTAACAAGCACGTAACAAGAATCAAATCTAATTGAGGATACATTATGTTGCTTGTTCTTATTAGTCTTGCAATATTGCTCTATATGCCCAACTTGCTTGCATCTATTGTAAAACTGACCATTGCCCTTCATAAAGCTAGCTTTGGGAGTGACAAAGGCCGTCTTGCCTTTCTTGGGGGTATAGCCTAATCCCTCTTTGTTGAGAGAGAATCTTTGGCTACCCAAGCACTTTAGCAAGCGGGCATATCCACCATAGGCATTGCCTAAGGCAACAGTGAGCTCATTCACCTTCTTCTTGAGGGTCTCATTTTCCACCATTAGTGAGGCATCACAAGTGAAACCATCACTCAAAGGTGAAGTAGAAGTGGTGGTGCTACAAGAAGGATTAGTGGGAGCAACAACAATGGGCTTATAAAAAGATGCATCAATAATATCACATGTTAGTCCCACATCACAAGACACAATTACTTGCTCCTTCTTGGCCTCCTCGATGAGAGAGGAGTGAGCCTTTTCAAGCTCAGAGTGA
Organism: Miscanthus floridulus; assembly: GCF_019320115.1. Taxonomy (NCBI): domain Eukaryota; kingdom Viridiplantae; phylum Streptophyta; class Magnoliopsida; order Poales; family Poaceae; genus Miscanthus; species Miscanthus floridulus. The sequence goes on along the minus strand of NC_089580.1, from coordinate 106,224,090 downwards.
GCTTTTGCCAAGCTTCTCATGGGCTTCCATTAGCCTCTCATGAGTGGCATTGAGCTCATCAAAGGATTGCTCAAGAAATTTGACTTTCTTGCACAATTCTTTGCACTCCTTTCTCTTCATCTCAAAACAAGTGTGCAATTGCTCACACATGTCCAAGAGCTCCTCCTTGGTGTACTTCTCATCATCATCATCACTCCTACATGCATCACTTTCATATTCATCATTATCACTCACATCATATTTTACCTTGGTAGGCTTTGCCATGAGGCATGTCGATGGAGTGTCGAAGATGGAAGGCTTGTTGTTGATGGTGATGCTTGCTAGTGCTTTCTTGATAGATTTCTTGTCATCATCACGAGAGCCATCACTATCCGAAGATCCATCACTATCCCAAGTGACCAAATAGCCTCCACCCTTCTTCTTTTGGAAGGTCATCTTTCTTTCCTTGTTCTCCTTCTCCTTCTTTTGCTTCTTGTCCTTCTTGTGCTTCTTCTCATCCTCATCATTATCACTATTGTAGGGATAATCTGCTACAACATGATTGGGGTTTTTCCAATTATAGCATCTTCTCACATATTCTTGGCTCTTGGTGTGATCTCTTCTCTTTCTTGCACCATAGCCCTTCTTCTTCATAAATTTTCCCATCTTACGCACAAAGAGAGCCATAGCTTCATCATCAATGTCACTAAGATCTTCATCATCACTTGATTCTTTCTTGGACTTGCCCTTGTTCTTGGATGATGAGCTAGCCTTGAATGCCACACTCTTCTTCTTCTTGTCATCTTCCTTCTCAAGCTCTTCACCATCACTATTGTATTGGTCCTCGGTCATCACATCACCAAGCACCTCATTTGGAGTGACATCCTTCAATCCACATCTAAAGATTATAGTTCTCAATGTCTTGAATCTCTTTGGCAAGCATATCAAGAACTTATGAGAGAAGTCCTCATCCTTCACCTTCTCACCCAAACTCTTGAGATCATTGATGATGACTTGTAGCCTATAGAACATCTCCAAAATGGACTCATCATCCTTCATCTTGAAGTTTGATAGCTTGTCTTTGAGCATGTAGAGCTTGGCACTTTTTACCATTGAAGTGCCCTCATATGTTTCTTCTAGTCTCACCCAAACTTTACTTACCTTCTCAAGATCTTTGATTTGCTCAAACACCTTTGAATCAATGCCATTGTATATTGTGTTGAGTGCCATGGTATTGCATTGCTTGTTGATCTTGTCATTGTTGGTGAGATTGGGAGGGTCAAGAATCACAAACTCATTCTCTACCATATCCCACACCTTGTCATTGATTGAACCTAGGTACATCTTCATCTCTCTCTTCCAATAGTCAAATAATGTGCCATCAAAGAATGGTGGTTTACCCCAAATATGGTTGAACACAATTTGAGCCATCTTTTGACACCGAAGGTTGTTAAGCCTTGATTAAATGGTGACCACAACTCTAATACCACTTTTAAGGTCCTAATATGGCTCTAGCTCTACAAGGGTTGCAAGCCACCTACCCAACAATTCTAGTTACTATAATCACTAGGCATACAAGTGGCTATGTTGCTACTCACTAAGAGCTCTCAAACTTGATACCCTAAAGAGCTCCACTTGATGAACTTAAACTATAAAGCAAGCTCTCAATTCTAGCTACACTAAAGAGCTTACTACAACTAGTTTGGGGGAATGTAAATTAGTAAGTAAGGTGATTATACCACCACATAGAGGAGTGAACCAATCACAAGATGAATACCAATTCAATCACCAGGAGAATACCAAAGGGCAAGAGACAATCAATTTTCTCCCAAGGTTCACATGCTTGCCACTACGCTACGTCCCCATTGTGTCGACCAACACATGGTGGTTCACTGGCTAAGAGGTGTTACATGAACCTCGTCCACACATTTGGACACCACAAGAACCAACCCACAAGTGAGGTAACTCAATGACATGAGCAATCCACTAGAGTTACCTTTTGGCTCTCCACCGGTGTTGATGTTCACTAACACCAATTATAAACCGTCAACATAACCTGCATTTATATTTAATTCCATCACCAAACATAGGTATAGGGGTTTAAACTAATAATTCCATGAGCTTTGGTAAATATTTGTATGAAGGAGGATTTATCTAGAAAACAGCTCCCGGAACCACTATCATACACTCCAAACAAGCAAACCGATGACAACAAGTGATTCAACCAACGAAAACTATGAAAGACAACTCTAGAAGGTTCCAGAAGACACCATGCCAAAGCTTGGGCCAAATGGCCATGAAAGTGGGCCAGCCGGCCCAAGCCCTAGGCCGGTCGGCCTACTCTGGAGTCCATTTGCCCTCTGTCATCTTGTATGTGTTTCCAAGATCTACACCATTAATTTAAGGCGCTTTATAGTCGGTGCATCCAACGGTGATCGAGGTAATTGACATGGATTGATGACATGGCAATTCCTTGCCCCTTACTCCACCTCAATTCCTTGCCACCAACTCCACTTGGCCTAGACTCTGGTTACTTATGGATGCATCCTGCATTCCGGATCGGTGGTAGCTCATGAGGATGACCCTTATAGCCTCATTGAATCCTCTGTAGTCCACCTCCCATTTATAAGGGCATGTAGGACATGGTTATGAAGGAAAGCATCCTCAGCTAGTGTATTTCCCTTGTAATGTCCCCAGTTGAATAGTAGAAGACATAGCTTACCCAAGTCATAATTAGAGAACCTTAGTTTTCCTATATACGCTCCTATTTATCATAACCTTGTTGCTATCCTTAGTTAAGTTATACCGTAGTTAGTCTCACATGTTTCCCTGTGGATACGATACTTGGAATACTTCTGGGTGAAAGCTACAGTGGTATCCGTGCACTTGGAGATTTATCTATGTGCATTAAAAATATACCAACTAGCTTTCTGGCATCATTGCTAGGGAAATGGTTGCTGAATTAAGTACAAGCCTAGCTTAACTTTTTTCTTTTATTCTTTCTTTTGTCTTACTTTTTCATTTAGCATGGATTCCACTCCTATCTATCAATATACTAAACCCACAAGCGCAAGCCTAAAACCACCAGAATCTTCAGGGCCTATCATAACACCTGGTTATGAGCTATGCCTGAGTTTAATAAAGTTGATTCGGGATCAATCCTTCTTAGGAGAAGGCAACGAAAATCCATACTCACACCTATGAGAGTTTGAACAGACTTATGCATGCTTGCATATCGCTGGCCTATCTGATAAGACCTTAAGATGGAAGTTATTTCCGTTCTCTTTGACGGGAAGAGCTAAACAATAGTATAGTTTAACCGTAGGAAGTATGAAAGGAGATTGGGAAACACTATGCTCTAAATTTTGTTTATGTTTCTTTCCCATCTCTAAAGTGGTTAGCCTTCAAAAAGAGGTTCTAAATTTTAGACAACTAGAAGAAGAATCTCTTGGCACATTGTGGGATCATTTTAATAACCTCATCATCACTAGTCTGGACCTTGCCATTCAAGACCCTATACTTCTTCAACATTTTTACATGGGTCTTAGCAAAGAGTCTAGGGAATGTAGCCTCTAGAGGAGCTTTCCTTCATTTGTCTTCTAGTGAAGCAAGGGCTATGCTTGATAGAATTAGTGGAAAGACTCCCTACACTAGAATTCCTAATAAACTCCCCGAGGAAGATAAGGAATCCTCTCTAGAACAAGAAGAGGAAGTTTTGATAGCCACATCACAACCACTCCAATCCCAAGATGTAACTATCAATCCCGAACCACTAATACCCTAAAATCCCCCAAAAGAAGATGGAATTCCACCTTTGGAAATCCCTGTTGAGATTAAGGATGACTTCTTTGGTGCTGATTTTGGTAGAGCATTAAATATTTATAAGAGACCTTCAAGCGAATATAATTCAAATCCTCTTAAGAAGGGATCTCTTAGAAAGCATCCATATTCCCATGTGGGACATTAATAAGAACTCACAGATGGCATGTCTAGTGAAGCCATAGAAAGAGAGCCTAGCCATTTAGAAGCCACTCCTATCCTCCCACCTTCTATGCCTGTAACAGAGCTGTCCAATTTATAAGAGCATAAGTACAATAGCAACCACCGAGGCAGTTAAACCATCACACTTGAGCCCATATAAATCCTATAGTCCGTCGAGTATCACGAAGGATCTCAAATCAACCAACATACAAGCCAAGATCGTACATGATTCAACATACAAGTCACATGTTATAACAAGTTCACAAATAGTTTGTCAAACATCGGAGTTCCAACATAGTTATTACAACATCAGTTTAACAGTAGCGAAAGCAACATAGTTCTGAATGACATCAACAGTAGTTTAGATACATAGCCAGTTTTCATAGTCATTTCCAACAAAAGCACAAGCATGAGATGATATATAGAATGACCATGCCCATGGTCCTATTCCTCATCCACTGCAGGAGCAAAGGAGTGCTTACAGTAGCCATGGTACATCACGTTATCTACAACAATAAATAAACCCTGAGTACGAGAAGGTACTCAGCTAGACTTACCCATCATAAACCAAAAATAAGAGATACCAAGGACCATGCAAGGCTTATAAGTGGAGCTAGTTGACATCCTTTGCCTACAAGCCAATATTTATCTAGTACCTTTTAACTTTTGAATAACAAGTTTATTATTCCTGTTCCATTCTAGATTAGCATCTATCCTATGCCAAACATGTTGTGTACCATTACATCAACACAATAGTAACCATATTGAAACAACCCCGATTTCCATGAAGGGAAATCCACAGAGTCGAAGTGTAATAAGACCGTTGTAGATCATATTATCCAAATTCCAGTCGAATATCACATCCATACAATGATAATATCAGAGTACAAATAGTATGGAATTACATAGATTATTACATCGCCGCATTGGCGAAATCAAAAGTAGCATTCATTCAGAACAGCTTAAAGATAAGATCGCCAAACTCGAGCGTAGGAACGAACCCCTCAACCATCAAACTCCTCGGAGCTATACTCCTCAACAGAACCTGTGTGCCAAAATTTATCAGTACGATTTGTACTGGCCACTCCCAACCCTATGAGCATTGCTTTTTGGAAATTGTATGCAAGTTGGATATAATCAAAAGGAACCTATAAGGCTGGGGTTTCCTATATATTAGCATATCAGTATTTATTAACAGTTGGTCAAGTTTTAACACCATTCACACACCCATCCCACCCCATTTCCATTCCATGCACTCAAACATGGGTTCATTGCGTAGAGCTCAATTTTAGATGAATTTTGGTCCTGGTTTCGTATTTTTCTGAGGTCATATGAATTAGTTATGAATTTCTGAAGTTTAAATCTATTTCTGAAAATGGAAAAAGGCTAAATTAATCCTGGGCTGACACGTATCATGCTGTGGTTGGTCCACATGGCTTGCTGACATCATCATGATGTCAGCATCATAGTTCCGAGCTAACAGGTGGGGTCCAGCTGATGTCAGCATGACGCCATCAACGTCATCCACACCGACAGGTGGGGCCAAAGGCTATTGGGTCACTGACAGGTGGGTTTGGTCAAAGTCAATGTCGGTCAACAGTGAGTCAACGGTCAACGGTCAATGGTCAATAGTCAGGGTCATTGACATGTGGGGCCTGGGCTGCTGATGTCAGCAGCTGATGTCAGCGTGACATCAGCATGTCGTCACCTCGGCTGTGCTAGCTTCTGACATGTGGGTCCTGCATGACGTCATCATGACGTCAGCATCTGACGTGTGGGTCTAGAGTGTCTGTGCTACTGACAGGTGTGTCCGGTCAATGGTCAACATTGATCGGTCAACGGTCAATACGGGCCGGGTTCAAACTAGGCCTGGACAGGGCTCGGGTTGGGCCGGTCTAGGCCGGACTGACCCGGACACGTGGCACGCTGTGGTATAGCCACGTCACGTCCATGGGCTCTTATTGGGCTGTGGTCTATGGTTTGCGGTCTATGGTGGACCAAGAGATGATGGTCCATGGATCGCAGACTGGTCTACGGTGGACCGAGTCCACCCTTCGTCTCCTAGGCGTGGTCCATGTACTCCGGGTGCACACGCAGGTGGCCGATGAGGGGGGGGGGTGTTCCCCTATTTTTCCCACAATGGTGCTCCTGCTGGCAGCGAGCTTGCTGTGAGCCCCCACAGTGGCGCTGGTGTCCGTTTGGGGAGGGGAATAGTCCCCTCACACCGTGGCAACTACGACGGTGGGGTCAAAGTGGCGGCCAAGGCTTCCCAAGGCGCTGGCCACGGCGAATGGCGGCTCAAGCTCCACCAGCGTGCAGGAATGGCGCGGTGCTACGGCATAGGCCGATTCTGTGGTGTGTGTGGGCGACACAACGCTCCAATAGGCATGTTGGGCATGTCGAGGGGTCCTCCAGGGCCTCCGGTGGCTTTGGCCATGGCGGCGACTTCCCGAGCACGACGGCGGCATCGATGAGGCAGCTATGACCCGGGAGAAGTGTCACGGTGGGGGCATGTAAGTTTCTATGGGTTCGTGGGGCCACAGCGAGGACATTCAGGCTCAAAGGCGGGGCTCAGATTCTCATGTGGCCGGTAGGGGCTTCCCGGCGGCCACGGCGGTCATGAAGATGACGGCGAGGCACACGGGTGAACCATGGGGCTCCAACGGGGTGATCACGGTGTGGTCACGGACGTGTGTGTGGGTGCGTGTGTTCCCAGTGGCCGGAGATGGCCCTAGCCTATGTGCTCCCGGTGTGGAGTGCCATGGCCGGTGTGACAGAGTCCGACGGTGAGCAGGGGAAGAACTGGGTGCTCACCGATGGTGTTGTGGAAGAGGGGATGGTGATGTAGTGGTGAGTCACGGTAGTGTAGCTCCAGAAGCCGTGCAGTGCAGCGTTGCCCGTGTCAGTGATGAAGACGACGGCGTCGTCTTCAGCTTCGACGACCTCCTCCTCCACGGCGGCTTTGGCTTTTTCTCCCCTTCCCTTTCCTCCCCTTCTCCCCCTTCTCTCTTGGTTTGGATGTGCTGTGGACGGCCACCAGGTGGTGGTGGGCGACGGGACATGCGCTAGGGCTCTGGGACTAGGGCTTTTATAGCCGAGCTCGGCCATGGAGCTCGGTTATCGGTGGATGGAGGCTGAGAGGTGATCGGAGGTGCACGCTTGCATCTAACGGCACATGCATGGTTGCGTGGGCATGGCGCAAAGGAGACAGGGGCATGCCCCGGGCATGACCCCCTAGCCCACCCCCTGCTAGTGCTGTCAGCGTTTGGTCGCGCGGTGGTTGAGCACGGCGTGGGGAAGAACAGTAGGGCTGACATGTGGGGTCCAGCGGGCAGCGGCTGCAAGCGGAGGCGGGGAGTCGCACGGGCGTGGGCGACGTGTGGCTGACACATGGGGTCAAGTGGTAGCGGTAGCTGGTGATGGCAGCAGGGCGCGCGGGCGACGCGCTGGGCCACGAGCTGGGCTGTTGCGTGCAAGTTGGGGCCGGCCTGCTACTACGCGCGCGTCGGCTAGCGGAGAGGAGATGTGAAGGGCCGGGCTGGTCGGTTGGGCTGGTTGGCGCAGGCCGAGCCTATGAGGCCTTCTTCTTTTCTTCTTTCTTTTTTTTCATTTCTTCTCCATTGTTTAATTTCAAATTTGGTTTAGAATTTGAATTCAAAACTGAGGTAACTTATTCATTGGAGTTTAGGGAATTTTGTTTAATAATAACTTTATGGTTTATTACTTTAATGGATTTGTTAAGCATAACATAAAGCAAATGGAAGTCCAAATCACAACTTGAATTAACAATGTATGTAACACTTTATTTGTTAGAAATTAAATAACATAATCAACAAATGGCATGCCATGCTTATGTGTTGTCTTGGTTGGGTCAGACCTAATGCATCTCTTAGGTTGGGTTTCTATACATGACACTCACCATCACATGGGAGTTCTTGAGAAAAAATTTATAGTTGGTATTTTTGGTGTGTGGATTTTTGGGTTGTTACAGTCCTACCCCCTTAATAGAATCTTGTCCCCGAGATTAAAGCATAACGTACTCTTCGAAGAGGTAGGGATATCATAGTCGGAGGTCAGACTCTTTTTCCCATGTTGCTTCTCTCTCTGTGTGATTACTCCATTGGATCTTGCACATAGGAATAGTCTTGCTTCGGGTCTCTTTGGTATCTCTGCCCAGAATTCTGATAGGGTGTTCTTTATACTCAAGTGTATCTTGAATGTCAAGTGTATCAGTTGGAACTACTTCATCGGGCACTCTCAAACACTTGGGTAGCTGCGAGACATGGAATATGGGATGTACACCCGCTAGTTCCTCAGGTAGCTCAAGTTTGTAAGCGAGCTTTCCAATCCTCTTGCAAATCTTGTATGGGCCAACAAATCTAGGGGCAAGCTTTCCTTTCACATGGAATCTGATAGTCCCACGTAGCGGGGATACCTTGAGATAGATGAAGTCCCCCACATTGAACTCAAGTTCTCTTCTCCTTTTGTCAGCATAGCTCTTGTATCGACTTTGAGCAATTCTCAAATTCTCCTTTACTTGAGCAACTCCTTCTTCTGCATCTTGAATCTTAGCGGAATCAAAGAACGATCTTTCTCCTGGTTGAGACCACATCAAAGGTGTCTTACAAGGTCTGCCATACAGAGCTTCAAATGGTGACATCTTGATACTGGCTTGGTAGCTGTTGTTGTAAAAGAACTCTGCATAGGGTAAGCACTTCTCCCAATCAGAGCCATAATTCAGTACACTAGCGCGAACCATGTCTTCTAAGATCTGATTTACCTATTCTGTCTATCCATCTGTCTGCGGGTGGTAAGCGGTACTAAAATCAAGTTTAGTTCCAATAGACTTGTGCAAAGCTTCCTAGAATCGGGACACAAACTGAGGACCACGATCAGATACAATACTAGAGGGAGCTCCATGCAGTCTGAGAATATGCTCAATATATAGATCCGCTAATTTTTCTGCATTGGTCTTGGTCTTCACTGGTACAAAATGAGCAATCTTGGTCAAACGATCAACAATCACCTAGATGGAATTGTTGCCTTTCTATGAACGGGGTAATCCAACTATGAAATCTATGGATATGCTCTCCCATTTCCACTCGGGAACATCAAGAGGCTTTAGCAATCCTACAGGCCTTTGATGTTCAGCCTTGACTCTATTACAGGTGTCACATCCTGCCACATGTCCTGCAATGTCCATCTTCATGCCTTTCCACCAAAAGTGTTTCTTCAAGTCTTGATACATCTTTGAATTCCCAGGGTGTATACAGTACGTAGAATCATGGGCTTCTAACAGAATTTCCTCTCATAGGGCTAGATTAGAAGGTACACAGATTCTGTCCTTGAACCAGATGGTTCCTTGTTCATCCTCATGGTGGTTGGTCTTGTAGCCTAGTTTCATCAGACCACGGAGATATTCAATCTCCTCACAATTTGTCTGAGCTTGATGGATGCGATCTGTGAGATCATACTGTATGCGGAGCTCATTCAGCAAGCTAGGCGGTAGTATCTCAAGTTGGAAGTCATCAATCTCTTCCTTGAGCTCAGGTGGTACGGATTCAGTGATCAAAGTGTGACAGTAACTCTTATGGCTGAGGGCATCTGCGACTACATTAGCTTTTCCTAGATGATAGTGAATTTCCAGGTCGTAGTCCTTGATCAACTCTAGCCATCGGCGTTGCCTCATATTCAGATCTTCTTGAGTGAAAAAGTACTTCATGCTCTTGTGATCGGTGTAGATATCACACTTGTTGCCTATCAAGTAGTGCCTCCAGATTTTCAAGGCATGCACAACTGCTGCTAACTCAAGATCATGAGTAGGGAAATGGTTCTCATGTTCTTTTAACTGTCGAGAAGCATAAGCTATCACTCTTCCATCTTGCATCAATACACAACCAAGTCCTTGACGGGATGCATCACAATAGACCACGAAATCTTTGCTGATATCAGGCAATGCTAACACAGGAGTTGTGGTAAGCTTCTGTTTCAATTCCTAAAAGCTTTGTTCACACTCGGGCATCCATTCAAACTCCTTGGTCTTCTTCAAAAGGTTGGTCATTGGACGGGCTATCTTGGAAAAGTTCTCAATGAATCGGCGATAATATCCAGCCAATACCAAGAAACTTCTGACTTCTGTCACATTACGGGGTTGTTCCCATTCTTTCACAGCCTCAATCTTAGCTGGGTCAACTGCAACACCTTCAGCTGATAGTACATGGCCTAGGAAGGCAACTTCTTGTAACCAAAACTCACATTTGTTGAACTTTGCGTAGAGCTGATGTTGGGCTAGTTTCTTAAGTATAGTTCTCAGGTGATGTTCATGCTCTTCAGCGGTGGACGAATAGACAAGAATGTCATCAATGAATACCACCACGAACTTATCCAGATCATCCATGAAAACCTTATTCATCATGTTCATGAAGTATGCGGGCGCATTCATGAGTCCAAAGGATACCATAGTGAACTCAAACTATCCATACCTCGTCACGAAAGCTATCTTCGGGATGTCACTCTCTCGAATCTTCATCTGATGATAGCCAGATCTAAGATCAATCTTGGAGAAATACTTGGCACCTCTGAGCTCATCAAGCAAATCGTCAATCCTTGGTAGGGGGTACTTGTTCTTGATGGTGACTGCGTTCAAGTTCCGGTAATCAATGCACATTCTCATTGAGCCATCCTTCTTCTTAACAAACAGAATAGGGGATCCCCAGGGTGAAGCACTAGGTCTGATATATCCCTTCGAGATGAGCTCATCAAGCTATTTCTTGAGCTCGGCTAGTTCATCAACTGACATGCGATAGGGTCTCTTGGCAATGGGTCCTGTTCCCAGCAAAAGATCAATGATGAACTCTACATCATGATCTGGTGGCATACCTGGTAATTCTTCAGGGAATACATCAGGATAGTCTCTGACCATAGGCACATCATGAACTGTCTTTTCCTCTTTTTGTGGTTCTGAACTTGCTTTAAGGGCACATAGGATAGAGGTGGACTTTCCGGACTGGGGTTCACATCTAATGACTTGGCCTGATGGGTGGGTCACTTGGACATATATAGGTGAACATGATATGATGCCTCGGTGAATGGTTAACCAACCATGCCTAAGATGACATCTAGGTTAGTGGAAGGTAATAGGGTTAGGTCAGCTTTAAAGGTAAGACCCTCAATGGTAAGACTCACTCCCTTATAGATGTGGGTACATTTTAGGTCTCCTAAAGGTGAGTTGGTGATGATAGGCTTTTCACGTGGGGTTATAGGCAGGTCATGCTCTCGTGCAAACTTGGATGATATGTATGAACAGGTTGCTCCAGAGTCAAATAGAACTGATGCAGTATTGCCATTAACTAAAAACATACCGTACACCATGTCAGGGGCAGCCTGTGCTTCCTCAGCGTCCAGATGGTTGAGACGTCCACGAATAGTAGATCCCTTGAACTGAGACTTCTGAGCAGCTGAGATATGAGGGCACTCAGCAGCTTTGTGACCTGATTGGCCACAAGCAAAGCAGGTGAAAGGCGCACCGCCTGTAGGGGTTGGCACGGGTGCCTTCTAGTTTCCAATGCCTGGTGCGGAACGGTTCTATGCTGGGCGCTCATTCATAGAGCGGGAACGGTTGATACAATCCTAAGTGTTGCGGTCCTGAGCATAACGGTCCCGGGTGTAACGATCCTGAGCAGGGTGAGGGTATTTGGTGGTGTAGCCTCCACTACCCCTACTCGATCCAGGGTTGTCATCCCTATTGTGGCGAGAGCGCTCCCTAGAGGGTGCATCTCTGTGGAACCTCTTGCGATCACATCCATGGAAGGACTCCTCAGGCTTACGCTTCCTCTCCCTATACTCTTCTCTAGCTTCAGCACAGTCCTTCTCAATCTGGATGCAGCGATCCACCAGAGCACGCACCGTGTTACTCTCAATACCGCCAAACTTCAGCTTGATGTGTGGGTTAAGTCCCTTGCGGTAGTAGTATAGCTTCTCCTTCTTAGAGTTCACAACATAGGGAGGTGCATAACGCAGAAGGTTGGTGAAACGAGTAGTGTACTCGGTCACCTTGTCCTTTCCCATCTTGATGTTGCGGAACTCCTCAGCTTTGGCCTCCATGACACCCTTGGGAATGTGATACTCAGTGAATGCTTTGGCGAACTCATCCCATGAGATGTTGGTAGGGTCCTCATGGGAGTCACTGAAACTGTCCCACCAGGCGCATGCTGCACCTGTGAGCTGGTGTGTGGCAGCTCCAACACACTCATCGTCGATGAAAGTGGTGAGGTCAAGCTTCTTCTCCATCTCCTTGAGCTAGTCATCAGCTACAAAGTAGGTCAGGGTCGGTGCCATCATAGGTGGGTGGCCTTAGCTTTAGGAATCCTTCTAGCTTCCTTTGAAAGTCATTCTGCTAACCTCCCTAGCGACGGTTTGCTCCTTCAACAAGAGCTGCAAGAAGCTGGGTCTGCTGCGCCATCACTTCTGCCAGGTTCGGTGGTGGTGGTGGTGGAATGTTCTCCTTAGGCGGCGGGGTATTCTCCAGGTGGAAGGGTATCCCTCCACGTCCACGGCCACGGTTGTTGCCACCACGTCCCCTATTTGGTTCAACTAGTTCAAGGGTGGGCGCACGTCCACGGTTCATTAGGCGATTAGATCGGCAGTTCGGCATCTGCAACACGGGTCATAGAGAATTTAGTGCTTGTGCCATAAGTGCTTATCATTCAATATGATTACATGATTTTGATGATTTAAAGAACAACATTTACACTATCCAACACTCATTACAAAGAAGTAATAAGATGCAATAAGATCCAAAACATTCATTACATGGGTTTTATTACATAGCATCATCTCCAGTAGCTACACTTGAAGACGTGCGAGAATCGTTCTACACATAGTGTCTCATAATACATCTCATAAGGGGTACATCATGGGGTACAACTTATGGAAGCTACTGACATGACTCATGACCACGCAGGGTCATCTACTCTAACTTGTACACCGCAGCTAGGATACGACTGTTCTCGATCTCGATCTCCTCGTTAGACTTGTGAAGTCGGGACACGTACTTTAAGGCCTCAGCGAGCTCCTCAGTAGGCTTGGCTCCAGGTAAGGTAGGGCAGGCGTCTAGGTTGAGGCGAGTCGGGGCTAACTCAAACTCCTCTATTCTAGGCTTCATCTTGCTGCGAATCTCCTTGGGTAGCTGATCCCACATACCCTTCATCTCCCTATGGCACTTCCTGTCAGACTTCTGCTAGGCCTGTCGAGTCCTCTCACACTTGTCTTGTAGGTACTCATTCTGCTTGAGTGTCTCGATCAGGTGACCCTGGTTGTGAACGGCCTTCTTTCTGAACTCTTCTAGATCTTGAGTCATGGTCTTGTTTCGAGACTGGATCTTTAGCATGTCAATCCCCTTGGATCTCTCTCTGTCTCCTCTACGGTTGAACTCGGCCTTCTTGTCATCCAACTCTCTCTACAACTCTAAGACCTTACTATTGAGGTAGCAGTTCCTGTTGCCTAGGTTGGTGGCTTTGTCCTATAAGTCATCGACCTTAGCTCTATGGATTTCTTCACGGCGGTTGAGCTCATCCTGCAGCTTGGCAATTGTCTCAAGTAGACTAGCTCGCTCCTATGCCCTCTGCGAGTCTCGCTTCTAGTACTCCCATAGAAGGGCCTGGTACTGACGTCTCCTCTGCTCTAGCTGGGTCACATACCTGTCCTACTCCAGCAGGTGGATAGCTAAGATGCGAAGGCATCTGTCCTCCTCAGCAAGGATAACTCTGCAGGCTACGAAACTCCGCTCACTAGGGGTAAGGCTGAGGTCGAGGGCCTGGGGAAGTAGATGGAACTCTATCATCTTCAAGTGCTCGTAGTGGTCCCTCATCACTCTATGAAGTGCCTTGTGTGAGATAGCTCGCAGTCCCTCCTCGATGGTGTCCTCTATAGTCAACTCGGTGGAAGCTAGGATAGAAGGTAAGGTAGTGCTAGCTGGGAACTCGACTGAGGTGACAATCGGTCCTTCGATTCCTCCATCCTGAGCTGGCTTCCTGGTGCAGGTGACCTTGACAAGCTCGTAAGGGACTCCTAACATGATGAGAACTTGGTAGAGGGTCTGTGCAAAACCCCCGAGCTCACGTAAGTTGAAGGTAAGCTTGGTGTGGTCTAGAGGTAGTGGTCCTAGAGGCGGCCATTCGACGTTCGTTGCCATCTGCATGTTTTAAGGAACAGGTGTTAGCAGGTCAATAAATAGATAAGCCTTGCATAAAAATAAATGCAGGGTCGGTATATAACTGAAAGAAGGGCTGTCCACGTCCTATTCTATCGTCCATTTCTAAGGGTTTCATCCTATGGTCAAGTATGGCTCTGATACCAACTGAAACAACCACGATTTCCGCGAAGGGAAATCCATAGAGTCGAAGTGTAATAAGACCGTTGTAGACCATATTACCCAAATTCCAGTCGAATATCACATCCATACAACGATAATATCAGAGTACAAATAGTGCGGAATTACATAGATTATTACATCGCCGCATTGGCGGAATCAAAAGTAGCATTCATTCAGAACAGCTTGAAGATAAGATCACCAAACTCGAGCGTAGGAATGAACCCCTCAACTGTCAAACTCCTCGGAGCTATACTCCTCAGTAGAACCTGTGTGCCAAAATTTATCAGTACGATTTGTACTGGCCACTCCCAACCCTATGAGCATTGCTTTGTGGAAATTGGATGCAAGTTGGATTTAATCAAAAGGAACCTATAAGGCTGGGGTTTCCTATGTATTAGCATATCAGTATTTATTAACAGTTGGTCAAGTTTTAACACCATTCACACACCCATCCCACCCCATTTCCATTCTAGAGCCAGGTTTCAATCCTGGGATCGATACACCACCATCTCCACATCATCTCCATACCACACCCATACCATCGCTCAGTCGACAGGCCAACTCCCTCTTGGCACTATCTCAAGGCCCGTAGCCCCTAGCTATGTCCGAACACTCGCTCCTAGGGGGAGAAGAGAAGGACTCATCTTGCTATCTAGTTTAAGCAAAACCTAGGAAAGGTCCATTGCCGATGAGTCAGCATATGTATCGATCGATCAACCATACACTCTGTAGAGGTTTTACATAACCACAAGATCCGCCTTCCTCGCTGACCATCGTGAACTGGGCTGATTCCAGCCGCTTGCTAGCCTAGGATAATGCCACTCTACCATTCAGCCCTGGTACACCCCAAGTTCGGTCTGGGGTGGCTGAAACTGTGAGTCATGAGCTAGGTCCACAAGGTCTCCATGAAGTCTCGGAAGGGTGTGGGGGAAATCCTCCACACCCCGTACCTCCCTCACACTGTCCGCTATCAACCTAGCAGTAGTGGCAATATCCTACCAAGTAGTTGGGCCGTCCCGCACCATATAGGGCGAGTGGTACGTAAGGCTTCCCAGTGAGTTTGAGTACTAGTAAGTCCTTAGGGATGACCAAGCCAGAAGGTCTCCATCAGAGTTTCCATTTACCGTGCCACCACAGCACCTCCACCTTGGGCTCCTCCCATCATAGGTTCACACCTAGGGCCACCTCATATACCATTTACCCACCACAGGTATCCATTCTAGGGGTGCCCAAGTAGCACCCCACGGCAAGACTTGCCCCAGGCTCGTCGTAAACTCCAACTTGGTCCACACAACCCTCACCCTCCACGCACCCAAGTCACCCACGCAGCACTCTCCCCATAGTTCAATTATCACCAGTTTCCAACACACATCAATGTAGTGTAAGTGTAGTAGAAGTAATAAGCAAGCGTGTGACTAGCCTAACAGCAGGGTGAGTAGGGGTAAGGTTGCATCAAGGTAAAGGCCATCAAGAAAGCATACTACCATGCAAGTCCTACCATAGTGTGATCATAACAACAAAGTAAAGCACTAGCATTTCTATTTTAGCCATGCGTAATAGGTGCTATGAGATTGGGTGGGATGTGGCACCTTCAGTGTAGTCGTCTCCGTACTCCTCACAGTACTCACGATCCTCGTCGGTCTGGTGCTCCTCCGAGTCTGCAAACGATCGCATTATAGTCGCATTAGCGACGTCTATAGAATAGCACAAAGGAGCAATAAAAATTCAAAAGAGCCAAATGCACTCAAACATGGGTACGTTGCGTAGAGCTCGATTTTAGATGAATTTTGGTCCTGGTTTCATATTTTTCTGAGGTCATATGAATTAGTTATGAATTTTCGAAGTTTAAATCTATTTCTAAAAATGGAAAAAGACTGAATTAATCCTAGGCTGACACGTGTCATGCTGTGGTTGGTCCATGTGGCTTGCTGACGTCATCATGACGTCAGCATAACGGTTCCTAGCTGACAGGTGGGGTCCCGCTGACGTCAGCATGACGTCATCAACGTCATCCACACCGACAGGTGGGGCCAAAGGCTATTGGGTCACTGACAGGTGGGTCCGGTCAAAGTCAACGTTGGTCAACGGCGAGTCAATGGTCAACGGTCAACAGTCAGGGTCATTGACATGTGGGGCCTAGGCTGCTAACGTCAGCAGCTAATGTCAGCGTGACGTCAACATGTCGTCACCTCAGTGTGCTGGCTTCTGACATGTGGGTCCCGCGTGATGTCATCATGACATCAGCATCTGACGTGTGGGTCCAGAGTGTCTGTGCTACTAACAGGTGGGTCCGGTCAATGGTCAACGTTGACCGGTCAATGGTCAATACGGGCTGGGTTCAAACTGGGCCTGGACAGGGCTCGGGTTGGGCCGGACTGACCCGAACACGTGGCACACTGTGGTATAGCCACGTCACGTCCATGGGCTCTTATTGGGCTATGGTCTACGGCTTGCGGTCTACGGTGGACCAAGAGATGCTGGTCCATGGACCGTAGACTGGTCTACGGTGGACCGAGTCCACCCTTCGTCTCCCAGGCGTGGTCCATGTACTCCGGGTGCACGCGCAGGTGGCCGGCGAGGGGGGGTGTTCCCCTATTTTTCCCGCGGCTGTGCTCCTGCTAGCGGCGAGCTCGCTGTGAGCCCCCGTAGTGGTGCTGGTGTCCGTTTGGGGAGGGGAATAGTTCCCTCACATCGTGGTGACTGCGACGGTGGGGTCAAAGTGGCGGCTAAGGCTTCCCAAGGCACTGACCATGGCAAACGACGGCTCAAGCTCCACCGGCATGCGGGAATGGCATGGTGCTATGGCATAGGCCAATTCTGTGGTGCGCGTGGGCGACACAACGCTCTAACGGGCATGTTGGGCATGTCGAGGGGTCCTCCAGTGGCTTTGGCCACGGCGGCGGCTTCCCGAGCACGACGGCGGCGTCGATGAGGCGGCTACGACCCCGGAGAAGTGTCGCGGTGGGGGCGTGTAAGTTTCTATGGGTTCGTGGGGCCATGGCGAGGACGTTCAGGCTCAAAGGCAGGGCTCAGATTCTCATGTGGCCAGTAGGGGCTTCCCGGCGGCCACGGCGGTCAAGAAGACGACAGCGAGGTGCACGGGTGAACCACGGGGCTCCAACGGGGTGATCATGGTGCGGTCATGGATGTGTGCGTGGGTGCGTGTGTTCCCAGTGACCGGAGACGGCCCTAGCCTACGCGCTCCCGGTGTGGAGTGCCATGGCCGGTGTGACAGAGTCCGGCGGCGAGCAGGGGAAGAACTAGGTGCTCACCGATGGTGTTGTGGAAGAGGGGATGGTGATGCAGTGGTGAGTCGCGGTAGTGTAGCTTCGGAAGCCATGCAGTGCAGCGTTGCCCGCGTCAATGATGAAGACGATGATAGTGTCTTCGGCTTCGACGACCTCCTCCTCCGCGGCGGCTTCGGCGTTTTCTCCCCTTCCCTTTCTTCCCCTTCTTCCCCTTCTCTCTTGGTTTGGATGCGCTATGGACGGCCACCAGGTGGCGTTGGGCGATGGGACGAGCGCTAGGGCTCCGGGGCTAGGGCTTTTATAGCCGAGCTCGGCCATGGAGCTCGGTGATCAGCGGATGGAGGCTAAGAGGTGATCAGAGGTGCACGCTTGCATCCAATGGTGCGTGCGTGGTTGCGTGGGCATGGTGCAAAGGAGATAGGGGCATGCCTCGGGCATGACCCCCTGGCCCACCCCCTGCTAGTGCTATTGGCGTTTGGTCACGTGGTGGTTGAGCACGGTGTGGGGAAGAAGAATAGTGGGGCTGACATGCAGGGTCCAGCGGGTAGCGGCTGCAAGCGAAGGCGGGGAGTCGCGCGGGCGTGGGTGACGTGCGGCTGACACATGGGGTCAAGTGGCAGCGGCAGCTGGCGATGACAGCTGGGCGCACGGGTGATGTGCTGGGCCGCGAGCTGGGCTGTTGCATGCGAGTTGGGGCCGGCCTGCTACTACGCGTGCGTGGGCCAGCGGAGAGGAGATGTGAAGCGCTGGGCCGGTCGGTTGGGCTAGTTGGCGCAGGCCAAGCCTGCGAGGCCTTCTTCTTCTTTTCTTCTTTCTTTTTTTTCATTTCTTCTCGGTTGTTTGATTTCAAATTTGGTTTAGAATTTGAATTCAAAACTGAGGTAACTTATTCGTTGGAGTTTAGGGAAATTTGTTTAATAATAACTTTATGGTTTATTACTTTAATGGATTTGTTAAGCATAACATAAAGCAAATGGAAGTCCAAATCACAACTTGAATTAACAATGTATGTAACACTTTATTTGTTAGAAATTAAATAACATAATCAACAAATGGCATGCCATGCTTATGTGTTGTCTTGGTTGGGTCAGACCTAATGCATCTCTTAGGTTGGGTTTCTATACATGACACTCATCATCACATGGGAGTTCTTGAGAAAAAATTTATAGTTGGTATTTTTGGTGTGTGGATTTTTGGGTTGTTACACATATCAAGTTGAGCATTTTCATAATCCACATAACCAACACTTTCATGAATTACTACGATGAAGGGGGCTCATGTCAAGTTCTCACTATCCGAGAGAGACGGCGATTCGAATCGATTCCTACCTAGCTGGGGAATTATTCCAAACACACATCCATACTCCCCTATTGGGGTTGCATCAGGTCACCTTTCGTACAACTTAGGTCCAAATCATGTGTAAGACCAGCACCATACCCACAAAGATACTACCAATCTACCAGGAAGCTCGAGACTTGAACCCATCCTTGGGCTCACGCCATTGGCTCTCCACACATCCTTATTGCCTCTAGGGTGTGCACTTTAACTGCTCGTGTCCCTAGCCTAATTGAGCTACTCAGCTTTACGATCGGAACCACTTATCCGGCCAACTATGTGAGAGGCATGCATTCAACATGACAAGAGAGCCTCTAATGGTCGGTCCTTAAATGACATAGACGGAATCACTATTAGTCACCACACCAAACATATAAGATTCCACCCAGTCTCCAATTGTTTAACATCACCAGGTTATGTTCCACGATAGCACAATATAGCCAACTGTGATCAAGTCACCACCTATAGCTCGCAGGCCACAAGAAATCACCTAAATTCTACCAATCTAAGCATGGCTAAGCATAAAGGTCAATCCTAGACCTACATAGGATTCAAGATAGATATTTCTAGACAAGAAAAGTATATGCAGCAAGTGGTTCTAATCAACTCCTAGTACTAAATGCATTAACATAAAAGGACTCAAGTTTGTATTAGAAAACATAGGATGTTAGAACGCAAAGGATATTAGAACACATACGTTGCTAGAACACATAGGATGTTAAAATTGTTAACCCTATTGAAAAGTGTCAAACAATAGATTTCATATTTTTCTTAGCTTCCCTAAAACCCATGAATACTATACAAAAATTTTCATGGCAATATGCTACCTATTTTTATCCTTATGAATTTCCTCAAAAAACACCATTTATTAAAAGATAAATAGAAAGACCCTACTCCAATCAGGTTTACTACAAGTTTAACATTTTTCCTAACTAGAGTAAGTTAACACAAGATCAGCAAAATTGGAATCACAATTTTATCACTTTCCTAGCTCAAGTTATGCATTTTATAAGATTGAAAACAATTTAAAAGCACTTATTTATATCCATTTAATTCTCCAAGAAAAACATCCCAAATAGTAGGTTTCATATTTTTATCAAATGTTACACTCCATGATGAATCCAACAAAATTTGGTTCACCCCATTTGGACACTCCGACCTTGAGATATGAATTTTTGAAACATGCATTCAAATATGTGAAAACAATAAGGAAATCAATCACTACATAGACTGACAGATGGGGCCCGCTAGGCAGTAGCACCCACACGACAGCGACAGTGACACCAGAGTAGAGGAGTTTCATCGGCCAGTGTTATCTCACTTGCGGTGAGATTACTGGTGACGACGGTGACACCAACGTGTTCCCTGTGATCTCCCGCACCCAGTGGTACCCCTCGTTGGACCGGTGGTGCACTGGAGCACCCTCGCCTACGGCGATGGTGGACGGCGGAGGCAGTGCTATGGTACACTGGTGTTCTTTGGCCATGGCATGCACTGGTGAGGATGGCTACTCCATCCTGGTGACCTAGCGTAGCACTACGATGAGGATTAGGCCATGGTGACATAATGGAAAAGCTTGGCCGCGTGCATGGCCATGCGGCGATGCATGATGCGCTATGGCAGGGCTCTCTGTTCTGGCTAGCCGGCGGTGAGAGGGGAGTCTCCATCTAGCTGGCTATGTAGATATGACTAAGAGCAGGGGCTAGAGTGACCCCGAGATGGCTAGCCACGGTCAGCTCAAGCTCATAGCCATGGTGGCCACGGTGGGAGCGGCAGTGTGTTCCGACACGACTACACAGTAGCGTCTAACCTAGTTCCTGCCTAAGCATATGGACTACAAAGCATCTATAGACCAGAGAAGAGGAGGACAAGAGGTGTGGTGGAATGGCATGGCTACGGTGAGCCAAGCACACGGCGGTGCTCTGGTGATGCCACGGTGGCGGCGAGGTGAAATGGGGCCTTACCAAGGCACGTTGTGAGGTAATAGTGGTTCAGGGAGGTAGAGGTAGAGGTGGTAGAGCTGTTGGCATGAGGAATCGAGTAGTGGAGCTATGATGGCAGCGAGCGGGCATGGCGGAGTGATGGTGATGGCGCGATAGTGCGGTGCTTCGC
This sequence comes from Miscanthus floridulus, assembly GCF_019320115.1. NCBI lineage: Eukaryota > Viridiplantae > Streptophyta > Magnoliopsida > Poales > Poaceae > Miscanthus > Miscanthus floridulus. The sequence continues at coordinate 106,203,063 of NC_089580.1, read as the reverse complement.
TTTGCTCTGGCGTGGGTGAGAGAGAGCGGGGTGCGAGAGCGAAATGGAGCGAGCAGCAGAGGCACACACCTTATCTCTCCATGCTAGCCTAACCAGCTAGGCCAGTGCTAGTGTATGGCCGCCATGCAGCGCACCTGGCCTGCCCCCGGTCAGCCACTGATACCGGCGTTGAAACGACATCAGGCCCTGTTGAACGTGACTGATAGAGCTACTTCACGCGATTGTTACTCCTAAACCGTTCGTTCTTGGCAAAAACTTCTTTAACAAGAATTGTAGAGCTACACAAGATCTACAACATTGATTAAATGAGTTTAGTCTAGATTGGCCTAGTTTACAAACTATAGCACATCAAATGTAGGTTCATTGAAACGGTAAACCACCTCAAGACTTAGAAATTTTTGAGCATGCTATGCACGGAATTAGGTCTTGACCCAAAAATAAAAGTTGTTACTCTAGTCAAGTGCTACAACTTTGCTTAAGGGTGCACAACCATGCAAATAATCTATGCTATAGTTCAACTTAGGTCAAGCAAGCCACTTGAAAATGATAGCTTACACTATAACCATGACTTAGAGGCCAATTGGGTCCAAGTCATGTATACCAAAGTTGTTCCATATGACATTCTAAACATGCTAAAGGTACTCCTAGGGTCCCACAAACATTTTATACATTGGTCACATGTAAACCCTACCATATGTAAAGCATTTAGTGACAAACACATGTGATATAAGCGATCATGGAGATAAAATTTGAGATGCTCATGCTCATGAATGATCAATGATGCTTGTGCTCATGCAATGCCAATGCCAAATGCATGCTTAACACCTAAGGTGTTATAGCCCTTTCCCCTTTTAAAGAAATCTCATCCCGAGATTTGCTCGACCAACCATTTCTTGTAGAAAACCGGATAGACCTCTCAAAGATAATACTCTCGCTCCCACGTAGCGTCTTGCTCACTATGGTTATTCCATACCACCTTGTAGAATTTAATGACTTTGCTACTGGTCACTCTTTCCATTATCTCAAGCACTCAAATAGTTCTTTCTTCATAGGTCAAATCTGACTAGATCTTGACACTAGCGGGTTCAATATCTTTTTTGACAAAGTCAATCCCATAAAACCTTCTTTCACCAGGCTCAATCCAATTCAAAGGAGTCCTACATTTTTACCATACAAAGCTTCAAAAGGATCCATCTTGATGCTTTCTTGATAGCTATTGTTGTAGGAGAATTCGGCCAAAGGTAGCCATTTCTCCCATGAACCCTTAGAAGAAATCACACAAGCTCTCAACATATCCACCAGAATCTGATTCACTCGCTCAGTCTGACCAGCTATCTGAGGGTCATAAGTAGAGTTATGGATCAATTAGGTACCTAGCTGCTTATGCAGATGTTCCCAAAAATGATTAACAAACTATGGTCCTTGATCTGACACAATGCTTTTAGGCACACCATGCAATCATATGATTTGGGCAATGTACAACCCTACATACTAATGGGGTTGATACCTTTCCTTAATAGGGATGAAATGTGTAGATTTAGTAAAGCGGTCAATAATTACCCATATGGAATCATGACCTTTTTCAGTGGTTGGAATCCCAACTATAAAATCCATACTGATGTCATCCCACTTCCAACTTGGGATAGACAGTGGCTGAAGTAGTCCAGCTGGCTTCAAATGGATGGCCTTGACCTGAAAACAATTATCACATCTAGCAACAAATGCTGCAATTTCTTTCTTCATTTTTGTCCACCAAAAGCGTGTTTTTAGGTCTTGGTACATCTTACTGCTACTGGGGTGAATGGACAAATTGGAAGAGTGTGCTTCCTCTAGAATTTGGTTTCTCAATTCTATATCTTTCAGCACTACAAGTTGATCCTTAAACCACAACACACCCCTCACATCTAGCCAAAAATGATTGGTTTCTTCCTCTTTCATCTTTCTTTTGATTTGGGATATACCCCCATCGGTCTTTTGGAGCTCAATGATTTTAGCCTCAAGAAAGCAACTAACAGTGATATTGTGTAAGACTACCAGATATAATAAGTTGAAACCATCTTCCAACAAAGGATTACATCAATACTTCTGGCTTAAGGCATCTGCAACCACATTGGCTTTTCCCGGATGATAATGTACTTCTAGGTTGTAATCCTTGATCAATTCCAACCATCTTCGCTGCCTCATGTTCAGTTCTGGTTGGGTGAAGATGTACTTGAGGCTCTTGTGATCGGTGTAGATATGGCAAACATTACCAAGCAGGTAATGTCTCCAAATTTTTAGAGCATGGCCAACTGCTACTAATTCTAAATCATGGGTTGGATAATTGACTTCATGCTTTCTTAGTTGCCGCGAGGCATAAGCAATGACTCGGTCTTCCTACATTAGAACAAACCCCAAACCAGTACTCAATGTGTCTCAAAACACATCAAAAGGTTTCTCAATGTCAGGCTATGCTAAAATAGGAGCAGTAGTTAGCAAAGTTCATAAAGTGTGAAAAACTACCTCACACTCTGGTGTCCATACAAATTTCTCATCCTTCTAAAGCAACCTGGTCATGGGCTTGGAAATTTTGGAGAAATCTAGAATAAACTGACGGTAATATCCTGCTATTCCAAGGAATCTCTGAACCTCATGAACGGATGTTGGGGCTTTCCAATCAAGAACCTCCTGCACCATGGATGGGTCCACTGAGATTCCATCTTTAGATAAAACATGGCCTAGGAAAGGTACTTTCCTCAACCAAAATTCACATTTACTAAATTGAGCATATAATTTATGCTCTCTTAGCCTAGACAACACCACTCTCAAGTGCTTCGCATGATCTTCTACATTCTCAGAATAGATCAAGATATCAGCGATAAACACGACCACAAACTTATCAAGCTTAGGCATGAATACTGAGTTTATCAAATACATGAAATAGGCAAGAGCATTGGTCAACCCAAAGGACATGACTAAATACTCGTAAAGGCCATACCTAGTGGAAAAAGCCATCTTAGGTATGTCCTTAGGCCTGATCTTGATTTGGTGATAACCTGATTTCAAATCAATCTTAGAGAACACTTTTTCTTTTGCTAATTGATCAAATAAGATATCAATGCGAGGCAAGGGATATTTGTTCTTAATAGTAACAACATTGAGTGGTCGATAGTCCACATACATCCGCAAAGACTTGTCCTTCTTTTTCACAAATATGGCTAGACAACCCCATGGTGACGAACTAGGGCTAATGAGACCCTTTTCTAAGAGTTCCTACAATTGGATCTTCAATTCTGCTAACTCATTAAGTGACATTCTATAAGGTCTTTGGGAGATGGGTGATGTACCTGGTATTAACTCAATCTTGAACTCTATATCCCTATCGGGTGATAACATGGGCAATTCATCTAGAAAGACATCTAGAAACTCATATACTACAGGAATATCAGTAAGGGCCACATGCTGGATAGCATTGGCCACATTTTGGAGATCAAACTCCCTAGAAAGGGGTACTAGAAAAACATCGTTATTCCTAGGGCCTCTCAACATAATGGTTCTAGTCGATGTATCGATAAGGACACCATGCTTCTTCATCCAATTCATACCCAAGATCACATCTATACCCAATCCCAGTAATATCACTAAATTTGTAGTATACTCTCATTCACTTATTGCGATAAGTACATCTTTAACTATCTGATTGGTAGAAATGTTATTCCTAGCTACACTTATACAATAACCACCTTTGTCTACTACAAATATTTTCTAATCATACTTGGATGCAAATGTTGGACTCATGAATGAATGTGAAGCCCCATAATAGCATAGAACAACTGCAGGGTGATGGTTCACAAGAAACATACCAGCCGTGACAACCTCGCCAGAGGGAATCTCTTCCATGGTGGTATAATGCACATACCCTAGGCATGCATTTGCAGCTGCTGGCTGCTGATTGCTCTTCTTGGGGTAAGGGTACTCCCTCGCCCAATGACCGGTCTTGTTACAATTGAAACATGGTGTATTGTTAGGTGGAACCTTCAAGTTGCCTTGTCCTGCACCACCCTTAGGCGGTAGAGCAATAGAGTATGACTGATGATACCCTTTATTAGCTTGGCTTGGCTGGGCCTTCTTCTGAGGTGGCTGGTATTTTGGAGCAGGTGGGCGGTATTGGGTTCTTGCCACCACTAGAGCTCTCTACTGAGATGCACCGGCTTCAAAGGCCCTCTTGTGGCTCTTAGATGCAGCATAAGTATTATTATGATTCTCTTGTGTGAGCGCATCACTCACGAATTCATTGTAGGTCTCACTTATTTGCTAGAGTCTTCATCAACTTTGGACCTAGTCCTCTCTTAAAGCTTGCAATCTTCTTAGCCTCGGTATTCACAAACTTAGGCGCATACCTAGAGACATTGTTGAAGGCATGCAAGTACTCAATGAGACTTTTGGTGCCCTAAGTAAGCCTCATAAACTCAGTAGCCTTCATGTTCATCAACCCTAAGGAATGTGATGCCCCCTGAACGTAGCCTTGAACTCATTCCATGTAACCTGAGCATTAGCAGGGAGGTTAGATAGGTAATGAGTCCACCAAATGCCTGCTAGACCATGCAACTAATGTGAGGCATATTAAGCCTTCATATGCTCTGTAACTCTCAAGAGATGAAACTATTGCTCAATGGTATTGAGCCATTCATCGACTTGCAATGGCTCCTTTGCCTCCTTAAAGATAGGAGGTTTAGTGTCCAAAAAGTCCTTGAAATTATTGTACTGATTTGGTTCGGGTCCCTAGTGTTTGTCCCATCCTCGTCCACTACTGGTGTTTTGTGCAAGCCCGCGTAGTACTTCCCCCATAGACTGTTGGGTCTCCAGGAGCTATTCCATCATTTCTGTTGGCATGGGGTGCAGTGGTGGTGGGAGATCATCATCACCCTCATGACTAGTACCGACCCCACCATGAGTGCGAGTCATCTACAAAATTGCAACAACAAGTGATTATTGGATGATGTCAAGAGATTGTAGAAGAATTGTATTATCATGCCATACTGTAATTACTGGAGAGAATCTTAAATTCATACAATAACACAGAGGCACAATAATTCATTTTCACAACATAACATCTCCAATTCGACCACTTATCATACTCGCAACGCGTTCCGTGCATGCCAAATTTTTCTTGCCAATAACAACTAGGAATTCATTAAAAAGTGCAATCACCACACGTATTACATGCACGGTTCCAATAACATCAAAGGGGTACATCATGAAATCGAAACCTACATTATGAGTTCATTACATAAGGATCGAACATAGAGAGCTAACACATGTAGCTAGATACTATAGCTAAGCTACTCCTTGGGGTGGTTGTTGTCGATGTTGGACACACCATCACCTTGGTCATCCTCAAAAGGCTTGACCTCTTCCTTAGGCTCATCCTTAGCATCCACCTCCATGCCATCATCCTTAGCAATCAACACATTGGGATCTTCTTCCACCGATGGAGCTTTAGGAAGAATTGGGTTCACCATGTTGTTGAGACGATGAACATCTAGCTGAAGCTCCTCAATCTGGCATATGAGTTCCTGCTCTCTACGATCAAACTCTGTTGCCTACCTAGCTACCTAAAACATAGTCTGGATCCTAGCTGCCTCCCTAGTCTTAGCAAGGTGAATGACCTCGTCCCTCTCAGCATGAATGTCCTATAACTCAGCCCTAGCTCCATCTCTTTCTGAAACAGCATGGACAAACTACCCCTGACGAGCTTCCAAGGCTATCATATAATTACCTACCTCTTTTTGAGCTGCTCTAACTGCCCCTTGGTGCCTACGCACACGTCCTCGCCTCCTACACTATGCAGCCTGTGCTCTTCGGAGCTCTTGCATATAGCTGATGTAGCTATCCTGGCGAGAGTAAAACATCCTCATAACTGCATGCATGGCACTCATGGTAGCATTACTACTTTCTACTCTTTCATCCCGGTCTCTTACCAAAGCATTACCACCTGGCTGGGTCCAAGCGGTCTGTGATGCATCCACCCGAGGGAAAGATCCAATGGGCCTATTGACAAGCTCATCACCAAATTCCTGATAGATTTCGCTGAGAACTTCAAAAGCGGCCACTTGGGCACCCTCCCAAGGGGTCTGTCCATCTGACTCGATACTCCATTGTTGCCACTAAGGGTTGTCCACATGGGCGGGGACAGTGAACCGCACGTCGTACCACCGTTGTCCCTCAGTTACCACTTCACTCCAAAAGTAGCGAGGTGGTTCAGCATACCCAACAGAGTGCAGTACCCTCCACAGTAAAGTGGGAGTCCCAAATAGTGCCAAAAAGGTGTCGCTTGCAATAGGGTCTCCTAGGGCTACCATCTGTAGCAAAATGTTATAATTTGGTGAGACAATGTGATTATAGAAAAGAGTTACTTAATAATAAAATCTTGCAAGGGGAGGAACAATGCAATGATTTGAATGAATGATGTATCATGATGTATGATCGTTCCATACATCCTAATAAACTTAGAAAGAAAATAAATCCTAACAACATATGTGGTGGCATACATACATTCTCTCAATATAATCGTAACTAAGCGAGCTACACGTTTTGTTGTTAGTGTACCTACAGAAGATTCATTTCAGCCCAACCCAACAGTTATATGTATAGAAGGGTCAATCTAGGCTTTAAGTTGAATATCAAGGATAGCAAGATATATATGAAAGTAGTAAACTAAATACTTCCATATATATATCCCATATATACTTCTGTATCAAAGCTACCCGATGATCAATTACACTACCCACAATTAAATACACACCATACACACATGCAAGCATGCATATACAACCATATCACAGCTAGCTCTCCCCAACCGCACGCTCACTTCTTGTGGTCATGCCACTAATCAACTTACCTTCTTACCTAGCGTAGAGGTATTTGATCCATACATTACCACTCAAGTGAGTGGCACCCATACAATAGCACACCATATGGATGATGAAAGTAAAACCCCCCGTGTTAGTACTTAAATAGCCACCTAATAGTCCTTAACTAGGCATAAAGGAGATGACCACTGGCACACTATAGTTTTAAGTTCAATCTTCAACACTCTAAACTTATTACTACAGTTGTAGAAATTAAGTTTATAAAACAAAAACCTTTGTATTAATTACACATGTGACAAGTTTAGTGTTGAATCCTGCTCTGATGCCAGCTATAACAGAACCATCCAATTTATAAGAGCACAAGTACAATAGCAAACACCGAGGTAGTCAAACCATCACACTTGAGCCTATATAAATCTGGTAGTCCATCGAGTATCACGAAGGATCTCGAATCAACCAACATACAAGCCAAGATCGTACATGATTCAACATACAACTCACATGTTACAACCAGTTCACAAATAGTTTGTCATACATCGGAGTTCCAACATAGTTATTACAACATCAGTTAAACAATAGCGGAAGCAACATAGTTCTAAATGACATCAATAGTAGTTTAGATACATAGCCAATTTTCATAGTCATCTCCAACAAAAGCACAAGGGCGAGATGATATATAGAATGACCATGCCCATGGTCCTATTCATCATCCACTAAAAGAGCCATGGTACATCACGTTATCTGCAACAATAGGGAAATAAACCCTGAGTAGGAGAAGGTACTCAGCTAGACTTACCCATCATAAACCAAAAATAAGAGACACCAAGAATCATGCAAGGCTTATAAGTGGAGCTGGTTGACATCCTTTACCTACAAGCCAATATTTATCTAGTATCTTTTAACTTTTGAATAACAAGTTTATTATTCCCGTTCCATTCTAGATTAGCATCTATCCTATGCCAAACATGTTGTGTACCATTAAATCATCACAATAGTAACCATATCAAGTTGAGCATTTTCATAATCCACATAACCAACACTTTCATCAATTACTATGATGAAGGGGGCTCATGTCAAGTTCTCACTATTAGGGAGAGATGGCGATTCGAATTGATTCCTACCCAGCTATGGAATTATTCCTAACACACACCATACTCCCCCGTCAGGGTTGCATTAGGTCACCTTTGGTACAACTCAGGTCCAAATCGTGGGTAAGACCAGCGTTGTACCCTCAAAGATACTACCAATCCACTAGGAAGCTCGGGACTCGAACCCACCCTTGGACTCACACCATTGGCTCTCCACACATCCTTACTCCTCCAAGGTGCGCACTTTAACTGCTCGTGTCCCTGGCCTGAGTTGAGCTACTTGGCTTCATGGTCGAAATGACTTATCTGGCCAACTATGTGAGAGGCATGCGTTCAATATGACAAGAGGGCCTCCAACGGCCAGTCCTTAAATGACACAGACGGAATCACTATAAGTCACCACACCTAAATACAAGATTCCACCTAGTCTCCAATTGTTTAACATCACCAGGTTATGTTCCATGATAGCACAATATAGCCAACCGTGATCAAGTCTCCACCTATAGCTCGTAGGTGACAGGAAATCACCCGACTTCTACTAGTCTAAGCATGACTAAGCATAAAGGTTGATCCTAGACCTACATAGGATTCAAGATAGATATTTCTAGACAAGGAAAGTATATGCAGCAAGTGGTTCCAATTAACTCCTAGTACTTAATGCTTTAACATAAAAGGGACTCAAGTTTGTATTAGAACACATAGGATGTTAGAATGCTTTGGGGCATGCCTTTCACAAATATGGCTGACTGGTGGTCAGGGCACTCTTGGAGATGATCAACTTTAGGCTCACCTTCACCTAGAGCTTCTTGGTGCTAAGCTTCCTAGTTCTCCTCTTGTAGATCCACTTTGAGTTCCACCAACGTGATTTCTTCCACTGCACCTATTGCATGCATATGCATAAAGTAAGTATCATGGATGCATAAGATGGATTGTGAATGATATGACATGAGAACGTGCATGATCCTATGTTGATGATTATATCAAGTTACTTAGATGATAACCAAGTTAAATTCTTATTTACTGAGTAGGTGCATATCTCTTCTCTAGAAATTTCAAAAATCCACACTAAATCCATTTCTGGATCACAACACAGTAGCTACAAATTTAGATCATAACTAGAGTTTTACTTAACCAAATGTTGTGATCTTTGAGTTTCTGGAAATCTTATAAAATTGGCTACAACTTTTATTTAGTCATCACAAGATGATTTAATGGCTATCTAGGTCAAACAAATCAACCATCCACATCTATCCACAAGACAAGCAAATATGACAGCACACTTCTAACAGCTATAACTCCCAAACCATTTAGTCTATTACCATGAAAATTGACACAAGTAATATAAGTAACTTATCTATAACTTTTTTAATAACAAGTTTCATAGTTAATGTAATTATCATCATGAATTTATCAATACAACAGAAACTACTCTAGTAGCCATCTAGCAGAATTATAAAGCAATAATTACGTAGCTGCTTATAACCAATCAACTTCAAGCACAACTACCATTATTAGCAGATCATATGCATCACAAGGACCACAGAAAACATTATGTTTAGGCCAAACTAATGTATTTAGATACCTTTATTAATTCCTTTATATAACAAGGTGATTTATGAGATAAATATTTCTAGTGTTCCATAAATTCTGAGAAAAATACAGTAGCATACATATGACACCAAAAGTCTATTGTACCTATTTCATGCCAAATAGACAAGTATAGCGCCCTCTACAGAAATGACAAGTTATAACAGCTAACTTTAGTGAAAATTTTTAACCCTATTGAAAAGTGTCAAACAATAGATTTCATATTTTTCATATCTTCCCTAAAACCCACTAAACTGTACAAAAATTTTCATGGCAATATGTTACCTATTTTTCTCCTTATGAATTTCCTCAGAAAACACCATTTATTAAAAGATAAATAGAATGACCCTACTCCAATCAAGTTTACTGCAAGTTCAATATTTTTCCTAACTAGAGTAAGTAAACACAAGATCAGGAAAATTGGAATCACAATTTTATCACTTTCCTTTCTCAAGTTATGCATTTTACAAGATTGAAAACAATTTAAAAGCACTTATTTATTTCCATTTAATTCTCCTAGAAAAACATCCCAAACAGTAGGTTTCATATTTTTATCAAATACTAAACTCAATGATGAATTTAACAAAATTTGGTTCACCCCATTTGGACACTCCTACCTTGAGATATGAATTTTTGAAACATGCATTCAAATCTATGAAAACAATAAGGAAATCAATCACTACACAGACTGACAGATGGGGCCCGCTGGCCAGTAGGACCCACGCATCAGTGACACTAGAGCAGACGAGGTTCTTCAGCTAGTGTTATCTCACCGGTGGTTAGATCATCGATGACGATGGTGACGCCAATGTGTTGCCCGTTGTCTCCCGCACCCAGTGGCACGCCTCATTGGACCGGTGGTGCCCTGTAGTACTGTAGCACCCAGTTTTATAGACAAAACCAGATACACACTATATGTGAGCCTAGGAAGTCAAATCTCACACATATCCACAAATAAGGGGTAATACCAAGAGATAATACTTATTACATAACGTATTAGTAAAAGAAAAGTACCCTCAGAGTATAGACAGCGGAAAGTTGACTCCGATCTTCTGGCAAAGACTCCAAATTCATAGGGACGACTGACTGGTTGACCACAAGCCTAACTCCTCCAAACCAGCAATCTGGTACCCATCCAAGATTTTTATCCAATGTATAGAAAAATAAAGCAAGCATAAGTACATGTCGTACTTAACAATTATATCATGGGGTTCATGAGGCTCAAAAAGGCTGACACTGGTTTACTGCGATTAGCCTTTGTTTATCATAATTTTAGCAATTGGTTGGCAACAAGTTTATCCATAAGCCCATAAACTCATGATCAAGTAAACATGAATAATGTATAGCATAAACAATTGATCATTAGCATCATCATTATCCATTAGTGATCATCTCTATTCCATAAGGGTCCAAGGCCACTCGTGTCCGTGAGCACGGCTGTTATAACAGTTTTTATCCTCTGCAGAGTTTGTACACGTTCACTGTGAGTTGTGATTTACCCTTTCGCCCGAGGTAGCTATTCTCTTGACCCACTTCCAAGGCAGGTCAGCAGGGTTGACTATAAAGCCTTTCAAAGAATTCGTCTAACAAGTTAGGGCCGCCAAGCGTATGTGGCCCATCTCTAGGAGTGGCAAGCGTGGGCATCGCAACACGGTACACACTTCCTAGCAGCAAAGGAAACATACCCCGTGCCTCAAAGGTAACCACTAACAAGCTAGAAAAGATCCTCATACTGAGCTAAACCTAGAGCCATATGGCCCTCACAGCTGTACAGTAAGTCCTGGATGATCGCTTACAGATAAGTCCTTAGGGAGAGGAATCTAAAGCATATAAACACTTCAACCCCCTAGTTCCATGTTACTAAAAAGTCATATTTTAATGTTTATTGCATATATCATTAGTCAAGTTACAAGATCATGATTTTGATTAAGCACTAGCAAAAACTATCCAATGCAATTACCCAAAGGTTTCAAGGTGCAAGATATCAAATATCTAGGATATCCTATTTGGCAATAAGGGAGACACATGCAATATGAACTAAGTGATTAAATGTGAATAGGTAACAAGGATAATCCCATGCTATACTTGCCTTACACACCGATCCTTTGGTAAGCTTTATTCTTCGATGTCTTTCTTCTTCTTCTGGATCACCACATATATCTCATCGACTAGACAATCGTAGAACACCACACAAACATCCATACACATACATGCATAGCATACAGTTGTATCTATATCAGAACAGTACACCAATCATAGAAAAATAAGTAAAAGAGACTGATATATGATTCTACGCATCACTACGAACACACAGTCGCGAGAGGCACGCTAATCGAAGCTATAGTGAAAAAGATACATCTACCGAAAGATTTGCTTAATACATGCAAAAATAAACTATAGGCTTCGTTTATGTTAACTATATGAATTCATATACAAAAGATATTTATAAATAATATAGATTATATTAAGTCAACTTTAGATTTGAATTATAAAACAAAAGTAAAACAGATCATATTTCATGTATAAAACTCAGTTGTATAATCTTTAGTCAAGATATGATTTAAACTATGATTTTTATGAAATAGTAATGTAGTAAACATCATTACTAACGCGTAGATCTCGTCATTATGAAACAAACGCAACTTGAACGGACTATTTCGGAGTTAGAATGAATAAGTTATGATTTAAACTAGTTTTGCTTTAATTAAATAATAGATTAAATCTACTCATGAATTTCAAGTGTTGAAAACATGTCTAACAGTTGTATAAACATGTAGATAACGTAAATACGATCCTAACGCAACTCGAACGGATCAAATCGGACTTAAAACACAAAAGTTACGCATAAAATAAGATTCAGTGGCATTCCTGTAAATATTTGAACTCAAATTTGAATTAAAACAATTAAAAATCTGAATTTAAATGTATTTTGGACTGGGCATACTATTTCTAGAAAATATAGGGTCCTAACCGAATACAGGACTAATTTGAATTTATTTTGAACTACTTTGGATCTCGGGTTGATTAGTTAAAAATGTGGGGGCTTTTCTGCAAAATGTGCACGGTTGACTGCTGGGTTGACTCGGCTGCTGTCTGTGCCGACGCGTGGCGGCCGGGGATTGGTGTGGTTCACCACGTGGCTCTGTGGACCGGCTGACGCAGCACCGTGGCCCAGGTTTACGGGTCCATGGTGGACCGATCATTTAATCCAACCTAGTGATCTAATCTTGGCCGTTCACTGAAGATCCGACGGCGCAGGGCACGTGCGGGTGATACCGACGGCTGCACCTCGTCTCCGGCGAGGGCACCATGGCCGGCAGCGTCGGGCGCTTGCGGGTGCGGCATTCTAGCGCGCTAGTTGACGAACGAAGAACACCGGGAGGCGGAGAAGCTCACCGCAGGGTCGATGGTGGTGGTCGCGGCGTCCGGGGAGGTCTCTGAGGCACGGTTCATCATCGGCGGTGGCTAGAGAGAGAAAGAGAGGATGGGTGAGGAGAAATCCGGGAAAATCGAGGCCAAAATGATGAACCGATAGTACCTACGATCGCGGGAGAGTACGGCAGATCCTCGGGACTCATCGGCGATGGGGTTAGTGCTCGGGGAGGGGGAGTTCGCCGGCGGCAGTTGCGACTGAGCTCGACCGTGGAGGGGAAAAGGGAGAAGACGGAGCTCAGCTTGGCTTTATAGGTGGGCGGGTGTGGCGTGGAAGGAAAGGAGAGCGGGGCACGCGGGCGAGATGGGGCGCTTTCCTTGTAGGAGCAACGGCAGCGGTGGCTTGCCATTCAGGCGCGCGCCATCGGCGGGGCAGAGAAGGGAAAGAGCACGGGGAAGAAGGAAAGGGGACGGTGGCAGCTGACAGGTGGGGCCGGCAGCGCGGTGAGGGAGAAGAAAACGTGTGTGGCGGCTGACACGCGGGACCAGCGGAGCAGCGAGAGGGAGAGAGAGAGCAGCGGGCGCTGAAAGCCGAAGCGGGCTGCGGGAAGGAGGAAGGCGCGCGACTGGGCCAGCAGAGCAGGCTGAGCGCGTGGAAAAAGAGAAGGGAGGAGCGGGCCAGGGAAAAAAACAGTGGGCCTTCGGGCCAGAAATGAGAGAGAGGGTTTTTCTTCTTTTTCTAATTCCTTTTCTATTTTTAGTTTTCCAATCCAAATTCAAATGTAAACCAATTGCAAATTCAAATAGAGTTTGAACATATTTTTCAATTCCAATAAAAGTGAGCAATTTTGGTAAGTTTCCAAAAATAACTTTTTAAGTTCTTACATTTTCCAATTCCAAGCTAAAGTCAAATCCAATTCGAGTATGGTTTCAAATATACTTTCCCATTCAATAAAAATGGACAATTCTATTAAGCTTTCCAAGATAAACTTTACAACTTTAAAAATACTTTTATTTTTCAAATTTTCTTTTCTTTCTTTTCTTTTATTTTCAAAGCCATTTTCAAACTCTTTTCAAAACCATCTTAACCATTTTGACTTTTCAATTAAAACCACTCAACCAATAAAATTAAATGCAATAGCATGTATGCTCAAACATGTTGCTACCTTATGTTGTATTTTAAATTAATGAAAATTTTTATTTTCCTATATTTCATGTGCACAAAAATTCCAACTTAAATCATTTCAACTCTATTTCAAAAGAGGCAATTTTTAGGGTGTTACAATTCTACCCCCCTTAAGATGAATCTCGTCCCGAGATTCGGAAGACGTCGACTAAGAGATGGGAATACTCTATCCTTGGATTCTTCTTTACTTCCTCATGTAGTTCCATCGTCTTTATAAAGGTCCAATTTACTTGCATACCTGTTGCTCTTACTCCAAGTAATTTGCCTAACTAATTCCAAAACTTTGTTAGGTGCCTTGAACAACTCTCAAGTAACCCTAATCACTAGGCCATAATTTTCTTTTCTCATATGTTCACCTTTCAACAAGGCTTCCTTATCTTCTTGGTCCAAAAGATGATCTACCATCAATCTTCAAAACATTAATGATCCTGGTGGAGTTGCTCGAACTGGGAATACAACTTTTAATCCTTAGTGTTACTCGAATCATCTTAGCACAATTCTCCGTTGCTAAGAGCATCAGCCATGACTTCGATTCTTGAAGTGATAGCACTTTTCCAAGTCCTAATCAATCTCATTCCAATGAGGTTATCACAAGCTAAAGACCAACTTGGTGAAGATGTCCTATATACTCTTGTGATCCTCCTACATATTACTTTTACCTTCAAGAAGATGGTACTTCCATGCATCGCAATGGATAACTCCAGATAATAGGTTAGTTCAACTCATGCTTATCAGGACACATCCTACACCTTCACAAGATGCATTATTGTAGATACAAAGCTCTTGTCCTGATCTAATGAACTAATACTCAGGTTTTACTTTGACCTCTTATTGGATTTCTTCAAACACTTGCCTGAGGTTTCTGATCCAAACTAACTTAAAAGCTTCTCCAGTAGCTCTACCAAAATCTTGATGATCTTGGATAAACCTTCCTTAGACTTCTAACCAAAACTCATTGAAACTATGAGTTCTCTCTTACATCCTTGAGTACCACCACGCTTTCGCTGCGCAGTCTGATTTCCGCTGTGCAAACTCGAATGTATGAGACTTCATCTTACCAATTCTTCAACTTGGCTACCCCCCCTTAAGATAAGGTAAAGTAGGGGGTACCAAAGTATAGCTTGCATCGTCTTGTGATTGAAGTCTACTGTTGTTCAGGATTTCCTCAGGGTTTTTGATCGTCCAAAATCAAAGATATGAACCGATAAAGACAAGCTGCTCTAAAGACAAGATAGGGAAAACAGAAGAAAATCGTAACCCAACTATTTATTTTAGTAATCCTTATACCTTAAACCTATGAACTAAATGAAATTGTGGAAACACCCAACAAAATCATTGCAATCATTACAAAGATGCAAAACAAGCATAAACATAATGACAATTCGACAAAGCACTTAAAAATGCATAACTCATTCATCGACTCAACTTGCGATACTATCGTTTTTATTACATAAGGGGCACAAATTCCTAATTCTTAAAAATGGCATGATTACAGGGACATCTCTCGCATGGGAGTGACACATCATCCACTACATCAATTTCATCATGGGCTTCCTTTGTATTATGTGTCACCATCACTTGCTGGTGGTAGTCCTGTATTGACACTCTGGCTACCTCCATGGCATAATTGGTGATTCTTCTATGGGCAAGATTTAACATAGTGTCCCTCCTACTGGCAATGATAACACTTTCTCTTAACTGGATCTTTTGTGATGTCATACTCCATAGAATTGTTGCTTAGAGTATTGCTAGCTTGCTGACTCTGTAAGTTCATCTTTGTTTGATTGGACCGCTTTTTAGCTCGCTTGATCTTTCGGGGTTGAAACTCCATGTAGGTAATTGTCCACCCATCTATGCATACCTCATGTGGAAAGAGTGGAGTAACCTTAGCTTGAGAAACTTCTAATTCTTTAAAGTCTGAGTTTAACTGACTAGGGATTGGAGCTGGATGTGATAATGTAATAGAACTCGAATGTTGTTTTCTTCCTGATTCTGACTCTGGTGAGATCTCCTTTCTCTTCTTATCCACATTGTCCTCAGGTATAGGTTGAATACCTTCATACTCAATTCTTTCTCCTGATAGTGCGGTTAGAAGCACTGAACACTGGGCATACTTGATCACTCCTTTACAAGCAGATAGCCATCCTATTCCAAGAATGACATCAATGTCCACTAACTCTAATACAATAAGGTTTGCTTCAAATTTTACTCCTTTGATGTTAAGACTAACTCTTGGGCATTTGTGGTTTGCCTTCATTTCTCCTTCTAGGGTCTTAACTATCACTGGTCTCCTCATTGGAAGCATAGCTATCTCATGTTCCTTTACGTACGCACTAGAGATAAATGAATGTGAAGCTCTGGGGTCAAACAGCACTGTGGCGAGAGTTGAGTTTACTGGAATGAAACCATACACAACCTCCTTAGCTCCATGAGTGGTCATCATATCCACATTATTCAATCTTCCTTGCTCATGTTTCTTCTAGACCTTCTATTCTTGCTTCTGTTGTGGGTGATCATGGCATTCATGTGCCATTCTTCTAATATCTTCTTTGGACTTCATATTCTTCCAAGCTTCTATTACTTGTCTCTTCACTGGTCCCTTTGGTATGTTGGTTTGACCTTGTGGCAAGCACTGTTGAAAACTCCTAGGTTGAGTCATTCCTTCTGGTGCTTGTTGTTGCATAGCTACAAACTTCTCCTTGTTGAATGCAGTCAAGGGCAATGTAGCTTGGTCCTCCTGACCTTTGATACTAGTGGTCTCCTCATTACGATTCATCTATATAGACAAAGATAGAGGATTGAGAATAGAGACAAAGTTTTCATAACAGACAGAGGTGAAAGTGAGCATAACTTTTAGCAAATAACAAGGTTGGAGAGAAAATAAGAACTAAGCAAGATAAAAGCATGCTAAAACGTCCAGTTCTATCTAGGCTTGCATCCTATAGTCAGCATTGCTCTGATACCACTTTGTAGCACCCGGTTTTATAGACAAAACTAGATACACACTATATGTGAGCCCAGGAAGTCAAATCTCACACATAGCCACAAATAAGGGGTAATACCAAGAGACAATACTTATTACATAACGTATTAGTAAAAGAAAAGTACCCTTAGAGTATAGACAGCGGAAAGTTGACTCCGATCTTCTGGCGAAGACTCCAAATTCATAGGGACGACTGACCGATTGACCACAAGCCTAACTCCTCCAAACTAGTAATCTGGTACCCATCCGGGATTTTTATCCAATGTATAAAAAAATAAAGCAAGCGTAAGTACATGTCGTACTTAACAATTATATCATGGGGTTCATGAGGCTCAAAAAGGCTGACACTGGTTTACTGCGATTAGCCTTTGTTTATCATAATTTTAGCAATTGGTTGGCAACAAGTTTATCCATAAGCCCATAAACTCATGATCAAGTAAACATGAATAATGTATAGCATAAACACTTGATCATTAGCATCATCATTATCCATTAGTGATCATCTCTATTCCATAAGGGTCCAAGGCCGCTCGTGTCCGTGAGCACGGCTGTTATAACAGTTTTTATACTCTGCAGAGTTTGTACACGTTCACTGTGAGTTGTGATTTACCCTTTTGCCTGAGGTAGCTATTCTCTTGACCCACTTCCAAGGAAGGTCGGCAAGGTTCACTATAAAGCCTTTCAAAGAATTTGTCTAACAAGTTAGGGCCGCCAGGCGTATGTGGCCCATCTCTAGGAGTGGCAAGCGTGGGCATCGCAGCACGGTACACACTTCCTAGCAGCAAAGGAAACATACCCCGTGCCTCAAAGGTAACCACTAACAAGCTAGAAAAGATCCTCATACTAAGCTAAAGCCAGAGCCATATGGCCCTCACAGCTGTACTGTAAGTCCCGGATGATCGCTTACAGATAAGTTCTTAGGGAGAGGAATCTGAAGCATATAAACACTTCAGCCCCTTGGTTCCATGTTACTAAAAAGTCATATTTTAATGTTTATTGCATATATCATTAGTCAAGTTACAAGATCATGGTTTTGATTAAGCACTAGCAAAAACTATCCAATGCAATTACCCAAAGGTTTCAAGGTGCAAGATATCAAATATCTAGGATATCCTATTTGGCAACAAGGGAGACACATGCAATATGAATTAAGTGATTAAATGTGAATAGGTAACAAGGATAATCCCATGCTATACTTGCCTTACACACCGATCCTTCGGTAAGCTTTATTCTTCGATGTCTTTCTTCTTCTTCTAGATCACCACGTATATCTCACCGACTAGACAATCGTAGAACACCACACAAACATCCATACACATACATGCATAGCATATAGTTGTATCTATATCAGAACAGTACACCAATCATAGAAAAATAAGTAAAAGAGATTGATATATGATTCTACGCATCACTACGAACACACAGTCGCGAGAGGCACTCTAATCGAAGCTACGGTGAAAAAGATACATCTACCGAAAGATTTGCTTAATACGTGGAAAAATAAACTATAGGCTTCGTTTATGTTAACTATATGAATTCATATACAAAAGATATTTATAAATAATATAGATTATATTAAGTCAACTTTAGATTTGAATTATAAAACAAAAGTAAAACAGATCATATTTTATGTATAAAACTCAGTTGTATAATCTTTAATCAAGATATGATTTAAACTATGATTTTTATGAAATAGTAATATAGTAAACATCATTACTAATGCGTAGATCTCGTCGTTATGAAACAAACGCAACTTGAACGGACTATTTCGGAGTTAGAATGAATAAGTTATGATTTAAACTAGTTTTGCTTTAATTAAATAATAGATTAAATCTACTCATGAATTTCAAGTGTTGAAAACATGTCTAATAGTTGTATAAACATGTAGATAACGTAAATACGATCCTAACGCAACTCGAACGGATCAAATCGGACTTAAAACGCAAAAGTTACGCATAAAATAAGATTCAGTGGCATTCCTGTAAATATTTGAACTCAAATTTGAATTAAAACAATTAAAAATCTGAATTTAAATGTATTTTGGACTAGGCATACTATTTCTGGATAATATAGGGTCCTAACCGAATAAAAACAGGACTGATTTGAATTTATTTTGAACTGCTTTGGATCTTGGGTTGATTACTTGAAAACATGGGGGCTTTTCTGCAAAATGTGCACGGTTGACTGCTGGGTTGACTCGGCTGCTGTCTGTGCTGACGCGTGGCGGCTGGGGATTGGTGCGGTTCACCACGTGGCTCTGTGGACCGATTGACGCAGCGCCGTGGCCCAGGTGCACGGGTCCATGGTGGACCGATCATTTAATCCAACCCAGTGATCTAATCTTGGCCGTTCACCGAAGATCCGACGGCGCAGGGCGTGTGCGGGTGATACCAGCGGCTGCACCTCATCTTTGGCGAGGGCACCATGGCCGGCGGCGTCGGGCGCTTGCGGGTGCGGTGTTCTAGCGCGCTAGTTGACGAACGGAGAACACCAGGAGGCGGAGAAGCTCACCGCGGGGTCGATGGTGGTGGTCGCGGTGTCCGGGGAGGTCTCTAAGGCACGGTTCGTCATCGGCGGCGGCTAGAGAGAGAAAGAGAGGATGGGTGAGGAGAAATCCGGGAAAATCGAGGCCAAAACGATGAACCGATAGTACCTACGGTCGCGGGAGAGTATGGCGGATCCTCGGGACTCATCGGCGACGGGGTTAGTGCTCGGGGAGGGGGAGTTCGCCGGCGGCGGTTGCGACTGAGCTGTACCGTGGAGGGGAAAAGGGAGAAGACAGGGCTCGGCTTGGCTTTATAGGTGGGCGGGTGTGGCGTGGAAGGAAAGGAGAGCGGGGCGCATGGGCGAGATGGGGCGCTTTCCTTGTAGGAGCAACGGCGGCGGTGGCTTGCCGTTTGGGCGCGCGCCATCGGCGGGGCAGAGAAGGGAAAGAGTGCGGGGAAGAAGGAAAGGGGACGGTGGCGGCTGATGGGTGGGGCCGGTAGCGCGGTGAGGGAGAAGAAAACGCGTGCGGTGGCTGACGCGCGGGACCAGCAGAGCAGCGAGAGGGAGAGAGAGAGCGGCTGGCTCTGAAAGTTGAAGCAGGCAGCGGGAAGGAGGAAGGCACACGAGCTGGGCCAGCGGAGCAGGCCGAGCACGTGGAAAAAGAGAAGGGAGGAGCGGGCCAGGGAAAAAACAGTGGGCCTTCAGGCCAAAAATGAGAGAGACGGTTTTTCTTCTTTTTCTAATTCCTTTTCTATTTTTAGTTTTCCAATCCAAATTCAAATGTAAACCAATTGCAAATTCAAATAGAGTTTGAACATATTTTTCAATTCCAATAAAAGTGAGCAATTTTGGTAAGTTTCCAAAAATAACTTTTTAAGTTCTTACATTTTCCAATTCCAAGCTAAAGTCAAATCCAATTCGAGTATGGTTTCAAATATACTTTCCCATTCAATAAAAATGGACAATTCTATTAAGCTTTCCAAGATAAACTTTACAACTTTAAAAATACTTTTATTTTTCAAATTTTCTTTTCTTTCTTTTCTTTTATTTTCAAAGCCATTTTCAAACTCTTTTCAAAACCATCTTAACCATTTTGACTTTTCAATTAAAACCACTCAACCAATAAAATTAAATGCAATAGCATGTGTGCTCAAACATGTTGCTACCTTATGTTGTATTTTAAATTAATGAAAATTTTTATTTTCCTATATTTCATGTGCAAAAAAATTCCAACTTAAATCATTTCAACTCTATTTCAAAAGAGGCAATTTTTAGGGTGTTACAAGCACCCATGCCGGTGGCGATGGCAGACGGCGGAGGCAGCGCAGTGGTACACCGACATTCTTCAGCCACGGCATGTGCTAGTGAGGATGACTACTCCATCCTAGTGACCTAGAGCAGCACTACGACGAGGATTAGGCCATGGTGATGTAGTGGAAAAGCTTGGCCATGTGCATGGCCATGTGGCGGCGCACGGTGCACTGTGGCGGGGCTCTCCGTTCTAGCTAGCCAGTGATGAGAGGCGAATCTCCATCTAGCCTACTGGATATAGGTCACAAGGCCATGCAGAGATGACTAAGAGTGCGGACTAGAGTGACCCCAAGATGGCTGGCTGCGGTGAGCTCAAGCTGACGGCCATGGCGGCCATGGTGGGAGCAGCGGTGTGTTCCTGCACGACCATGTAGTAGCGTCTAACCTAGTTCCTACCTAAGCATATGGACTACAAAGCGGCTATAGACCGGAGAAGAGGTGGACAGGAGGTGCAGTGGAATGGCGTGGCTACGGTGAGCCGAGCTCGTGGCTGCACTCCGGTGATGGCGCGGTGGCGGTGAGGCAAAATGGGGCCTTACCAAGGCGCAACATGAGGTAATAGTTGTTTGGGGAGGTAGAGGTAGAGGTGGTGGAGCTATTGGTGTAAGGAATTGAGAGGTGGAGCTGCGATGGTGGCGAGCAGGCATGGTGGAGTGACGACAATGGCGTGGCGACACGGTGCATCGCTTTGCTCTGGCATGGGTGAGAGAGCAGGGTGCGAGAGCGAAATGGAGCGAGCAGCAGAAGCGCGCGCCTTATCTCTCTATGCTGGCCTGACTGGCCGGGCCAGTGCTAGCGTATGACCACCACACGGCACGCCTGGCTTGCTCTAGTCGGCCACTAATACCGACATCGAAATGGCATTAGGCCCTGATGAACGCGACTGACAGAGCTACTTTACGCAATCATTACTCCTAAACCATTTGTCCTTGGCAAAAGCTTCTTTAACAAGAATTGTAGAGCTATACGAGATCTACAACATTGCTTAAATGAGTTCAGTCTACATCATCCTAGTTTACAAACTACAGCGCATCAAACACAAGTTCATTGAAACGGTAAACCACCTCAAGACTTGGAAAATTTTCAAAATAAAAAATAGTAATTCTATTACTACTTGTGGACTGTTTTTGAGCGTGCTATGCAACGTATTAGGTCTTGACCCAAAAATAAAAGTTGTTACTCTAGTCAAGTACTACAACTTTGCTTAAGAGTGCACAACCATGCAAATAATCTATGCTATAGTTCAACTTAGGTCAAGTATGCAACTTGAAAATGATAACTTACACTATAACCATTACTTAGAGGCCAATTGGGTCCAAGTTATGTATACCAAAGTTGTTCCATACAACATTCTAAACATGTTAAAGGTACTCCTAGGGTCCCACAAACATTTATACATTGGTCACATGTAAACCCTAGCATATGTAAAGCATTTAGGGACAAACATATATGATATAATCAATCATATAGATAAAATTTGAGATGCTCATGCTCATGAATGATCAATGATGCTTGTGCTCATGCAATGCCAATGCCAAATGTCTGCTTAACACCTAGGGTGTTACAATACCCACATTAGATGTCTTATTTGAACCCATCTCTCAACCCATCCTTGACCCTGATGATCCCTCTTATGCTCCTTCCCCTAGGTCTCATGATGACCCTAGAAATCCATTAAGACAACCGAAGTATAGGAATCGTGAAGACCACAAGGATGATCAAGAAGAGCAATGACAATGGCTGGAATGTATTAAGAATTGGCTAGAATGTATTAAGAATTCATATGCTGTTACTAAAGATTGGATGGACAAGGATGAAGGCTTATGGGTAGAATCCAAACTTGGTCTAGATTCAAACAGTGAGCTTAAATCAATCTCTTTTACAAACATGAGTCATCCAAGTTTGGAGGAGGCCTTAGATGAGATCGACATGAGAGCTACCAATCCATGGGAAATCTTGGACAATAAAACATCCAATGAATGTCATAGGCTTGGAATGATGGAGACAATGTTTCCACCTATAGACATTCATGAAGAAACACCCTTAGAGCTTGAAAAGGAAGATGACAACGATGAACATGGAAGTTATTTCTTTAAAACCTCATTAAATCCATGCTCACATGAGAAATCTCCTGAATTAATTAGTCTCTCCAACATTGCCACACATGAGATCTTCAACCCCTCATGCTTCCTGTTTATAAAGACTTTGAAAGGGTGGTTGTAGATGCATATGTTTATCATAAATATTGCAAATCTCGTTGGCATGAATCTTGAGATAGGTACACAAAGATTGGTGTTAGAGTGGAAATCACTTCACTAATTAGAAGTGCAATTAGAAGGTTTCCTGAGGATGAGCTTTTGTCCTAAAGGAAGCACTTTCGGAAGATAATATGAGTTTTCACCTTCTGCTGTGATACCCTTGTGAAATAAGCATACAAACATAGTTGTGAAAATATTCCTTTGGGCATTTTTGTCACTAACCATTTCAGGTTTGAAGCGAAAAGAATGAACGATAATGACTCAAGGTATGTCCAACCAATTATCATGCAACATTGAATCACACTCACACATGAGAGTTCTATCATCCAAACATGATTCTGCTTTACAAAATTCAAGTGTGGGGGATGAACTTCTCTAAAAAATCTTATGCCATGTTGCTAATTCATCTTGGTTGTCTCTACCTTTAAGCCATGCTCAATTTGCTAAACAACAATCATGCTCTTTCATCTCTATTTGAATAAATCTCTACAATACTTTCATGCTACTTTTGTTTACTATAGTATGCGTAGGTTTTGAAGTATTTTCATACACCTTTTAAATTAGGCATGGTGCTTAGTTTAAACTATTTTCTTGAATTAAATTAGACGTGGTGACTAGTTTGATTCTTGAACCAAAAGGTGTGCTGATTTTACTTCCAAAGGCTTTTAAATTAAGCGTGGTGCTTAGGTTAAAATGCCTTCCTTAATCAAATTAGACGTTGTGTCTAGGTTGATTTTTGAGACGATAAGTATGCTGTAGTAGATACTTGATATTTTGTTAGACTAACCCCTATAGGAAACTCTCAAATCAATTTGGGTAAGTCACGAGAAGAATTTAAATCGGAGATGAAGCTAGGCACATGATGAACTCCAATAACGTTGCGCAAAGAAGACACAACTCATTCATGGTCATTCGCTTTGTCTTTAGCTATAAGTTACCTTTGCCTTGAGCCATGCCTGTATAGAACATGATAAACAAAAACTATGCTAAAATAATTCTAACACCATCTTTTCATTAGCATAGATGAAAACTACAAAATTTGGGACAAACAACCCATGTTTCAAAATTGTATATTCCCTCGGGTATGTGTTATCCACTAATCATTTGCAGGCATAAAACAATGAGTGAGGAAAAAGGTCTTACAAGGTGTTAAAAAAACGAAGAGCAGAAAGATGGTATGACAAAAGGATAAGAAAGAAAGGGTGCAATCTGGGAGACAAGAAGCTCATGAATAGCTCAAGCTGCAAGGCTAGCCAAACAAGGAAAACTTCAAGCAAAATGGGAAGGACCATCATGAGTCATCTACCCTTCATCATATAGTGGCATCACGCTCCAATGACAAAGGTAACATCCAAAGATAAATGGTCATTATTTAAAAAGCTTTTCCTTGATTCTGGTAGGCACATAAATAAGAAACAAAATATGTTTGAGTTACAATTTACTTGATCCAACCTGATTAACTCAACATGTTTATTCTTCAAGCTTGTTCCTAGCGCCACTTCCTTGATCTCGTAGTCTTAACCAAATGAGCTAAAAAATACACATCCTATCTCTAGAAGCTAATAATCATAATCATGTAAAGATTGATACATTATGCATAGATAGACAATCTTTCCATGGGTTAAGTAACTCAATCTTTTCTGCCAAATGAACTTAAATGCTACATTCATGCTCAATCTTTTGATCTTACCACCCATGTTATAATTTAACAAAGCACATAACATCAACTCTATCATATTCAATGTGCTTGAGGTTAGAGAAGAATAAATAAAGTTTTGGTTCTATTGGTGTTTTCCCACCAACAGAGCCCATGCACTTGATCTCTACCTTGTCTTTATGAGCAGGACACACTTCAAGCAAAGTGTGGGGAAATTGATTCCCTAATTTCTATAAGTGAAGTTCCTGAACCTGTCAAACCAAAATCAAAACTCAAAACCAAGACAGGTTTGGTGGAAGAAGGTGATATCACCATTAGAGGCATCATCACAAGAATCTTTATCTTCAGAACAAACCAAGGTATTAATGAACTTCATAAGGAGAAGTCCAGTTTGAAGGACTTATAACACCGAACCCCCACCGAAAGAGCTAGCTTGGGGGAGAAGCACCTTCGTGTATCCAGGTAAGTATTCTTATCTAGATAAGTATTCTTTCCCTTTTTAGTTTTAGTTTCTTTTTAATAGTTAAGAAAATGATGAATGAAACAAAATAAAAAGTTATCTTTATAATAAATATATATAGCTATAATAATAATGTGTGATCTAGTAAAATTAAAAACAAAATAAAAGATGTGTCTAGTTTGCTTTAATTTATTTTTAGGAGTTCAATAAATAAAGAGAACTCAGAATAATCTCTTGAATAGAAATGATGAATAGTTGCTCTATTGTAATACCTTTCAAGTACCTAGCTTTCAGCCTTGAATTCTCCTGAGTTTTGGATAAGATTGTTTTGACATAAGGATTTACTCTGAACTTGAAACTCGTGGATAGCATATGCTTGATCTAAGTCTAGGTAATTGGCGGATATGATATGAGAAGGTCTGAGCTGCTATTTATCTTGTTCGAAGTAACACTAAAGTTCTAGAGATTTATCTTTTAAAAACATAAAAATACTACATGATGAGCTCCTATATGACAAAGCTTAAATTCCTACCAGAGCCATACATGTTATTTAGGCTAGGAAAACTTCCACATATATGCTGCTTGCTTCTGCATTGAGTTTTGTCAAGCTTTGTTGACCCTTATGAGAGGTTTGTCATGCTCTTAAAAATCAAGATGACGTACACACCACCCACATATGCAGTACTACACTGGGTGTAGGTGCAAAAACATGCCTTCCAAGTAGATCCACCCAAAAATGTTTTACTCCTACACTAGGAGTGAACACAAAAACATGCTTGATAGGTTTTCCATCCACCAAATAAATGCTCCAAGTTCTTGTTGCTATCTCTCTAAAGTTTTGTTACAGAAAAAAGGCATGGGGCTATGCAAAAGTTATTCATAAAAAAGGGAAGATAAAGAAAAAAAGGAGTTGAGAAAAAAAAATACACAAGTGTCCGAGATATTTAAAATAATGGGTACTTAGATGCCCGCCTGAAAAAAAATAGATGAATAAGATAGCCCTTGCTCTCTAGCAATTATTTCCAAGTATCAAAAGAGAGATAAGCTTTTAAGGAGCAAAGTAGAATTAGGATTAGCCACCATATATTTATCCACCACATATCCACACACATGCACATCTTGATTTGATTGTATGACAAAACTCTCTTTGGATCTAAGGTTTGACTTTACAATATATGCATTGCAAGTATGCTCTAGCTTTCTCCCTACCTATGAACTCCACATAAGCCTTAGTTGTAGGAAGAGAAAAAGGCATAACATCTTTATTACCTTAGTGAGGATCCACAAATACTACATATATTGAGAGACTTGAGAGTGTCATACAATAGAATCTCTGAGTTTTATTTAAAAAACTTATAAAAACTCCAGAACAATGGTGGAACAAAGAACTTGAGACATAGTGCTTGACTTGATCGTTCTATCTTTCGATTGCTCAAGACCTAAGTAAAGGAAAGAAGCCCCATGGTTGAAGGTAATATGGGTAAGTTTGGAAGTCAGATTAGTTTATTCTAATTCAGAGGAGAATTCTCGATTGAACGCCTGTGTACTTTTGAGGTGTGAAAGCATACTAGCAACTCCTGATCCATTGCTGAGTTTAGCTTTGCTCAAGGACTATCAAAGGTTAAGCTTGGGAGAGCTTGTTGATAGTCACTAACACCAATTATAAACCATCAACATAACCTACATTTATATTTAATTCCATCACCAACATATAGGTATAGGGGTTTAAACTAATGAATTCCACGAGTTTTTTTTAAATATTTGTATGCAGGACAATTTATCTAGAAAATAGCTCCTGGGACCACTGTCATACACTCCAAACAAGCAAACCAACGATAACAAGTAATTCAACCCGCGAAAACAGCGAAAGACAACTCTAGAAGGTTGCAGAACACACCACGCCAAAGCTTGGGCCAAACGGCCATGAAAGTGGGCTGGCCAACCCAAGCGCTAGGGTGGCTGGCCTGTTTCGGAGTCCGTTTGCCCTCCGCCGCCTCGTATGCGTCTCCAAGATCTACACCGTTAATTTAAGGCGGTTTATAGTCGGTGCATCCAACGGTGATCGAGAGAATTGACGCGGATTGATGACGTGGCAATTCCTTGCACCTTACTCCACCTTAATTCCTTGCCCCCTACTCCACCTCGACCTATATATAGCAGCCCCTACCCCCTTCCCTAGAGGCAATCCTAAAACCCTAATTCATATTCTCCTCGTTAGGATCAGAGCTAGCTATCAAGAGAAGATTGGTCCTCCATAGGATCTAGTTTTTTAAATAGAAATAGTGAGATAGAGAGTGAGGGAAGAGTTTGGAAGAGGCGTTGGCCTATCGGTGCTCTATCTATGGCTTGTACCTTGGTGGATCCAAGTTCTATCTGAGCTTGCCTCTAAGATTTCTCTGGTAATCAACTTCTGATTCAAGTAAGCTTCTTGTTTATATTATTCATCAAGTTCATAACTCGTTTGAGTGCTTTATTCTTTATCTAGGAAGAGTAAAGTAGTAATTATAGTGTAAGCATGGTGCTTAGACTCTGGTTACTTGTGGATGCATCCTGCATTCCGGATCGGTGGTAGCTCATGAGGGTGACTCTTATAGCCTTGTTGAATCCTCTATAGTCCACCTCCTATTTGTAAGGGCATGTCGGACTCAGTTGTATAGGAAAGCATCCTTTGCTGGTGTCTTTCCCTAGTAATTTCCCTAGTTAAATAGTAGAAGATAGCTTATCCAAGTCAGAATTAGAGGACCATAGTTTTCCTCTCTATGCTCCTATTTATCCTAACCTTGTTGCTATCCTTAGTTAAGTTAGACCATAGTTAGTCTCACACATTTCCCTGTGGATACGATACTTGGAATACTTCTGGGTGAAAGCTACAGCGGTATCCGTGCGCTTGCGGATTTATCTGTGTGGGTTAAAATATACCAACAGCCAAGGAAGGCACAAGACCCCTAACAATCACCAAAGGCGCCCACGAACAATCACAAAGTCATGCCAAAGCTCCTCCGCTGCTCCAAGCTATCTAGGTGGCAGCAACCTCCAAGAGTAACAAGAACTCCACAACCACAACGATCCCCAAGTGCCACTAGATGCAATCAATCAAGGAAATGCACTTGGAATCACTCCCAATCTCACTTTGATGATGAATTAATGATGGAGATGAGTGGGAGGTGTTTGCTTAGGCTCACAAGGATGTCAAGTATGTCAAAGTGCCAAGAGGAATGTCTTGGAGCGGCCAAACACTATTTATAGATGTCCTTAAAAGAATATAGTCATTAGAGCCACAAAGGGGCGCCCTGCACATAAGTTCCATCTAACACAGCCCTAGTGCATCAGATCGCATCAACGCGCTCGCCTTCAACAAGTGACCGGACACACAGGAGGTAGCGTCTGGTCGCTCCTCGGCTTCCTTGGCCAGCTGCGCCACCTCGCCTATAATTGACCGGACACGCTGGGGTGAGTCCGATCACCCCGTGGCTAGCGTCCGATCGTGGACTTTTGCCTCCTTTTCTTTTTCTAAGTCCACAACCACTTCGCCCTTGCTTCCAACTTGCTAACCAGAAAGTGTAGAACTTGTGTGCTCGTGTGTTAGCATTTTTCAAAACATTTTACAAGGGTCAAAGTTAGCACACTAGGTTCCTAAATGCAATGCATGAATCATGTCACCTAGTGGCACTCGATAAACCATTTAGCCAAAGATTTCCCCTCTTTATAGTACGGCTATCGATCCTAAGTCACTCACACCCTCTATGGTGTCTTGAGTACAAAACCAAAAACCTATTATATACCTTTGCCTTGATCATCTTGGTTTTTCTTTTTCTCTTTCTTCTTTTCTAAGTTGAGCTTGATCATCTTCAACATATGTCCATCTCCATCTCTATGGACTTCATCACCATGCTTCACACTTGGATTACACCAACCTAACTCATATCACAACTCATGACAAAGGTTAGTGCTAGGTTTCATCAATTATCCAAAACCAAACTAGGGCATTAACCCATGCAAAGGTGTAAACACACTACTCAAACTATACTAAAGGTATACAAATAAGTCTAAGATAGCACATTTTATTCCTTGTCGCTCTACATATTCAACATGTTACTTAGCTCCAATCTACACACAAGAGACCATGAGGCTACATGGTGTGCCCAAAACCATTGTTTTTTTATAGAGATGCTAAATCTTATTCCATTTTCTTGAGAGGTTGTAGATTGCCTTGGGTACAGATTTGATAATTAGCATGGCTTTTCACCCTCAAACAGTTTGGTCACTCTGAATGTACAATTCATACATTGGAGGATATGCCAAGGTCATGTTTTTTGTCATGAAAAGGCAGTTGGAGGACCATATATGTCTCTTCTGAAGTTTGCTTACAATAATAGTTACCATGCTAGCATAGGGCATGCACCTTTTGAAGCCCTTTATGGAAGGAAGTGTAGTCGTCCACTTTGTTGCTAGGATACAATGGGTGAGAATGCCGTGCTAGAACTAGATCAGGTGTTCAAAGGATGATCGATCGTATGGCTGAATTTCGGCAATGAATGCTAGCTGCATAGAGCATGCATATAAGCTATGTTGATATTAGGATACAAGATCTAGAGTTTCAGGTTGGGGACCATGTTCTTCTAAAGGTATCCCTAATAAAGGTGTTATGAGATTTGGTATTAATGGAAAGCTTAGCCCAAGGTATATTGGTCCTTTCCCAATAGTGACACAAGTTGGAAAATTTGCTTATAGGTTGGACCTACCTAACTCTATGAATGGTATGCATAATGTGCTCCATGGTTTCATGCTAAGAAAGTATTTGCTTAAAGATCAAGAAAACCACTTTACTTTGGAGCATAAAACTATTTAGCAAGGCTTGATCTTTAAGGTCTATCTTGTGAGAATTCTGGAGGGATTTGATAGTGTTATGATGGAGGAGTCTCAAGTATGTGAAGGTTCTTTAGACAAATCAGACAGAACATGAAGCGACATGGGAGCTTGAGTCATGAGTGAGGGAGGAGTACCTAGGGTTGTAAACATTAGGTAAGTACCTTAATTTCTTATTTAATTTTAGTAATGCAAGTTTCTTTTCATGAGTAGGTAACAATAAATATTTGAGGATGAATTCTATTGAATGAGGGGAGAATGTAATACCTAAAATTTTATAAAATTAGTGTGTTGACCAGATGAACCAATGAGGAGAGAAATTTTGACTTTTTGAATCATAAGTTGTGTGGTTGATCAGAGACTGTGGTTGCCTAGAGCTAAGGATTGTTAGTAAGTGCAAAAATGTAAATGAGTTATAGAATGCAAACTCTTGTGATGGTGATTTTTCATTGTGTATCGAGAAGCTCATGCTTCCCTCAAGTCCTTGTTGGAGCCCATCTCAAGGATGCCCTCACAAGGGCCAAGCTCTTGGCTGGATAACTCCATGGATAGTCCAAGGGCCTTCTCCATGCGCAAGTGGATCTTAGTGTGGCCTCTCCCGGGCCTCTCCCCATTGTGTTCGCTATTTAGCTTCTAGCCAAAATGTTGCGGGCCTCGTTCCCTCCAATACACCATTGTTGGCCACACCACAAACATGGTTAGTGTGATCTCATAAGATTACAAGCCCCTCGGGGTAGAACAATGGTGCACGCAATCAAGCACCGTGCAGCAAGAGTTATGCAAACCTCACCAATCACTATACCATTGGAAAGATATGTATGTCTAGTTTCTAACACAACAAATGATGTATCTTTTAGACTTCCGAGCTAGGAGTTATGGCCATTTTTGTTAAGGCTGCATAGATTGTTTATGGCTACATGATAATGGAAGAAGACTCCTCAAATGCTCCACTAAGATAACCTTCATATACTTTCATTTATATTTATATTCACACCCAAATATGAGGGATGTTTTTAGTATAAATAAACCATATAATCTATCAATTGAAACAGAGTTGAGATTTGATATTTGTGAGAATTGAGATTGGCTCTTCTTTTAGAAACCCATAGAGTAACCTTTGGTGCTCTCATTGAGTGATCTCTGAGTTATCCTAGTTTAGAAACCCATAGAGTAACCTCCGGTGCTAGTTGATCTTATTGAGTGATCTCTAAGTGATTCTAGTTTTATCCAGCTCACCCACTAGGCCACTACCTCAACCACACTTCTGAGAGTTGATCCTTATCAAAGGGAAAAATCCATTAATTCATTACTTTGTGGTATTTTTTCCTTTTATGAGTTGTTTATGTTTATCTCTATGGTGGTTTGTTAGCATACTATTGACATTGGAGAGTGTCCAAATGACACACTAGTAGGGGCTAGCACACCCAGGAGGTTGCAAACAACCTAGATAGCAGCAAGGGAATGCAACGTGATCGACGAAACCGATCTAGAGACTAGTTATGCCGATGTTGAACCCGTTCTTGGCTTGATAGACTTTTGAACTTCTCCTAGGAAGACCAGTCAGGAAGCAACAAGTGTAGGGTGTCCTAGGACCAGTAAGGCCACTTAGAATGCTGCCAAATCTCTAGTGGCCAATTTACTAGTGGCACCACTGAAAGCTCTAGTTTGGTTTTGGTGAATTGATGAAACCCTAAGTGCTAACCTAGTTTATCAAGTGATCATGAGATAGGTAGCACATTCCAAGTGGTGAAGAAAATGAAGATTATGACATGATGATGGTGATGCCATGGTGATGATCAAGTGCTTGGACTTGAAAAGAAAAAAGAGAAAACAAAAGGCTCAAGACAAAGGTATAAATGGTAGGAGCCATTTTGTTTTGGTGATCAAGACACTTAGTGAGTGTGATCACATTTAGGATCGATAGCCGTACATTTAGGAGCCATTTTACTTGTGTGGTGTATGCTAGTTATAGGTTTGAATGATGAAATGAAAATCTAGTATGCATAGGTTATCTAGTGATTTCATTTCTAAGTGTTACCAAGTGGTATCAAGCTAACCATGGTGTTAAGGATGGTATAATGGTGCACTCCGATTGGTATCACACTTCAAAGGTCCATCTTTTATACCTTAGCATCATTTGGTAGACATTGTCTCCTATATTTCCTAAATAAGCATATGTGCAAGCTACAATCCAAACTCTTAGCACATATGTAGGGGGAGCAACTGCTACCATTTGGGGTTCATGAAACTTGTCCATATCCTTTTACACATGGTAAATATGCTTGGGCAAGCAACATAGATTCAATTGAATTTCAATTCATATCTTTGTGAAAGGGTTGTCATCAATTACCAAAAAGGGGGAGATTGAAAGCTCTAGTTTGGTTTTGGTGAATTGATGAAACCCTATGTGCTAACCTAGTTTATCAAGTGATCATGAGATAGGTAGCACATTCCAAGTGGTGAAGCAAATGAAGATTATGACATGATTATGGTGATGCCATGGTGATGATCAAGCGCTTGGACTTGAAAAGAAGAAAGAGAAAAACAAAAGGCAAAGGTATAAATGGTAGGAGCCATTTTGTTTTGGTGATCGAGACACTTAGTGAGTGTGATCACATTTAGGATCAATAGCCATACTATTAAGAGGGGTGAAACTCATATCAAAATGCAGTTATCAAAGTGCCACTAGATGCTCAAACTCATTGCATATGCATTTAGGATCTAGTGGAGTGCTAACACCCTTGAAAATGTTTGTGAAAATATGCTAACACATGTGCACAAGGTGATACACTTGGTGGTTGACACATTTGAGCAAGGGTTAGAAATATCACTGGCAGAGTGTCTGCCCATAGAGTGTGGACAGTCCGATGGTGCCACCAGCGCCCTATATAGAAAAGACGGAGGTCACTATGAGTGACCGGACGCTGGTCTCGGAAGGACCTGCACGTCCGGTCAGTAGAAGCAGCGAAGACGCTAGCATCAGTCTCTGACCCAACGATGGGTCACTTAGTGACTGGACGCTAGAGTGGTGCGTCTGGTCCTACTGACGTGGCAGTACATAGACAAGATGTCAATTCACCGGACGCTAGGTGAGTCCGGTCGAGGATGACCGAACATGTCCGGTCATGATTTCTCGCTTCTGGATGCTTACTGGAAATGACCAGACATTAAGGTCCAGCATCAGGTCACTTCGTAGGAGCACGTCCGGTCATGACTTGACCGTTGGGATCGGACGTTCAGTATTTGAAGAGAGGGAACATGTGGCGTGCATCGCACGACCAGACATTGGGGTCCTGTGTCCGGTCAATATGACCGGAGCATCCAGTCACCCCGTGTTGTGCCTAGTGAAGGGGTACAATGGCTCTATTTCATGGGGGCTTCTATTTAAGCCCCATGGCTGGCTCAAGCTCACTCTCTAGGCCATTTTGCATTGACATAGCAACCTTGTGAGCTTAGCCAAAGCCCTCCCACTCATCTCCATCATAGATTCAACATCTTTGTAAGATTGGGAGTGAATCCAAGTGCATTGCTTGAGTGTTTGCATCTAGAGGCACTTGGTGTTCGTGTTTTGTTGTGGGATTCGCTTGTTACTCTTGGTGGTTGCCACCACCTAGATGCCTTGGAGCAGCAAGGATCATCGAGCAGAGGTTGTTGATTGTCTCCGGCTCCGATCGTGGTGATTGTGAGGGGTTCTTGACCTTTCCCCGGCGGAGAGCCAAAAGGTACTCTAGTGAATTGCTCATGGCTTGTGTGATCCTCATCTTGTGTTGGTTGTGTGGCACCCTATTGAGGGTTTCGCGTGTGATGCCAATTAGCGCGTGAACCTCCAAGTGAGTGAATCGCCACAACAAGGAGTAGCTTGCTAGCAAGCAAGTGAACCTCGGTAAAAAATTATTGTGTTCATCATTTGATTCTGAGGTGATTGGTCTTCATTGATATTGATTCTTGTGATTGATTGGTTCACTCCTCGACATGGCGGTATAACTATCTTGCTCTCTCTCTTTACATTACCGCAAGCTAGTTATCAAGCTCTTTAGTGTAGCTAGTTGTGAGAGCTTGTTAGTTTGGTTAGTGTGGCTCTTTAGTTAGTCTTTGAGAGCACACTAACTTAGTGTAGTGCCATAGCTTTTATGTGGTTAGAGACAATAGAAACTAAAATTGTGGTAGGTGGCTTGCATTTTTAGTAGGCTAGCGCAACACTTGCTTCGCCTCATAATTGTCTAACCATTTTTTAAGTGTTGTTGTAGAATTTTTTAATAGGCTATTAACCCCCCTCTAGCCATTAGGACCTTTCAAGTGGTATCAGAGCCAAGGTCACCATGATTTGAGGCTTAACAACCTTCGGTGTAAAAATGGCTCAAATCAACAACACCAAGAAGCCACCCCAATTTGATGGCACAAATTATCCATATTGGAAATCAAAGATGACCACACATATCAAGTCAATCAATAGAAAAGTGTGGAAGGTGGTAGAAACCAAAATTGAGATGAAGGGTGCAAAGGCATACATTCTCAAAGAGAAGTTTGCAAGCTTCAAGATGAAGGAGGATGAGAGTGTGCCGGAGATGTTCTATAGGCTTCAAGTGCTTGTTAATGATCTCAAAGCACTTGGAGAAGAGGTGAAGGACAATGACTTCTCCCACAAGTTCTTGATATGTTTGCCTTCAAGATTTGGCATATTGGTCACTATTCTAGTGAGAAGTGGTTTGGACACCATGACACCAAACCAAGTGTTGGGAGATATAATGACCGATGATACATATAGAGATGATGATGAGAAGGAAGAACAGAAGGAAAAGAAAGATGAGAAGAAGAAGAGTGTGGCATTCAAGGCCACATCATCTAAGGGCAAGGCAAAGCAAGATACATCAAGTGAAGATGATGGTTCATGGAATGATGATGATGATGAGAAGATGGCTCTCTTTGTCAAGAAATTTGGCAAGTTCATGATGAAGAAAGGGTACCATGCTAGAAGAAAGAAATCTTCATCCAAGAATAAGGAAGAGTCAAGAAGGTGCTTCAAATGTGGAAGCAAAGATAATCTTGTTGCTCAATGTCCATACAATAGCGACAATGATGATGATAACAAGAAGAACAAGAAGGAAAAAAGGAAAAGAAAGAGAAGAAGGACAAGATGACCTTCAAGAAGAAGAAGGGTGGTTCATAAGTGGTCACTTGGGATAGTGATGCTTCCTCAAGTGATGATGATGATAGTGATGATGACAAGACCACCAAGAAGAAGGCACTTGCAAGCATTGCAATCAATGAGAAGCCTTCTCTCTTCGACACTCCATCATGCTTTATGGCTAAGGCCACTAAGGTACAAATTTGTGATGATGAAAGTGATGAGGAACATGATAATGCAAACAAAAATGAAAGTGATAGTGATGATGATGAACCTACTAAGGATGAACTATTTGACATGTTAGAAGATGCTAAAGAACACTTTGACATCAAGAGAGGGGAATGCAAAAGCTTGCGTAAGGAACTAAAAGCCCTTAAGCAAGCCTTTGATGAGCTCAATGCATCTCATGAGAGGCTAGAGGAAGCCCATAAGAAGCTTGGCAAGGATCACAAAAAGCTTGAAAAGGCTCATTCCTCTTTGCTTGATGAGCAAAATAAAAAGAAGCATGTTGAAACTTGCAGCATAGGCTTAACTTGCGATATAATTGATGAATCATTATCTATGCCTATCATTGTTGCTTCCACTAATCCTTCTTGTAGTACTTCCACTTCCACCTCATCTAGTAGTGATGGTTTCACTTGTGATACTTCACTAATGGTTGAGAATGAGAACCTCAAGAAGGAGGTCAATAAGCTCACTCACACCTTAGCTAACTTAAACCAAAATTGAAGTATTCCTCCGGATTTAAAGCTTTGTAGTTGATTACTTTTTGATTTAAAATCATTTCATGTGCCAAAATTCTGTTTTAAGTTTTTAGAATTTGAAATGTATTTTGTTGGTTTTCAAAAAGTATTTTGGATGGAGAAATGACCTAAGCTAAATTGTAATGCACGAAGAGTTATGCAACTTTGTAGTTGATAACCTTTCCATTTGAAATCATTTAGGGCCTGAAAATTTTGTTTTAAGATTAATGATTTTTAAATTTATACTTTTTTATTGTTTCAAATTAACCTCGGATGGAGAAATAACCTAAACATAAGTTATTGTACTCGAAGAGATATGAAACTTTCTAGTTCTATGTTTTTTAATTTTAATTTATTCAGAGTTTTCAAATATTTTTTTAGAAAACGGAAAAATTCCAGCCTCTACGACCGCATACAGACAAGTATTACAATGTTGTTAGCTTATTTGCTGCCAAAGATAAAGAGAAGTAGTGTACTCAAATAGGAGAGAATCATATGCAAAGTCTATTATTACTTTGTCATCCATTCTTGGCAAACACATCTAGAGCGATAACCTCCAACGCTTTGCTTGCACATCGAAACGTCTCCCTATTATCTTCATGCTGTAGGAGCGCCTAGAATCGCAACCAATATGCTCCTTTAAAAATAGCATGCATAAAAGAAATATTTTGTTTTTTCTCAAAAACAATGTCGTTACGAGTACACCAAATTGCCCAAATAATAATAGCACCTCCCACAAAAATCTATGTTTTATCCTCCCTTCCCATGCCTGTGAGCCAGCCTCCAAGCACATGAGCAGTAGATCTAGGTGGGGTTAACCCAGTAGCAATATGAACAATATTCCAAATAGTTTTCGCATGGCAGCAATTAGAAAAAGATGCTTTATTGTTGCATTGTGATCATAGAAACAATACTTTTGGCTACTAGTCCGGTTCCTCTTAGCTAAATTATCCTTTGTTAAGATAACACCTCTTTGCTGGTACCAAAGCAAGAATTTTATCTTAAGTGGAAGCTTCCATTTCCAAATGCATTTATTAGTAAAGAGAGTACCTTGGTTTATCATGTACGCATACATTGACCGTACAGAGAAGTGACCATGATTATGTAGGCCCTAGTTAAAAATATCCCTCTCCTTGGAAAGTTGAACATTGTCTATTTTAGCTACTAAGTTAAGCCAAGCCATCCATTTATCCTCAGTTAGTGCTCTACGAAAAGGGACATTAATAGGCACTTGATTCATGACCGTCTTCACGGTTGTGTGGACAATTGGCTATGTTGTATAGGCTAGGAAATTGCTCTTCTAGGGGTGTAGAGTCTACCATGTGTATTCCCAAAATCTGGTTTGTGAGCCATCTCTTATTTTGAAAATCCCACACCTCAGAAAATCCTCCTTGACCTTTAGCAAACCTTTCCAAAACTGCAAGTCCCTAGGTTTAGATTGAACCTAGGTAAGTCATTTTGAGCTCAAATATTTGTTTCTGACCAACATATAGGACAAGTCACAACAATCCACCAATCAATATGTCGAGGAAATTAGCTAGAGTGCATGGCATGGGGGCCAATCCACTCGTCATTCCACTATTTTCTTCAAATATGGATAGTTGGGTCACAACCTATCTCTCGGGCAATCCTCATGTAGTAGTGCAGAAAAAGCATTATGGGCCCTCCACTCCGTCCATCTGCACTATGAGACTATAGCTACTTTACATGTTTCCAAATCCTTTTGCTATCAACAAAAACATATAGAACATTTCACCATCATTACTACTCAAGCACTACAAACTACTACACTTTAAAGGTATAGCTAGGAACAAACATCATGGGGGCAAAAGCTAGGCAATTATATGTTTGTAAGGATACTCATATGGATTATAGATCATATTTAAACATATACAACATATGGCAACACCAAAGAAAGGTTATGTAAACAAAGCCAATAAATTTTGCACTTGACTCAAAATTAACAATAGCAATGATATATAACATAAACATCAAGGAAAGTTAAGCAAAAGCAAACATCTCAATCTCAATAGGCATAGCTACAACCACGATAAACACAAAAAGGCAAGCGCATCAAATTCATGCAATTCATAGCCTAAGAAAACAATTATAAACAAGTAACAACAAAGTATATGCAATGATAAACAAACTCATACCCGACCTATATGTGCAAGTGTGTTAAATTAATTCTTATTTTCGAAAAATCTAAAACTGGCCTTGATACCAACGGTAACACCCTAGGCGCCACAAAAGCCCAAGATGTTACGAACCTCCATTGCTACATGCCAGAGGGTGAAAACTCCATCAAAACCCATTTATCAAAGTAAACGCAGAACCAATGATAAGAACAAAACTATGATTAAGATAAATTTCATCGCTATGTTTTCTTTAAACCACGAAGGATCTCCATGACTGATAAACTAGTTTATTACAGCAAGCCAAAAACATCTTTATTATCTCTAATAGTGGGTGAAACAGTGAAGATGTGCCGCTAATTCCCTCCCTTCAACCAAAGCAACCAAATCAAGCACCTAAAAAATATAATGGGGTGAGAATAAATCTCAGCAAGCAAACTATCTAAACATGTCATTCATTTAATTAGACATCAATTTAATCATAGAAGAATACATGTCATTATTATACATAAAAGGTTCATGATAAGATTATTAATCCAACAAAGTTTCCATAAAGAAAATAAGGACATGATATAAAATAAATGAACTACCTCCGTACATGAATTAGACAATACTCCTCGTATTATAAATGAAACAATACTCCTCATATAAATAGAAATATTCCTCCTCATATCCACTTCATGCCAACATAAAACTTCAATACACATAACCTTCAAAGAGTGCAAATGCAATGCATATGCATGTCCATGATCTCCATACCAACAAGGTATGAAGCTGCATCGTACCCCTCCTCTTGCAACGTATGATGTTGTACCGGTACGGTCGTGACCATAGTCAATGACATAATCCACAAGAGCACTCTAGAATAGTCATATAACTTTCGCACTGACCTGCGTCAAGAGCACACCAAAATAGTTATGACTTTCTCACCGACCTGGCTCGATGCATATGCTCATGACAAAAATGCACATGATGCAACTACAAGAATACTTACCACATAGGTCATGTAACAACCCAGGTTTTCCTAGAACCAAAAATCTGAACTTAAAAAAATTCTAACAAAACCCATGTATGGTGAGTGTGCATACTAGGAAACCACCCTTGTAGTTGGACAACTAGATCCCAAGTTAGCATGATTGAGCATTTGTATATTAAACAACTTGTGAGTTGCTTCTTCATGATTTTATTGGATGAAATAAAATCAAGTAAACCTTTTAACAAACTTGTTGTGTGTGTGTTGCAAACCCTTGGCATTGACCCTAATACCCTAGTTGACCCCTAGTGGACCCCATAAGGATGTGTACATACTTGGCAACACATGTATACAAGCGTAGAAGCCCAAGGTATAGCATAGAATGGAAATAGGAAATAGAAAAGGGTTTAGAAGTAGGAGAAAATGGGAAAGGCCAAAGCAACCCAACCCACCGCCACCAGCCAAGCAGACATGGCCCAGCACCCCGCCCACACCCACACTCGCCGCACGGCCCAGCAACGGCCCATGCACGCGCTATGTCACGACATGAACGCTGTTGCCTTCCCCCTGCCGCTAATGGGCGGGACCCGCCTATCATCCCCACCTTTCCCCTCCTCTGCTTTTTCCTTGCCGAGGCAGAGCACCTCACTGGCAAGCATCTAAGGCCTTGCCTCGCATCCCCGCCGGCCATTTCCAAGCCGTTGGGAGATGGCGCATGGATGGATGCCATGTCTATGATCCGTGGCACCCTCGCGCATCCGCAGCCCACGCCACCGTGGCCCCACATTATTGACGTTGCCCCGTTCACCATTTTGACCGCTGGGGTTTCGAATTGGGAGTGCCAGCGGGCGTGCAACCGCCCCGCGTGCCCTAAAACCCTATCCTAGGGGGCTTGATCACCCTACACGTGGCCTCCCACCTCTCTCCACCATCCGCCAAACGCCATAGCCACCTCTCGGCTATAAGAACCCCTCCTTCGGTGCCCTAGCACTCTCCCATCGCCCGTCGCCACTCTATGGCTACCCGCCTAGCACGCCCAAGTCCAAAGAAAAGAGGAGAAGGAGGGAGAAGAGGAAAGGAGAAGGACTGAGCTGCCAGAGTGCAGCCCCAACTCGCCACGGCCTCAACTCGCCATTGCACCACCATCCTACCAACCCTGCCACCACAGTGAGCTCCTACGCTGCTAGCCTGTGCTCACTGTGGACACGCCATGGTCGTGTTGCCGTGTTCTCCCCCTTGGGAGGACCAAAGGCTAGTCTTTCCACTATTGTGATGCACTACACACAAGCACACACGCACATGAGCCAAGGACTGGCCTTGCCGAGCCACTAGTGCCGGGGAACACTAGTGCCTACACATTGCACCTGCTACAGTTGCCATGGCAAGAGTCCGCCATGCCACCACCCCGTTCTGGCCACCTTGAGCTGGTAGAGGTAAAGAGACCTCCACGGCGAGCTTCGCCTCACTGAGGGACACGACACGCACTAGGTAGAAGGAGCAGAGGACCCCCAAGAGCTGCTAGCCTCATTCTGCCTCATTGGAGCCGCCACTTCCCATGTCGCCACCGTGTTCCTGCTGATCCTAGCTACCTCAAAGATCGAGGATAGGCCGACAACGATCGCCGTGACCTCACGAGCCTAGCCACCTAGGTGGCTGGCCTATTAGTGCCAAGGGGCCGCTGGTCATCTTCACCCCGCTGGAGTCACCATGCTCCCAAACCACCATAGTGCCACCGGCCTTCTCGCCGCTTCTAGCCACCTCACGACACGAGGAGGGTCCGATGGTGTCTGCCGTCACCCTGTGAGCATAGAAATGTAGATGGAAGAGCCTAGGACCTACCCTACCCCTAACTTCCCTAGAGCCAAGAGCTCATCGAAGCTCCGTCATGACCGCCACCATAGAGCGGACTTCGTCACACAAATTGGTCACCGATGCCGCCTTCCTTGGCATGTTCGTGACTCTAATCGAAGGAAATGCGCCTCTTTTGGCCCCAATCGGGTGCAGAACCACCTCGCCGTGGCTCGCCATCACCACCGAGTAGCCACCACCATGACTAGCCCAGGTCGAGCCCCTATAGCCACACCTAGCACCATAGTTAAGCTCGCTGAAGCACAAGGAGGCCAACGGAGTTCACTGAAGCCTCATTGATGCCATGGGAGATCTCACCGTCGATCTTGCACCACCACCCCCACCGTAGAGCCGTCATCGGCCGGTAGAAGCCCCAAGGTGACACCTTTGACCCCTTGGTGGGTTCGTCTTGAGCCCATGATAACAACGAGCCCCTTAACTACCTTGCCGAGCCACCGTAGCACGCTGGCGTGCGAGCTTGCCACCGACGAGAGCACTACCGCACGGGGAGAAGGAGCCGCCATGCCCCTGTTGCCGCTCGGTGCATGCAGTCCACCATGGACCCTCTCTATGGTCCATAGACCCACACCACACAGACCAGCATGAGCCACACTCGCGAACCGAGCCTAGCAGGAGCCCAAATGTGCCACGTGGCCACATGCCTATTTGACACGTGTCCAGGCTAGGATGGCCCAACTCAACCCAAATCTAGCCCGCTAGGCCCAGTCCGAGCCCGGTCAATCTTGCCCGTTGACCAATGAACGCTGACCATCGACCGATCCCTCCTATCAGAGACTCAGCCGCCTTTGCCCAATCATAGCATGGCACGTGTTAGCCCCTGATTTTATCCTATCCTTTTTCTTTTTGAAAATATGATTTAAACTTAGGAAATCCATAGAAAATTCATACGACTTCAGAAAAATATGAAAGCAGAGTCCAAATTTTTATAAAAATGAGCTCTACATCATACACTTGTGTTTGAGTGCATTTGGATCTTTTGAATTTCCTTTGCTTCTTTATGATCATCTATAGGAGTCTCTTATCGCGGCTATATGTCTCGTTTGATAGACCTAGAGGAGCCGCAGACTGAGGAGTACAACCCCGACTACATCGAGGAGCTTGGAGATGACCTGCCAGGTGCCACGTCTCACCCAACCACGTAGAATCCTATTAGACATGCTATAATGTAGATGCTAGTGCTTTACTTTTATGCAAATGATCTGTGATAGGTTGCATAGTAAAATTGATTGTGAGCCATTACCTTGTTGCAACCTATACACCTGCACACCGGCTGTTAGGCTAGATAATCGCATGGTATCAGAGCCATACTTGAGCCTAGGACAAGACCCTTAGGATTGCACGATAGAATTAGGAGTGGAACTTGTCTTTTTCAGTCATATGTACCGACCTTACATCTTTTTATGCATGGCTTACATCTTTTTCTAATCTGTTGATCCCCTTTTATGGACCAATTTGCAGATGGCACTAGCAGTTGAGCTTCCCATTGATGGTCTAAGCTATAGGGGTTTTGCGCAGATGCTCTACAATGTTCTTGAGAAGCTTGGTGTCCCTATTGAGTAGATAAAGTACTTCTGTGATGGTGAGCCATGACCCAACGGACTATAGGGCCACATCGTCATCCATCTCACAGTCCCCATGAGTGAGACTCTGCTAGAGCTGCACTCCTTTTAGGAGCTTGAGGTGGAGACCTCTGTTGAGGCTTGTGTCTAGTCCATTTCACGTTTGGCCCTTTGTCGCGTGATGCGTGATGCACATGAGCACCTTAAGAGAGGACCATACTGTCTACTTCCCTGAGCCTTGGACCTCACCCAAACTACCAGGAGGCAAGTGATGGCCACCGAGCAGACTGTCTACACCAAAGAGGCCCTTACCTCTAGGTGTCTAAATAGTACATCATCTACTAGGATAGGTACATCATGGAGGTCGAGTCGTAGAACCGTCGTTACCGGGACATGCTGTTCTAGGCCGATGAGGCCTTCTTGGAGGAAGAGAAGAAGGAGGAGGCACTCAAGGAGACCATCCATGTGGAGCACTAGGACTACTACTACAGGGAGGCTCTCCACAAGGAGGAGGTGGGCAAGCTAAAGCCGGAGATTATAGATCTAAAAGACAAGGCTGGAGACTTTGGGCTCCACAATGACTATCTAGACTATAAGGTGTATGAGCTTGAGGATGCTCTCAAGAACAAGAAGGTGTCCCTAAGGAGTCACATCAAGAAGGAGAAGAGGTATAGCTTCAAGAAGATGATGCTAGAGAGCCACTGCAACATGTTGGAGAAGGACTTGGTATAGATGAGTGTCAACACTGTCCACAAACCAGCGTCACCTCATCGAGTACATGAAGTACACAAAGTATTAAAAGGACAAGGTAGATAGGATAAGCCAGACATGGATTGACTCTGACATGAGGCGTGTCAAGGAGTTCAAGGAGGTGTTGAAGATCCTACCACCTGAGTCGCACAAGAGGCCATGCAAGGAGACCTTCTGTGTCGAGTCCACCAAGCTCAACCTAAAGGCTTGTCCGTCCGAGACCTACCCCAAGTCTTCTAGTGTAGCTGCATGGCTATGAGACATGACTCACTTTCAGGGTAGAGTAGAATGTCCTTCTTTTTGAGCCTACCTGGATGTAGTGCGATTCTCGCAAGTCTTCTAGTGTAGCTGCTAGAGACATCATCATGTAATAAACTGATGTAGTGAATGTTTGGATCTTAATGCTTCTTATGGTTGTTCTTGCTTCTTTGTTTGCGTGTAAGGTTAGATTTAAAATTGTTAATAAATCACATAACCACTTAACAACTCATGACCTAATGTTTGTAGCAAGTTGTCATGTCGTCGCTCTGAATGTCTGAACCATCGCTCCCTGTCCCCCGTGCCCACTGGCCATGGTCGTGGTGGTGGTCGTGGTTGTGGAGGAGGACGCACTGCCACCCATGTTGCCCTCAATCTTGAGGA
Source organism: Miscanthus floridulus (assembly GCF_019320115.1). Lineage (NCBI taxonomy): Eukaryota > Viridiplantae > Streptophyta > Magnoliopsida > Poales > Poaceae > Miscanthus > Miscanthus floridulus. The sequence goes on along the minus strand of NC_089580.1, from coordinate 106,159,161 downwards.
GGAGGCACCACCCACTGGGAAGTAGCACATGGAGGAGCCCATCCTTTAGGAGCTAGGCCTAGCCCAGCCTAGGGGCGAGGACGCTCCACCTAGGGGAAACAATACTCCACCACCACCACTTATGTCTAAGGTGATGGACCGCCAGATGTGTCTCATGGAGACACTGGCTGAGGGGCTACTATGCCACAATGGAGGTCCACCCAATGATTTCCAAAGGAAGCTGGAAGGTTTCCTCAAGCTGAGGCCCCCTACATTCGATAACTCCAATGATGACCCCATTGGCGCTAAGGACTGGCTGCGTGAGATGGAGAAGAAGCTGGACTTAACCACTTGCTCTGATGAGGAGTGTGTTGGAGTCATAGCCCATCAGCTCACCAGTGCTGCACGTGTGTGGTGGGATAGCTACTGTGACACCCACGCTGACCCCGCGCACATCTCATGTGAGGAGTTCAGTGAAGCCTTCCGTGAGCATCACGTGCTCGAGGGCATGATGGATGCCAAGGTAGAGGAGTTCTGCAACATTTCCTAGGGGTCCCAGAAGATTCAGGAGTACACCAACTGCTTCACTCATATGATGAGGTACGCTCCTGTTGAGACAAAGTCCAAGAAGAAGAAAATGTACTTCTTCAAGAAGGGTCTGAACACTTGCCTAAAGGTGGCCCTCTTGGGTCATACCTGCTACACCCTCCGAGAGATGATCAACAAGGTCCTAGAGATGGAGAGAGACCATCTGGAGGTTGATGCCCTCTACAAGGATAAGAAGTGCTAGTCCGAGAGCATGTCTCGTGCCCCGACACCTCCGAGAACATGTGCTCATGTGCCCTAGCTGCCTCACCCTCTTGCTATCCAGGGAGCTACACCTGCTCCAAGCCATGGAGGTGGTACCCACACCGCCAACTACCACTGCCCTGCTCAGAGATGCCCTGCCTAGAGCCCTAGCATGTGGAAGACCGCTACACCCACCCCTATAGGTAGTGTGCCTTTCACCTATTTTGGCTGTGGTAGGCTAGGCCATAAGGTCGCCAACTGCCCCATGAAGAATGCTGCACCACCTGCTCTGACCCCAGCGAGACATGTTTTTGTTCAGGGTACAATGCACAAGAACGTTGCTGGAGCCATCCATGGTTGCTTCACCCATCTGACCATGGATGACGCTCAGGACACCCCCGATGTGGTGTACAGTATGCTTTTAGTACATGGAGCTATAGCATCAGTGCTGTTTGATTCTAGAGCTACATATCCACCAAGTTTGCATGAAAAGCATAGCATACCAGTGACTCCACGTAAGGAGCCTATAGACACTAGTTGACCCTTGGGTTGCATCATATGCACAAAGAGATGTCTAGGAGTGAGAATCACCATTGAGAGTCACCCTTTTCTAGCCAATCTTACCTTGCTTCCCTCTAATGGACTAGATGTCATATTGAGGATGGATTGGCTGACTCAACACAAGGGTGTAATATCTTGTTCACCAAGATATGTGGAGATAACACATCCTAGTGGGTACGTGATCTGATGTGAGCCCAACCTTGAGAGGACAGTTTCCATGTTGTGTGCTTTGGAAGCCAAGTCAGTCAAGGAGGTCCCCGTAGTATGCGAGTATCCTAATGTGTTTCCTGAAGAACTGCCAGGTATGCCACCTGATCGAGATGTGGGGTTTATGATCGACCTTTTGCCTAGTATAGCACCTATTGTTAAGAGGCCCTACCACATGTCAATTGATGAGCTAGAGGAACTTAAGAAATAGCTCAAGGAGTTATCTGACAAGGGGTACATCAGACCTAGTGATTCACCCTAGTGTTCCCCTATCTTGTTTGTGAAGAAGAAGGATGGTTCCATGAGGATGTGCATTGACTACCAGAACTTGAATGTCGTGACTGTCAAGAACAAGTAGCCACTGTAGAGGATAGATGATCTGCTAGACCAGCTAAGGAATGCCAATTTCTTTTCCAAGATTGATCTCTAATCTAGGTACCATCAGATGAAGATTAGGACTAAGGACATTCCCATGACCACCTTTGTCACTAGATATGGGCAGTATGAGTTCACCGTCGTGTCTTTTGGACTTACCAATGCTCGGCCTACTTCATGAACATGATGAACAAGGTATTCATGGAAGAGCTATACATGTTCATGGTGGTATTCATCGACGACATTCTTGTCTATTCGGCCACCATAGAAGAACATGAGCAGCATTTGAGAGTAGTGCCGGAGAAGCTGAGACAGAATTAGCTGTATGCCAAGTTCAGCAAGTGCTAGTTCAAGCTTGAAGAAGTCACCTTCCTAGGTCACATTCTCACTGCTGAGGGAGTAGCTGTCGATCCCACCAAGATTGAAGCTGTGAAAGAGTGGAAACAACCTCGCAATGTGACAAATATACGGAGTTTCCTTGGGTTGGCAGGATACTACTACCGCTTCATTGAGAACTTTTCCAAGATAGCCAAGCCAATGACCAACCAGCTAAAGAAGACCAATGAGTTCAAATGGATGCCAAAGTGCAAGCAAAGCTTCCAAACCTTAAAGTAGAAGCTTACCACCACTCCTATGCTAGCATTGCCTGACATTCAGCAAGACTTCGTGGTCTATTGTGATGCATCTAGACAGGGACTTGGCTATATTCTAATGTAGAATGGGAGAGTCATAGCTTATGCATCTCGATAGTTGAAGGACCATGAGCAATGCTACCCTACCCATGACCTTGGGCTTGTAGCTGTTGTGCATGCCTTGAAGATCTGGAGACACTACCTGATCGGGAACAAATACGACATCTACACCGATCACAAGAGCCTGAAGTACTTTTTCACTCAGGTGGATCTACACATGAGATAGCGCCAAGGGCTAGAGCTGATTAAGGACAACAACCTAGAGATACACTATCACCTAGGGAAAACTCAACATAGTCGCAAATGCCCTGAGCCGTAAGAGCTATTGCCATAGTCTAATAACAGAGGCTATACCACCAGAGCTGAATCAGGAGATGGAGGAACTCTGACTTGAAATCCTACCCAAGGGAATGCTGAATGAACTTTGAGTATAGTGTAACCTCAAAGATCGAATCCGCAAAGCCTATCAAGAGTGCCCTAAAATCTAGGAAGTCTGAGAGCTCATCGAGCAAGGCAAGTGTTCTGAATTCAGAGAAGATGAACAAGGAGTTTAAGGTATAAGGATATAATCTATGTGCCTTCTAATGCAGCTCTATGAGAAGAGATCCTTGCTAATAGACATGACTCCAAGGATTTGTCAGCATGAAATTTTGTCTCATGCTGAGGGCACACGAGCAAGCCGGAAGGGTCCGCTCGATGGAGCTAGAGATCCGCCTAGCTTCAGCGTAGGGATGGTTGATCCTACGCACTCCTCCCGAGATGTGCTAGTCAATTTGACCCTACAATTGACAAGGAGAGAAAAGCTAATTAGTAATTTAAGGCAGAACATGCCGGTGTTGCCACACAGTCCTAAATGTGCGGCTCTGAGAGCCGATGTGGAAGGAAATCGACTCAATAGTCGATTCCAGCATACTCATAAAGATAAATCAATTAAAGCTCATGGAAGGTAAATCGGTTATCGCTTAGGATAGATCTCGTTATTTAGACAAACATTAGTCAATGGCAAGAGGATGTCAATAATGATTAGTTTATGCTAAGCCAATGACTGCGAGTAACCGAATCCCTTTTGTATAAATGAAATAGCTCATCATCATTTAACCATTTAATAAAGATAAATCGAATGAACATATTAGATCTCATCTATCGCTATGACTAGTGGGGCATGAGGCAGAATCATGCGGGCCATAGAAACAATAATAGACTTGACAACTCTAACTTATTACTAATATTAGTGGGGCATGAGGCAGAATCATGCATGCTGTAATACAATAATAAGATCATGGGGCTAACACATCTTTTAACCTATCTTTAATTCAATGGTCTCGTGTGTGAACTATTCGTGAAAGCACTCGATATCGGCTAAAACAACCGATTTAGGCATAATGCACAGTTAAGGTCATGCCCTATCAGGAACAGATCTACCGAATAACGATCCCCACTCCAAGGTGCTAATAGTGGGGTGTGAGGCAGAATCACACAAGCCATGATAACGGGCCATGGAATGGTTTTCACTAGCCAATAGATCTACTCAATACAAAACATGCCTTAACCACACACTATGCAGGATCAAGATTGACATAAAATAACCGATAAAATATAACTCATCATTTAAGATGCAGATTAGATCAAATTTATATTAACAAATGATGGGTTAAAAAGGATATAAGGCCGATCTATATCAATCCCAATCGGGCGAGGTGATATTGCTATAATTAAATAAATAATGGAAGTAATAAGCAATATTGGTAACTTAATGAATCTATCCAAAGGAACGCCACCCTTAGATAGAGCCGATAACTTGACCTTAATCTAGTTCGAGCAGTAGAGGTCAACCAGATCGATGTAGCCATACTTAAACTAGATAAGAGTCGATAACTAGCTTATACCAGAGTCGCAGTGGAGGTCTACCAGATCAATGCAGCCATATAAACAGAAGTATAAGCCATGACGGTACTTACAGACAAGCAATGGAGGTCGACCAGATCGATGCAGCTATACTTGCTGAAGAACTCGCTGAGATTTACTCTACTCCTACTCCTAAGGGGTGGCTAGAGCTGAAAAAGTAAGTAACTTGTATTTGATTGATTATGTGTTTTTTTACAATAGCCGGGGTTTGATATTTATACCCGGGACCTACGTATGACTCCTATCTAAGCACGACTCATCATAATCTTTGGCCCTAGAGAAAACATTCCTAATTTAAGATAACTTGAACTCTAATCTTTCCCTTTTTGTAGAGTCCAACATGCCTTGTCCCGACGCTGATCATAGCCTTTGTCGTTATCTGCTGGCGCTACCTAAAGAAAGCCAATTCTAGTGTTGCATTCGAATCAGCTGATACCGACCTACACGCGATTGATTCCTTGATGACATGATCTTGGGAGCTTTCAAGTCCCTGTGATTCTTCTTCCAAATTTTGGTATAAACACATGCCCCCCAATTTTGGGATAAAAGTAATTTTATTCCAAAATTATCATGTCTGTATCCCCGATTGGTCCGTAGTCATGGATAGAGAATATTGATCTGAGGTCTACTGTTTGTCGCCATCTATGTTAGCTCATGAGCCCATGCTTCAAAACTTTTACGAGAGTATCATTGCTTCACAGGCGCTTGGATTCATCTTTCTAGGCCAGCTATAAAATGTCTATCTGACCCTGGTGAGAGCAACTCAACAAAAGAGCATGCAGCTGAAGGTAAGTCAAGTCTTCCAAGTCATCTATCATAAGATTCTTGTAGACTTTGGCTGACAAATCATTCTGCAATGTAATACGCCTCGATCCAGTCTAAACTTCCCAAGCATGGATTGCATTATGGCCATACACAAGTTCGTAAGTCGACATTTTAATTGATCCATGACAGGCCATCCTATATGCCCATAGTGCCTCATTAAGCATTAATGCCACTTCCTTGGCTGTTCCTCAATCTTTTCTTGATCAGCTTAATCATAATCTGATTGGATGCCTCTGCCTGGCCATTAGCCTAAGCATAGTAAGGAGAGGAATTCAGTAGCTTGATTACCATACTAGCAGCAAAATTCCCGAACTCTTTTGATGTGAACATTGTCCCTTGATCGGTAGTTATAGTTTGAGGAATTCCAGAACGATACACAATGTGTTCCCTGACAAAATCAATCATGTTCTTTGAGGTTACCATCTTCAAAGGAATTGCCTCAACCCATTTAGTGAAGTAATCTGTTGCTACCAATATGAACTTATGTCCTTTGCTTGAGGGCAGAAAAATCTAGCCAATTAAATCAATTCCCCAACCTCGAAACAGCCATGGCTTGATTATTGGATTCATGGCCGACGCAGGCGATCTCTAGACATTACCAAAATGTTGACAGTCCTGGCACCCCTTGTAATATTCAAAACAGTCTTCCAATATCGTTGGCTAGAAATATCCAGTTCTGTGAATAATCCATTTAATCTTATAAGCCGATTGATGAGCTCCACATATCCCTTCATGCACCTCACCCATCAACACCTTAGCTTCTTCTTGTTTTAAGCATTTGAGCAACACCCCATCGACTATTTTATAATATAACTGATCATCTAACAAAACATACTTAGCCAATTTATACCTTAGCTTTCTAGTAATTTTCTGAGATGGATCTCTAAGGTAATCGGCTATTTTGACTCTCCAATCATCATTTGAGGTTTCACTACTCAAGACTTCTCGAAACACTCGATATCCTGACACACTTTGAACTAGACGATTAGCTTCTTGGTTTTGTGCTCTCGGAATATGTTGGAAAGAGACATGAAGAAATTCTTTGAGCAACCTTTGGCATTCATCATAATACCCCTTCAGAGTTTCTTCTTTGCACTCATATAGGACAATCAACTGATTAATAATTAACTATGAATCTCTAAATACTTCAATTACTTCAGCCTTTACTTCATGAAGAAGTTGAAGTCCCTTAATAATAGCTTCATATTCCGCTTGGTTGTTGGTAATCATTGGCCTAGTCGGAAGAGCAAACTCAAAACTTGCCTCCTGAGGCGAAATAATAACAATGCCAATGCCACCACCTTCTTGCATGATGATCCATCAAAGAACAACATCCAAGGCACCGACTCTACATAATCAATGCTTGACTTATGATGCTGGGTGACAAAATCAGCCATTATTTGTCCCTTGACTGCTTTAGCCGATTCATACTTCAAGTCAAATTCTGATAGCGTGAGAATCCACTTTCCCTCTCTCCCATTCAATATTGACATTGATAACATATGCTTAATCACATCAGCCTTGGAAACAACTATACACTCGACCGATAATAAGTATTTTCGTAGCTTAGTGCAAGAGAAATATAAGCACAAGCATAACTTTTCGGTGGGAGAATATCTTGTCTCTAGATCCAGTAGTCTTCTACTCAGATAGAAAACAACTCTCTCTTTTCCTTCAAATTCTTGCACCAAGGCCGATCCAATTGTCTTGTCATCTGCTGATATGTACAAATTAAAAGGCTTACCTTGCTGAGGAGGGACCAGCACAGGTGGACACTTCATGTATTTTTTTATCTCTTCAAATGCCTTTTGTTGTATGTCAGCCCACTTGAACTCTTGATCATTTTTTAACTTCAACAAGGGAGAAAATGGCAGGATCCTTTTCGACAAATTTGAAATGAATCTTCTGATGAAATTGATCTTACCAAGCAGAGATTGCAACTCTATTTTAGTAGTCGGGGGAACTACCTCATCAATTGTTTTTACGCTTTTCTGACCAACTTTGATTCCTCTCTCGTGGACCATAAATCCCAAGAATTGTCCAGCTAATACTCTAAAAGGACACTTATTAGGATTCATCTTTAGACCATGTTTTCTTGTGCATTCTAGGGTTTCTCGCAAATCAGCTAGGTGCTCTTTATACCCTTTGGATTTTATCATCACATCATCGATGTAGATTTCAACAATCCTGCTAATCAACTTATGAAAAATACAATTCATCGCCCTTTGATAAGTTGCACTGGCATTCTTTAGACCAAAAGTCATCACAACCCACTCGAATAAACCAATCGCATCAGGGCACCAGAAAGCGGTCTTTGCTATGTCTTCCTCAGCCATGAAAATTTGGTTGTACCCTGCATTTCCATCCATGAAGCTAATGACCTTGTGCCCAACTGCTACATCTACTAACATATTAGCTATCCACATCGGATAACCATCCATGGTTGTGGCTTTGTTCAAATCCTTGAAATCGATGCAAACTCTTAATTTTCCATTCTTCTTATACACAGGGACAACATTCGATATCCACTCTGCATATCGGCATGATCGGATAAATTTTGCTTCCAGTAACCTTTCAGTCTCCTTTTTGATATCATCAAGCACGTTAGGGTTGAATCTCCTTGGAGCTTGTTTAAACGGTCGATATCTAGGTTTGATTGGCAATCGATGCTCAACAATTGATCGGTTGAGACTAGGCAACTCATAGTATTCCCAAGCAAAGTGGTCTTTAAATTTCTTTAATAAATCAACTAATTCTCGCTTATACTCAGGATCCAATTTAGCACTTACATACATCGGCCTAGGTCTATCTCCAGAACCAATATCTACTTCTTCTAATTCATTGGTCGATGTGAAGCCATGTCCTAGTTTGCCATTTGTACCATCTATTGGATTATCCATTAAGACAAATTTTTAAAGCCGACTGCTTGGATCAGCTGTTGGCTTTCGCCATTGACTCTAATGAAGCCTCCTTCCCATAACTTGCTAGAAAAGCATTCAAAGTCTCCTAGTTCCGAGAAGACTAGATCAGCTATTGCGATGCTCATAGACTCATCAGTGCAAACTAGTTCGACATCATCTCCATGCCATTGAATCAAACACTGATGCATGCTTGATGGTACGCAATAGTTCGCATGAATCCAATCATGACCAAGGAGCAAACTGTACGACCCTTTTCCATCGATGACGAAGAATGTGGTGAGCAGAGTCTTACTCCTGATTGTTAGTTTGACCTTTATTGCCCCCTAGGTCTTAGACGCATTACCTCCAAAATCCTTAAGCATCATGTCAGTCTCAATCAGATCTCCTGGTCCTTTGTTAAGTTTATGAAAAGTGGTGTAAGGCATGAGATTAACAGAAGCACCTCCGTCCACCAACATCTTGTCCATCGGCTTCCCATCAACCAAACCTTTTACATATAAAGCCTTTAGGTGTTGATGCTTGACTGGTTTATCAAATATTGCTTGTTGTATAGTCGTTAACTTGGCAACCATCTCCTCATACTCTGACTCATCGAAATCCAAATAAACTTCTTGATCTACCGGATCTCTAAACTCTGATGGCAATAGAAAAGCCATTTGAATATTAGCCGATGGTTGCTTTTTATTGGTTGTTTGCATAGTACGCCATACTTGAGGTTTACCGGATGCCTGAGCCTGTTCCAACTGTCTATTCCATAGGTGTTGCACCCTTCTCTTTTGGCTTCTTATCAAACCTCCTGGGCACCATTAACCTTCTTGTCAGACATATTCTCTCTCATTGCCTTCATCTTCATAATTAGCTTAGTCTTGGTCAACAACTCTTTTTCCTAGCCGATTATGAACACTTTCATTTTTTAAGTGCCAATCCATGTTATTATGATGATATGCATCTTGAGCATGGATAGACCGGCGGTTGGCTTGAGATTGCCTAAACTCCCAATATTGATCGCTACACTTTGGACAGTTACTCCTGGTAGACAATTTCAAACCTTCATTCCAGCAATGTCTAAAGAAAGGACAATTCCAATGCAATTTAGTTTGCTTTCTTTTGTACCTCTCTTTTTTCTATTGACGCTGGTATTCTCGCTTTTCCAACCAACGCTGATAATCCTTTTCCTTCTGCTGCTGCCATTTATTTAACATAATTTGAGATGTAACCTATGGCTTTGTCGCCCCTTCTTTTGACATTTCCCCCTGCTCATATCGGCTCTTTTGCTTATCACGACGTCTCTTAATTTCCCTGGATTCGTCGGCCGATATTTGCATCTTGGGACCGACTGTTCTAGCTTCTCTTGATTTGGTTGATGTTAGGACCTTAGTCTTTCCCTTGAGTAGCCTAACATCAACAATGTTTTGATCTCCTAGGAAAGGATTATCATCAACTTTCATTTTCCGAGGTGTATTAAACTTGAGCCTTCCTTGCTGAATAGCCCTCTATATATGCTGCCGGAAAATTCTGCATTCATTTGTGGAATGAGAAGTAGCGTTATGGAACTTGCAGAACTTCTTATTCTTCAACTGACCAGGGGGCAACATAACATGATTATTAGGCAACTTGATCTGCCCCTTCTCAAGCAAGAAATCGAAGAGCTTGTCTGATTTTATGACATCAAAGTCATAGCTCTCATCGACTCCTCTTCCCTAGGGATTTGGCACCATTACTATCTTTTTGCCCTAATTCCATGCAGCCACAGCAAGCTCTTCTTCTTCATCTTCATAGCCGTCATCGACTGAGTATGGATTATAAGCTTTGGCCACTGTGGTACTCTTCTGAAATCGGGTATCTCTGCGCATACTCTAGAATTGGCTATTAAGTGCTGCTAGTTGTTGAGCCAATTGACCCAAGTTGTCAAATTCTTGTCCCATCAGTTTTTCTTTCCACATTGGCAGCATATTCCTTGGACGGCTAAAGCAGCTAGCTGATCGTCAGCTAAGTTTAATGAGAAGCATAAGTTCCTAGTCTCTCAGAACCTCTAAAGAAACTCAGTGCCTGATTCATTAGTCTTCTGCCTTATTATAACACCTGAGGTGTTGGCTTCTACTAATTGAATTTCATTTCATAAACATGTGCATCATCTATCTCATCATGCCTTTGTTACTGAAACATGCATATGCAACATTTTCCAATTGTGTATGTTTCATACTTGAGTGTTGTGAATAGTAATGGTGTAACATGTGAATGCAACCTGAGTTTCTCATACCTTGAAACATGGCAACATGGTAGTAATGTGACAAGTATAGAATGACAACAAAGTCATGCAACATGTGAAACATTGCATTGCAACATATGAGTGAATTGCTTGTTTTAGTTGCTTTATCACATGTGATCATTAGAAGTGGTATAACAATTTTGTAAAATGGTTGATCATGGTCTATTACACCTTAACTACACTTAGGTTACTTGTTGGGACATTGTTCATGTAGATCAAAATGACCAAAATGCCCTCAAGTGAAGGTTTGACTTGAATTGACCCCTGAGTCTCACAGTTTGACTGATTCAAAAGACCAACTTAGAGATCTTACATGGCTATACACTCTTTACAAAAGTTGTAACCAAATTATCAAGGAACAAAAGTTGTTTTATGACCAACTCATGAAAATGTGTGGAACATGCTCAAACATGGCCCACAAGTCACATGTCCATGCTGATTTCTTACTTAGCAAATTTTCTAAGTCCTAAGCGAAGTACAGTTTCGTGTACCAATGTTTGGAGACTTGTATCTCCCTAACAAAGCCAAACCAGCTCGAGCTCCAATGATAAGAGTTGTAGTTCACATGTAGATGATCAATTTTGTTAACTATGGCATGATCTAAATCATCACGGTTTAGGAGCAAATAACCGTCAAACTCGCTCTGTCAGTCACCGTGGTTGTGCTCTGAATCGCGTTTTCAGAAAACGTTCAGTGAACATGGCCGACCGGTTCAGAAAGACAATGCCACGTGGTGCCACCCGTTGTCGCTCGCCTAAGCATGCAGGCCACGCGCCATGGACGCCCTGGCATGGCCAGCCGCGTCTTGAGCACCCTACGCCTGCCCGACGCACTCGCTCGCCCCAGTTCGCATTTCTTCGCCTCCCATAACGCGCAGCACCGAAGCCGTCCGCCATTGCTAGCCGGACCTTCGCCCTCGCCTAGCTCCCGCGTCCTGGCAAAAACACGTCGCCCAACTCACCTAGAGCCTCGCCGTAGTCTTCTCTATCCTCTCGACCTCACCGTCGGGTCAATCGAGCCTTGGTAAGGGCGAATCTTCGGTTTCCTTCCACCGCCGCCATGGCTGCCATCGCCGGAGTTGGCGCTCCACATGGCCAGCGGTCCTCGTGTCCTTACCATCCCTCCTCTATCTCGTGCTAGGTCCTAGGATTGCTGTTGAAGCTCGTAGGGTCACCTTATCGGGCTGCGACGCCGTAGCGTTGTCGAAACCGGCCGTGCCACGCCCGAGCGCCGCCGTGGCCATCGCCACCCCCTCTAGCGGCATCAGTAGCAGCAATAAAGGGTTCCCCTAGGTCCGCTCGGGTGAGGCAAACGCGTTGGCACCGTTGCCGTCGCTGGAGAAGCCACCGGCGACGAACTACGCTGCCGTCCGCTCCTTTCCCCTGTCTGTCTCGCTAACACGCGGGCCCCTCTCGTCAGTCGCCGCGGCTGAGGTGGGAGCCCAGCATGGGCCACGCCATTATCTGGGCCGTGCCAGCGTTGCTCACAGGCCATCGTTTCCTCGGGCCGGCCCAACAGCAGTGAATCGATTTTCTTGTTTTTGTTGTTTTATTATTTCACAGAATTGTGCACAATTTCAAAAATGTGTAACTCCAGTTTGGTAGATCCAAATGTTATGGTTCCAATTTTGTTGAGTTCCTAGTAATGTCTAGTATTTAATAAAAATATTATATGAGCACCTGTTTTAGAAATTTTGGATGAATTAAATAGGACTTTGAAATGTGTTTTTAGATGCATGCAAACTTGTTTGAATTTTATCTTGAGTTTCTTTGGTCCAAAAATGATGAAATTTTGTGGGTAATCTATTATTGCTTAGTAGAATCCCTGGTTAAAATTTCAGATCTAGTGCATGTATGGTTTTTGAGTTATAGAATTTCTTTTTATCAATGGATGGATCTTGTGTGAATTTTCATAATTTTTCTATAGATCTAGTATAGGAAAAATTTGGTGAGTAAGGTTCTTATGCTAGAATGATTCTAGGAAAAATGTGAAATCTATTGCTTGACACTTTTCATTAGGGTTTCCTAATTATGCTATAACTAGGCATGCCACCTGTTATTTTGGATACAGCAAGTTCTGCTTGCTCAATGGCTTTGAAATTTTTATGGTAGTCTATGTGAAGGATGAGATAGCTACTGTAATTTTTGTAGATTTTTATGAATAGTTTTACTATATATTGCTTAAATCACCTAATTAACTAAATAAATCGGAAAAGGAAATTAAATAATTTATTTAGAAGTTGGCACTATACTTTCTGATGTTTCTTAGGTATGAAAAACAAGTTGGTAAACTTGGTTTGATCAAATTAGGCTTTTGCATCATCATTAAATAATTGAGCTAGTAACCCTGTTATTTCTGGAACAGATTCTAGGTTTACTGGAAATTGATTTGGTTAACCTAAGAATCATGCTTTGCTATTTACCATTGATTTGTATAAAATTTCATAAGCTTTCCAGAATGTCCTCATACAAGTCATTTGGAATTGTAGAACTTTAGCTGTGATTGAATTAAGGGACTACTTGTGTGCATATGAAACTTCAAATGTTAATTTATGTATGCCTTTACTATTTCTAAGTTTGTGGTAATGTTCCTAGGTGTTAGGCCTTTAACTAAAGATGAGCATCTTTATCTTAGGTTATGCAAGTTAGGTAAGTTGATCTTGTTCTTCAAGTTAAATTAGATACCTATTTTAAAGTGATTTGAATAGGGCTAGTCTTACTCGGTAAACGAGTGTCCAGTGATGTTTTCAGTAAACACTTACTGTGATTCATTCATCATGAGCATCATGTCATTCCTTATGCATCCATGATATTTATCTCGTGCATCGGCATGCAATAGGTGTACCGGAGGGAGTAACACTGCTGGAATTTGAGGAACCGAGCGAGCAGCAGCAGCCGACACCGGAGATTCAGGAGGAGCAGCCTTAAGGAGAAGTACCAGACGAGGTTGCCATTGAGTGCCCGGATCACCGTCCTTGCAACTTTGTGAAAGGCAAGCCCCAGAGCATATTAAGCCTCCTAATTTCTGAAATGCAGTTACAGTATTATTATTACATATATTGTTGCATTAAGTTTAGGTGTTGGATGCAAACACTTACTGCATTGGTTACCCATTCCTTGTCCAGATATTGTTACCCTGAATCCTATGTAGCTCAGGCTCGTGTAGTGCTTAGCCCTGCTTAAACATGGTAGAAGTAGGTGATTTCCTGTCACCTGCGAGATATAGGAAGATACATGTGGCACGGTTGGCTATATTTGCTATCGTGGAAAAGAACCAGTCTTAATTTGAAATGAAGACCGAACGGAGGCTTGCCGGTTTGCAGTGACTCCGTCTGTGTCGCTTAAGGACTGATTCTTGGAGCCTTTCCTGTTCATGTTGAACGCATGCCTCTCTCTTAGTTGGCCGGGTCTAGAGACCGACCGTGAAGCCGAGTAGCTCAACTCAGGCCAGGAGTCGATAAGTATAAAGTACGCCTCGGAAGGGAGCCATAGGCGTGAGTCCAAGGCAGGTGATTTAAAAGTCCTGATTGTCCTGGCAGAAGGGTAATCCCTGAGAGCGCTGGCGCTGATCGAACCCATGAATTTGGTTCCTGAGTTGTACCAAAGGTAACCCATAGCTACCCTTGCTAAGTATGCCAGGGTGAGAGTTAGGAATACCCCCTCAGCTGAGTTGTAATTCGATTCGAGTCGCCGTCTCTCCCGGTTAGTGAGAACTTGATGGGCTTATCTCCAATGTAGATACACTAAATAACTTAATGGTTTGGAAATGATGATATGATGATGACAGCCTTATTATACCTACTATGGTTAATATTGATTGCTCCTAATAAGTGAGTGCTCTAGTACAGGTGCTAATCTAGTGGACAGGTAAATAATGATAAGCTTGATACTAAGTTTAAATTGGTTACTATAATCATAAGCTCTTTTATGCAACTATGTCAAGCTAGCCCAGCTGAAAAGCCTTGCATGACCCTTGGTCTCTTTTATTTCTGGTTTTGATGGGTAAGTCTAGCTAAGTACCTTCTCGTACTCAGGGTTTATCTCCCACCTATTGCAGATGACCAGTTCTACTTTGGTTGCTGCAAGTACTGCCTTCTCCTAGCTGGGGATGAAGACTAGACCGTTGGGCGCGGTCTCTACTAGTTCTCGTACCTGATAATGCTTTTGTGGGACATGACTCAGACTTGGCAGTGTAATTGAAAACTATGATGTTTTGTACTAAACTATGTTGCTTCCGCACACTCAAACTTGGTTTGTAATTTGCTATTTGAACTCTGATGGATGTAATCCGAATGCTACTTATGAAATGTTGTAACGGATGATGTGTTGTGTTGAATCACTACAATCTTGGTTTGTATGTCGAGAGTTGGTTGAAATCCTTCGTGATTTCCGGACTACCAGGATTATGGGAGCTTAAGTACAGGAATTTGATCGCTTCGGTGATTGTTTTTGTACTTACGTTCTTATGATTTGGTCGGTTCTGTTACAGCTGGCATCAGAGCAAGATTCAACACTAAACATGTCATTTGTGTATTTAAAACAAAAGTATTTGGGAAAATCCTAAATTAAACACTAAGTATTGCTAGTGGTCATATCCCTTATGCCCAAATAAGCCTCTTAGGTGGCTTATTAAAGTACTAACTTGGGGGTTCTTGCTTGTTTCTGTTTTGTCGTCCATACGGCGTGCTATAGTATGGATGCCATCCGCTTGGGTGGTAATGTATGGTTCAAAATACCTCTATGCTCTGGTAAGTGGGAGTTGTGAGAGCATGACCGTCCAACCGTCGGTCTAGGGGAGAGTAGTTGTGGCTGCTCGCATACTTACATGTTCAATCATGTATCTATGAGAGTACTTAAAAGTGGGTATCTCTTACGGGTAGCTATGATACTAGAGTATATGCATCAGGGGATGCATGTATGAAAGTATTTAGTTTACTGCTTGTTTTCTATGCTTTTTGGGAAATTACTGGGCTGAAATGAAATTTTCTGCAGGTACACTAACAACGTATCGTTGTAGATCGACTAGCTACCGTATATGAGAGAACGTATGTATGCCACCATATATTTCGCTAGCCTTTAAATTTTTCTAGGTTTGTGAGGACGTACGGATCGTGCATGCATCATGTTAAAGCATACATGGCATTTCTGCATTATTCCCTCCCTTAAAATTTGATTGTCCTGACTAATTAAATTTCATATCCCTTAAATGATTCTTCCCTTACGTTGCAACTTTTTGCTACAGATGGCGCGCACGAAACTCACTGCTCACAAGTCTGCTAGAGGCAGGGCGCCTCGTCACTGTTTAGCTCCTTGTGAGCCCCGTCCTAAGCCTACTGAGGTGGAAAGGCTAAGGATAGAGCTGGCCTGGGTGACCGCTGAGAGGAATGCGGCTCAGCACCGTTTGGAGCAAGTAACACAGGAATGGGACCAAGAGACCCTTGAGGTTCAGAGGTTGACAGTTGCTCACCACAACTGTGAACGTATGTTGATTCACGTGATGAACCAACGGAATGAAGCCTGGCATGAAGAGAATGTGTTGAGGGCGCGACAGGTGGAGTTAGAGCAGCAAGTGGCAGTTGCTGAGGAGAACAATGATAAGATATATGCTGCTTCCAAGAATCGTAAAAGAAACTTTGAGGCTGGTGCTTCTCAGTCTAAGGCTCCAATGGTATCCAAGACCCCATATCATCCACCCAATGCTAATGTCCGGTACCGCCCACCTCAGAAAAAGAATCAAGCTAAAACTGGTTTCTGCAAGGGGTACACAATTTCCTTGCCAAAGAATACCTCTGGACAGGGCAACTCCAATGCCCCACTAGCTAACAGGCCGTGCTGGAACTGTAACCAGCCGGGTCATTGGGCAAATAAGTGTCCCTATCCTCCCAAGAATGCTCAAGGAAACGTCCGTCAGGGGCGTGTTCACTACACGACTATGGAGGAAATTCCTACTGGTGAAGTGGTCACCACTGGTAAGTTTCTTGTTAATGATCACCCTACAGTTGTGCTCTTTGATTCAGGTGCTTCACACTCCTTTATGAGTTCTACTTTTGCATCTGAGCATAATATAAATGTGATTACAATTGTCAAGGGTGGTTATTGTATTAGTGCTGCTAGAAATAATATCCTGACTAACCAAGTAGTTAAAGATGTAAAGCTTGAGATTGGGGATCGAGAGTTCCTTATGGATCTTGTAGTTCTACCGGGGGTAGGAATCGATGTAATCCTAGGAATGAAGTGGATGAGCGGGAATGGAGTGTTGATCGATACATCAACCTGTGTGGTAATGTTGAGGGATCCTGTGGATAAGAAGGGTTTTCTAGTACAGTTACCTCATGATATCTCTATCCATAATACGGCCAATGCTACCCTAGCCAAAGCCATTGAGGATCTACCAGTTGTCTGTGAGTTTCCAGATGTCTTTCCTGATGACTTGCCTAGATTACCTTCGGACCATGATGTAGAATTCAAGATAGAACTCATTCCGGGTATGGCTCCTATTTCTCGAAGGCCCTATAGAATGCTCGCCCAATGAGTTGGCTGAGCTGAAGAGTCAGTTGAATGAGCTATTGAAGAAAGGTTTGATTCGGCCTAGTTCTTCTCCTTGGGGTTGTCCAGCTATATTTGTGAAGAAAAAGGACGAGTCTCTACGCATGTGCGTGGATTATCGCCCCCTTAATGCTGTGACTATCAAGAACAAATACCCTCTTCCTCGCATCGATATTCTGTTTGATCAGCTCTCCAAAGCTAAGGTATTCTCCAAGATCGATTTGAGGTCTGGCTACCATCAGATCAAAATTCATCCTAAAGATATACCAAAGACAACTTTCTCTACTCGTTATGGCTTGTTCGAATACCTCGTCATGTCATTTGGGTTGACAAATGCTCCGGCACACTTTATGTACCTGATGAATTCTGTATTTATGCTGGAATTGGACAAATTTGTCGTCATGTTCATTGATGATATCCTGGTATATTCTCAGAATGAAGAAGAGCATGCTGAACATCTGAGAATTGTTTTAACTCGGTTACGTGACAACTAGCTTTATGCTAAGTTCAGCAAGTGCGAGTTCTGGTTGAACAAGATACCTTTTCTGGGTCATGTGTTATCTGGAGATGGAATTTCGATTGACCCTACTAAGGTGCAAGAAGTCCTTGAGTGGAAGGCACCTACTATGGTCACAGAAGTCCGAAGTTTCCTGGGATTGGCTGGCTATTATCGTCGCTTTATCCTGGATTTCTCAAAAATCGCCAAGCCCATGACTCGACTACTGCAAAAGGATGAGAAGTTTGTGTGGACTCCAAAGTGTGAAGAGGCTTTCCACACCTTGCGGACCTTACTAACCTCTGCTCCTGTATTAGCACAACCTGACATCGAGAAGCCTTTTGATGTCTACTGTGACGCATGTGGCACCGGTTTGGGGTGTGTTCTTATGCAGGAGGGCTGACTAATTGCTTATGCTTCACGCCAGCTTCGAAAGCATGAAGTCAACTATCCTACCCATGACTTAGAGCTAGCTACGGTTGTTCATGCCCTGAAGATTTGGAGACATTACTTGCTGGGTAATGTGTGCAACATCTATACTGACCATAAAAGCCTCAAGTACATCTTTACTCAACCCGAGTTGAACATGCGTCAACGGCGATGGTTAGAATTGATCAAAGACTACAACCTTCAAGTGCACTACCATCCTGGTAAGGCAAATGTGGTTGCTGATGCCTTAAGCAGAAAGGCCCATTGCAATTCCTTGGTTAGTGGAGACTTTCATCTGGCACACCTCCTTCATCCTGTAGTGCTCCACAACATCACTGTGGATTGCTCTCTTAGAAGTCGAATTATCGAACTCTAGAAGACTGATGTGGGTGTGTTTCACATCAAGCGGAAGATGAAAGAGAAAGAGACCAAGCACTTTAGGGTCGATGACAAAGGAATTCTCTGGTTTAATGATAGGCTTGTGGTACCCAAAGACAAAGAACTTAGAAATCAAATTATGGCTGAAGCCCATTCTTCTAAATTGACCATCCATCCTGGTAGCAGTAAAATGTATCAAGATCTCAAGCTGTATTATTGGTGGACCAAGATGAAGAAAGAAATCGTAGCTTATGTGGCAAAGTGTGATAACTATTGCAGAGTCAAGGCTATTCACATAAGGCCCGAATTATTGCAGCCGCTCTCTATTCCTGGCTGGAAGTGGGAAGAAATTAGCATGGATTTTATTGTTGGATTACCCACTACCAAAAAGGGTTGTGATTCCATCTGGGTTATCGTAGACCGTCTAACTAAATCTGCTCACTTTATTTCAGTCAAGTCTACCTATCACCCGCACAATTATGCTGAGATTTATTTTCAACAAGTGGTACGTCTCCATGGTGTACCCAAATCCATTGTTTCTGATAAAGGACCGCAATTCACGGCTCGCTTTTGGGAGTGCTTACATCGGAATCTTGGCACTCATTTAATCCGTAGTTCTGCCTATCATCCGCAAACATCAGGACAGACTGAGCATGTTAATCAAATTCTTGAAGACATGCTTAGAGCTTGTCTTATCTCTTGCAAAGGCTCTTGGGAAGACTGGTTACCTCTCACTGAATTCTCTTATAACAACAGTTATCAAGAGAGTATCAAAATGGCTCCTTTTGAAGCTCTTTATGGCCGCAAGTGTAGAACTCCTTTGAACTGGGTGGAACCCAGAGAAAGAAGATTCTATGGTATTGACTTTGTAAAAGAAGCCGAAGAGCAAGTCCGAACTATACAGAAGAATATGACTGCCGCATAGGCCAGACAAAAGAGCTATGCTGACAAGAGAAGAAAACCTATTGAGTTTGAAGTAGGTGATCATGTTTATCTGAAGGTATCTCCTATGAAAGGAGTCAAGCGCTTTGGAATTAAAAGGAAGCTTGGGCCTCGATATGTTGGACCCTACCGTATTATTGAGAAAAGTGGAAGAGTAGCATATAAGCTCGATCTACCACGTGAGATGGGAGCTATATTCCCGGTATTCCATGTGTCCCAGCTGAAGAAGTGTCTTCGTATTCCCAAGGAAAGAATAGCAACGAGGAAAGTTAACTTGAAATCTGATCTTTCTTATGAGGAAAAGCCCATGCAAGTTCTAGATACTCAAGAAAGAGTGACTCGTACATGAGTGGTTAAGTTATACAAGGTAGTTTGGAGTAATCATAGCGAACGGGATGCAACTTGGGAGCGGGAAGATTATTTAAAAGAAAATCATCCAACTTTCTATACTAAATGGTACGCTTTCCAAATCTTCGGATGAGATTTTTCTAAGGGGGGAGGGCTGTAACACCCGAGGTGTTGGCTTCTACTAATTGCATTTCATTTCATAAACATGTGCATCATCTATCTCATCATGCCTTTGTTACTGAAACATGCATATGCAACATTTTCCAATTGTGTATGTTTCATACTTGAGTGTTGTGAATAGTAATGGTGTAACATGTGAATGCAACCTGAGTTTCTCATACCTTGAAACATGGCAACATGGTAGTAATGTGACAAGTATAGAATGACAACAAAGTCATGCAACATGTGAAACATTGCATTGCAACATATGAGTGAATTGCTTGTTTTAGTTGCTTTATCACATGTGATCATTAGAAGTGGTATAACAATTTTGTAAAATGGTTGATCATGGTCTATTACACCTTAACTACACTTAGGTTACTTGTTGGGACATTGTTCATGTAGATCAAAATGACCAAAATGCCCTCAAGTGAAGGTTTGACTTGAATTGACCCCTGAGTCTCATAGTTTGACTGATTCAAAAGACCAACTTAGAGATCTTGCATGGTTGTACACTCTTTACAAAAGTTGTAGCCAATTTATCAAGGAACAAAAGTTGTTTTATGACCAACTCATGAAAATGTGTGGAACATGCTCAAACATGGCCCACAAGTCACATGTCCATGCTGATTTCATACTTAGCAAATTTTCTAAGTCCTAAGCGAAGTACAGTTTCGTGTACCAATGTTTGGAGACTTGTATCTCCCTAACAAAGCCAAACCAGCTCGAGCTCCAATGATAAGAGTTGTAGTTCACATGTAGATGATCAATTTTGTTAACTATGGCATGATCTAAATCATCATGGTTTAGGAGCAAATAACCGTCAAACTTTCTCTGTCAGTCACCGTGGTTGTGCTCTGAATCGCGTTTTTAGAAAACGTTCTGTGAATGTGGCCGACCAGTTCAGAAAGACAATGCCGCGTGGCGCCACCTGTCGCCACTCGCCTGAGCATGCAGGCCACGCACCGTGGATGCCCTGGCATGGCCAGCCGCGTCTTGAGCACCCCGCGCCTGCCCGACGCACTCGCCCGCCCCAGTTCGCATTTCTTCGCCTCCCACAGCGCGTAGCACCGAAGCCATCCGCCATTGCCAGCCGGACCTTCGCCCTCGCCTAGCTCCCACGTCCTGGCAAAAACGCGTCGCCTAGCTCACCTAGAGCCTTGCCGTAGTCTTCTCTACCCTCTCCACCTCACCGTCGGGTCAATCGAGCCTCGGTAAGGGCGAATCTTTGGTTTCCTTCCACCGCCGCCATGGCTGCCGTCGCCGGAGTTGGCGCTCCATGCGGCCAGCGGTCCTCATGTCCTTGCCATCCCTCCTCTATCTTGCGCTAGGTCCTAGGATTGCTGTCGAAGCTCGTAGGGTCGCCTTATCGGGCTGCGACACCGTAGCATCGTCGGAGCCGGCCGTGCCATGGCCGAGCGCCACCGTGGCCATCGCCACCCCCTCTAGCAGCGTCAATAGCTGCAATAAAGGGTTCCCCTAGGTCCGCTCGGGTGAGGCGAACGTGTTGGCACCGTTGCCGTCGCCGGAGAAGCCACCGGCGACGAACTACGCCGCCGTCCGCTCCTTTCCCCTGTTTGTCTCGCTGACGCGCGGGCCCCTCTCGTCAGTCGCCGCAGCTGAGGCGGGAGCCCAGTGTGGGCTGCGCCATTGTCTGGGCCACGCCAGCGTTGCTCGCAGGCCATCGTTTCCTCGGGCCGGCCCAACAGCAGTGAATCGATTTTCTTGTTTTTGTTGTTTTATTATTTCACAGAATTGTGCACAATTTCAAAAATGTGTAACTCCAGTTTGGTAGATCCAAATGTTATGGTTCCAATTTTGTTGAGTTCCTAGTAATGTCTAGTATTTAATAAAAATATTATATGAGCACCTATTTTAGAAATTTTGGATGAATTAAATAGGACTTTGAAATGTGTTTTTAGATGCATGCAAACTTGTTTGAATTTTATCTTGAGTTTTTGTGGTCCAAAAATGATGAAATTTTGTGGGTAATCCATTATTGCTTAGTAGAATCCCTGGTTAAAATTTTAGATCTAGTGCATGTATAGTTTTTGAGTTATAGAATTTCTTTTTATCAATGGATGGATCTTGTGTGAATTTTCATAATTTTTCTATAGATCCAGTATAGGTAAAATTTGGTGAGTAAGGTTCTTATGCTAGAATGATTCTAGGAAAAATGTGAAATCTGTTGCTTGACACTTTTCATTAGGGTTTCCTAATTATGCTAAAAATAGGCATGCCACCTGTTATTTTGGATACAGCAGGTTCTGCTTGCTCAATGGCTTTGAAAATTTTATGGTAGTCTATGTGAAGCATGAGATAGCTACTGTAATTTTTGTAGATTTTTATGAAAAGTTTTACTATATATTGCTTAAATCACCTAATTAACTAAATAAATGGGAAAAGGAAATTAAATAATTTATTTAGAAGTTGGCACTATACTTTCTGATGTTTCTTAGGTATGAAAAACAAGTTGGTAAACTTGGTTTGATCAAATTAGGCTTTTGCATCATCATTAAATAATTGAGCTAGTAACCCTGTTATTTCTAGAACAGATTCTAGGTTTACTGGAAATTGATTTGGTTAACCTAAGAATCATGCTTTGCTGTTCACCATTGATTTGTATAAAATTTCATAAGCTTTCCAGAATGTCCTCATACAAGTCATTTCGAATTGTAGAACTTTAGCTGTGATTGAATTAAGGGACTACTTGTGTGCATATGAAACTTCAAATGTTAATTTATGTATGCCTTTACTATTTCTAAGTTTGTGGTAATGTTCCTAGGTGTTAGGCCTTTAACTGAAGATGAGCATCTTTATCTTAGGTTATGCAAGTTAGGTAAGTTGATCTTGTTCTTCAAGTTAAATTAGATACCCGTTTTAAAGTGATTTGAATAGGGCTAGTCTTACTCGGTAAACGAGTGTCCAGTGATGTTTTCGGTAAACACTTACTGTGATTCATTCATCATGAGCATCATGTCATTCCTTATGCATCCATGATATTTATCTCATGCATCGGCATGCAATAGGTGTACCGGAGGGAGTAACACTGCTGGAATTCGAGGAACCGAGCGAGCAGCAGCAGCCGACACCGGAGATTTAGGAGGAGCACCCTTCAGGAGAAGTACCAGACGAGGTCGCCGTTGAGTGCCCGGATCACCGTCCTTGCAACTTTGTGAAAGGCAAGCCCCGGAGCATATTAAGCCTCCTAATTTCCAAAATGCAGTTACAGTATTATTATTACATATATTGTTGCATTAAGTTTAGGTGTTGGATGCAAACACTTGCTGTATTGGTTACCCATTCCTTGTCCAGATATTGTTACCCTGAATCCTATGTAGCTCAGGCTCATGCAGTGCTTAGCCCTGCTTAAACACGGTAGAAGTCAGGTGATTTCCTGTCACCTGCGAGATATAGGAAGATACATGTGGCACGGTTGGCTATATTTGCTATCGTGGAAAAGAACCAGTCTTAATTTGAAATGAAGACCGGACGAAGGCTTGCCGGTTTGCAGTGACTCCGTCTGTGTCGCTTAAGGACTGATTCTTGGAGCCTTTCCAATTCATGTTGAACGCATGCCTCTCTCTTAGTTGGTCGGGTCTGGAGACCGACCGCGAAGCCGAGTAGCTCAACTCAGGCTAGGAGTCGATAAGTATAAAGTACGCCTCGGAAGGGAGCCGTAGGCGTGAGTCCAAGGGCAGGTGATTTAAAAGTCCTAATCGTCCTGGTAGAAGGGTAATCCCTGAGAGCGCTGGCGCTGATCGAACCCGCGAATTTGGTTCCTGAGTTGTACCAAAGGTAACCCACAGCTACCCTTGCTAAGTATGCCAGGGTGAGAGTTAGGAATACCCCCTCAGCTGAGTTGTAATTCGATTCGAGTCGCCGTCTCTCCCGGTTAGTGAGAACTTGACGGGCTTATCTCCAATGTAGATACACTAAATAACTTAATGGTTCGGAAATGATGATATGATGATGACAGCCTTATTATACCTGCTATGGTTAATATTGATTGCTCCTAATAAGTGAGTGCTCTAGTACAGGTGCTAATCTAGTGGACAGGTAAATAATGATAAGCTTGATACTAAGTTTAAATTGGTTACTATAATCATAAGCTCTTTTATGCAACTGTGTCAAGCTAGCCTAGCTGAAAAGCCTTGCATGACCCTTGGTCTCTTTTATTTCTGGTTTTGACGGGTAAGTCTAGCTGAGTACCTTCTCGTACTCAGGGGTTATCTCCCACCTGTTGCAGATGACCAGTTCTACTTTGGTTGCTGCAAGTACTGCCTTCTCCTAGCTGGGGATGAAGACTAGACCATTGGGCGTGGTCTCTACTAGTTCTCGTACCTGATAATGCTTTTGTGGGACATGACTCAGACTTGGCAATGTAATTGAAAACTATGATGTTTTGTACTAAACTATGTTGCTTCCGCACACTCAAACTTGGTTTGTAATTTGCTATTTGAACTCTGATGGATGTAATCCGAATGCTACTTATGAAATGTTGTAACGGATGATGTGTTGTGTTGAATCACTACGATCTTGGTTTGTATGTCAAGAGTTGGTTGAAATCCTTCGTGATTTCCAGACTACCGGGATTATGGGAGCTTAAGTACAGGAATTTGATCGCTTCGGTGATTGTTTTTGTACTTATGTTCTTATGATTTGGTCGGTTCTATTACACTTATTGTTGTTAGATCAGTTATGTTCTTTTCTCCAGTCCTAGTGTAAAAATATATATGAAACTTCTTCTCTAAGTCAGCCCAATTGGCAATAGAATTGACTGGCAGTGATGAAAACCAAGTGAAGGCTGGCCCTGACAAGGATAGGGAGAAGAAACAAACTCGATGGGCCTCTTCAATAGATGCCTCGCCCAATTGTGTGAGATACCAACCAACATGTTCTATCGTGCTTGTACTATCTTGGCCAGTGAACTTAGCAAACTCTAGGAGCCTATAATTTGTGGGAAGAGTGACCAAATCATAACATTCTAGATATGAGTGTTTGTACAAAAAGGTCAGCCCTTTTGGCTTTAGACCGAACTTATTGTTCATCATCTCGGTCACCTTTAGCAACAACTCGTTAGCATGTGAATTTGGATTTCCCTGCACCTGCTGACCCATCTGTGGATTGAAATGCCATGTGCCTTGATACCCTAGATTTGGAATCATGTGAAGGGTGTTATAATCTGTGCCATAATGATAACCCTATGGAATCTCTATTTGTTGGGTCCTTTACTGGCTTGCTACTTGAAGTCTCTGATTGTAGACATCAGGATCTATTTCTCTTTGGATGCTTTGAATTGATGGTGTTATTTTTTGAGCTGATGATGGTATGTGGCTTGATGTGCCAAAATTGATCACCTGGTTCTGACCTTGCTCCACTGGCTGTTGTACATGCTGTACTGATGGTCTAGGATTATACTGTATCTGATTCATAGTAGTTCCTTGAGCTTGTTCTGATGAACCCTGAACTGCTTGGACATCATCATTACCAGCTGGTGCTGCTTCTTGATGGCTGGTACTAACTTGATTAGTCCCATGGGTCACCAGATGTGGAATGTTATAATAAGCCGGTCCAACTTGACCAATTAGAAACCCATGAATTGCTTCTTTCAAGGCGTTGTGGAATGTGTCCAAGAAAGCTCCATTATGGCTTGATATGGCATCACGAATAGATTTGTCTACAATTTCTATAAAGAAACGTCTGTCTTCAGCTTCAACTATATCTGTCTGCCCGTGTAATAGAACTCTTGGTAGTGGAAATTTCTGAACAATTGTGTTGTCACATATTTTGGTGTAGGACAACAAACATTTGTTCTGAAATTCTTCTATTGCCTTGCTGATGACATCTTTATCTCCATCACGTAGATCTTCATAATGTACCATAAGGATGTCATTGTTGTTGTGAACCGCCATGATGATTGTGTTGTCCCACCAGGTGTGCCAGAAACATGTGTCGGCACAAAATTTTGTCTCATGCCGAGGGCACACGAACAAGCCAGAAGGGTCCGCTCGATGGAGCTAGAGATCCGCCTAGCTTCAGCATAGGGATGGTCAATCCTGCACACTCCTCCTAAGATGTGCCAGTCAATTTATCCCTACAATTGACAAGGATAGGAAAACTAATATGTAATTTAAGGCGGAACATGCCGGTGTTGCCAGACAGTCCCAAATGTGCGGCTCTGAGAGCCGATGTGGAAGGAAATTGACTAAATAGTCGATTCTAGCATACTCATAAAGATAAATCAATTAAAGCTCATGGAAGGTAAATCGGTTATCGCTCAGGATAGATCTCGTTATTTAGACAAACATTAGTCAATGGCAAGAGGAAGTCAACAATGATTAGTTTATGCTGAGCCAATGGCTGCAAGTAACCAAATCCCTTTTGTATAAATGAAACAGCTCATCTTCATTTAACCATTTAATAAAGATAAATCTAATGAACATATTAGATCTCATCTATCGCGATGACTAGTGGGGCATGAGGTAGAATCATGCAGGCCGTAGAAACAACAAAAGACTAGATGACCCTAACTTATTACTAATATCAGTGGGGCATGAGGCAAAATCATGCAGGCCGTAATACAATAATAAGATCATTGGGCTAACACATCTTTCAACCTATCTTTACTTCAACGGTCTCGTGATGTGAACTGTTCGTGAAAGCACTTGATATCGGCTAAAATAGCCGATTCAGACATAGCGCATAGTTAAGGTCATGCCCTATCAGGAACAGATCTATCGAATAACGATCCCTACTCCACGGTGCTAACAGTGGGGTGTGAGGTAGAATCACATAGGCCATGATAACAGGCCATGGAACGGTTTTCACTAGCCAATAGATCTACTCAAGACAAAACATGCCTTAACCGCACACTATGCACGATCAAGATTGACATAAAATGGCCGATAAAACATAACTCATCATTTAAGATGCAGATTAGATCAAATTTAGATCAACAAACGATGGGTTAAAAAGGATATAAGCTGATCTAGATCAATCCCAATCGGGCGAGGTGATATTGTTGTAATTAAATGAATAATGGAAGCAATAAGAAATATCGATAACTTAATGAATCTATCTGAAGGAACGCCACCCTTAGATAGAGCCGATAACTTGACCTTAATCTATTTCGAGTAGTGGAGGTCGACTAGATCGATGTAGCCGTACTTGAACTAAATAAGAGTCGATAACTACCTTATACCAGAGTCATAGTGGAGGTCGACCGGATTGATGTAGCCGTCCGAATAGAAGTATAAGTCATGATGGTACTTACAGACAAGCAGTGGAGGTTGACCGGATTGATGCAGCCATACTTGCTGAAGAACTCGCCAAGATCTACTCTACTCCTACTCCTAAGGGGTGGCCGGAGCCGAAAAAGTAATTAACTTGTATTTGATTGATTATGTGTTTTTTACAATAGTCAGGGTTTGTTATTTATACCTGGGACCAACGTATGACTCCTATCTAAGCATGACTCATCATAATCTTTGGCCCTAGAGAAAACATTCCTAATTTAAGATAACTTGGACTATAATCTCTCCCTTTTTGTAGAGTCCAACATGCCTTGTCCCGGCGTTGATCATAGTCTTTGTCATTATTTGCTGGCGCTACCTGAAGAAAGCCGATTCTAGTGTTGCATTCGAATTAGCTAATACTGACCTACACGCGATTGATTCCTTGATGACATGATCTTGGGAGCTTTCAAGTCCCTATGATTCTTCTTCTAAATTTTGGTGTAAATAGTATTGCATCCACCTTGGGAGTACTAAGATGTATGCTAACTTGAAGAAGCTTTTCTGGTGGAAGAATATGAAAGCTAATATTGTGGGACATGTCGCACGATGCGACATCTGCAATAGGATCAAGGTTGAGCACCAGAGACCAGCAAGACTATTGAAGCCCGTAGATGTTCCAATGTGGAAGTGGGAAAGCATATCCATGGATTTTATAGTGGGTTTACCTCGACTCCCAAAAGGCCATGACTTGATCTAGGTAATCATTGATAGATTGACCAAGGTAGTTCATTTCATAGCTTTGAGGAATGACTATAAAGTTGAGAAGCTCACAGATCTATATGTGGATAACATTCTCAGGCTTCATGGAGCCCCTATGAGCATAGTGTCTAATTGAGGGACGCAATATGTGTCCAAGTTCTGGAAGAGTCTTCATAAGGCAATTGGGACTCGACTAGATTACAGCACTGCTTACCACCCTCAGACAAATGGTCAGATAGAAAGAGTAAATCAGATTCTAGAGGACATGCTCCGAGCTTGTGTTCTGAAGTATGGGCCTAATTGGGAAAAGAGTTTACCCCATGTAGAGTTCTCTTACAACAACAGTTACCAGGCTAGCCTCAAGATGTCACCTTTTGAGGCCTTGTATGGGAGGAAGTGTAGGACCCCTCGAATGTGGTCAGAAGTGGGAGAGAGATCGTTCTTTGTCCCCACAAAAATCAAGGATGCCAAAGGAGTTGCCCAAGTGCGATAGAATCTGAGAATTGCTCAAAGCAGACAGAAGAGTTACATAGATAAAAGGTGAAGAGAGCTTGAGTTCAAAGTTGGGGACTATGTCTACCTCAAAGTCTCCCCACTCTGAGGCACCATCAGGTTCCATGTGAAAGGAAAGTTGGCACCAAGGTATGTAGAACCTTTCCAAATCTGCCAAAGAATTAGCAAGCTAGCCTACAAGCTGGAGTTACTGGAAGAGCTAACAAGAGTACACCCAGTGTTACATGTATCCCAGCTACGCAAGTGCTTGAAGCTACTAGATGAGCAAGTACCCATAGAGGCACTAGATATATAGGACACTCTGGAGTATAGGGAGCATCCTATCCGAATACTTGACAGAGCCGAGAAGGAAACCAGAAGCACCACCATATCCATGTGCAAGGTCTAGTGGAGCAACCATAATGAACAAGAAGCCACTTGGGAGAAAGAGTCAGAACTTTGGATGCTTTACCCCTACCTTTTTGAAAGGTACGTAACACCATTAAATCTCAGGACGAGATTCTTGGGAGGGGAGGACTATAACAACCTAGGTTTTCCTAGAACCAAAAATCTGAACTTAAATTTTTTTTCTAACAAAACCCATACATGGTGAGTGTGCATACTAGGAAACCACCCTTGTAGTTGCACAAGTAGATCCCAAGTTAGCATGATTGAGCATTTGCATATTAATCAACTTGTGAGTTGCTTCTCCATGATTTAATGTGATGAAATAAAATCAAGTAAACCTTTTAACAAACTTGTTGTGTGTCTGTTGCCAACCCTTGGCATTGACCCTAATAACCTAATTGACCCCTAGTGGACCCCATAAGGATGTGCACATGCTTGGCAACACATGTATACATCCATAGGAGCCCAAGGTATAGCATAGAATGGAAATAGAAAATAGAAAAGGATTTAGAAAAAGAAGAAAATGGGAAAAGGACAAAGCAGCCCAACCTGCTTCTGCCGACCCAGCAGACGTGGCCCAGCACCTCACCCACGCCTGCAATCACAAGAGTGCAGCCACATAGCCCAGCAAGGCCCACGCCCATGCCGTGTCTTGACACAGACGCCGTCACCTTCCCCCTGCCGCTGATGGCAGGGACCCGCCTGTCATCCTCCACCTTTTCCCCTCCTCTGCTTTTTCCCCACCAAGGCAAAGCACCTTGCCGGCGAGCATCCAAGGCCTTGCCTCGCATCCCCGCCACCCATTTCTAGGCCATTGGGCATGGGTGCATGGATGGATGCCACATCCATGATCCATGGCACCCCTACACCTCCCATAGCCTGCGCCGTGCCATACTGACATTGCCACCATGGCCCTGCACTACTGACGCTGCCCCGTTCACCTTTTTGACCACTGGGTTTCAAATTGGGAGCACCAGTGGGCATGCAACCACTTTGAGTGCCCCAAAACCCTAGCCTAGGGGGTTTGATCACCCTACATGTGGCCTTCCACCTCTCCTCGCCATCCGCCAAGTGCCATAGCCACCGCCCAACTATAAGAACACCTCCTCTGGTGCCCTAGCACTCTCCCATCGCTCAATGCCACTTTGTGGCTACCCACCTACCACGCCCAAGTTTGGAGAAGGGAGGAGAAGGAGGGAGAAGGGGAAAGGAGGAGGACCTAAGCCGCCATAGTGCCACCAGAGTCACTGGAGCGGAGGATGCCACCCCGATCGACTACACCAATGTCGCAGTTCTCCCTACACTGCCCCAACACGCCACGACCTCAACTCACCACTACACCACCATCCTACAAACCCCGCCATCTCAGTGAGCTCCTACTCTGCTAGCCCGTGCTTGCCGTCGACACGCCATGGCTGCACCACCGTGTTCTCCCCCTTTGGAGGGCCAAAGGCCAGTCTTTTTGCCATTGTGATGCACTACACACACGCACACATGCACACAAGCCAAGGACTGGCCTTGCTGAGCTACTAGTGCTTAGGAATGCCAGTGCCTACACATCGCACCTACTACGGTCGCCATGGCTAGAGTCCACCATGCCACCACCCTATTCTGGCCACCTCGAGCTGGTAGAGGTAAAGAGACCACCATGATGAGCTTTGCCTCACCAAGGGACTCGACACATGCTAGGTAGAAGGAGGAGAGGACCCTCATGAGCTGCTGGCCTTGTTCTGCCTCATCGAAGCCGCTGCTGTGTTCCTACCGATCTCGACCACCTCAAAGATCAAGGATAGGCCGATGACGATCGCCACAACCTCATGAGCCTAGCCACCTAGCTGGCTGGCCTATTAGAGTTTGAGAGCCGTTGATCATCTTTGCCCCACCGGAGTCACCGTGCTCCTAAGTTGCTGGTGTTCCCACCGCTTTTGGCTACCTCATGACACGAGGAGGGGCCGATGATGTCCGCCATCACCCCACAAGCATAGCCATGTAGATGGAAGAGCCTAGGACCTAACCTGCCCCTAAGTTCCCTAGAGCTGAGAGCTCATCAGAGCTCCATCATTACTGCCACCACAGAGCAGACTCCATC
This sequence comes from Miscanthus floridulus, assembly GCF_019320115.1. Taxonomy (NCBI): domain Eukaryota; kingdom Viridiplantae; phylum Streptophyta; class Magnoliopsida; order Poales; family Poaceae; genus Miscanthus; species Miscanthus floridulus. The sequence goes on along the minus strand of NC_089580.1, from coordinate 106,128,355 downwards.
GCATGAATTGGTCACCGGTGCCTCCTTCCTTGGCCTGCTCGTGATTCTAATCAAAGGAAATGTGCCTCTTTTGGCCCCAAGCGGGCACACAACCACCTCACCGTGGCTCGTTGTCGCCTCCAAGCAGCCACCGCCATGACTAGCCCTGGTCAAGCCCCTATAGCCACACCTAGCGCCATAGTTGTGCATGCCAAAGCACAAGGAGCCCAATAGAGTTCGCCAAAGCCTCGCTGATGCCATGGGAGATCTCGCCATCAATCCTGTGTCACCACCGCCTGCCGTAGAGCCATCATCGGCCGGCAGAAGCCCTAAGATGCCACATTTGACCCCTTGGTGGGTTCATCTTGAGCCCATGATGATGATGAGCCCCTTAACTGCCTTGCTGAGCCAACATAGCATGCTGGTGCGCGAGCTCGCCGCATGGGGAGAAGGAGCCTCTGTGCCCCCATTGCCACTCGGTGCACGCGGTCCACCATGGACCCTCTCTGTGGTCCATACACCCACACCACGCAGACCACCATGAGCCGTGCTCGTGTACTAAGCCCAACAGGAGCCCAAACACGCCACGTGGCTGCCTGCCTATTTGAGACATGTCTAGACCGAGTTGGCCCAGTCTTGGCCCAACTCGGCCCAAATCCAGCCCGTTAGGCCCAGTCCGAGCCTATTCAACGTTGACTATTGACCAATCAACACTGACCGTTGACTGACCCCACCTGTTAGTGACTCAGCCACCTCGCCCAATCACAGCATGCCACGTGTCAGCGCAAGATTTTATCCTATCCTTTTTCTTTTTCAAAATATGTTTTAAAATTAGGAAATTCATAGAAAATTCATACGACTTCAGAATAATATGAAACCAGAGTCCAAATTTTTATAAAAATGAGCTCTACATCATAGGCTTTTGTTTGAGTGCATTTGGATCTTTTGAATTTCCATTGCATGTTTGTGATCATCTATAGGAGTCGCTTATCGTGCCTATATGTCTCGTTTGATAGACCTAGAGGAGCCGCAGACTAAGGAGTATGACCCCGACTACACTGAGGAGCTTGGAGATGACTTGCCAGGTGCCACATCCCACCCACCCTCATAGAATCCAATTAGACATGCTATAATGTAGATGCTAGTGCTTTACTTTTATGCAAATGATTTTGTGATAGGTTGCATGGGAGAATTGCTTGTGAGACATTACCTTGTCGCAACCTAAGCCCTTCACACCCACTATTAGGCTATACGCTCGCTTACTTACTTACTACTGCTTCTACAACACATTATATCTATGATGTGATGCTTGGTGGAGGATTGTTTGTGAGTGGTTAAGGCACTCGGTGCCCATAATGTGGTAACAATCGGGGAGGTCTTGGCGTGCATCTTGAGTGTGTGGTGAGGGTTGAGTCAATCAAGCAAGATCTTATGATGAGTTATTAGATGAGTCTTGCTAGGGGGTGTGACCTAGGCATCCCCTACGAGATGAGGAGATCCTAGGGTGGAGTGTCTTTGTGGGATTGTTGATGGTAGTTAACAACCATTATAAACCATCAATAAAACATGTATAAGGGCACAATTATGATCACCAACAAAGGTCTAGGTGTTTAAACTAACAAATTCCATGAGTTTTGGTGAATCTATATTTTCTGTAGGGTTTATCCAAAAAACCGTCAAGATGGACCTACATGTCAGAATTAATCATGCTTATCCACCACAAAACGAGCACTAGAAGGTTCTAGAGGACTCCAGAGGACACCACACCAAAGCGAGAACCATGGGGCTGCTAGGTGGGGCCGTCCAGCCACACCTGCAGGCCGCCTAGCCCCTATGGCCACTTGTCAGCCTACGCTTCATTATGTTAGTTCTCCACTGCCTCCTAGGTTGCATCTACGCCATTCTTTAAGTCGGTTTGATCCAAGGGCTCATGATGGATGCTCCAGCCTATATAAACAACCCTATACCCCCCCTCCCTCAAGAGATCCCTAAAACCCTAATTCATATATTTAGGATCAGAGCTAGCAATCAAGAGAAGATTAGTCCTCCATTGGATCTAGTCTTATAAATAGAATAGTGCGATAGAGAGTGAGGGAACAGTTTGGAGGAGGTGCCGGCCTATTGGTGCTCTCACTACGGCTTGTACCTTGGCGGATCCAAGTTCTACTTGATGTTGCTTTTTAGATTTCTCTGGTAATCAACTTCTGATTCATGTAAGTAATTGTTTATATTGTTCATCAGGATCACGACTCTCTTTTGAGTGATTTAATCTATAGATGCTCTAGGTTAAATTATTAATCGTAAGTGTAAGCGTGGTGCTTAGACTTGGGTTAATCATGGAGGCCCCCTGCATTCCGAAAGGTGGTAGATCACATTGGTGACATAAGTTCTATATAGCCTATACTATATAGCTTCATTGATTCTTTGTAGTCCACCTCCTGTCTATAGGCGCACGTAAGATGTGGTTGCGAAGGAAAGCATCCTCTGCTAGTGTCTTTCCCTAGTAATGTCCGCAGTTGAATAGTAGAAGACATAAGTTTACCCAAGTCAGAACTAGAGAACCTTAGTTATCCTCTCTATGCTCCTATTTATCCTAACCTTGTTGCTACCCCTAGTTAAGTTGGATAGTAGTTAGTCTCACACATTTTTCTGTGGATACGATACTTGGAATACCTCCGAGTGAAAGCTACAGCAGTATTTGTGAGCTTGTAGATTTATCTATATGCATTAAAATATACCAACAGGGATGAAGCCCTGGGATGGAGGTGCCGTCGAGGCACGGGGTGTTGGTTATCCCCGTTGAGAAGGTATCCTGTTTGGTACCCCTAAGGACTAGTATGTTGAGAGAACTGTATCATAGGACCCTACATACACACCACTCGCTCCTGAATGGGCGAACAATGGTGAAAGGTCCTAATATGGCTAGAGGGGGTGAATAGCCTATTTAAAAATCTACAAGATCACTTGAGCAAATTGATTAGTATAACAAATGGTAAAATGCAAACTTGCTCTAGCTCTAAATGGGTTGCAAGCCACCTATTCCAACAATTCTAGTTACTATGATCACTAGGCACACAATCGGCTATGTCACTACTCACTAAGAGCTCTCAAACTTGCTACACTAAAGAGCTCCACTAGATGAACTTAAGCTATAATAAAGAGCTTGCTACAACTAGTTTGCAGGAAAGTAAAGGAGTGAGTACGGTGATTATACCACCACATCAATGAGTGAACCAATCACAAGATGAATACAAGTTCAATCAATGGGAGAATACCAAAGGGCAAGAGACAACCAATTTTTCTCCTGAGGTTCAAAAGCTTGTTGGCACGCTAGTCCCCGTTGTGTCGACCAACACATGGTGGTTTGGTGGCTAAGAGGTGTTGCACGAACCTCATCCACACAATTGGACACCGCAAGAAGCTACCCACCAGTGAGGTAGCTAAATGACACGAGCAATGCACTAGAGTTGCCTTTGGCACTCCACCTAGGCACCAACCCCTTCCCCAAGTTGCAAACTTTTTCGCGTTTCGTTCCACGACAACTTAGAGCAACTTTCTGCAAGTGATGCTAACTCTCAAAGTGTTTTCTCAAAACATGTTAGAGCCAAGTTAGCAGTTCTCCAAACATTTTCAATAAATATTTTCACTTGCCCTTTCAAGTGCACTAGGCCTAAATGCAATGCATGAAATCCAACACCTGGTGGCACTAGATGACCGAATTGTCTAGTTAAGAACCCCTCTTAATTATACGACCATCTACCCTAAATGTGGTCATACTCTCTATAGTGTATTGACCACTAAAACAAAACCTATCTTATACCTTTGCCTTGATCTCCTTGGTTTTGTTTTTCTCTTTCTTCTTTTCTAAATTGAGCACTTGATCATCATCACATGTGGCCACCTCATCATTTCATGTGATCCTCACCATCTTTTGAGTGCCACCATGCTCCACGCATGGATTGCACCAACCTAGCTCATATCATAGCTCATGACAAAGGTTAGTGCTAGGTTTCATCAGTTATCCAAAAGCAAACTAGGGCTTTCAATCTTCCCTTTTTTGTAATTGATGACAACCTATTTACAAAGATATTCAATTAAATATTTTTTATTCATGCTGCTTGCCCAAGCATATTACCATGTGTAAAAATTATGGACAAGTTTCATCAACCCAAATTGGTAGTATTAGCTCCCCCTACATATGTGCTAAGAGTTTGGATTTGAAAGCTTGCACACATGCATGGAATAGAAGTTTGGGAGAGTAATAGCTACCAAATGATGCTAAGGTGTAAAGAATGGACCTTTGAAGCATGATACCAATCGAAGTTGCCATTTGAACACCATCTTTAGCACCATGATTAGTTAGATAGCACTTACAAAACACAAACACTAGATACCTCATGAGATCAACATTATAAGCAAGCTCTAGTACCACTTGTAAAACATGCAAGGCACATCTAACTATCATCCTATGCGTGCTAGTTTTCATTTCATCAATCATTTTCTACAATCTAGCATACACCACACAAGCATGAATAGGGAATTGAATTTGGAACTTGTGCCATGCAAGCAAACATATGTAATGCATATTCAATGCAACATAAAAGTTTATGAGCTTGCTCCCCTACTTGTATGCTTCAAATTTTAATTGATCCCCTTATGATGTCATTTCATTTGTTTGCTCCCCCTACCTCTTACTATCTTTGTGAATTCTCTCCCCCTTTGTCAACAATTAGCACAAAAGGTGAGTTCAAATTTTAGAAAGGTTGGGGTGAAACCATGTGAAGTGAGGATCATTTTCCCAATTTGGTTCAATCTAGATCACTTGCAAAAGATATTTAACTCAGTTTAATCCAAGGGCAAGCTTCTTTGCACCTCCAAATGAGGGTTATCATGCACCATGTTGAGTTAAACACTTATAGCTCATTTTCTAGATCAAATACTAGGTTCACAAGCCCACAAACATGTCATATGCTACCACTAGATCATTTCAAGCATACAAGCAATAGTGGTACCACACAAGCATCAAATTCATTTTATTTTCATGAATGAGCCTAAGACATGATAGGAATAACTAGATGCACTAAACAAGTCCTTAGCAATGGATGAATGACATGTCAATCAACTTTACCTTGCTTGCTCGATGGAGAGGCATGTCATATAATGGGGGTGCATCAACACATATTTGAGAAGTCAAGTATGTTCAATTCATTCCTTAGCTTGCAAAACCTCTTCTCATCAAGTGGCTTGGTGAAGATATCGGTGAGTTGATCATCGGTGCCCACACTCTCAATGCAAATGCCCCCTTTTTGTTGGTGATATCTTATGAAATGATGGTGGACATCTATGTGCTTCCAATCATAGATTGATACATCTTTTGATCCACCATATTGTCACTAGCATCACTATCCAAGCTTACATTTGTCCCCATTGATGTACTAATAGCTTTGCTCTGATCCATGCCAAACTTCTTGAGCATGTCTTTGATGTACTTGACTTGACTCACAAATGTGCCATTCTTCATTTGGTTGATTTGAAGACCAAGGAAGTAACTAAGCTCTCCAATCATGGACATCTCAAACTCACTTGCTATCATCTTTCTAAACTCCTCACAAAAATCTTGATTGGTTGACCCAAATATGATGTCATCAACATAGATTTGCAATACAAACAAGTCATTGCCAAGCTTCTTGGGGAAGAGAGTGGTGTCAACCTTTCCCATCTTAAACCCCTTAGAGAGTAGGAAATCCCTCAATCTCTCATACCATGCTCTAGGTGCTTATTGCAATCCTTACAAAGCCTTCTTCAATGTGTAGACATGGTTGGCCTTCTTCTCATCTTCAAAACCAGGAGGTTGCTCAACATACACAAGCTCATTGATGTACCCATTGAGAAATGCACTCTTCACATCCATTTGGTACAACTTGATATTGTAGGCACAAGCATAGGCTAACATGATCCTAATTGCTTCCAATCATGCAACCGGGGCATATGTTTCTCTAAAGTCAAGACCTTCAACTTGAGTGTAACCTTGAGCCACTAATCTTGCGTTGTTCCTTACAACTATCCCATCTTGATCTTGCTTGTTCCGAAAGACCCATTTGGTTCGAATCACATTATGATCCTTAGGCCTCTCATCTAACTCCCATACTTGATTTCTTGTGAAGTTGTTTAGCTCTTCATGCATAGCATTCACCCAATCAATATCCAACAAAGCTTCATCTATCTTCTTTGGTTCAATGGATGACACAAATGAGAAGTGCTCATAAAATGAGGCCAATCTTGATCTTGTTTGCACACCTCTTGAGATATCACCAATTATGGAGTCCAATGGATGATCTCTTGCAACATTTGTTGGTTGGAGTACTTGCACTTGATTGCTTGCATTTGATTGATCACTTGGTTGAGATGATGAACTAGCCACTTGTTGATCTTGCACTTTGTCATCACTTGCACTAGCTTGACTTTGATCATGAGAACCACTAGCTTGCACATTTGAGTTAGAGAGCACTTGATTCTTGTTATCTTCAACATCAATTACTTCTCTAGGCCTTATTTCACCAATGTCCATATTCTTCATTGCTTTGACCAATTGAGTGCCTCTCACATCATCTAGATTCTCATCTTCCTCTTGGGAACCATTGGTTTCATCAAATTCCACATCGTGAACCTCCTCAAGAGTACCACTAGCCAAATTATAAACTCTATAAGCCTTGCTAGTAGTTGAGTAACCAAGCAAGAAACCTTCATCATATTTCTTCTCAAACTTGCTCAATCTTGTGCCTTTCTTCAATCTGTAGCATTTGCAACCAAAAAGCCGAAAGTATGCAATGTTGGGCTTTCTATAATTCAAGAGCCCATATGGGGTCTTCTCCTTCAATGGATGACAATAGAGTTGGTTGCTATAATAGCAAGCCATGTTGATTGCTTTGGCCCAAAATGAATGACACACATTGTACTCACTCAACATTGATCTTGCCATGTCAATCAAAGTTCTAATCTTTGTTTCAACTAGGCCATTTGATTGTGGAGTGTATTTGGCCAAGAATTGATGCCTAATTCCAAAGTCATCATAAAGCTCATCAATTTTTGTATTCTTGAACTCACTTTCATTATCACTTCTCACTTTCTTGATGGTTGTTTCAAACTCATTGTGAATTCTCTTGATGAATGTCTTGAAGATTACAAACACATCACTCTTGTCAACAAGAAAGAACACTCATGTATATCTAGTGAAATCATCCACAACCACAAATCTATATTTGTTTCCACCAATGCTAGTGTATGTGTTTGGTCCAAATAAGTCCATGTGCAATAACTCAAATGCCTTAGATGTGTTCATCATGCTCTTTTTAGGATGTGTGTTACCAACTTTTGCTTTCTGGCTTGACATGCACTACAAAGCTTATCCTTCTCAAATGTGACATCCTTCAAGCCTCTAACTAAGTCATATTTGATCAACTTGTTCAATTGTTTCATTCCAACATGACCAAGCCTTCTATGCCATAACCAACTCATGCTAGACTTGGTGAGCAAACATGTTGACAATTGAGCTTCTCTAGCATTTAAATCAACCAAGTATAGATTCTCATATCTAAATCCTTTGAATATCAAGTTAGTGCCATCTACACTTATGATCTCTACATCATCCACACCAACTATGCACTTGAAACCAAGATCACACAATTGAGCTACCGACAATAAGTTGAAGTTCAAGCTCTCTACTAGTAGCACATTGGAAATGCTCAAATTATTAGATATTGCAATCTTACCAAGACCTTTGGCCTTGCCTTTGCCACCGGTCATGTGCTGTGTCCACCCACTATCAAGCACCCAATGCCTTCCTCCGGCTTTATAGTTAACCTACAAAAGAAGATCAATTTTTTTAGGTACCTAAACTTGCTTGGGTCCTTGAAGGTTAGTTACCAAGGTCTTTGGTACCCAAATGGCCTTCTTCTTTGGGCCTATAACAGAACCGACCAATTTATAAGAACACAAGTACAAAAGCAATCACTTGAGTGATCAAACTGTCATACTTGAACCCATATAAACCCGGTAGTCCAATGAAACCATGAAGGATTTCAAACTAACTCGCATACAACCAAGATCGTACATGATCCAACATAACATGCCACATGTTACATCCATTTCACAAGTAGTTCACAAGTATCTCGCATACATCGGAGTTCACATAGTTATTACAACACGAGTTCACAAATAGCGGAAGCAAAGTCGTTTGAAACCATCACACACACATAGTTCAAATACAAGCCAGTTCCATAGTCATATCCAGCAAAAGCATAATGATAAGATAACATAGGAGATCATGCCCGTGATCTAGTATTCATCACCAGCAGGGTGGAGACAATACTTGTAGTAACCGTTATAAAGCATGTCATCGGCAACAAGAGGGAATAAACCCTGAGTATGAGAATGTATTCAGCTAGACTTACCCATCATAAACCAAAAATAAATGACACCAAGGAGTATGCAAGGCTTTATCGGTGGATCTCGCTGGACAACCATTTTTCATAAAAGCTTTAATGATACAAGAGCATAATTTAAATTTTGAGTTAAGCAGCAAGTTACCAATATTAAACCTGTCATCTAGATTAGCACCTGTACTAATGCAAGCACTTGATTAGGATTCACACATTAGTAACCATATCCGGTGTAACATTGTAACATCATCATCATCATTATAACCATCAAGTTCAATTAGGTGTTTCTACGTTGCTGCTGCTTAGTCAAGTTCTCACTATCTAGGAGAGATGGTGACTCAAATTGATTCCTACCCGGCTGGGGAATTATTCCTAACACACACCCAAGCAACTTGATCAGTGGTCGCCTCGGGTCACCTTTGGTACAGCTCGGGAACTAAATTCGTGGGCCCGAGCAGCGCTGCACTCTCAGGGAGTCCACTCTGCCAGGACGTCAATCTGCCCTCGGACTTATGCCAATGGCTCCCTACACATCCTTACTACCACCAGAGTGCGCACTTTCACTTCTCGGCTTCTGGCCTAAGTTGAGCTATCAGCTTCGTGGTCGGAACAAGTTATCCAGCCAACTAAGTGATAGGCATGAGTTCAACATGACATGAGGACATACAGAGAATTGGTCCTTAACCAACATAGACGGGGATAGATCCACACCCAAGACATACATGCCTTGTTGCTTCTCCATCAACATCTCGCCCGGTCTCCATTCATTATTAACACATGGTTATTTCGATGATAGCCAACCATGATCAGATATCATCCTATCTTGCAGGTGACTGGAAATCACCTGACTTTACCGATCTAAGCATGGCTAAGCATTGATTCGCTCCTAGAACAAAATAGGATTTAGGGTACATTTACTGGACAAGGAAGAGATAGATATGCAATAAGTGTTTGCATCCAACTCCTAGAACTTAATGCATCAAACATATAAAGATACTCAAAGTGACATTTTGAAAACATAGGAGACTTATAATGCTCTGGGGCTTGCCTTTTAGGAAAGAGTAAGGTTGGTGATCTAGGCACTCAAGCAGTTCTTCTTTGTTGACTCCTCCTTCTAGGTCCTGCACCTCCTACTCCTAAACTAGCTGTTGCTCCTTCGGAAGTCCTTGTTCGAATTCCAGAAGAGTGACCCCCTCCAAAACACCTATTGCATGCATATGCACAGCATGAGAGTCATGAATGCAAAAGAGATGGAAGGTGATAATGAAATGTAAAGTCATATAAAGATGGACACATGAATGACATGGTGATACAAGATTAATATTTACTTTACCGAGTAGGTGCATATCTCTTCTTGAAAACAAGAACTGCACACTCACCAAGCTCTAACAACCTAAGGTAAAGTTGTTCATCATCAGTAAGAGGTCTAGCACCTGCAACTAACAACATATCTTAATCATCCTAAGCATCTAAATCATCACATCAACTCATATAAAGCAATCAAGTCATTCACTGCATTCAATAGATTCAGGGCTGTAGACAGCAACTGCTAGTTTAATTCATAACTGGAGTTGTAATAACCCAAAAGACATGCAACAAGACAATCTAGAAAGCTTATGAAGTTAGCTACAATTCCTCTTTAACCATCTCCACATAATTCCTAAGTTAATAGGGTCAAACAGTCACATTTCTCAAATATGGTCCAAAAATTCCAAAGGAAAAACTAGTTCTGAAGACCAACTTTGAACAGTCATAACTCACAAACCATTTGGCCCAATGCCATGAAAATTTAACATGAGCTAGTTAAGTGAGTTATCTACAACTTTGTTATAGACAAGATTCATAGCAAACATCATCTTCACCGTGTAATTTGCTTAACTCTAGAATCTGTCCAGAAAAGTTACTATAAATGAATTTTAGGAAAAATAATATTTCACTACAACAAGAATGGAACTTTGAGCACCACCAATGTTACCAACAGTTAACATACATCAAATGAGTACTAGAAAATATAGTGGTCATTCCTAAATAAATTCTTTTCAAGCCTTTGAACAAGTAAATTATACAGTAAATTCCACAAAAAAATATAGTAGCTTATATAAGTCCTCAATAGGCTACTGTATAAATTTCATAGCATTTGAATAAGTAGAACATCCTATGCAAAAATGACAAGCTAGCAGGGTTAATAATAACATAAATAGGAAATCTTAGTGAAAAGTGTCAAGAAATAGATTTCATATTTTTCTTAGCTTCATTATACCACCAGAACATTGTGCAAAAAGTTTCACAATTATATCTTACATACTTTGACCACAATAAATTCTGCAAGAAGATAGCATTTAATCCAAAGAAATCACTAACTCAACATACAACACCCCAAAAATCATGAGATTTCTACAGCAGCACTTATAACTCTAGAATAGCCTCCCATAAAATTTTTAGATCGAAAGGAGCAATACAACACCCTAAATAAAAGAGATAAATAAAAACATTGAAATTTTTCCACTTAACACTATCATATTATTACACTATCTGGTAGATCTACTCACAAGGATTCCAAAATGTACTCATTTACATTTTTCTAATTTTTCTATGAATTGATATGATTTTTACAAAGTTCAAACAACATTCTTGAAAAGAATTACAATTAAAATCTAAACCTAAGTCGCTGACACGAGGGACCCAGAGGTCAACGGGCCCACCCTTCAGCCGAACAGAGACAAGGGAGGAGGTTTGACCGACGCTAGCTCATCGACGGTGAGCTTTCCAGTGAAACCGACCCCACCATCATGATCCTCTCATCTTCCCACGTCAATTGGTGTAGGAGGTTGAAGCGCGGACGCACCAGAGAGGGCTCGTCGTTGGCCATGGCAGCACGGCGGCGCTGCATGGAGGTGCGCTGGACGTCTCTGGCCATGGTAAGGCCCTACAAGGGGCGCTAGTGTTCCGTGGTGACCACGCAGACCTAACAAGGCTACCTAGGGTTTGGTTGGACATGCCGACGGGGTTCGTTCATGTGTGTGGTAGTTTAGCGACGAGAGCACGGGCACGGCGATGTTAGCCGTCGTTTACAGCTTAAGCGAGACTACGGTTCGCTGTAGGGTCACCCCGATGCTAGGTTACACCCGAACCTAGTGCTAACATGAAGAGGAAAGGAGAAGGAGCAAGGGAGCAGAGTAGCGGTGAGCTCACCGTGATGGCAACCATGGAGACAGTGACTCCGACGAGGACAAGAACGGCGAATTCGCCCTCACCGTGGCTTGCCCAGCCATGCAACTATGTTGAGGATGTAGAGAGGAAGACAACGAAGCTATTGGCTGGCTAGAGGAAGTAATGGTGCGGTGGTGAGGGAACTAGGCGGTGGCAGAGCTTAAGGCAATGGCAGTGATGCCGCTGCGGCTCGCGCGCGGCAGCGAGACGATACGGATGAAGCAAACGAGGGCAGCAGCGCATTGTGGCAGCTTTGTTGCCCCTCTAGCCTGATCGGTGGACCTAGTGCCAGTGTATGGATGCCACACGACATGCGCGACCAGCTCCTAGTTGGCCACGATGGCCAGGCCAAGATGGCCTTTAGGCCACCATCAGTTATCTGACAGCGCATATTCACCCCCTCCTATTTCCTAAACCGTGACACTTCGTGATCAACCAATTGCACTACATGATAGAGCTAAGTGAGTACTCCAACATTGCCAATACCAGCTTAGTCTAGATCGCTGCGGTTTTGAAACTATAAGGCACCAAAGTCTCCTTCATGAAATCTGAAAATCAGTGCAAGACTTAGTAATTTTTGTCATGTTTTCAAACAGCACTGCATTGATTTTGTGAGCCAACTCCAAGCATGTTAGGAGCTGAATTAGCCTATGACCCAAAAATAAAAGTTGTTACACTAATTGAGTTCTACAACTTTTTTTGGGTGCACATCCATGCAAAGTTTCTAAAGTGACGTTCAACTCCAGTCAAACATGTAACTTGAAATTGATGATTTACACTATAGCTATGACTTAGAGATCAAACTAGCCTTAGTCATGAATACCAAAGTTGTTCCATGTGATGTTCTAGGCATGTTTAAGGTGTCTTAGTGATCAACATCAACCATTTGCACTTAATCACACATGATCATAAGTGTACACATATTGGAAACATAGAATAACAAGGCATGTTTCAAATTTATGTTTCACAAGTAAATGCTCATACATGAATGCATGATGCTTATGCTCATGCAAATGCAAGTGCAATTATGCAAGCCTAACACCTAGGGTGTTACTGCGCCCACAATTGGAGTACAAATGAACTTAGCCTTTACACCATTGGCACCCTTAACAAGCATGTAACAAGAATCAAATTATTGGTGTTTTGAGTAACCACCAACGAGTAAATTTCTAATATTGTGCATCTGGCTCGGATGGTGTGCTTAGATGACACTAGGTTTATACTGGTTCGGACAGAATGTCTGTACTTCTAGTTCATAGCTGCTGCTCATGTTACTAGCACTGAAAGTTCATAGTAGGGGTTATAAATGGGCGAGAGAGGGATAGGTCCCAAGTCTCTAATGGAAAGAATGAATGGGTGTCAAGATCTCAATCACTGCTCGGCTGTGTGCTTGTGTGTTCATATTGGTTGATGATTAGATTGTTCAATCGTTGGTCAGATGAGTCCATGCCCCATATGGGACGCCCTGCCTTCCCTTTTATAGGCCAAGGGAAGGCATGAGTTAGAGCAGAGGGAAAGAGAAGAACTAGAGAAAGCCAAAGGACTTCAGGATCTCTAGGTCCTTCTCCTTCATGCGAGTCCCTCCGATCCTATAGACGTCAATAGGGATGGCACCACATTGTGACCCTGTCCATCACTGGTGCCATGCGCAGGCGTTGTCTGCCGGTCATGGCGCTCCACTCCATCCTAGTAGACATCATGGTGAACTGATGCACCTGTCAGTGTTCATATGAGGGTTAGGCAGAACAGTACCGGTACACCCAATGCTGTTCTTGATGTGAACCCTCAGGTATGGCCCATCGTGGCCACGGGTTACATCGAGGCATGCCAGTCTCTTCCCTAGTGTTAGGGTTTTTACCCAATCCCATACACCTGGACCTAGAGTGGTTGGCGATGGTATGGGACCCTGTTGAGTGAGACGGAGCCCGCACCCGAGGCGTTGGGCGTGGTGGAGCGCAAACCCAAGGGTCGGGCAAGGTGAAGCCCACCCCCAGAGGTTAGGCAAGGTAGAGCCCATGACCTTAGGGTCAGGCAAGGCAGAGCCCGCCCCTAGAGGTTGAGCGAGGCAAAGCCTGTGAACTTGGGGCTAGGCGAGGCAGAGTGCAAACCCAAGGATTGGGCAAGGTGGAGCCCACGACCTTGGTGTCGAGCGAGGCGGAGCCCACGGCCTTGGTGTTGAGTGAGGTGGAACCTGCCCCAAGAGGTCGGGTGAGGCAGAGCCCATGGCCTTGGGGTCGGGTGAGGTGGACCCGTGGCCTCGGTGTCGGGCGAGGCAGAGCCTGCCCCAGAGGTCGGGCAAGACAGAGCTCACCCTAGAGGCTCCCTAGAGGTCGGTCGAGGTAGAGGCCATGCACTTGGGGGCTGGTTGGAGCCATAGTCGTGCTCTTGACTACTTAGATGAATTAATGTTGATGACCATTAGCCCCTCCTTTTCGGGTACCCTAGTATTGGTCCCCGACAGTAGCACCTAGAGGCTTTTCTGAGTGGGAGGACTCTGAGGGCCTTGGACTTCTTTTGTCACCCATGGTGTGATCTAGGGACAGTGATTCCCTTTTGTTGAGGTCAGACCCCTCGGGGGTATAGCCATAGATTTGGTGGGTTGGAAAAGGTCTTTCCTGATTTCAACCCCTATGGGGGTCTGTCGTTCTACGACCGTGCGTTCAGTCTTTGTGCGAGTTCGACTTTCCTTGAGCCCCTATTCGTAGCAGGGGTCCTATCGAGGATCGACTCATCTTTGCAATTTTCTTCCCTCAAGAGTTTTTTCTGATAAAAACAGAGGGGCCGAGCCATGCCATGATTTTCTCCAATGCACGAATCATGGTGCTGGTGAGCTATTAATGGGCTAGTCTGAGTGGGGCCCTGGCATCTAGTTAAAGGGGATCCGGCTTGGGACAGCTTGGTGACTGACTCTAGATTCTCAGCGGTCAATCCATATATTTCTCAGGTATGTTCGACCGGTCCTGAGGGCTCTCTACCTTTCTTTGAGGAAAAACCATGGATCGCAACCGGTCGAGACTCAAACATGGGCTAGGATGCCTCAGCACTTGTGCGCCCAGGTACTAGATGCTAGCGGGCCCATCCCTTTCCACCTCTCACTCTAAAGGTGCATAGAGCGGTTGTCGAACCCATTGATGGACCAACCTATGACCAGATAGGCCATAGAGGTGTTTTTAGCTCCGTATCCCTTTACCGATGATGGCTCGTGGCCCATTCAGGAAAGCAAAAGATCCCGTGAGTTTTCCGAGCGAACGGATAGAGGTTGCATGCACGCATCCCATGGCGAGATGTGGTGGTAGATCGTGGTAGGCGTGGAGATCTAGGTAGGTGGTTGGTTTCCTTGCACCCATCGCCCCAATAAAACCAAAGGGTTAGCCCCCCAAGTTCCATACCTTGCATCCTTGCCTCTGCAACCATGACCGCCGCAACCAATCGCTTAGTTTTCCTACCTTTGCATCTCTGCCACCGTTTGAGCTCGCATCCATCCACCCCCATCTCTAGTGGATCCGTGGTGCCGTTGCAACATCACCTTCCAGCACTTTGATGGCCTTGTCCATCGTGGTCTTCTCCACGCATGGACCATGGCCGAGGAGTGGCTGCTACCCAGCGAGGAGGACTTGCCATCACCGCCCGATGGTTATGTGGTGTCGTTCGCCCACTTCCATGAGCATGGGTTCGGAACCCCTGCCCACAGATTTCTTTAGGGGCTGCTGCACTACTACAAGATCGAGTTGCAGCATCTCAATCCCAATGGCATCCAGCACATGGTGGCATTCATTGCGCTATGCGAGGCATTCCTAGGGATCAGCCCCACTTTGATTTATGGAGGTACTTCTTCGCCGTCACCCTCTAGAAGAGGAGGGAGAAGAGCTATAGGCAGGAGCTACACATGCCGATGGGGTGCTCCAGCATCCAACTCTAAAATAATTAGGTTGGCGAATACTCGTTAATGTGACTATCAACGACCAACAAGGGGTGGCACTCGTAGTGGTTCTATCTCAAGAATGACACCGCCGCCCCTCTACCGAAGTTTACTGGGCACCTAATCGAAGAGGCCCCAGAGTCATGGAGGAAGTGGGGCATTCCGGAGAAGGACAAGAAGAAGATCCGAGACCACATCACCGCCATCCACATCCTGAAGGAGAATGACCTGAGGGGGTCAGGCGTCATAGGAGCCTACCACGCAAGTAGGGTGGCATCATTGATGACATGCGTGCTCCCGCTATATGCGATGGCGTCCGAGGCATCGTTCGATGGAACGGTGCTCGCCGAGGGGATGCCCCCCACCTCTGAGATCATGCAACACATTAAAGAGGTGATGGAGCCTTTGTGGGACGACGCTGGAGTCGCCCTTGACTTCTTTTACTTGATGCCAAGGCATCCTCTGATGCGGCCAGAGCCAAGCCATGTCATCTTCATAAGTTTCCCTTTCTCTTGCCTTTTCTTCAATTGATTTCCCAACCCCTTGATACTAACTTTGAGAGGGACGGGACTAGCCAAGGGATCTTATCCTCACATATCACCCGGCGCCGTTGCCGAGGGATTTAGCCATGAGGATAGCAAATTGTGCCAAGGGTAAGCGGCTAAGGAAGGCAAAGGAGGACAAGAAGAGGAAGAGGTAGCAGAAGCTATAGGCTCAAGAACAAGGGGAGGACACCGACAATGATGATGATGACGATGGAGACAACGATGAGGTAGTTGACGATATTGAGTGGGACATCCTAGAGAACAAGGATGCACTGACAGGTATCAGTTCATCCTTGTAGGCGTTGGGACCCTTCTCGTTCCACAGAGGGGAGGGTACATCTGGGGAGACGACAGAGGTAGGCCATACTGTTGGCCTACCCTAGGAGCCAATAGAGGTGGGTGGCTCTACCGTCACGCCCGAAGTGCCAGCGGAGGTGGGCGGCTCTACCATCGTGCCCCAAGAGCCAAGGGGAGCGGGCCCCTGTGTCCAAGAGTAGGGGGTGGGCTCAAAACAGCCTCGCTCCAACGAGGAAGACCAAAGGTTGGAGGGTTTGCCCCCCAAACACATCTGATGCCCGATGGTGCTGAAGTGCATCGTTAGTTCCTCTATTTTCCCTGTTTTACTCGGATTTCATCGTGACTTATGCTTTTTGTCTCTTGTAGTGTTGGGAGGCAGTGTACCCACTAATTGAGGCGGTAGCCATCGGCTTGTGTCATGCCCATTTTGGGCAGGAGTGGCGCTAGTGTGACCACATCGTCAATCGACAAGATGCTACCCATGATGGCGCTCGTGCCCACAGTAGGATGGCTAGACGTAGGGGCTCAATGGGTGCCTTCGGAGGTTGTAGAGCAGCCAGTGATGGCAGTGATACCGCTACCGATGGAGGGGCGAATGGGGCTACTGACCGCACTCATGGCGCCGATTATGGTGGGCGCGATGCAGCCAGTTGTGACCTGGCCGATGCAGGTGGAGGTGGCTGTGGCCATGATAGACGGGTCATAGCCGGGCGCAACCGTAGCAGCGCCTAAGGCACTGGCATGACTCGTGCCATCGCCGGGCCAAGTGATGGTGCCTGGTGCAGCTAGATGGAGGGGGACATGGCCGAGGGGTCCCCGAAAGTTGTGGTGCTGGGAGAGGGGTTGGTGTCCGCACCGCTAACCCCTTCTGTTGCTAGAGGGGGCCCTCGATGAGGACATTATGGCGAGAGGGGTCGGCAGCGCTCAGAGCTAGTGGGGAGTCATCCTTGGCCCTAGCATCGGTGGGCAGCGGCTCACCTGCATGGGGCGAGCCCCTGCTTCGGTGGATGAATCCCGAGGATCTGGCGTCGATGCTTTTCTCCCTTGACGCCACCACCGAGAGCATGGAGCGGGAGAGCCTCGACTTGGGATCGCATCCATGCTTGAGGTCCTGAACCATGCCATGGGGCTACTGCACAACATCATCATTCTGTCTGGCCTGGTATTGCTTGATCCTGCTTCTTGCCCTTATCAACCTTGATATGCTTTTTGTATCCTGACCATTGTGTTCCTGTAGTCCCTCATGGCTTGCAGCCATGGGAAATCTCAGTTGCTTCATTAATAGAAGGATGCCTAGGACCACCTCATTGAGGAGGCATGGCTATGCAAGGAGGTAACAGCTCAACTTGTTCCTGCCCTACGGAGGGTGGCCAAGCTGACTCCCCTCGCCAAGGAGGTGGACAATCTTTGGTCATGGGTGGCCAAGGACTATAGAGACACAGAAGGATGACAAGGAAGCCACCAGGGTTAGGAAGGAGCAGGATGAGCTGCTCTAGAAGGACACTGAGACCCGCTAGCAGATCTTTGACCTTCTGAGTGAGGTTGAGAAGGAAAGGGACCTGAAGCTAGGGGTCGAGGAGAAGCTCATGGCCCTAGAGAAGAGGCCAAGCCTAGATGCCGCGGTGGTCACTCGACAACACAAGGAGCGGGATGAGCTACTCCAAACCATGGAGAGGCTCCGCTTAGAACATGGCATGGCTCAAGAGGAGCGTGACTAGACCTTCTAAGAGCATGACCAGGCCTACCAAGAGCGCGATAACGAGCAATAGAAGGTTGGCTCCCTCCAGGCTGAGCTCAAAAACACAATGACCCAGAAGCTAGAGGATGAGAGCATTTCTGTTGGGCTAGTCGAGGACCTCGCCAAAGCAAGGTGGAATCTTTAGGTGGAGAGCGACAAGCTTGGTATCATGAGTGCCGCCCTCAGAGTGGTCTGCGATGACCTTGAGGTGGTGCGGTCGTAGGGGACCAGCTTGCTCGTGGCCCATGCCATCGAGATCATGGCTCAGGTGCACCAGCTCGAGAGGAATGCCCTTCGCACCAGGGTTAATCAATCCTTCATGATTGCTCATTCTGATTATGGGGACAACATCGACCTAGAGATGATGAGCCACGGCTACGCTCCTGGCCATGAAGTCCATGAGCTGGAGGAGATGGAAGCGGTGGTGGCTCCTCTTTCATAGGACCTGGTGAACAGGATAGAAGACAGTTCTCCACCGGAGGGGCTAGTTAGTTAGATAGGTCAAATGATCATTATTGTAATAAGCAGACAAGTTTTGACCCTTCTAAATCATTTAAACAAACTTGTCATTTCATTTGATCATATATGTTCTTTTGTTTTGGTGTGAATGAATTTGTTTTTCCTCCCTTTTTATGTGTGAAAAAGTTGTTGATCCATTCCGACCCTTCTGTTTGTTAAAAACATAGAGTTTGAGGTGTAGGAGGGAAACTCTTATCACACTGGTAAGCAAGAATGTCGTAGCTACTAGGGCATAGGTTTCTTGTAGTTTGGCTAGCCTTACTCAGTCGTTCATTTCTGTGAACCTTGCCACTAGGTTTTTAACATGAGGAAGGGGTCGGGCATGGTGACTATTTCAAAAAGGGTGTATATATACCCTTATCAGCCCCCGAGTGAGACCTGACACCATGTTGTTGCTGGGGTCAAGTGTCATTGAAGATCAAGGAGAGGATAGCAAAACTAGTCTTAGTTTTTGCATGTACCCCCTCCCTAGGATCTGAGCTAGTATTCTGCGATCGCCCATTCGATCTCCTTATGAGTCCAACTTTCCTTGAGCCCCCACGTGTATCAAGAGTTCAGTCGAGGGTCGACTCATCTTTGTGATCGTCACCCCATCCATGGTTTCCGCAACCGGAGGGGTTGAGCTAACTTAACTTACCTCGATGGCTCGAGTGACGTACTCAGTGAACTCGCTAATGGGTATGTTCAAGTGGAATCTGGGTCCATTATTCATGATGGGTTCAGCATAGCCCTCATGTGGCATTCCACTGCTCCTTAACCTACCTCCCAGTAGATGCCCGAGTCATTCTGAAGAGCGACTTAGGTGGCCCACTGGCCTTCCCTTGATGGAGATTCTATGGGCTTGGCTTAAGGTTAGGATCGAACAAGAAGGTTAAGATGACCCTATCTGCTTCTAAGTAGGTTAGGCAAAGGCCCCTAGGGCTCATCTATGTTTTCTCTCCTGCCTCTAGTTGACGCGAGGTGGCCTTGAGCCCTTCGTGGTCCGGTCTATGAACCATAGTCAGTTGGATTGCCTAGTTAGGGTCGGGTGGCTTGAGCCCCCAGCCTCATTGGGCCCCTCCTTGATGGAGATTCCATAGGTGGGCCCCTCCAAATCCTTCCTAGGAAGGCAGAGGCTAAAGCTCGGGGTACAGGGACAAAAACTCTAATCACGCTAGTGAGAAAGAATGTCGTAGCCGCTGGGGTGTAGGTTTTTTGCAGTCTGACCAGTTTTACTCAGTGTTTGTTTTCCCACAGCTTGCCTCTAGTTTTTAGCATGAGAAAAGGTCAGGCACAGAGAATGTCTACCAAGTATACACTCTTGCTAGCCCTCAAGTGAGGCCTGACCCCCTGCCGTTGCTGGGGTCAAGGGCTTGATAGTGAAATTTATAAGAGAGAACGGTCGTAAATTTGGGGTGACCCGTCTATCAGCAGCGGCCAGAACTGTCCGATCGACTCGGGGTTAGCATAACCCACTGGGGCATCCTACTGCTCCTTACCCATCTCTTGGTGTTTACACCAAAATTTGGAAGAAGAGTCATAGGGACTCAAAAACTCCCAAGATCATGTCATCAAGGAATCAATTGCGTGCAGATCAGAACCATCTGATTCGAATCCAAAACTAGAATTAGCTTTCTTCAGATAGCGCCAGTGGATAATGATGAAGGCTATGATCGGTGCCAGGATGAGACATCTTGGACTCTACAAAAAGGGAAAGATTAGAGTCCAAGTTATCTTAAATTAGGAATGTTTTCTCTAGGTTCAAAAATTGTGATGAGTCATGCTTAGATAGTTGTCATGCGTAGGTCCTGGGTATAAATATCAAACCCCGACTATTGTAAAGGACACACAATCAATCAAATACCAATCATTTACTTTTTTCAGCTCTGGCCACCCCTTAGGAGTAGGAGTAGAGTAGATCTTGGTGAGTTCTTCAGCAAGTATGGTTGCATCGATCTGGTCTACCTCCATTGCTTGTCTGTAAGCACTGTCATGGCTTATACCTCTGTTCATACGACTGTATCGATCCGGTCGACCTCCAATGCGACTTAGGTATGAGTTAGTTATCGACTCTTGTCTAGTTCAAGTACGGCTGCATCGATCCGGTCAACCTCCACTGCTCGAACTAGATTAAGCTCAAGTTATCGGTTCTATCTAAGGGTGGCATTCCTTCAGATAGATTCATTAAGTTACCGATATTGCTTGTTGCTTCCATTATTTATTTAGTTACACCAATATCACTTCGCCCGATTAGGATTGATCTAGATCCACCTTATATCTTTTTTAACCCATTGTTTGTTAATCTAAACTGATCTAATCTACACTTTAAATGATGAGTTATGTTTTATCGGCTGTTTTACATCAATCTTGATCGTGCATAGTGTGTGGTTAAGGCATGTTTGATCTTGAGTTGATCTATTGGCTAGCAAAAACTATCCCATGGCCCGTTATCATGGCCTGTGTGATTCTGCCTCACACCCCACTATTAGCACCATGGAGTGGGGATCGTTATTTGGTAGATCTATTCCTGAGAGGGCATGACCTGAACTGTGCGCTATGCCTGAATCGACTGTTTTAGCCGATATCGAGCACTTTCACGAATAGTTCGCATCATGAGATCATTGAAGTAGCAATAGGTTGAAAGATGTGTTAGCCCCATGATCTTATTATTGTATTACGGCCTACATGATTCTGCCTCATGCCCTACTAATATTAGTAATAAGTTAGGGTCATCAAGTCTATTGTTGTTTCTACGACCTGCATGATTCTGCCTCATGCCCCACTGGTTATAGTGATAGATGAGATCTAACATGTTCATTAGATTTATCTCTATTAAATGGTTGAATGTTGATGAACTGTTTCTTTTATAATGGAGTTCGGTTACTTGCAGTCATTGGCTCAGTATAAACTAATTATTGTTAATATCTTATTGCCATTGAACAATATTTGTTTAAATAATAATATTCATCCTAAACGATAACCGATTCTTCTTACACAACCCCATGAGCTTTAGCCGATTCATTCTTATGAATATGCTAGAATCGACTATTTAGTCAATCTCCTTTCATATCGGCTCTTAGAGCCACACATTCGGGACTATCTGGCAACACCGGCATGTTCCGCCCTTAATTACTGATAAACTTTCTCTCTTTGTCAATTGTAGGGTCAAATTGACTGGCATGTCTCAGGAGGAGTGCGTAGGATCATCCATCCCTGCGCTAAAGCTAGGTGGATCTCTAGCTCCATCGAGCAGACCCTTCCCGCTTGCTCGTGTGCCCTCGGCATGGGACGAAATTTCATGTCAACACACGTTTTTGGCACGCCCGGTGGGACCCCACAATCGTCATGGCGGTTCACAACAACAAATACATCCTTATGCTACATTATGAAGATCTACCTGATGGAGATAAAGATGTCATCGGCAAAGCTACATAAGAGTTTTAGAGAAAATGTTTGTTGTCCTACACCAAAACACGTGACAACACAATTGTTCAGAAATTTCCATTACCAAGAGTTCTATTACATGGGCAGATAGATACAACTAAAGCTGAAGACAGACGTTTCTTTATGGAAGTTGTAGACAAATCTGTTCGTGATGCCATATCAAGCCAAAATGAAGCTTTCTTAGACACATTCCACAACGCCATGAAAGAAGCAATTCATGGGATTCCAGTTCGTCAAGTTGGGCCAGCTTATTACAACATTCTAGATCCATCAACCCAAGGGACTAATCAAGTTGGTACCAGCCATCAAAAAGTAGCACCAGTTGGTAATGGTGATGTTCAGGCAGTTTACAGTTCATCTAAACAAGCTCAAGATACTACTATGAATCAGATACAGTATAATCCTGGACCGTCAGTATAGCATGTAAAAAAGCCAGTGGGGCAAGGTCAGAACTGAAACAACCCCAATTTCCACGAAGGGAAATCCACAGAGTTGAAGTGTAATAAGACCATGGTAGATCATATTACCCAAATTCTAGTCAAATATCACATCCATACAACGATAACATCAGAGTACAAATAGTGCAAAATTATATAAATTATTACATCGCCGCATTGGTGTAATCAAAAGTAGCATTCATTCTGAATAGCTTGAAGATAAGATCGCTAAACTCGAGCGTAGGCATGAACCTCTCAACTGTCAAACTCCTCGAAGCTATACTCCTCAGCAGAACCTGTATGCCAAAATTTATCAGTACAATTTATACTGGCCACTCCCAACCCTATGAGCATTGCTTTGTGGAAATTGGATGCAAGTTGGATATAGTCAAAAGGAACCTATAAGGCTGGGGTTTCCTATGTATTTTAGCATATCAAGTATATAACAGTATAGTCAAGTTTTAACACCATTCCCACACATATTCCACCCATTCCCATTCCAGAGCCAGGTTTCGATCCCGGGGATCGACATACCACCATCTCCACAACATCACCATACCATACCATACCATCACTTAGTCGACAGGCCAACTCCCTCTTGGCACTGTCTCAAGGCCTGTAGCCCCTGGCTACGACCGAACACTCACTTCTAGGGGGGGAGAAAAGAAGGACTCATCTCTCTATCTAGTTTAAGCGAAACCCAAGAAAGGTCCATAGCCAACAAGTCGGCACATGTATCGATCAATCAACCATACACTCTACAGAGGTTTTACATAACTACAAGATCCGCCTTCCTCGCTGACCATCGTCAACTGGGCTAATTCCGGCCGCTTGCTAGCCTAGGATAATGCCACTCTACCATTCAGCCCTGGTACACCCCAAGTCTAGTCTGGGGTGGCTAAAACTGTGAGTCATGAGCCAGGTCCACAAGGTCTCCATGAAGTCTTGGAAGGGTGTGGGGAAAATCCTCCGCACCCCGTACCTCCCTCGCACTATCCACTATCAACCTAGCAGTAGTGGCAATATCCTACCAAGTAGTCCGGCCATCCCGCACCATATAGGGCGAGTGGTACATAAGGCTTCCCGGTGAATCTAAGTACTAGTAAGTCCTTAGGGGTGGCCAAGCCAGAATGTCTCCATTAGGGTTTCCATTTACCATGCCACCACAGCACCTCCATCCCGGGCTCCACCCGTCACAGGTTCACACCCAGGTCCACCTAATATACCATTTACCCACCATAGGTATCCATTTCCAGGGGTGCCCAGGTAGCACCCCATAGCAAGACTTGCCCCAAGCTCATCGTATACTCCAACTTGGTCGACACAACCCTCACCCTCCACACACCCAAGTCACACACGCAGCACTCTCCCCATGGTCTAGGTAACATCAGTATCCACCATGCACGTAGTATAAGCATAGTAGAAGTGTAAGTAATGAAATGTATAGTAGTAAGCGTGTGTCTAGCCTAATAGCAGGGTATGCAGGGGTAAGGTTGCATCAAGGTAAAGGATTTCAAGCAAGCATACTACCATGCAAGTCCTATCATAATATGACTGTAGCAGCAAAGTAAAGCGATAGCAGTTCTATGTTAGCCATGCGTAATAGGTGCTACGAGATTGGGTGGGATGTGGCACCTTCAGTGTAGTCGTCTCCGTATTCCTCGTGGTACTCATGATCCTCGTCCGTCAGGTTCTCCTCTGAGTCTACAACGATCGCATTATAGTCGCGTTAGTGACGTCTATAGGATAGCACAAAGAAGCAATGGAAATTCAAAAGAGCCAAATGCACTCAACCATGGGTTCATTGCATAGAGCTTGATTTTTGATGAATTTTGGTCCTAGTTTCATATTTTTCTGAGGTCGTATGAATTAGTTATGAATTTCCGAAGTTTAAATCATTTCTGAAAATGGAAAAAGGGCTGAATTAATCCTGAGCTGACACGTGTCACGTTGTGGCTGGTCCACATGGCATGCTAACGTCAGCATGACATCAGCATGACATCTTCGTCATGGTTCTGGTACTGACAGGTGGGGCCAGGTCAACGGTCAACGTTGACCAGTCAACGATCAAAACGGCCGGGTCTCAAACGGACTTTGGGTTGGGCCAGTCTCGGCCGGGCGGACACGTGGCATGCTGTGACGCAGCCACGTCATGGCCATGGGCCTCCATTGGGCCATGGTCCACGGCTCACAGTCCACGGTGGATAGATGCGCCGGTCTACGGTGGACCGCGTCTTCTTCTGGTGAGCCGCGTCCACCCCTCTCTTCTCTGTCTATGGTTCACGTGCACTGGGTTCATGCATGGGTGGCCAGCGAGGGGGGTGTTCCCCTGTTTCTCCCACGGCGGTGCTCCTGCCGGTGGTGAGCTCGCTGGTGAGCCTCCGTGGCGGTGTTGGTGTATATTTGGGGAGGGGAAAGGCTTTCCTAGGCTACGACGACTGCAATGGTGGGGTCTAGGTGGCGGCCGGGGCTCACCAAGGCATTGGCCACAGCGAACGGTGGCTCGGCAGTGCTCGCCGGTGGTGAGGTCGCATTTGCAGGCTCTCTAGTGGCTCGACTGGGCAGATGAGGGCTCCTGCGGTTTTGTGGGTGCACGACGAAGGCGTCCAGGGCTCAAGGCGAGGCTTCGGATCCCCAGGTGGCCGGTAGGTATGTCCCAGTGGCCACGGCGGCATAGTGACGACGGTGAGGCACGTGGGTGAACCACGGGGATCCAGCGGGGTAGTCACGGCGTGCGCGTGAGTTACCCGTGGTGTCAACGAACGGGATGGGAGAGTCAAGGAGGCGCCAGGTGCTCCCAGCAGTACTGGCCATGGTGGTCAGTGCTCTGACCGATGGTCGGGTGCTCGAATCAGTGGTCTGGTGCTCGGCACGGTGGTCTGGTGCTCGGACCGGTGGTCGGGTGCTCGGACCGGTGGTTTGGTGCTCGGCACGGTGGTCTAGTGCTCGGAGGTGGTCTGGTGCTCCGGTGGTGGCTGCGCCATGGCGGCGGCGTCGTGAGCGTAGCATGCGTGGTCGCTATGGGGTCCGGGGAACTTGGAGAGGTCTTCAGCGTCCAAGGGCTCGAGGATGGTCATGGTCAACGTGAGTGTGCTGTGCTAGTGTGCCTAGAGGCCAAGAATGGCCTTGGCCTACGCGCTCACGGTATGGAGTTCCATGGCCAGAGTCGCAAGGTCCGGCGGCGAGCAGGGGAAAAATCGAGGGCTCACCATGGGTGCTGTGGAAGAAGGGATGGCAGTGCAGTGACGAGTTGTGGCCGTGTAGCTCCAGAAGCAGTGCCGTGCAGTGCCGACCCACGACCGAGATGACGACAACGGCGTCGCCGTCGGCTCCGATGACTTCGGCAGTGCACGGGGGCTCTGATTCTCCTCTCACGGTCCCTTCACGGCCCTCTTCTCTCGGTGTGGTGCGGTTGCTAAGCCACCAAGCAGCGGTGGAGGCTGAGGGAGAGGCTAAGGCACCGGGCATGAGCAGCGTGCGAGCTGGCTTTATAGCCGAGTGCCACGCCTCCCATGGCGGATGGCATCATGCGGTGGAGGCATGTGCATCGCATCAAACGGTGATGCGGGGTTACGTGGGTGCGGCGCAAGGGGGCAGGATCATGCCCCAGGCGTGACCCCCTGGCCCGCCCCTACCACTACTGTTGGGCGCCGGTCACGTAGGCGATTGAGGCATGGGTGAGGAAGACAACACTGTAGATGGGGGTGGCTGACATGCGGGGTCTAGCAGGCAGCGGCTGCGAGCGAGGTAGACGGGTGCGCGGGTGATGCGCTGGGCCGGCTCATGGGCCGCGTACGTGCGCACGCCGGTGCAAGGTGGGCGCGGTTGGGCTGGCTAGGCCGTGAAGTCGAGCAGCCTGGGCTGCGAGGCCTTCTTCCTCATTTCTTTTTTCTGTTTTCTTTTTTCTTCTTCCTTGATTTGAATTCAAATTTGGTTTGGGTATTTTGAATTCAAAATGGGTGCACCAAATTCATTGGAGTTGTTAAGCATATCATAACTCAAATGGAAATCCAAATCACACTTCGAATTAACAAAGCATGCAATACTTTATTTGTTAGAATTTAAATAAACACAATTAACTAATGACATGCCATGCTTATGTGTTAACTTGGGTTGAGGTTAGACCTAATGCATCTCTTAGGTTGGGTTTTCTATACATGACACTCATCATCACATGGGTGTTTTTTTTAAAAAAAAATTGTAGTTGGTATTTTTGGTGTATGGATTTTGGGTTGTTACAGTCCTACCCCCTTAACAGAATCTCGTCCCCGAGATTAAAGTGTAACGTACTCTTCGAAGAGGTTAGGATATCGTAGCCGGAGGTCAGACTCTTTCTCCCATGTTGCTTCTCTCTCAGTGTGATTGCTCCATTGGATCTTGCACATAGGAATAGTCTTGCTTCGGGTCTCTTTGGTATCTCTGCCTAGAATTCTGATAGGATGTTCTTTATACTCAAGTGTATCTTGAATGTCAAGTGTATCAGTTGGAACTACTTCATCGGGTATTCTCAAAAACTTGCGTAGCTGTGAGACATGGAACACGGGATGTATGCCCATCAATTCCTCGGGTAGCTCAAGTTCGTAGGCGAGCTTTCCAATCCTCTTGCAAATCTTGTATGGGCCAACAAATCTAGGGGCAAGCTTTCCTTTCACATGGAATCTGATAGTTCCATGTAGCGGGGATACCTTGAGATAGACGAAGTCCCCCACATTGAACTCAAGTTCTCTTCTCCTTTTGTTAGCATAGCTCTTGTATCGACTTTGAGCAATTCTCAAGTTCTCCTTCACTTGAACAACTCCTTCTTCGACATCTTGAATCTTGGCGGAGTCAAAGAACGATCTTTCTCCCAGAATTGAGGACCACGATCAGATACAATACTAGAGGGAGCTCCATGCAGTCTGAGAATATGCTCAATATATAGATCTGCTAGTTTTTCGGCATTGGTCTTGGTCTTTACTGGTACAAAGTGAGCAATCTTGGTCAAGCGATCAACAATCACCCAGATGGAATCATTGCCTTTATGTGAACAGGGCAATCCAACTATGAAATCCATGGATATGCTCTCCCACTTCCACTCGGGAACGTCAAGAGGCTTTAGCAAACCTGTAGGCCTTGATGTTCAGCCTTGACTCTATTACAGGTGTCACATTGTGCCACATGTCCTGCAATGTCTATCTTCATGCCTTTCCACCAAAAGTGTTTCTTCAAATCTTGATACATTTTTTAACCTCCAGGGTGGATACAGTACTTAGAATCGTGAGCTTCTGATAGAATTTCCTCTTGTAGCACTAGGTTAGATGGAACACAGATTCTGTTCTTGAACTAGATGGTTCCTTGTTCATCTTCATGGTGGTTGGTCTTATAGCCTAGTTTCATCAGACCACGGAGATATTCGATTTCTTCACAATCTTTTTAAGCTTGACGGATGTGTTCTATGAGATCATACTGTATGCGGAGCTCATTCAACAAGCCGTGCAGTAGTATCTCAAGTTGGAAATCCTCAATCTCTTCCTTGAGCTCAGGTGGTATGGATTCAGTGATCAAAGCGTGACAGTAGCTCTTGCGACTGAGAGCATCTGCGACTACATTAGCTTTTCCCAGATGATAGTGAATTTCTAGGTCATGGTCCTTGATCAACTCTAGCCAACGGCATTGCCTCATATTCAAATCTTCTTGAGTGAAAAAGTACTTCAAGCTCTTGTGATCCGTGTAGATATCACACTTGTTGCCTATCAAGTAGTGCCTCCAGATCTTCAAGGCATGCATAACTGCTGCTAACTCTAGATCATGGGTTGGGTAACGGTTCTCATGTTCTTTCAACTGTCGGGATGCATATGCTATTACTTTTCCATCTTGCATCAGTACACACCCAAGTCCTTGACAGGATGCATCACAATAGACTACGAAATTTTTGCTGATATCAGGCAATGCTAGCATAGGAGTTGTGGTAAGCTTCTGTTTCAATTCCTAGAAGCTTTGTTCGCACTCGGGCGTCCATTCAAACTCCTTAGTCTTCTTTAGAAGGTTTGTCATTGGACGGGCTATCTTGGAGAAATTCTCAATGAATCGGCGATAATATCCAGCCAATCCCAAGAAACTTCTGACTTCTGTCACATTATGGGGTTGATCCCACTCTTTCATAGCTTCAATCTTGGCTAGGTCTACTGCGACACCTTCAGCTGATAGTACATGGCCTAGGAAGGCAACTTCCTATAGCAAAAACTCACATTTGCTAAACTTTGCATAGAGCTGATGTTGGGCTAATTTCTCGAGCATAGTTCTCATATGATGTTCATATTCTTCAGCGGTGGGTGAATAGACAAGGATGTCATCAATGAATACCACCACAAACTTATCCAGTTCATCCATGAAAACCTTATTCATCATGTTCATGAAGTATGCGGGAGCATTCATGAGTCCAAAGGACACCACAGTGAACTCAAACTACCCATACCTAGTCACAAAAGCTGTCTTCAGAATATCACTTTCTTGAATCTTCATCTGATGATAGCCAGATCTGAGATCAATCTTGGAGAAATACTTGGCACCTCGAAGCTGATCAAGCAGATCATCAATTCTTGGCAGGGGGTACTTATTCTTGATGGTGACTGCGTTCAAGTTCTGGTAATCAATGCACATTCTCATTGAACCATCCTTCTTCTTAACAAACACAACAGGGGATCCCCAGGGTGAAGCACTGGGTCTGATATATCCCTTCGAGATGAGCTCATCAAGCTATTTCTTGAGCTCAGCCAGTTCATCAACTGACATGCGATAGGGTCTCTTGGCAATGGGTCCTGTTCCCAGCAACAGATCAATGATGAACTCTACATCATGGTCTGGTGGCATACCCGGTAATTCTTCAGGGAATACATTGGGATAGTCTCTGACTACTGGCACATCATGAACTGTCTTCTCCTCTTTCTGTGATTCTGAACTGGCTTTAAGGGCACATAGGATAGAGGTGGACTTTCCAGGCTAGGGTTCACATCTAATGACTTGGCCTGACGGGTGGGTCACTTGGACATATCTAGGTGAACATGATATGATACCTCGGTGAATCGTTAACCAATCCATACCTAAGATGACATCTAGGTTAGTGGAAGGTAAAAGGGTTAGGTCAGCTTTAAAGACAAGACCCTCAATGGTAAGACTCACTCCCTTACAGATGTGGGTGCATTTTAGGTCTCCTAAAGGTGAGCTGGTGATGATAGGCTTTTCATGTGGGGTTATAGGCAGGTCATGCTCTTGTGCAAACTTGGATGATATGTATGAACAAGTTGCTCTAGAGTCGAATAGAACTGATGCAGTGTTGCCATTAACTAAAAACATACCATACACCACGTCAGGGGCAGCTTGTGCTTCCTTGGCATCCAGATGGTTGAGACATCCACGAGTAGCAGATCCCTTGAGCTGAGACTTCTAAGCAGCTGAGTTCCGAGGGCACTCAGCGGCTTTGTGACCTGGTTGGCCACAAGCAAAGCAGGTGAAAGGCGTACCACCTATAGGGGTTGGCGCGGGTGCCTTCTAGTTTCCAGTGCTTGGTGTGGAGTGGTTCTATGCTGGGCGTTCATTCGCTGAGCGGGGATAGTTGAAACAGTCCTGAGTGTTGCGGTCTTGCGCATAACGGTCCCGGGTGTAACGATCCTGAGCAGGGCGGGAGTATTTGGCGTTATAGCCACCACTACCCCTACTCGATCCAGGGTTGTCATCCCTGTTGTGGCGAGAGTGCTCCCTGGAAGGTGCATCTCTGTGGAACCTCTTGCGATCACGACTACGGAGAGACTCCTCAGGCTTACGCTTCCTCTCCCTATACTCTTCTCCAGCTTCAGCATGGTCCTTCTCAATCTAGATGCAGCGATCCACCAGAGCATGCAATGTGTTACTCTCAATACCACCAAACTTTAGCTTGATGTGCGGGTTGAGTCCCATGCAGTAATAGTATAGCTTCTCCTTCTCAGAGTTCACAACATAGGAAGGGGCATAGCGAAGAAGATTGGTGAAATGAGTAGTGTACTCAGTCACCCTTTCCTTCCCCATCTTGATGTTGCGGAACTCCTCAGCTTTGGCCTCCATGATACCCTTGGGAATGTGATACTCAGTGAATGCTTCGGTGAACTCATCCCACGAGATGTTGGCAGGGTCCTCATGGGAATCACTGAAACTGTCCCACAAGGCGCATGCTGCACCTGTGAGCTGGTGTGTGGCAGCTCCAACACACTCATCATCGGTGAAAGTAGTGAGGTCAAGCTTCTTCTCCATTTCCTTGAGCCAGTCATCGGCTACAAGTGGGTTAGGGTCAGTGCCATCATAGGTAGGTGGCCTTACCTTTAGGAATCCCTCCAGCTTCCTTTGGAAGTCATTCTGCTGACCTCCCCGGCAACAGTTTGCTCCTTCAACAAGAGCTGCAAGAAGCTGGGTCTGCTGTGCCATCACTTCTGCCAGGTTTGGTGGTGGTGGTGGAGGAATGTTCTCCTTAGGTGGTGGAGTATTCTCCAGGTGGAAGGGTATCCCTCCACATCCACGGCCACGGCCATGGCCACGGCCATGGCCACGGCCACGGTTGTTGCCACCACGTCCCCCATTGGGTTCAACTGGTTCAGGGGTGGGCACATGTCCTCGATTCATTAGGCGATTAGAACAGTGGTTCGGCATCTACAACACGGATCATAGAGAATTTTGGTGTTTGTGCCATAAATGCTTATAATTCAATATGATTACATGATTTTGATGATTTAAAGAAAAACATTTACACTATCCAACACTCATTACAAAGAAGCAATAAGATCCATAAGATGCAATAAGATCCAAAACATTCATTACATGGGTTTTATTACATAGCATCATCTCCAGTAGCTACACTTAAAGATGTGCGAGAATCATACTACGCATAATGTCTCATAATACATCTCATAAGGGGTACATCATGGGGTACAACTTATGGAAGCTACTGACATGACTCATGACCATGCAGGGTCATTCTACTCTAACTTGTATACCACAGCTAGGATACGACTGTTCTTGATCTCGATCTCCTCATCAGACTTGTGAAGTCGGGACACATACTTCAAGGCCTCAGCGAGCTCCTTAGTAGGCTTGGCTCCAGGTAGGGTAGGATAGGCATCTAGGTTGAGGTGAGTCATGGCTAACTCAAACTCCTCTACCCTAGCCTTCATCTTGCTGCGAATCTCCTTGGGTAGCTGATCCCACATACCCTTCATCTCCCTGAGGCGCTTCCTATCGGACTTCTGCCAGGTCTGTTGAGTCCTCTCACACTTGTCCTGTAGGTACTCGTTCTGCCTGAGTGCCTCGATCAGGTGACCCTGGTTGCGAATGGCCTTCTTTCTGAACTCTTCTACTTCTTGAGTCATGGTCTTGTTTTGAGTCTAGATCTTCAGCATGTCAAGGTGACCCTGGTTGCGAATGGCCTTCTTTCTGAACTCTGCGGTTGAACTCAGCCTTCTTGTCGTCTAACTCTCTCTACAACTCCAAGACCTTACTGTCGAGGTAGCAGTTCCTGTTGCCTAGGTCAGCGGCTTTATCCTGTAAGTCATCAACCTCGGCTCTGTGGATTTCTTCACGGCAGTTGAGCTCATCCTGCAGCTTGGCAACTGTCTCAAGTAGACTAGCTCGCTCCTGTGCTCCCTACGAGTCTCGCTCCTGGTGCTCCCACAGAAGGGTCCTGTCCTGACATCTCTTCTACTCAAGCTGGGTCATGTAACTATCCTGCTCCAGTAGGTGGATAGTTGAGACGCGAAGGCATCTATCCTCCTCGGCAACTCTCTGTCTCCTCTGCGGTTGAACTTAGCCTTCTTGTCGTCTAACTCTCTCTACAACTCCAAGACCTTACTGTCGAGGTAGTAGTTCCTGTTGCCTAGGTCAGCGGCTTTATCCTGTAAGTCATCAACCTCGGCTCTGTGGATTTCTTCACGGCGGTTGAGCTCATCCTGCAGCTTGGCAACTGTCTCAAGTAGACTAGCTCGCTCCTGTGCTCCCTACGAGTCTCGCTCCTGGTGCTCCCACAGAAGGGTCCTGTCCTGACATCTCTTCTACTCAAGCTGGGTCATGTAACTATCCTGCTCCAGTAGGTGGATAGTTGAGACGCGAAGGCATCTATCCTCCTCGGCAAGGATAACTCTGCCGGCTGCAAAACTCTGCTCACTAGGGGTAAGGCTGAGGTCGAGGGCCTAGGGAAGTAGACAGAACTCTGTTGTCTTCAGGTGCTCATAGTGGTCCCTCATCACTCTACGAAGTGCCCTGTGGGAGATAGCTCGCAGTCCCTCCTCAACTGTGTCCTCTATGGTCATCTCGGTGGAAGCTAGAACAGAAGGTAGGGTGGTGCTAGCTGGGAACTTGACTGAGGTGACAACTTGTCCATTGATTCCTCCTTCCTGAGTTGGTTTCCCGATGCAGGTGACCTTGACAAGCTCGTTGAGGACTCCTAACGTGACGAGAACTCGGTAGAGGGTCTGTGCAAAACTCCTGAGCTCACGTAGGTCAAAGGTAAGCTTGGCGTGGTCCAGAGGTAGCGGTCCTAGAGGCGGCCAGTCGACGTTCATTGCCATCTGCATGTTTCAAGGGGACAGGTGTTAGCAGGTCAATAAATAGATAAGCCTTGCATAAAAGTAAATGCAGGGTCAGTATATAACCGAAAGAAGGGTTGTCTACGTCCTATTCTATTGTCCATTTCTGAGGGTTTCATCCTATGGTCAAGTATGGCTCTGATACCAACTGAAACAACCCCAATTTCCACGAAGGGAAATCCATAGAGTTGAAGTGTAATAAGACCGTGGTAGATCAAATTACCCAAATTCTAGTCGAATATCACATCCATACAATGATAACATCAGAGTACAAATAGTACGGAATTATAAAAATTATTACATCACCGCATTGGCGTAATCAAAAGTAGCATTCATTCAGAACAGCTTGAAGATAAGATCGCCAAACTCGAGCGTAGGCACGAACCCCTCAACCATCAAACTCCTTGGAGCTATACTCCTCAGCAGAACCTGTATGCCAAAATTTATTAGTATGATTTGTACTGGCCACTCCCAACCCTATGAGAATTGCTTTGTGGAAAGTGGATGCAAGTTGGATATAGTCAAAAGGAACCTATAAGGCTGGGGTTTCCTATGTATTTTAGCATATCAAGTATATAATAGTATAGTCAAGTTTTAACACCATTCCCACACATATTCCACCCATTCCCATTCCAAAGCTAGGTTTCAATCCCGGGGATCGACATACCACCATCTCCACACCATCACCATACCATACCATACCATCGCTCAGTCAACAGGCCAACTCCCTCTCGGCACTGTCTCCAGGCCTGTAGCCCCTGGCTACGACCGAACACTCACTTTCAGGGGGGAGAAAAGAAGGACTCATCTCTCTATCTAGTTTAAGCGAAACCCAGGAAAGGTCCATAGCCGACAAGTTGGCACATGTATCGATTGATCAACCATACACTCTGTAGAGGTTTTACATAACCACAAGATCCGCCTTCCTCGCTGACCGTCATCAACTAGGCTGATTCTGGCCGCTTGCTAGCCTAGGATAATGCCACTCTACCATTCAGCCCTGGTACACCCCAAGTCTAGTCTAGAGTGGCTGAAACTATGAGTCATGAGCCGGGTCCACAAGGTCTCCAT
The DNA here is from genome assembly GCF_019320115.1 of Miscanthus floridulus. Lineage (NCBI taxonomy): Eukaryota > Viridiplantae > Streptophyta > Magnoliopsida > Poales > Poaceae > Miscanthus > Miscanthus floridulus. The sequence continues at coordinate 106,094,196 of NC_089580.1, read as the reverse complement.
GAAGTCTCGGAAGGGTGTGGGGGAAATCCTCCGCACCCCGTACCTCCCTCGCACTGTCCGCTATCAACCTAGCAGTAGTGGCAATATCCTACCAAGTAGTCTGGCTGTCCCGCACCATATAGGGCGAGTGGTATGTAAGGCTTCTCGGTGAATCTGAGTACTAGTAAGTCCTTAAGGGTGACCAAGCCAGAATGTCTCCATTAGGGTTTCCATTTACCGTGCCACCACAGCACCTCCATCCCAGGCTCCACCCGTCATTGGTTCACACCCAGGTCCACCTCATATACCATTTGCCCACCACAGGTATCCATTTCTAGGGGTGCCCAGGTAGCACCCCATAGCAAGACTTGCCCCAGGCTTGTCGTACACTCCAACTTGGTTGACACAACCCTCACCCTCCACACACCCAAGTCACACACGCAGCACTCTCCCCATGGTCCAGGTAACATCAGTATCCACCATGCATGTAGTATAAGCATAGTAGAAGTGTAAGTAATGAAATGTATAGCAGTAAGCGTGTGTCTAGCCTAATAGCAGGGTATGCAGGGGTAAGGTTGCATCAAGGTAAAGGCTTTCAAGCAAGCATACTACCATGCAAGTCCTATCATAATATGACTGTAGCATCAAAGTGGGCTATGGCACCTTCAGTGTAGTCGTCTCTGTATTCCTCGCGGTACTCACAATCCTCGTCCGTCAGGTTCTCCTCTGAGTCTGCAATGATCGCATTATTGTTGCGTTAGCGACGTCTATAGGATAGGACAAAGAAGCAATGGAAATTCAAAAGAGCCAAATGCACTCAAACATGGGTTCATTGCATAGATCTTGATTTTTGATGAATTTTGGTCCTAGTTTCATATTTTTCTGAGGTCGTATGAATTAGTTATGATTTTCCAAAGTTTAAATCATTTCTAAAAATGGAAAAAGGGCTAAATTAATCCTGAGCTGACAAGTGTCATGCTATGGCTGGTCCACATGGCATGCTAATGTTAGCATGACGTCAGCATGACATCTTTGTCATGGTTCTGGTATTGACAGGTGGGGCCAGGTCAACGGTCAACGTTGATAGTCAACGGTCAAAATAGCCGGGTCTCAAATGGACTTCGAGTTGGGCCGGTCTGGGCTGGGCCAGACACGTGGCATGCTGTGACGTAGCCACATCATGGCCATGGGCCTCCATTGGGCCATGGTCCACGGCTCACGGTCCACGGTGGACAGATGCACCGGTCTACGGTGGACCGCGTCTTCTTTCGATGAGCCGCGTCCACCCCTCTCTTCTCTGTCTGTGGTTCATGTGCACCGGGTTCATGCACGGGTGCCTAGCGAGGGGGGTGTTCCCCTGTTTCTCCCGCAGCGGTGCTCCTGCCGGTGACGAGCTCGCTGGTGAGCCTCCGTGGCGGTGTTGGTGTCTATTTGGGGAGGGGAAAGGCTTTCCTAGGCTATGGTGACTGCGATGGTGGGGTCTAGGTGGTGGCTGGGGCTCACCAAGGCGCTGGCCACGGCGAACGGCGGCTCAGCAGTGCTCGCCGGTGGCGAGGTCGCATTTGTAGGCTCTCTGGTGGCTCGACTGGGCAGATGAGGGCTCCTGCGGTTTTGTGGGTGCACGACAAAGGCGTCCAGGGCTTAGGGCAAGGCTTCGGATCCCCAGGTGGCCGGTAGGGATGTCCCGGCGGCCACGGCGACGTAGTGACGATGGTGAGGCACGCGGGTGAACCACGGGGCTCCAGCGGGGTGGTCACGGCGTGCGTGTGAGCTACCCATGGCGTCAGTGAACGGGGTGGGCGAGTCAAGGAGGCGCCAGGCGCTCCCAGCAGTACTGGCCACGGTGGTTGGTGCTCTGACCGGTGGTCGGGTGCTTGGACCGGTGGTCTGGTGCTTGGCATGGTGGTCTGGTGCTCGGACCGGTGGTCGGGTGCTCGAACTGGTGGTCTGGTGCTCGGCACGGTGGTCTAGTGCTCGGAGGTGGTCTGGTGCTCCGGTGGTGGCTGCGCCATGGCGGCGGTGTCGTGAGCGTAGCATGCATGCTCGGCTACGGCGTTCGGGGAACTTGGAGAGGTCTTTAGCGTCTAAGGGCTCGGGGATGGTCACGGTCAACGTGAGTGTGCTGTGCTGGTGTGCCTAGAGGCCGAGAATGGCCTTGGCCTACGCGCTCACGGTATGGAGCGCCATGGCCAGAGTAGCAAGGTTCGGCGGCGAGCAGGGGAAAAATTGAGGGCTCACCGTGGGTGCTGTGGAAGAAGGGATGGCGGTGCAGTGACGAGTTGCGGCCATGTAGCTTCGGAAGCAGTGTCGTGCAGTGCTGACCCACGACCGTGATGACGACGATGGCGTTGCCCTCGGCTCCGGCGACTTCGGCAGTGCACGGGGGCTCCGATTCTCCTCTCATGATCCCTTCACGGCCCTCTTCTCTCGGTGTGGTGCGGCTGCTGGGCCACCAAGCGGCGGCGGAGGCTGAGGGAGAGGCTAAGGTGCCGAGCATGAGCGGTGTGCGGGCTGGCTTTATAGCCAAGTGCCAGGCCTCCCACGGGGGATGGCATCGTGCGGTGGAGGCATGTGCATCGCATTAGACGGTGATGCGGGGTTGCGTGGGCGCGGCGCAAGGGGGCAGGGTCATGCCTCAGGCGTGACCCCCTGGCCCGCCCCTGCCACTGCTGTCGGGCGCTGGTCGCGTAGGCGGTTGAGGCGTGGGTGAGGAAGACGACACTGTAGATGGGGGTGGCTGACATGCGGGGTCTAGCGGGCAGCGGCTGCGAGCGAGGCAGACGGGTGCATGGGTGATGCGCTGGGCCAGCTCGTGGGCCACGTACGTGCGCACGCCGGTGCAAGGTGGGCGCGGTTGGGCTGGCTGGGCCATGAAGCCGAGCAGCCTGGGCTGCGAGGCCTTGTTCCTCATTTCTTTTTTCTGTTTTATTTTTTCTTCTTCCTTGATTTGAATTCAAATTTGGTTTGGGTATTTTGAATTCAAAATGGGTGCACCAAATTCATTGGAGTTGTTAAGCATATCATAACTCAAATGGAAATCCAAATCACACTTCGAATTAACAAAGCATGCAATACTTTATTTGTTAGAATTTAAATAAACACAATTAACTAATGACATGCCATGCTTATGTGTTAACTTGGGTTGAGGTTAGATCTAATGCATCTCTTAGGTTGGGTTTTCTATACATGACACTCATCATCACATGGGTGTTTTTAAAAAAAATTTGTAGTTGGTATTTTTGGTATATGGATTTCTGGGTTGTTACAAGAACCAGGTGATCAATTTTATCACATCAGGCCACATACCATCGTCAGCTCAAAAAATAGCACCATCAATTCGAAGGATCCATAGAGATATAGATCCTTATGTCTATAATTATAGACTTCTAGCAGCAGGCCAGCAAAGGACCCAATAGATAGAGATTTCCCAAGGATATCACTATGGATCAGATTATAACACCTTTCACATGATTTTGAATCCAGGGTATCAAGGCACATGGGATTTCAATCCACAGATGGGTCAGCAAATATGGAGAAATCCAAATTCAAATGCTGATGAGTTGCTACTGAAGGTGACTGAGATGTGAAGAATCAGTTCGGTCTGAAGCCAAAAGGGCTGACCTTCTCATACAAATGCCCACATCCAGAATGGTATGATTTGGTCACTCTTCCCTCAAATTACAGGTTCCCAGAGTTCGCTAAGTTCACTGGCTAAGACAGTATAAGCACAATATAACATGTCAGTCGGTATCTTACGTAATTGGACGAAGCATCAGTTGAGGATGCCCATCGAGTTCATTTCTTCTCCTTGTCCCTGTCAGGGCCAGCCTTCACTTGGTTTTCATCACTACCAGTCAATTCCATTACCAATTGGGCTGACCTAAAGAAGAAGTTTCATATATATTTTTACACTGGGACTAGAGAAAAGAAAATTACTGATCTAACAACTATAAGGCAGAAGACTAATGAATCAGGCACTGACTTTCTTTAGAGGTTCCGACAGACTAGGAACTTGTGCTTCTCCTTAAACTTGGCTGATGATCAACTAGCTGCTTTAGCCATTCAGGGAATGCTGCTAATGTGGAAAGAAAAGCTGCCGGGACAAGAATTTGATAACTTGGGTCAATTGGCTCAACGAGTGGCAGCGCTCAATAGCCAATTCCAGAGTATGCACAGAGATACCCGATTTTAGAAAAGTACTATAGTGGCTGAGGCTTACAATCCATACTCAATCGACGACGGCTATGAAGATGAAGAAGAAGAGGTTGCTGCGGCCCAATGGAATTGGGGCAAGAAAATAGTAATGGTGCCAAATCCTTGGGGAAGAGGGGTCGAGGAGAGCTATGACTTTGATGTAACCAAATCAGACAAGCTCTTCGATTTCTTGCTTGAGAAGGGGCAAATCAAGCTGCTAGATGGTCATGTTATGTTACCCCCCTGATCAGTTGAAGAATAAGAAGTTCTACAAGTTCCATAATGCTACTTCTCATTCCACTAATGAATGCAAAATTTTCCAGCAGCATATACAGAGGGCTATTCAGCAAGGGAGGCTCAAATTTGATACGCCTCGGAAAATGAAAGTTGATGATAATCCTTTCCCAGGAGATCAAAACATGGTTGATGCTAGGCTGATCAAAGGAAAGACTAAGGTCCTAAAATCAACCAAATTAAAAGAAGCTAGAATAGTCGATCCCAACATGCAAATATCGTCCGACGAATATAGGGAAATTAAGAGACGTCGTGATGAGAAAAAGAGCCGATATGAGCAGGGAGGAACGTCAAAAGCAAGGACGACAAAGCCACAAGTTACATCTCGGATTCTATTGAATAAGTGGTAGTGGTAGAAGGAAAAGGATTATCAGTATTAGTTAAAGGATCAAGAATACCAGCGTCAACTGGAAAGAGAGGGGCATGAAAGGAAACAAGCTGAATCACATTGGAATTGTCCTTTCTTTAGACATTGTTGGAATAAAGGTTTGAACTTGCCTACCAGACATGACTATTTAGAATGCAGCAATCAGTATTGGGAGTTTAGGCAATTTCAAACCAACCGCTGGTCTATCCATGCTCAAGATGCATATCATCATAATAACATGGATCAGAGCTTAAAAAATAAAAAGTGTTCATGATCGGCTTGGAAAACGAGTTGTTGACCAAGACTGGCCTGATTATGAAGAAGAAGGCAATGAAAGAAAATATGTTTGGTAGGAAGGCCAATGGTGTCCAGGATGTTTAACAAGAAGCCAGAAGAGAAGGGTGCAATGCCTAAGGAATAAAGAGATGGAACATGCTTCGGCATCCGGTAAACCTCAAGTATGGCGTACTAAGCAAACAACCGATAGAAACCAACCATCAGCTAATATCCAAATGGCTTTTCTGTTGCCATCGGAATTCAGAGCTCCGACAGATCAAGAAGTTTATTCAGACTTCGATGAATCAGAGTATGAGGAGATAGTTGCCAAATTGATGGTTGTACAGCAAGCAATATTTGATAAACCAATCAAGCAACGGCACTTAAAGGCTTTATATATGAATGGCTTTGTTGATGGGAAGCCAATGAACAAGATGTTGGTGGACGGAGGTGCTTCTATCAATCTTATGCCTTACACCACTTTTTGTAAACTTAGCAAAGGAACAGGAGATCTGATGGAGACTAACATGATGCTTAAGGATTTTGGAGGTAATACATCTAAGACCCGGGGGCAACAAACGTCGAACTAACAATCGGGAGTAAGACTCTGCTCACCACATTCTTTGTCATCAATGGAAAAGGGTCGCACAGTTTGCTCCTTAATCATGATTGGATTCATGCAAACTGTTGTGTACCATCGACCATGCATCAGTGTTTGATTCAATGGCATGGAGATGATGACGAGGTAGTTCGCATTGATGAATCTGTGAGCATCACAACAGCTGATCCAGTCTTTTATGAACTAGGAGACTTTGAGTGCTTTTCTGGCAAGTTATGGGAAGGAGGCTTCATTAAGATCAGCAATGAAAGCCAATAGCTGATGCAAGCGATCGGCTCTGAGAGTTTGTTTTAGTGAATAGTCACAGATTCACGTTGGCCATTAGATTAAGGAAAAATAAGCATTAGTTCTAAGTATGGATTTAGGCCGAAGTATGAATGCTAAATGGAATCCTAAGTGCGGATCAAAATCGATGGATTTCTTAAACGAAGTTTTGTTGCACTTAATGAAATGCTTGACCTAGGTTGATTAATTGTTTGACCTTTGGTATGAAAAGTCTTGCAGCAAAATATTTAAGGGAATGTCATCCTAGCATTTGATTAACACTTGATAGCCAATTCGATTAACCATCGGCTCTAATAGCCGGTACCAAAAGGGTATCGCCTCTAGTTCAAAAATGAAATCTGAGATGAAAATCTTCAAAGACATAAAAGTCGGTATGATACGTATCGCCTCCAGAGCAAGAACTAAAAACAAAAACAGTCATACACAAGGGTATTGCACTAAGACAAATTCATGAAAGAACAAGAGTCTTTGTTCATCGGTTTACCCTAAGTACAAACTAATCAAAGACCTTGTTCACTACATCCTGAGTGGAAGTGATGTCCACAATGGCCTCCACCGCTATGACGAATTCTTCTATCAAGTCCTCATGTCCATCACGGCCATCACCAATCGAGAAGCCAACCTCCATGGCATGGAGGTCATGCCCGTTCTGGACCTGCACCACGGTTAACGCCACCGACGTGCCGTGATGAACGCCATGGAGGGCAATATCCTGAACGTGGGCTAGGATGTTTTGGAGATGAGCATCAATGAGGGAACCCCGAGCATTGACGATGTCCGCGGCCGCATTCACCGCCAGTTGGAGAGACTCCAACTGCACCATTTGGGCTAGCAATTACAGAGGACTATCAAGACAAAGGTAGTGGAAACCAGAATAGAAGCATTCATCGAACTCATCTTACCTACCACTACGGTGTCAAACTCAGCCTACCACGCACGAATGGCACTGGCCTCCTCCTCAACCATACTAAGGGCCACTTGGAAGACCCCTAGGTGGGTCTCAAGCTGGCCGATTTGTCGAATCGCTTCAGAATAGCGGTCCTCTACCGCCCTCCATTCTCAGAAGAAGCGCTGAGCATCGTTGCCATCATACGAGTTGGAAGAGTCCAACGACAAAGCCGGCACGGAAGATGCAGCATCAAAGGGCTTGCTGGCCCTAGGGAGAAGACAAAGACTGTCTCATTCATGATGAACCTATAGGTGAGTCAGAAAAGATCATCATCATGAATAGAGGATATCAATTTCACCTCATGCATCGGAGGCGCTGGTTCATTGGCATGTTCTCCTTCGAGACCTCCTTCGCCGCGCGCTTGCCACGGTTCTCCTCACCGGCCATGAAGTTGATTGAATCCATAGGAAGAGAGAAAGGCCGCTATAGAGTTCTGCGAGGGTGGAGAAAGGCAGAGAAATAGGAATGGTTGCAAGTGCAGATGTGTTCAAGGCCAGAGCCCTCGGTCGGTATTTGAAGCCACGGGACGAAGGGGTGAACGCGTCGGGTCATGTAAAAGGCAACCATAATTAATAGGAGGTGAAGCGTCACCTCACTAGCACTGAAGAGAATATGGCGCCAGATGACTAAGGATAGAAGATCGAAGGGCTCTCTTAATAAAGGCCATGTTTTTAGACCTAGATAGGATTAAAACCAAGAGTCTGGAATCGGCTATTTTCAAAATCGACTCTTTAGCTAGAACAAAGGTGACCAATCGACTATGACAGTCCTTTAGCCTCATGCCTATTTGAGTTCCCCTTGGCCAAAAGAATTTCATGATCAAAAGACTCCCCTAAAATCTATGTCACCTTTAGGACCAGATCTTCAAAAATGGAGAAGGGAGACAAGACTCTGGAGAGGGCTAGGGATGAATTACCCTTGATGGCCAAGAGCAAAAGAGCTGATAGAGTCACCATATGAACTCGTGAATATCCATAATACAGTCCCTCCTTGGGAAGTTCAATCTGGATTGAGGAGCGTTATGTTGCAGAGCGATTTATCAGCCGAAGTCTACAAGAAATTTTGTGATGAATGACTTAGAAGACTTGAGTTGCCTTCGGCTACGTGCTCTTCAAAAACATTGAAGCCCATGAACCGAGGATTGCAAAATATTACAGTTAAAAGGTCAAGAATGAGCAATTCTCTGAGAGAGATTTGGTCTAGAGAGTAAAATTGCCGATTGGGTCAAAGGACAGCAAATCCAGCAAAGTGGTCACCTAATTGGGAAGGACCTTATCGGATCAAGCATTGTGTGCCTGGTAATACTTATATTTTGGAAAACACTAAAAGGAGAAGAAGAATTCGGCAGAGCAATCAAATGGGAAATATTTAAAGGAATATTACACTAACGTTTGGATTAATACTTGACAACCAATTTGCTCGGTTGTCAGCTCTAATAGCCGATACCAAAAGGGTATCACTTCTAGTGCGAAGATAAACCTAGAGGGGTAAAAGCCAGTACAATGTGTATCGCCTGCAGGAGCAAAGCAAACACAGACAAAGTGATGCATATAGTATGAAGTACAAAACAAAAGGAAAAATCACTCAAGACGGAGAAATAGTTTGCTAATATCACCTATTACAATCTACGGGCCGGAAAACACTTTGGCTACTATATCATCAGCCTGAGAGATAAAGGCTACGGAGTTAGCAGTACTGAAGAAATCCTCAATCAGGCGTTCATAATCCTAGGGTGTGCCGTGGCTGGGAAACCATGGGGAAGGAATCAAAGCTCATGGCCAGAATGGACTTGTGCAGAAGCCAACGCCATGGCGCCACCATGGTGAATGCCATGCAAAGCGACCTCCCTGACACGGTTTGGGATGTCGTGCAGGCAAACCACTGGGACGGCACCTCTAGCGTTGAAGAATCCCGCCACGTGCTCCATAGCCAATCAGAGGCTCTCCAATTGGGTAGACAGATCTAAAAAGATTCAAAGGGGAGATGATCAGAGTCTTGAAGATGAAATTGAAAGGAAGCAAAGGTTATGACAAATATCTCACCCGTAATTCTGGCCTAGGCCTTGGCCAACCTATCCTGCACTTAATCGGCCTCGAGAGGTGATCGACATCAAACCATGGCCAGGGCTGATTCTATGAGGGAGAGACATTCAGCAAGACTCTGGCCATGTTGATCAATGGAGGCAAGCAGATCATCATTGTTAATCCACCTCCTTTCTTAGCAAGGGAGCTAGCGATGAGCTGTTAACAAAGAGGACCCTAAAGGCCGAATGGAGTTGGTCCTATCCCCTGAGGCAGTGGGGCACCATGTGTTGTACCCTCCTAATGATGAAGGTGCTGACACGATGATGCAGGTCCATTGAGGGCCTCCTCAGCAAAATTCTTGCTATTCTCCATGATCTCAAACCTACAGAAGAGTAGAAACTATACTAAGGACGCGAAAGGTTTGAGGTGAAGCGAGTTGTTTTTCGATCCCCAACCGTGGCCCGTATATATAGCCCGGGAAGGCAAAGAGATAGATTTTGCCAGCGGTGTGAAATTGAAATCAGATACGAAAAAGGATCGACGCTCTGAGAATTTAGGGAACAGATAACGAAGAGATAACAGATTCGAACTTATTGCTTTCCCAAGTTATAGAATGTCATGGGATAGATACAAAAGATTTACATTGACCAGCAATCAGCCCACCAAGGTTTCTTTGGATTGAAGGGAGTTCAAATCCCCACACGGCCGAAAGTCATCATAAACTAAGTCACATCGGCCCATTGATAAAATTGCAACAGAGGAGGGAAAAAAACCGCCTAGCTAACAGACGCCCAGCTGATTTCTTGGTGACTGGGAAGCCGCTAGAAAGAAGCTTGTGGCTTTCCCGATGGGCATTTGATTGAGCAAACAAGGGGAAAGTGTCCACACATTTTGACCCATGCAAACACTAGAACAACTCTATGAGCATGGAGAGAAGACCTAGGCGATATCACAAGGATTCTTCTAACCGCAGTAGCTAATTCTCTTGCTCGACAAGGTGCTAAGATGGGAGACACAATCACCCTACACACAAGAATTCTTCTAACCGCTCAAGATCTTCATAGCAAAAGGATAGACCATGGAGGGTCCAGCGGAGTCGACAGCACTCGAGGAGGAAGATAGAAGAGAAATATGACTGAATTGTTGAGTTGCTCTCGCCAGAGTTGGATAGACATTTTTATAGGCGGCCTAGAAGGATGAATCCAAGAGCCCGTGAGGCAATGATGCTCTCGTAAAAGTTTTGAAGCATGGGCTCATGAGCTGACATAGACGGCGACAAACAGTAGACCATAGATCAAGATTCTTTACCTGTGACTGCAGACCTATCGGGGGTATAGACATGATAATTTTGGAATAAAATTACTTTTATCCCAAAATTAGGGGCATGTGTTTACACCAAAATTTGGAAGAAGAGTCATAGGGACTCGAAAACACACAAGATCATGTCATCAAGGAATCAATTGCGTGCAGATTAGAACCAGCTGATTTGAATGCAAAACTAGAATCGGCTTTCTTTAGATAGCGCCAGTGGATAACGACAAAGGCTATGATTGGCGCTAGGACGAGACATGTTGGACTCTACAAAAACGGAAAGATTAGAGTCCAAGTTATCTTAAATCAGGAATGTTTTCTCTAGGGTCAAAAATTGTGATGAGTCATGCTTAGACAGGAGTCATGCATAGGTCCTAGGTATAAATATCAAACCCCGGCTATTGTAAAGGACACACAATCAATCAAATACCAGTTATTTACTTTTTTCGGCTCCAGCCACCCCTTAGGAGTAGGAGTAGAGTAGATCTCAGCGAGTTCTTCAACATGTACGGCTGCATCGATCCAGTCGACGTCCACTGCTTGTATGTAAGCATTGTTATGGCTTATACCTCTGTTCATATGGCTGCATCGATCCGGTCGACCTCCACTTCAACTCTGGTATGAGTTAGTTATCGACTCTTGTCTAGTTCAAGTACGGCTGCATCAATCTAGTCGACCTCCACTGCTCGAACTAGATTAAGGTCAAGTTATCGGCTCTATCTAAGGGTGGCATTCCTTCGGATAGATTCATTAAGTTACTGATATTGCTTGTTGCTTCCATTATTTATTTAGTTACACCAATATCATTTCACCTGATTGGGATTGATCTAGATCGGCCTTATATCTTTTTAACCTATCATTTGTTAATCTAAACTGATCTAATCTGCACTTTAAACGATGAGTTATGTTTTATCGGCTATTTTACATCAATCTTGATCGTGCATAGCGTGCGGTTAAGGTATGTTTGATCTTGAGTAGATCTATTGGCTAGTGAAAACTTTTCCATGGCCTGTTATCACGGCCTATGTGATTCTGCCTCACACCCCACTATTAGCACCATGGATTGGGGATCGTTATTTGGTAGATCTATTCCTGAGAGGGCATGACCTTAACTATGTGCTATGCTTGAATCGACTGTTTTAGCCGATATCGAGCGCTTTCATGAACTATTCGCATCACGAGATCGTTGAAGTAGCGATAGGTTGAAAGATGTGTTAGCCCATGATCTTATTATTGTATTATGACCTGCATGATTCTGCCTCATGCCCCACTGATATTAGTAATAAGTTAGGGTCGTCGAGTCTATTGTTGTTTCTACGGCCTGCATGATTCTGCCTCATGCCCCACTAGTTATAGCGATAGATGAGATCTAACTTGTTCATTAGATTTATCTCTATTAAATGGTTGAATGTTGATGAACTATTTCTTTTTATAAAGGAGTTCGGTTACTTATAGTCATTGGCTCAGTATAAACTAATTATTGTTAATATCTTATTGCCATTGACCAATATTTGTTTAAAGAATGATATTCATCATGAACGATAACCGATTCTTCTTACACAACCCCATGAGCTTTAACCGATTCATTCTTATGAATATGCTGGAATCGACTATTTAGTCGATCTCCTTTCATATCGGCTCTCAGAGCCATACATTCGGGACTGTCTGGCAACACCGGCATGTTCCGCCCTTAATTACTGATAAACTTTCTCTCCTTGTCAATTGTAGGGTCAAATTGACAGGCACGTCTTAGGAAGAGTGCGTAGGATCGACCATCCCTGCGCTGAAGCTAGGTGGATCTCCAGCTCCATCGAGCGGACCCTTCTGGCTTGCTCGTGTGCCCTCGGCACGAGACGAAATTTCATGTCGACACTCGGCAGCGGCCAAGCCGTCCGATCGATTTGTGTGCCCCGCTGGCATAGAACTTACCTATGGAGATAGAGGATGAGGTCATCCCACCCAAGAATTTAGTTAGGCAGATAAGCCAGGTGAACTCTTAATGAGTGAACAAGCTCTTTGATTTAGTTATGGCCAAACAGAGTTTTAGCCCTTCTCCCCTTTTTGTGTAAAAAGGTTAGTGTGTTCCGACCCTTTCCGTCGTTAAGGCCATAAACCTCGGGGTGCAGGTGAATGAACTCTAATCACGTTGGTGAGCAAAGGTGCCATAGCCGCTAGGGCATAGGTTTCTCATAGTCCGACTAGTTTTACTCAGAGTTTGTTTCCGCAACCCTAGCTTCTAGGTCTCAATGTGAGAGGGGGTCAGGCAGAGAGAATGTTCGCCAGGTGGATATTACTCTTAAACGCATACCGACTCTTTCCGTAGTTAAGGCTAAAAAGCTTAGGGTGTGGGTGAACAGACTCTGATCACGCTGGTGAGCAAAGGCGCCATTGCCGCTGGGGCGTAGGTTTCTCATAGTCTGACTAGTTTTACTCAGCGTTCATTTCTGCAAACCTCGCTTCTAGGTCTTAACATGAGAAAGGGTCAGGCATAGAGAATGTCTACCGAATAGATATGCTCTTATTAGACCCTGAGTGAGGCCCGACCCCTTGTCGTTGCTGGGGTTGGGTGTCACTAAAGATCGGGGAGTTTGATAGCAAAATTAATAAGAGAAAATGTGTGTTTATTAAGGGTAAAAGCAACATAGCTGCTCGATGTTTTAGGCATCGACGAAGACTTCGCCGTTGATGGTCTTGAGCTTATAGGTGCCTGGTCGGAGCACCTCCACGATGATGTATGGTCCCTCCGATGGTGGAGAGAGCTTGTGGCGGTTCTTGTTGCTCTGGACATGGCAGAGCACTAGGTCCCTGATGTTGAAGGCCCAACCCCACACTCAACGGCTATGGTACCAGTGCAACGCTTGCAGGTACTTGGTCAAGCGGAGGAGGGTGACATCGCATGCTTCATCTAGCTAGTCCATGGCATCTTCGAGGGATGCCTCAGCTCCCTGTTCATTGTACGCCCTGACCCTTGGTGCTCCATAGTTAAGGTCGGTCAAGAGGATAGTCTCAGAGCCGAAGACCATGAAGAATAGTGTGTAGCCGGTGGCTTAGCTAGGGGTCGTCCTCAAGCTCTAGAGCACCGCAGGAAGCTCCATGACCCATCGTCCGCTGAACTTGTTCAACCAGTTGAAGATCCTAGGCTTAGGGCCTTGTAGGACCATGTTGTTTGCACGCTTGACCTACCCATTTGTGCAGGGGTGCACCACGGTGGCCCAATCGATGCGGATGTGGTATTCGTCGTAGAATTGGAGGAACTTCTTTCTAGTGAACTACGTGCCATTGTCCGTGATGATGGAGTTCGGAACCCCAAAGCGATGCATGATGTCAAGGAAGAATAGCATGCCTTGCTCGAACTTGATTGTGGAGATCGGTCGAGCCTCTATCCACTTTGTAAACCTGTCTACGGTGACAAGCAAGTGGGTATAGCCCTCAGGCACCATTTTGAGAGGTCCAACAAGATCGAGCCCCCAGACCATGAACGGCCACATGATGGGGATCATCTAGAGTGCTTGGAACGGTAGGTGGGTCTGCCGAGCGTAGTATTGGCACCCTTCATAGGTGCGCACAATCTGTTTTGTGTCGGCTACTATGGTCGGCCAGTAGAAGCCTTGTCAGAATGTGTTTCTGACTAGGGTTCTAGGCGTGGCATGGTGACCGTAGACCCCACCGTGGATATAGCTCAGCAACCGCTTCCCTGTTCGATGGGGATACAGCGCTGTAGGATCCTGGTGTGGCTTCACTTGTGGAGTTTGCCCTCAATGAGGATGAAGGACTTGGCACGACGCGTGAGCCACCAAGCCTCCATTTTTTCTATCGGCAGCGCCTCACGGAGGAGGTATTCGAGGTAAGGCATCCTCCAGTCGACCAGAGGGTCGAGCTCTGTCGCTGGATCCTCGTCAAGCCCCATGACCTTGGGGTCGGATGGAGCCAATGGCTGGTTAGCCCTGAGCCTATGGCAGGCGGCCATCACCGGCTTGTTCTGGCTCCTTGTATCTAACCGAGGGCTTGTGCTGATCACTGGCAAAGATGCCCATTGGCACCGGCTCTCAGCCAGACACTGCTTTCGCCAGCGTGTCAGCCGCCTCATTGAGACGCCTCAGGATGTGATTGAGCTCGAGACCATCAAACTTGTCCTCTAGCCGGTGGACTTCTCGGCAATACGCGGCCATCTTAGCGTTGTGGCAGCTTGACTCCTTCATGACTTGGTTGATGACCAGCTGGGAGTCACCCCGGACGTCGATGCATCAGATACCCAACTCGATGGCGATGTGCAAGCCATTGATGAGCGCCTAATATTCGGCCACATTGTTGGAGGAGGGGAAATGGATCGAACCATGTACCTCATGCGTACCCAGAGGTGCAAAACGAGGACCAGCCCCGTGCTTAGGCCTTTCTTCATCAGCGATCCATTGAAGTACATCGTCCAGTACTCCTGGTCGACGACCGTTGGCGGCATTTGGACCTCGGTCCACTCTGCGACGAAATCAGTCAATACTTGGGACTTGGCCGTTCGGGAGGCATACGAAATGCCTTGACCCATCAGCTGGACTGCCCGCTTCATGATTCTTCCTGTGACATCCTAGTTTTGGACAACCTCACCGAGGGGAAGGACGTCATGACCGTCACCGGATGTGACTCGAAGTAGTGGCATAGCTTCCTCTTGGCGATGAGAACAGCGTACAAGAGCTTCTGGATTTGGGGGTAGCGGGTCATGGAATCGAACAGGACCTCGCTGATGAAGTACACGGGACGCTGCAGTTTCAGGGCCTGTCCCTCTTCTTCTCGCTCTACCACCAGGGTAACGCTGACCACTTGCGTGGTGGCCGCGATATTGAGCAGAAGCGATTCTCCGTCGGTCAGAGGGACCAGGATCGGGGCCTCCATCAGAAGTTGCTTGACCGCGTCAAGTGCCTCTTGGGCCTCGGGCGTCCATTCAAAACGGTCGGCCTTCTTCAGAAGTCGATAGAGGGGGAGACCTTGTTCACCGAGGCGCGAGATGAAGCGGCTGAGCGTGGCGAGGCACCCTGTAACTCGCTATACCCTGGAACACATTTTTTAATAAAAGTGAAATTTCCATTAAATGGTATCCAATATAGTAAAACAGTAATTCATGGTGCATAACCTAGGAACAAAATTTGTTAAAGATCTGAGAAATCCAAATTTCTAAGGATGTTAGGATGCCAAATTTTATTTCATCCTTGCTTCTAAAATTTGTCTAAACAGTCTAGGAAACCAGCAAAGGCAGCTCTTGAAAGGCATGGAGTCATGGACAGAAAAAAGATATGAAGTTGTACCTTGGCAGCTGTCTAGATGAATAATTCATATGAATTTCACCAAGCTATTAGGTTCCTTCAAAATCTTTTCAATTTTTCGCTGACAAGGAACAATGTACATATATAAGAAAATATAAGATGTACTTGAACCCATATCTATTATTATGTCTATAATGGATAGTCAGTTCTTGTACTCCCTGCGAAAGAATATATGTGGTAAACTCAAAATTGAGGAAATAATAATAAGAATGCAAGTAACAAGTACATACTCCAAGATGATAATCAAATTAAACTGGATTACCTATGCCTGCATTACTTTTCAGTTGTGTTCAAATTAAAACCAGGACTCCCTAATATCGAGACATGTCTCTAATGAAGTCATCCAATCTGCATAGTAATCATATCTCCAAATTTGAAACCAGAGACCACCTTCGGAAATCATAATAATGATCTATCAATGTTGAAGCTCCTTGCGACTGGTGTTCCATTTGATCAATATGCACACAACAGAGGGAGACAACTTGCTTGGCATATAAGGGAATATAATTTATCAAATGACACATAGTCAGGGAAGGAAGGCAAAGGAAATGAGAAAATCATAAATCATAAAGACACATGTTTAGTATCCTGTGCTAGAATAAGCATTCACAACTAATCCACTAAAAATAATTGTGGTCTATACACAGAAAATAGGTGCTTGGTAAATCCAAACAGGAAGAGAAGTACAGTATCTGACCTTATCTACTACTCCGTATGCAACATTCTCAGATCACCGTGCACGGCTGCTGGCTCAACCTTGCCACGAAAGCGTTCTCTGGGAAAATTCAGCTAGAGCTCATGAATCAATCGATGCTTTGCAGTCCAAACCTCATGAGCCCAACAAATTGCAGTTCATCCCATCAAATTGACTCATATTTCTCGAGCCAAGATCCACACAAATACCAAAATCACACAAGAGATCAATGGAGTATGCGCTGCCTGTGCTTCCTTCTCCACTTCAACCACTCGCTAATCATCCTGTAGTGGCGACGGTGGTGACCAATTGCAGTGAGCTCGTCGGAGCTATTGAAGCAACTGCATATAATTTGATTTGTTGTTAATAGTGTAGCAGCATATCCCAGCATTACACGCCTAATTTCTAGGTGCCAAGAGTATGAAAGCAGAGTGAGAACACCATGGCAGACTCCTAAAGCCCTAATATAATACTAATATAGTACATATATGAGCTTTACCTCTTTCAAATGCTCTAGTCTCTCCAGCACAGGAAGGAGCTCATCAGCAAATGAAGAAATACCTTTTGCAGAAGCACTGGGACAGTATCAATGCCGAGCTGCATAAGGGGCAAAAACATAAGTTTGCAGGCATTACTTTTTATAAAAGAAAATAGCATGTCCCTTCCTTTACAAGGTGATAATCACCAACTTATATAAGAAAAAGAGCATTGCAAAGGATCCTATCATATAGCTATTCTGTGACAAGCACCATAGTTCTATGTGGATCAGTAGCCGATTTCTGTGAATCTGAGACAAGCACTTATATAGATATATAAAATCAGTAGCGGCAGCTGGCAGCATCCATAGTTCTATAAATCAGTCGGCTGATGTGCTTTGACCTACGGCTGCTGCTACTGGGTAGAAAGCAGTAGCTATAGAAAAACAAAAAAAAAGAAAGGTGTAGATCCAATTACCACTCAAACATCATAAAATTGGGTAGTATTAGATTACCTGGAATGAAGCAAAGTAGCCTTGATTTTGGATCTGCACATAGCATAGAAAATTAGAACTCCAATTTATTAAAGAACTAGCAAGAATAGAGTGGTTCCTCTGTGTCATACCTAAAATTTTCATTCGAATTGCTCCTGGGCCAAGCAGGGTCTAAGTGGTACGCCATTGATTTTGTTTGCCCCAAGCCAAGGGAGTGGGTCTCGGGGATGAGGATGGACTTGCACACGAAACTCCTTGCCGTTGGCCCGCTCCACTCAGAGGTACGTAGTGCCGAACTAGCCCTGCCCTAGCAGCACAGACTCTGGGACCGCCGCCGCCTTCGCCTCCGCCGACGACATCTGCGCAGAGAGGCAAACATCAACAACTCAAATCCGCGCTGAGGGAGACGGAGTCCGCCATGAACACCGCCTCCTGCTCCCTTGGCAGTCCCTCATCCTCTTCCTCTTCCGTGGCAGAGATATGCTGGCCGGACACCGCTACCACGTTGCGAGGGGGCACGGACCCGCTGGCATGGGCCCACTGGCAGACAGGCCGCCTACCGCCATCACCCCAACCGGCGAGCACGCAGGCGTAGGCACGGGCCTCGGCAGGCAGAATAGCAATGATCGGCGAGAGGGGCGGCGGGGAGAAGATTTGGAGTCCGCGGCTCCACATAGCCTAGTAGATCGGCAGCAGCACATCCAGCATAGGGGGAAGGAGGGAGAGGGCTGGCAGACAGCCGCAAGACTCACAAGGATCACAGAGCACGTGCAGCAGGCGAGGGTGACGGTGACAGCATGGGTGCGATGTCCAGCGATGCCAGCAGGCGAGGGCGAGGGCAACGTCGGAGGAAGGCCAAATCCACCGCGAGGATTGAGTGCAGGTGCGACCGATCAGCCGAGGGCGAAGTAGGATTGTAGGAAGGTAAAATTCCTTGCGATGATTTACCTCGCGCGTCATGGTCATGGGTGAGCGGCAGCAAGGATCGCAGGGACCGACGACTCCAAATTTTGTCGCACGATTCGGTTGTGTTAGTTTTATTTTTTTTAGTTGTAGGAGATAGGAGATAACAAGCATAGAAATTAAACATGCATACAAAAAAACAACACAGGCTGACCATAGGATACCATCAACAAAGAGCCAAAAAAAAGAACAGAGGCATAAGAAAAGAAAAGACCCCATGGCAAGTAGCAGCACCACTGCTTAATTAATTACATAGGAAAGGATGTGTTCTTCGTTGGATATCTTCTAAGAGTAGGCACAATAATGAGTGAATCGACTGCAATATCAGCACCATGCATGACATGCAGGTAAAGATGTCCAAACGGGCCATCCAAGGACGGCCGGCACGGGCATGGCCCAAAAAAGCACGACACTAGCAAAACCTAGGACAGGGCTCATAGTGACATAGTGTCACCATGGGCACGATCTAGGGCTGTGCCTAAGCCGCATGTTCAGCCTGCAATGCTAGCACGGGCACGGCATGGTAAATGGGCTGGCTCGATGTCGGACCAATTTTTTCTAGCCCTTGGATGGCCTCGGAGAATTTAGAACCGTTAGATCAAACAAGGAAGTATATAAATGTGCTAAACCCTAGCCCAAACACTAGCTCCTTATCTCCACCATCTTCTCTCAAATCAAAGCTGCCTCCCACCTACAACACGAGTGCACGACGGCTTCTCAGCCCTCTCCCTCCCATGGCCTCTCAGCCCTCTCCCTCTCGGCCTCGGCGTGACATGAGAGGCGCTCTCCCTCCTAGCCTCGGCGTGACGGCCTCGCCACAGGGAGCTAGGGCTCCCTCTTGCATGGCGGCGCGACAACATGTGCGTGGGGAGCAGGCACTCTTGCGTGTGGAGGCCTTTCTGGTGACATGGATTAATTTCATCCTGATTCTGTTCTTGCCCGACTTGCTAACTGCATCTTCTTTACTTAACAACTGCATCAATTCATGACTATTGCAAATTATGGTCTTAGTGGCTTTGCATTCCATTCTACCTTGCTTTTGACTACCAGAAGAACAAAGATCACTTTCCAATTCTGATGATTCTTTATCAAACTTCACACCTTTAATCTAGATGGGAGCAGATAACTCAAAGACGATCACCGGCGAAACATAGGAGGGCAAATATCTGCTTTTGTTGTCATTTGCAGCCTTGGATTTGTTGACTATGGTAGCTCTGATAGAGTTCCTAGGTCACTATCATCAATCCAAGGCCACCATGCCATGCGGCCAGCATTCGGTGGTGTGTATTTCCAATGCTGACTGCAGTGATCCCAACATTGGAGGTGCCATCACAGTCTGTCGTCCACATGACATGTGCCCTCGAAATTATGGTCCTGGCATTGGTACTCGGTCAGAGGCCATACATAGTCAGAAATTCAAGGGCTGCTAATGCCGAGGATATTAGGTCGTCGTCACCTGCAATAGTCAAGTGCCGGTCTTGCATGGCGAATGCAAAGAACTCCACGCGATGCACGTGCACTGGTCCATGTCCTCCTTCACATTGTTGGTGATCCTAGAGTATTCCGGCAGACATTGGCGCATGATGCATGTCATGGTGCCCTTTTAGGATAGTGTATTCTTCTTCAGGTGCACTTCTTTGCTAGCATATAGTACTACTAAAAGCTTATGAGTATGACAATTACCAAGTATGAATGTCTCTCTACTAGAATTGTACAAACAAATTGGGAAATGAATGCATTGTCAACAGTCTAGCTATGTGCTTCGATTGTCTTTCCAAAAGCATGTTATTATGTGTTGAAGACACTAGATGATACCCCGCGCGTTGCTGCGGAAATTTTGTAATGTCGTATGTGAGAATTGATGGATGAAGAATTGATATGTACCACCTAAAACTCTATAGTGCAATGCCTGGTAGTTGAGGAGGGAGGGAAATCAGATAAAAAATAATTTTAATACATAAAACAAACATAATAGTAATAACCTATACTAAATTTTAAGTTTTATTATTGGTATTCTTTGCACAAAATAGCCTAGATGTGTGCTTCTCTTTTTTTATGTAGTCATGAACATAACATCTGTGTGATGATGTCATGTTGGAATTAAAACTCTGCATGAGTCATCAGTGAAAGTAAAGAGTAAAATTTGCATCTTTGCGTTGTGCAGATGAATCTTCATCATCTAGTTTTGCAATGTGGTTGGAGTAACATATATCAAATAGATTGGATGAAATCTAAAAGGTAAAAAAGCACCAGATTATAATTCGAACAACATATAGCAAAGGTTGTTAACCAACAAATAAGTTATAGTGACGCATTGAGGAATTTTTGCAGTTACCCACTATTTTGGAGAATCAATAAACAAAGAGATAGAATGATCACATAAACCAATGCTTCAACCTATGAAATACACAATGGGAAAAGGGAAACTTGTGATCAGATAAAGAAACCCCTAATCCTATTATAGAAAAAATAACAGTGCTAATTCAGTATGAAATTTGCTACCTTGAGAGAAAGTTCTTGAAATCCTGCAAACAAACATGAAAGGTAGAGAAAAGGATAACAAAGTTATCATGATCATTGCCACATACAATTGAATGGCAATCTTGGCAGGTGTGCAGAAACATCGAAGTAACGATCCAACAGAGGAATAGGGAAAGGCGCATGACTACATGAGGAACTAATGCCATTTGCATGATTGCCTCTTGGGGTCCTGGCCACTGGTCATACTAGAGCATGTTATTTATAACAGAGAAGCGGTGGGAGTCCAGGGGGATAGGCTTGTTGTTGGACTGGGAAGGCAAAAGATCAAAGCCAATGAAGAGACGACGGGATCACGCAGGTAGGTTAGTGGAGTACTTGCATGTTGCATGTGGTATTCGAATGGTGATTGTGGTTGTTGGACCCACAATGACGTGGCAGCATGAGAAGGTAGGAAAATCTTGTAGTGGAGTTCTTCTATTTAGGTATAGATGATAACATATTACAATTTTTTTACTTTGACTTCAAGAAAATCTACCTTTCAGGTGACATGCATTAATTTCATTCTGACTCTATTATCGCCTGACTTGCTAACTACATCTTCTTTACATAACAATTGCATCTATTCATGACTATTACAGATTATGGTCTTAGTGGCTTTGCATCCCATTCTACCTTGCTTTTAACTTCCAGAGAAACAAAGATCAGTTCTGAATTCTGATGGGTTCTATATCAAACTTCAAACCTCTCATTTAGATGGGAGTAGATAACTCAAAGACAATCAGCGGCAAAAGCCATGGAGTCCATGAAAAGGTACTGAGCTCAATCAGCCATGGAGAAACATAGGAGGGCAAAGATCTGCTTTTTGTCATCATTTGCAGCCTTGGATTTGTTGACTATGGTAGCTCTGATTGAGTTCCTAGGTCACTATCATCAATCTAAGGCCACCATGCCATGCAGGCAGCGTTCAGTGGTGTGTATTTTCAGCACTGGCTACAATGATCCCAGCATTGGAGGTGCCATCTGAAAGGTCCTTGTTTGGTTTTGATAATTGAGTGCCAACCTAGGTGGACTAATTGTGTTTAATATGAGATACATAGGTGATTAGTCCACAGGTACATGTGTGTGAGCAACATATGCCATGAAGGTGAAAATGGCTTGTAGATGTTGCAAAGCTCACACATGTGATGAAGGAGCTCATTGCATATGAGACATGACATTGAGTCATATGACTAAGGTGGAGAAGATCAAGACAAGGCTTGGCTCGATGGACCGGTTGCAAGTGTGAAGGGCAAGTTCAGTGATGACTTCACGCCGATGGACCAAAGCAATGGTGAAGAGAAAGTGAAGTCAAGATCGATGAACTAATACAGTCACGTGATGATATGAAGTGGATCATATCATTTGTGATTGGGTGGAGCATGTGTTGCATCAACATTGGAGGAGATGGAATGGAATGCGCAAGGCAAAGGTATTTTTGTAGGGCATTTCCTTTCACCAGTCAAAGGTTGTGTGGAGAAGTGCATGACCGGGTTTAGGATAGATGGCCGTACTATTAAGAAGGGAAAACTTGTTTGCATATCGGTCATCTAGTGCCACTTTAGCGATCTAACTTTGCATATATGTTAGGATCGAGTGGCGTTGAGAAAAGAAAGCTAATCCTTTGTGAAATCTTTGTGAAAAGATAATACACGTGCACAAGGTGGTGAACACTTTGTGGTGTTAGCACATTTGCAAAGGTGTTGAAAAAGGCAAAGAAGAGGAGACCAAACTGGGCTCGGAGTGCTGCATGGGTGCCACCGCCACCCCTAGGGCGGTGCCCACCTAGAGGCCAATAGGGAGAAGTTGATTGGTGCCTTGGGTAGGGAACCACCACTGCTTGTTCGGTGGCACCACCACCACTAGGGCGATGCCCACCCGACCGAGGCCGAGAGCGAGCAGAAGAGCTGGGGCATCGCCATGACCGATGTGCACTGAAATGGGGAGGGCAGTGACACCACCATGGGGTGTCCAATGCACCATCATGGCACCACCTCTTTTCGGCAGAGAGCAAGGGAAGGCAAGGTGTCACTGTCATGGTCACTGCCATGGTGATGGCGGTGCACCGCCCTAATTTTCAAGAGATGTGGTGTTTCGGGTGGCTGGCTGGGTGGTCACCGCCACCCCTAGTGCGGTGCCACCACCACCCCTGTTAGCCATTGGAATTTGACCATTGGGAAGGGCACCGCCGTGTTCGGTGCCCTCGTAGAAACCAACAGCTTTGCTCCAACAACTCTATTTGGCTTGGGGGCTATAAATAGAGGTGGAGCTCTGGCTTGGGCTTGTTGCTAAGCACCCTTAAGCCTTGGTGGCTTGTGTAGGTGTTCTTGGGAGCCCTCTAACTAACCTGAGCTTGATAGTGTTCATCCGACTGAGTATCGATTCTAGTGCAATTGCATCGTGAGGTTGCATCGAGTGGCACTAGGTGATCGTGTTACAAGTCGGTGGTGGTTGTTGGCACAACGGGGACGTAGCTTGGTGGCAACCAAGTGAACCTCGGGAGAAAATTATCGTGTTAACATTGTCTTCATCATTTTCTCGGTGGTTTGCATTCCGCGCAGCACAAGCTTGTATTTACATTTCATACATTGTGCTTGTGTAATTGCTCTTGTGACTAGTTTAGCTTTAGTAGTTTGCTAGTTGCCTTCTTGCTTGTGTAGCATGGAAGTAGCTCCTTTATGTGACTAATTTGGTTTTAGTAACCTTGTTAGTCACATTTCTTAGTTTGTGTAGCTAAGTAATTTGTGCTCTCTAATTTGGCATCAGTTGCCTTGTTATTGAGCATTGCTTGTGAGCTTAGGCTTTGTGCTTTTGCATACTAGTTGTGTAGGAGCTCCCCCATGCTTGAAGTACTAGCGGCATAGGTTTGTGTGACGTTGCTCCTAGAATTGGTTAGGTGAGCTCTAGCTAGCCTGGCACCTTTGTTTCCTAATTAGGATCTTTTTAAGGTGCTTGTAAACTTAGATAGAGGGGTGTAGTCTTGGCTAGATCGATAGTTTTAACTATGTATTTGTTTCGGTTAGCTGGCATGATTAAATTTAAAAAGGACTATTCACCCCCCTCTAGTCCACCATCTCGACCCTACACGTGGTATCGGAGCTAGGTCTCTCATTTGTGGTCTTCACCGACCCAAGAGGATGGCGGCTTGTGGGCTAGATGTTGAGTGTCCATACACTTTTGATGGCACACACTTTGCACGGTGGAAAATTGGATGACTTGCAATTTTAAGTTTATTTCACCTTACATGTGATGGATCGTACATGTGGGCTTTTCTCATGCATTGGATGAAAATAATGCAACTAAAGTGCAAAAGAAATGCCTACATCTCGATTGCCAAACTACTAACATTTTCTATCAATCTATGAAAGATAACATATTTGGGGAGATCATGTACATGAAGAGCTCCCATGATATTTGGTTGTACCTCAACTTGATATATGGGAGTGTCTCCAATGATGATGATGAGGCCACTAAGGAGGAGGCACATGAGTGTGTTGAGCTTGACCACAATTTGGTGATTGTGGAAGATTGCTCCACCTCATGGTCAAGTGATGATGTTGATGATCGATCTACTACAAGCTCACTTGAAAAGGCTGATGATGATGTCTCAAGTGATGCAAATGATGATGCTATCCCATGCACACTTGATGGTGATGATGATTGTTCATGCCCGGATGATATTGCTACAACAAGCTCTCCAACACCTCTACATTACCTCATGTCACAAGGTGACACTAAGGTATCAAGTTGCAATGTAATTGGTCATGATTCATATGATGAGCTTGTTGGTAGACTTGCTAGCATGAACATAGCTTTAGAAAATGAGATGGCTAAAACAAGTAAATTAGAAAGTGAAAACTCATTTCTAAAGAACACATGTAAACAACAAAAGCATCTACTTTATGCCATTAGTTGTTCACATGAGGAGCTAAAATTGGCTCATGAGGAACTTAGTGTTGCTCATGATAACTTGGTACAAGACCATTCTTTTCTCACTAAAGAGCTTTCAAATAAAAAATCTAAAACTAGTGAGAGCTCATCACATTGGTCAATTGACCAATCACATGTTGTTGCTAACCCTTGTGATGTAGGCAAGAAGAATGTATCCACCTCTTGTGATTATTCATTGGCTATGCCATGTTCTTCACAAAAAGATGCTTGTTCTACTTCTATATCTTGTGAGACTAACCTTTTGAAGGAGAACAATGAGCTTAAAAGTGAAGTGAAGAAATTCAGCAACAAGCTAGAGAGGTGCTACAACACCAAAATCACCTTTGAGCATATGATGAACAATAAAAGAAGCTATGGTGATATGAGTGGCATTGGATTCAAAAGGAAGATGACAAAAGGCGAAAGAAAAAGGGCAAAGAAAATGAAGAAGCAACTACAATTGAAGTTGTCTCACTCCATGTGCTACCGGTGTCATGAAGCGGGACACCTTGTAAATGGTTGCCCAAACATTGAGAAGCTAAAGAAGATGAAGGAAGAAGAGAGGCTCAAGCATGTGAAGTGCTTCAAGTGCCGCACTTGGGGTCACCTTACCTCAATGTGTCCAACCACACAATTGGTGAAGCAATAAGAAGAGCCTCAACCAAAGCCACAAGATGAGCTAGAGAAGACACCCCAAGAGCAAATCAAGATCAACCATGAAGATGGTGGTGACTTGATGATAAAGAAGAAGACAAGAAAGGGGTGGAAAAGCAAGGCATCCAATGCTTATTCAAGATGCCAAGATGATGAACAAGATTCAATATGAGAAGAAGGTAGCTCACATCAAGTGCCATAGTTGTGACATATTGGGCCACCTAGCTTCGGGTTGTCCAAACAAGCTTGAGAAGATGGCTCCAGCAAACAAGAAGAAGCAAGGCAATGAGAAGCACCACATGAACAAGGAAGAAAAGGCTTAATCAAGGAGGAAGTGCTACTCATGCTGGGAAAGGGGACATAGGGCTCATTCATGTCCCCTAGGTAACACTCCTAGTCCTATTCCAATTGATGATAATTCTATGCTTAGGAAGGATGGCAATGGTACCTCATTGGTTGCAATTGAAAACATCCTGCTACACATACTAAGGCTTTGCCTAAGTTTGTTGCACCTAACTTGAGAGGACCCAAACTTGTTTGGGTACCATCAAAAAGTGGATGATTGCTTGTAGGTACTATGGCATTGGAAGCTTGATTCAATGGGTTTCTTATAATTCATTATGTGTTGAATCAAGTTATGAAGCTTAGTGCACATCCAAACCCAATGCCAAGTGAAAATTGAGTGAAGTCCAAGTGCTACAACATACAAGTGCTATAATTCAAGTTGTGGTAATCTATTGGATATATATGGTGGCCTACAAATATTGAGTTGAAGCTTGCTAGTTGGATGATTATGTGCTAACCAAGGTATATTTCTAGTTGATCTTATTCATTTGGGTGCATATAAGATGATTGAATTGGATATATATATATATATATGCATATGTTGCTTGATATGGGATGATTGAATGGATTAAATGCTTAGAAATCTAATTTGAGTTGGTTTGAATGGATAATTCATAAGATTACATTTAGTAAGTGGATTGAATGGATACATGTCCTGTGAAAGTATTCAAACAAGTTGATTTCAAGGTTGATTCACTTTTGATGAAGTATAGCTCAAGTGATTGAAATCTGTTCATTAAGGAAAATCTGAGTGAGCTGTGATCAAGTCTAAGTTTTAGTGATAAAATCTATTGGATTGGCCACAGATTTGGTATGCATGCTCTAGACTTATGGTATAAGATGTTGTGCAAATTTCATAAGAATTAGATAAGAGATGCTTCGGTCTTGGAGTATATCTTGTCAACTTTAGTGCAGCAGTTTTCGGCATGTAGCAGTGGTGCAAGAATTGAAATCTAGTAGCAATATAGAAGTCAAATGAATCCCAAATTCTTATAGCTGCTAGATAACTTAGTTACGCACATCTCCACCAATTTTTGTAGCATTTGGGTCTGTACATTGGGAGATATGTATTTTTCTTTAAAGTTTACAGAATCTGCCAGAAAAGTAACAATTATTGGATTGATCAAGGGTCACTTTGATTGAAAGGTCCTCAAGTTAGAAACATGTTTATAAGTATTTGAGGTACCTAAGTTTGGTTTTGGATAGATCTAGAAGCATGACAAGCAAAGAGTACAAGTCCATTTGATTGTGGAAGGTACTTGGCACATATTTGGTACTCAAATTGAAGATGAAGACCAAGCTCAAGATGAAGATGAAAGTTTAAGTTCTAGTGATCATTGGAGATCATTTAGTAGAAAAAAAGGACTTAAACAAGTAAAAAGAAAAGGACTTAAAGAAGGATTCATGGTTACTCATTAAGTTAAGTCCATCACTTGGATCAATCAATCAAGTTATTTCACGTGAGTGTCAAGAATGGTTCTTTGGAGAGAGGTCACTTCTCCCTAGTGTAGGGGCTTGCCGCCTTTTGTAGGTAAACCAAGTGTGGTACTTGAAAGGCTAACATAGAAGTGGTGATCCAAGAAACATTTGAGATGCTTAGTTGAAGCAATCAAAAGGGTTGATCAAGAAAAGCAAGCAACATCCAAAAGGAAGCTACCCATGATATTTCAAGTGGTATTCTCACATTGATGCTCTCATGCAAGCAAAGATGAAATGAAGAAGAAAGCAAACCACAACAATAAAGTGCACTTGAGCATTAGTGGTTCTTAAATCATATGGGTGAAGAATGTACTCTATCTATGATGATTGGTCTTCACCAAGCTATAAATTGGACTTCACATTGCTATTGGAGTAATGAATTGTAATCTATGTGACTATCCTCTACTCCAAGATAGCAAAGGTATCATATAATGTGCATGATCATTTCATCCCTTACTAGTATGTGGTTAGTGCATATAGTACATGCTTATAGGATCATGCATTACAAATGAAATTTTAAATTCATAGCCTACCACTATTGCTTGAATGGTTGATTGATCTAGTGGTAGTATATGAGTTTGTTCATGAGCTAGTGAACACAAGTACTTGATTTAATTTGGATTGCTAACAAGTGACAAGTACAACCTCGATAAGATAACCTCGAAATGAGTGTGAAGAAGCTTAGAGAGGGTTCAAACCAGACTTGGAAGCTTAGGCAAATCAATTTGGTTGAAGACAACATTAGAAGCTCATGATAGTGAAAAGAGTACAAGAACAAGACAACAATGTAAATGGATATCTAGTTTGTCTATTTCAAGTGGTATCTACACTCAATTGATTTATCAAGTGGTTATTCACAAGTGGTGTCTAGATCAACATACAAGAGATATCCTACAAGTGGTACTTATGAAGATAGCAAATGTTCAATAAATCGTTTTTATTAGCAAATCAATCATACACATGGTATCATCCATACAAGATGGAGGTTTCACAAGTGATCCTCAACTTTAAGTGATCATCAAGTGAAGAATGCATCCCTCATACACAAGAGCTCAAGATTATCAAGTGAATGACCCATGCTTGGACATAGGGGGAGGTGCCCCACCAATTAGTATCAAGGTCACAAGATCCTACACATGGTATCTAAAGAGCTATACAAGTGGTGTCCATCAAAAATGAAGATTCAAGTGTCAACCATCTATCCCAATGCAAGCCTTTGCATCAATAAGAAGCACACCATTTATGGAAATTGATGGCAAAGGGGGAGAGATTGTGCAAAGATATGAAAGCTTTGGGAAAGATTGAGACAAAGAAGTAGAGGTTGGACATGGACATGGACAGAGGGAGCAACATTGAGAAATTGAGAAGGATCAAAATTCTTGGATAAGAGAAGCACACAAGTAGGGGGAGCAAGCTCATGAACTTTGTTTGTTTGCATTTGATATGTGTATAGTCATGTGCTTGCTTGCATTGCATAAGTTTTTAAATTTGATATGCATGCTTGTGTAGTGTATGCTAGTTGTAGAATTTGATTGATGATATGATAACTAGCATGCAAAGGATAGTAGCTATACTTGTATTTCTACACGTAATACTAGAACCTTGCTTATAATGTTGATCTCATAGGGTTTCTAACACTACAAGATTTTTGGTCTACTGCAACGCCGAAGAATTGCAACGTAGAAAATTTGGTTGCCAGAGATTGTTGTATTACAACCATTCTAAAAAATGGTAGCGATACATGCCTTTAATACAACGGTTTTCAAGATGTTGCAAAGCTCTGTTGCATTTGGTGGACGATATTGCAATGGTGAAAAATGGTTGCAGTAGACTTGATTTTGGTTGCAATTGTGTGGTAGTACTGCAACTACATTTACGTTAGTTGCATTTGGTTTTGACTATTGCTACGGTTTTTTTGTGTTGCATAAAATTTGACAAGCGTTGCAAATGCTAGATACTTAATGCAACGAGAACTCTTGGAGGCGAAGCAAAAGTGGGGGTCAATTGCAACCTTTTTTGGCAGTTGCAATATACTTTGATATTGTTGCAAGTGCTAAATTTTATTGCAACGAAATCTATGGGGTCGAAGCGAAAATTGTGTTCAAGTGCAACGCTTATTTTTGGTTGCAATATACTTTGATAATTGCAACGAATTTAAAACTTAAAAAAAAGTATGGAAAGAAAAGAATTGGGGACGCATATATTAAAATTAAAAAGTGCTCCCCACAGGATTCGAACCATGGAGCTCTGGTTCAGATAAAACCTTCTCCACCACTGCGCTATGTAGGTGTATTCGTTGTAACTCAGGTTTTAATTTATTTGATATGATTGAAGACCTTATGAGTTATAAAACGCCCCAACCCTGGCCCCATCTCGGCATCTCCGTCCTTATGCCTGGTGTCTAAAACTTTCTGTTAAGTAGTAGTTGCTGTTAAGTACTTGATGTTAAGTATGCGTGGATGTTAATTAGTACTTCAAGTTGTACCGGGGTGGTTGGTCACTTTGTTAGCGATAGTAAATGCCTGACCGTGCACCATCGGTCACATGCACTACGCTAGATTCGTACACTAGGAACGGGGGCGTTTTTACTATAGGGGTGACTAGGGTTGGGGGCGCCCTTACAGTGGGCGTCCTCGGGCCCCAGCAGCCCAGCCGCCCCTACAGATGGCACTGTAGGGGCGGCTGGTAACCTGAGCCACCCCTATAGTTGGGGCTGATCTGTAGGGGCGGCTCAATCACCAGCCGCCCCTGTAGTGCCCAACTGTAGGGGCGGCTGAATCACCAGCCGCCCCTACTGATGGCGCACGAATAAATAGCAGCCAAAATTTGAAAGGTTCAAATTTAGTCAAATAACAAGATGACCAAAATAAAAGTTGTAGATCTTGATGAGTTGAACAACTTTTGTATTCATCACTTTTACATCTGAAATCATTTAGGGTTTGAAAATTTGGTTTGAACTTGTCAAATTTCAAATTTCAAATTTTAAAATGTGTAAAACATTGTCACATCCAAGTTTGATCAAACGTAAATGCTGAAGCATGATTTTAGAAATTTTTAGAAAAAAACATCACATTTGGAGTTAGTATGAGGGAGAAAAACTAGTTACAAAGTTTATCCACAGATTAAAAAGAGAAATCACACTGTTCTAGATGATCCTTACATGATCATAGTGAACAGTGTGATTTCTTTTTTTAATCTGTGGGTCAACTTTGTAACTAGTTTTTCTTTCTCATACTAACTCCAAATCTAATGGTTTTTTTTCCTAAAAATTTCTAAAATCATTCTCTATCAATTTATTTTGTTGGTTTTGTCAATATATACATATGAAAAGTTTGAGCAATTTAAATTTTGAATTTCAAAAAAATGCAACTTCAGACAAGATTTTGGTACCTCAAATGATTTCAGCTGAAAAAGTGATAAATACTATAGTTGAATAACTTATCAAGATCTACAACTTTTGTAATGGTCATTTCATCATATGACAAAGTGGTACTGACATTGTTCACAAATGTGACACATCTCTCGTAAGGTTTTATAAACTATATGAGACATGTGTAAGATTAGTGAATAATGTGTACTAAGAATTTGTCAAATGAAGAAATGACCAAAATAAAAGTTACAGATATTCATAGTTGAATAACTCTGGTATTCATCACTTTTTATGTTGAAATCAATTTGGGTCTCAAATTTTGGTTCGAACTTGTCGTTTTTCAAAATTTTAATTTTAAAAGGTTCAAATTTTATCAAATAACAAGATGACTAAAATAAAAGTTGTAGATATTAATGAGTCGAACAACTTTGGTATTCATCACTTTTTATGTTGAAATCATTTTGGGTCTCAAATTTTGGTTCGAATTTGTCATTTTTTAAAATTTCAAATTTGAAAGGTTCAAATTTAGTCAAATTACAAGATGACCAAAATAAAAGTTGTAGATCTTGATGAGTTGAACAACTTTTGTATTCATCACTTTTACATCTGAAATCAATTAGGGTTTGAAAATTTGGTTTGAACTTGTCAAATTTTAAATTTCAAATTTTAAAATGCGTAAAACATTGTCACATCCAAGTTTGATCAAACGTAAATGCTGAAGCATGATTTTAGAAATTTTTAGAAAAAACAACCATCACATTTGGAGCTAGTATGAGGAAGAAAAACTAGTTACAAGTTTTACCCACAGATTAAAAAGAGAAATCACATTGTTCTATATGATCCTTACATGATTATAGTGAACAGTGTGATTTCTTTTTTTTAATCTATGGGTTAACTTTGTAACTAGTTTTTCTTCCTCATACTAACTCCAAATCTGATGATTTTTTTTCCTAAAATTTTCTAAAATCATTCTCTATCAATTTATTTTTTTGGTTTTGTCAATATATACATATGAAAAGTTTGAGCAATTTAAATTTTGAATTTCAAAAAATGCAACTTCAGACAAGATTTTGGTACCCCAAATGATTTCAGCTGAAAAAGTGATAAATACTAAAGTTGAATAACTTATCAAGATATACAACTTTTGTATTGGTTATTTCTTCATATGACAAAGTGGTACTGACATTGTTCATAAATGTGACACATGTCTCGTAAGGTTTTATAAACTATATGAGACATGTGTAAGATTAGTGAATAATATGTGCTAAAAAATTGTCAAATGAAGAAATGACCAAAATAAAAGTTGCAGATATTCATGAGTTGAACAACTTTGGTATTTATCACTTTTTATGTTGAAATCAATTTGGGTCTCAAATTTTGGTTCGAACTTGTCGTTTTTCAAAATTTTAATTTTAAAAGGTT
Source organism: Miscanthus floridulus (assembly GCF_019320115.1). NCBI lineage: Eukaryota > Viridiplantae > Streptophyta > Magnoliopsida > Poales > Poaceae > Miscanthus > Miscanthus floridulus. Next base: position 106,062,242 of record NC_089580.1, on the reverse strand, counting down.
CAAATTTTATCAAATAACAAGATGACTAAAATAAAAGTTGTAGATATTAATGAGTTGAACAACTTTGGTATTCATCACTTTTTATGTTGAAATCATTTTGGGTCTCAAATTTTGGTTCGAATTTGTTATTTTTTAAAATTTCAAATTTGAAAGGTTCAAATTTAGTCAAATTATAAGATGACCAAAATAAAAGTTGTAGATCTTGATGAGTTGAACACATCATAAAAATCTACAGCCACACAACAAATACCTACTACATAGTCATGACCTATGCTATGTACACACACATAAATACACCTAGAAAATATAACCCCATCAAAACAAATACACCAGATTATCTCTTAGCCATTCTCTCTCGTTACTCATCCAAATCCGACGACTCATATTTAGTGTGTCTGCCCTCCATGGTGCTCTCGCGGACCTCCGACCGCGCCCAGCGCCCACGTCCGCTTACCGTAGGGCACGGTTCGATTCCTTAGCGGCTCAACCTCTCTTTTTTGTGCAAAGAAAAAAAACCCCGAGGCGGTGGTAGGACAGGGCCATCTCCGTCTTCCCTGGCGGCATCCCGGCAAGCGCCCCTCCAAGGTCACGCGTAGACTCCGTCTTCCCCGACGGGCGAGCTGCGCCCCCACGACGGCCCTGGCGGGCGCCCCTCCAAGGATCCACACGGCCTCTCCGCCACCAGGTACACCCGCCCCTTGGTCGTCCCTTCCAGCTGTGCCAAACTGAGCACCCAAACCCTAACTTACTATTTGTGCTCGGATCTGATCTGACTACCGCAGCAACTGCCGCCGCTGCCGGAGGCCGGGCCGTGGGTGCTGAAATGAAGGAGGTGGTGCTTCACGTGTATGACGTGACCAACAGCGACTTCGAGAAGACGAACAACACCATCATCCAGATCAACCACATCTTCAAGGACCGCATCGGCCTCGGCGGCATCTTCCACAGCGCCGTGCAGGTTGTGGGTCTAGCTCCCCTCTCCCCGTTCCCTCGCCACCTGCTCAGATCCCAGGGAGCAACAGCTTCTCCAGATCCCTAAATCTCACGCCATTTCTTGAACCCCTCAACGCAGGTCTATGGCGAGGACGAGTGGTCGTTCGGGTTCTGCGAGACCGGCAGCGGCGTGTTCAGTTGCCCCGTGGGGAAGAACCCCATGTACACCTACTGGGAGAGCATCGTCCTCGGGGAGACCGAGTGCGGCATCGCCGCCGTGAACCAGATCCTGCGGGAGCTCAGCTGCGAGTGGCCGGGCCACTCGTACGACCTCCTCTCCAGGAATTGTAACCATTTCTGCGACGTGCTCTACGAGAGGCTCGGCGTCCCCAAACTCCCAGGTAAGGACCACGGAGGGGCATTCCATTGTTTTCTTCTTCTGAATGGCGACAACCTGTGCAAGGTGTATCTCACAGTGGCATTATGTACAATTCTCGAGTTCAAAAAAACACACTGTGTCCTCGAATTGGAAGGAAGATTGCAGGCTCTGATTTAGATGGCGATTTACATTCTTGCTAGGAAAAGAATGAGCAAACTTAATGAGCAAATGTGTGAACTGAACATTGCAAATAAAGCATGTGTTTGCTACCACTGAAGTATTGAGCAAATGTATGAAACTGAGTGCTGCTAGCTCTAAGACTCAACTTTGGAGCATAAGACCAAGTACAACACAGACGTTTAGCAGGCTCTTAGAGGCAGTTTCATTGTTTTCCTTGCCACTGTGGACCTGAGCACAAGCTCATGTGTGGGCGACTGGGCGTTGCCACTTGACGAGGTTTTTTATGCCTGCCTTGAAACTTACGTGCGAGACGGATGTCTCCCAAGAACAGTAATTAGCTTAATTATTTCATTACCTTAGCAAAATCGTTTAGTTTCCATTTGAGACAAAGGCTCTTTTATGTTTGCTTCATGATTCATGTCCTAATGCACCTACTTGTGTGACAATTTGAAGAGGCTGAAGATTCCTGTAGGCCAAGTCGTTGCTAATCATTTTTTATCATAATGTTTAATCATTGAATTTTTGTCTATGTTGCTAGCACTAGCAGCTTAGCATGATTGTGTTACGTAGGTTTGAAATGCCATGAACTTACTCTTTTATTATTCTGTCTAACCTTGCAGGTTGGGTTAATCGCTTTGCCAACGCCAGTGATACTGCTGTGGTTGTTGCTGAGAGCACAGCAGTTAAGGTAATTTCAGAATCTGTTGCTGTGATACAATGTGCTATCTCCAATTTACTTAATCCTAGCATGAACTTATGATTGCTTCCAGCTGGACTTGATTTTTTTATTGTTAATGTACTCACGATTGGTTCCAATTTAAGCCTATCATAAAACATCTCTTTCACATAACTATATATTTAGTATCAGCTAAGTTAGTGGTTTTCTGCTGGTGTCCTGAGATAGTTGGTGAATGGTGAATTGGAACAACAGTGCGGTGACATATGGTTATAGGAAAGTTAATGCCTGAATTTAATTTAGCTGCTTCTAACTTGCTACAGGATTTTTTCTTTTTTCAAACAAGAGCAGCCTTTTATTTACTAATGGTGCTAATTTCATTACAGATCTCATGAAGGCTACTCATGAGGACCACACGGAATTTCTGCTTTACTTGGTCTGGATCCATGACGAGGTGGGTAACCTTTTTTTATACTGCAAAAAAGTAGGTAGGCATGCAAGATAGTTTGCTCCTCGTGTGAGTCATCTGCATGCTAATTACAGTTCATGCTAGCCTAGAGTTCGTGTTTGAAGGCGTCCCTCTAAAATAGTGGGAAGGTTCCTGTTGGATTGCTGATTGCTGATGGAATTATTATGGTATCCATATCAATTTTATTTTTGATGTACTAAAAATTGCACTATTTGCAGAAATTCCGTGTTGGCAGAAATTGCACTATTCTCGAGTTCAAAAAATAGTGGGAAGGTTCCTGTTGGCTTGCTCTTCTGAATGTACTATGAATTTTGGTTGACAGTTCAAAGTTCTGTATTTGCAGTTTTTTGTAGCCGTAAATACAGCCACGTTGAAGATAACCGCAGTGACGGAGATGCCAATTAGGGTGATCATCGGAATGATGCAGCCTACTTAATTGAGGTATTCCTTTATCTCCATGGTTCCCAAGTAGCTGCAGCATGAACCATGGACACTAACTCTCCTTATAGAATACATAACCTGATATTCTTGTGTTTCCTTATTCTTACATAACCTGAGTGAAGTTTTATTCTTTAATCTTATACTTTTGGCTTTTGACATTATTATTTTCTTCTTTAAAAAAATCATGAGTTGACCTTTGGTGGTGTAGGTCTGGCAGCTCCATGAGTTGACCTTCAACAAGACGGTGTCGACATTGACCAGCTCAAGGTACACCTATTGCATCGGTGATGAAGAAATTGCCTACGTTTGGACAGAATGGTTTCGGAACAAAATACCATTGTAATGAAATAATAAGTTATTTGAACCTATTTATACCTGGTAAACTGATGGGGTTCTTGACAAAAAAAGAAGAAATGAAAAAAACTTATGTTGTGCACTTATGTTGGTTCTTTGGTTTCAAATTCAGGATGGGAACGATCCTAGGAGTTTTCTTTGTCTCCAGGCACTTGCAGTAACATGGATGAAATGATCGATTCATGGAAGGAGTTTAGGAAAGTTATGATTCGAAAATTTGTTACTTCAATCCATCAGTCAATTCAAACATTTGAGGATGGTTATGAAATTTTATATATGACCATGTATATAATTTGGAAAACTGTATATAATCCGAAAAACTATAGAAAACTGTCGTTGTTTGGTTGTTTTTATGGGCACCCTGAAATAAAGCTATGTTAATGTTGCAAGCAGCCCAACAGCAAGCTTCAGTACAAAAGGTAATATTAACAACATCTATGTTCTCATAGTTTATTGAACTGAAAATCATGATCTTGAACCCAATTCGAAATGCAGGCTAGCACAATTGTGGAGCCAACTGAAAATGTTGCTGCTGCTGCAACAATTGAGGGGACACAAAATGTAACAACTACAATGGGAGAACACATGATGCATAGTCAGCAGGTAGTTTGATGATAATTGAAGAATGTTTAATTGTAACATGCATGTCATATTCTTGTCAAAGGGTGTAATTTTTACCACCAACCATTTATTTTCAGGTTACCCAAGAAACCAGCCAGCCAGAACAACAACCCCCTTCTTCTGCAGCTGAAGAACGTCTCACTAGAGGGCGCATGACTAGAAGTAATTTGGCAGCGAATTCGGGTGTTGTTTATACTACAGCAAAGCAATTGAAGGAAACTGCGGCTAGGAAAAGATCTGCATTGTCCAAAACGAATACACAGGTACTATGTGAAACCTTTTATCTCTCTTTGCATTAAAAAGGAACATATAGTCCTTTTGGAGAAGTACATAGCTATTCTTTTGTTCTGCTCCTAAATATGGTCCAGGCTTAGTTTCCTCTTGCTGATTAGAAATATATATGGATGTGTTTGTGCTCATAAAATGTCTTGGGAGGCAGCTGCATGTATGTTTATATTTGCTTTACGCTTCAAAGTTCATGGTTGATAGTACTGCAGCTCACAGAACTCTACTACTGCAGCTCGTGTTTTGCTTCAGTGTTTAATTAGCTTTGCCACCACTAGTCTCAGTTTAACTAATGCATGTCAATGATTTTTTCAGGAGGAATCTTGAGTTTGAGAAGGAGCATGCGAATGGTGGGACGATGGCCAACATACATATCAAGGGAACCTTCGCTGCTACAGTAGACATTAGTCTTTTGATTCGAATGAGTTCAAACAGTTGTCTGTGCTTAACACATTATTATGTGTTAAGCTATCTACTTGTGTTCTCATTTAGTTTGACACTCGGTGTGTTTTGTTAAAGATTTTGTATGAACAAATTATATTTCGTTTTAATGGATGTCGATGCTTCCTTCATTATGTATTTGTCGTTTTGCGATTATTAATTTAAGCTACCAAACAAAGTGTCGCAACATGAATTATTAATATATTAATCTGGCGTTGCAATATATGATGGCACATATAACAACCACATTTAGTCGTGGCAATAGGTACGATAATCGTGGCAATAGAGAAACTATCTCTTGCAACTACAAAAAGATGACGGTGGCAATAGAGGAATCTACCTATAGCAACCAGATAGTTAGTAATGTGGCAATAGATGACCTATCTGTAGCAACCAACCTAAGTAACGTGGCAATAGCCTATGCCATCTATAGCAACCATTCAGAAACGTGGCAATATACAATCTCTCTGTAGCAACCAACCTGAAGAGATGTTGCAATAACCTAAGCCACCTATAGCAACCATTTAGGTGACGTGGCAATAGAGAACCTCTATTGCAATGCTTTCTCTGCATAGCAACAACCACGATTGCAACACCTGTGTTGCGTTGCGCTTGCATTGTGTTGCTACACGACCAGCGTGTCGCAATACGTATCGCTAGCAACGCCTAGTTCGTTGCAATTGATACTATTACCACACCCATAGTGGTTGCAATTGCTTTTGTTACAACACTCACCAGGTGTTGCAAAAGCGTCAAAAGTGTTGCAATAGAGGGGTTGTGTGTCGCAACTAAAATGTAACCCATTGCATTATGCTATTGCTACCCTTACAAGTGCAACGACATTTAACCAAAAAAAATTGGTAGCAAAATTACTATGGCTACCATTTTTGGGTCTTTTGCTACACTTTTTTGGCATTGCAGTAGACCGAAAATCTTGTAGTGATGTTTTTTGTCTAGCTACTCATGATGCTAACGATGGTGTTAAAAGTGCAACTCTGATTGGTATCACGCTTCAAAGGTTAATTCTTTACACCTTAGCATCATTGGTAGTAATTAGTCTCCCACAATTCCAATCTATGCCTATGTGCGAGCTTCTAACCAAACACTCTAGCACATATGTAGGGGGGATCCAATACTACCAATTCGGGTTTGTGGTACTTGTCCAAAATCATTTACACATGGTAAAATTGCTTGGGCAAGCAACATGAATCCACAAGAGCTTAATTTCCATATCTTTGCAGAGTTGTCATCAATTACCAAAAAGGGGGAGATTGAAAGGTCCTTATTTGGTTTTGGTAATTGAGTGACAACCTAGGTGAACTAATTGTGTTTAATGTGAGATACACAGGTGATTAGTCCACATATACATGTGTGTGAGCAACATATGACATGAAGGTGAAAATGGATTGGAGATGTTGCAAAGCTCACACATGTGATGAAGGAGGTCACTACATATGAGACATGACATTGAGTCATGTGACTAAGGTGGAGAAGATCAAGACAAGGCTTGGCTCGACAGACCGGTTGCAAGTGTGAACGGCAAGTTGAGTGATGACTTGGCGTCAATGGAACGAAGCAATGGTGAAGAGAAAGTAAAGTCAAGATCAATGAGCCAATACGGTCACGTGATGATATGAAGTGGATCATATCATTTGTGATTGGTTGGAGCATGTGTTGCATCAACATTGGAGGAGATGGAATGGAATGCACAAGGCAAAGGTATTTTTATAGGGTATTTCATTTCACCGGTCAAAAGGTTGTGTAGAGAAGTGCATGACTGGGTTTAGGATAGAGGGGCAAACTTGTTTGCATATCGATCATCTAGTGCCACTTGAGCGATCTCACTTTGCATATGTGTTAGGATCGAGTGGTGTTGAGAAAAGAGAGCTAATCCTTTGGGAAATGTTTGTGAAAAGCTAACACACGTGCACAAGGTGGTGAACAATTGGTGGTGTTAGCACATTTGCAGAGGTGTTGAAAAAGGTGAAGAAGAGGAGGCAAAACTAGGCTCAGAGTGCTGCTTGGGTGGCACTGCCACCCCTAGGGCGGTGCCCACCTGGAGGCTGAGAGGGAGGAGTTGGTTGGTGCCCTGGGGGGCACTGTAAGGAAAATGGACCTCATCCCATTTAGTTTGAATTTTGGTGTTTGATGATCAACATGACCAAGTTGGACTAACGTATTTGCAAGTGTTTATTTTATAATCCAATAGGATGCAAATGTGGATTGGACCAAGATTAGAACATGAAGAATATGATCAACACTCAAAGGAAGAGGCTAGAGAATGTGTGATCAACCTATAAGTGAAGCTAGAAGTCCAAGATGTGAAGATGAAGAAGCCCGGAAGAAGGATCGCGAAGAAATGAACAAAGGACAAAGCTACAGCTGGCATGGGACAGCACTACGTGCACTGGACACCTGGCATCAGACAACACTGTGTGCACCAGATAGCACTGGGTGCACCGGACAGGGCACCGCCCTATTTTTCAGCACGCGACACACTTTCGTATTTTGGTCATAACTTTTACCTCCGAACTCCGATTTTGATGATCTTAGACTTTTTGTAAAGCTAATGAAAAGCTCCACAGCTTTGAACAGGTGAAAATCGAGTTGGAGTAGTCCAGCGGCACTAGACTATATGGTGACCATGATGGTGGCACCACCCTATTTTTCAGAGGGCAGCCAAAACATGCAAGGGGCACTGGACATGCTATGGCGGTGCACCACCCACCTATGGCGGTGACCAACAGCCCAATGGTCAGATTGTCAATGTCTAATGGCTAGCCCACGTGGCTGGCGCCGCCATGTCCGGTGACTGCACAGAAAAGTGCATCTCGTCCACAAACGGCTAGTTCTCCACTTGGGGGCTATAAAAGGGGCACCAACCAGCCATTTGAAGTAAGAGGGAACTGAGGGAAGATAGGTGGGTATTGCCACACCTCATTTGTGCTCTCCACTTGTATAAGGCTTAAAGAATCACTTGGTGATTAGTGTAGGTGCTTTTTCGAAGTGCTTTGGTTAGTTAGATCACTCTCATATGCGCTTGCTCTAGGCTTAGGTCTAGTTGCTAGTGAGGTTTTCATACCTCTCATCCAAAGGTGCATGCGCACACCATGCTTGTACTCGGTGGGGCTTGTAGTCTTGCGGGACCACACCAACCATGTTTGTGGTGAGACCACTACCGTGTACCGAAGCGCTGCGACATTTCGGCCGAAAGCTTGATTGTGAAGACGGCAGGGAGCGGTCTAGGATAGGCTTGCCAAAAGGCACACCAGAGACCCACTTGCACATGGGGAAGGCCCAGGGCTATCCTTGGAGTTACCTGACCAGGAGCATGGCCTTTGCGAGGGATTTCTTGCAAGGGGCTCCAATGAGGACTAGGGGGATGCTTGAGCGCTTCTCGATACCTCAGTAAAAATATCGGAGTCATCGATGGGAGTTTGCATCTCTACCTCATCTTTACCTTCCGCATTTACATTGCTACCTTGGTTGTGTGCTTTACTTCCCTAGCTTAGTTGATAGGCTAGTTGATAGGATTGGAACCTAGGTCGCATTACTCTTTTGTGGTAGAGATAGCAACACACCTAGCAAAACCATAGTTGCACATGTAGATAGATTATTTTCTTGCATAGGTTTTAACTAGGTGGAATTAGAGGACTTAGTTAGAAGTAGAATTTTAAGTTGCCTAATTCACCACACCCTCTTAGGCGTCATGGTCCCTTACAAGCGGTATCAGAGCCGGTTGGCTCAATTTGGACCTTTGGCTTCACCGCCGTTGAGCCGATGCTATTTAGAGTGGTTGGGATGGATATCTCTAGGCCTCTGCACTTTGACGGCACTAACTTCTCCTACTATAAAGCTAGAATAGCTTGTCACCTTGAGGCGGTAGATTTGGGTGTTTGTAGAGTCACTCGTGATGGGTTCAAACCCGTTAAGAATCCCTATAAACCCACTAAGAGTGAAGAAAAAATAAATGCATTTTAATGCTAGAGCTAAAAATTGTTTGTTTGAATCTTTTAGCATGGATGTATTTAACCAAGTGTTCACTTTAAATACAGCAAGGTCATGGGATGATTCTTCAAGTGAAGAAGAAGCCCAACACAAGAGGAGCGGTCACAAGCACTCATCATCAAGCACTTCACATGTGTGCCTTATGGCACAAGGTAATGAAAGTTCTAGTTCAAGTGATAGTGATAGTGATGATGGGCTACCTTCTTATGATAAAATTGTGCAAGAAAATCTTAACTTTGCTAAAGTTTGCACTAGTCAACAAAAGAAGCTTAAAATGTTGAAAGAAAAATTAGATAGCTCACAACAAGCTTATAAAACTTTGCTTGAACAATATGAAACCTTTGCTAACTTTAGTGTGGAGCTATCTACTAAAATTGAGCAACTTGAGGCTAGTTTAAACAAAAATGAATGCACAATCAATGATGAGCAACTTGTAAAGAAAAATGAAAAATTAAACAAAAAGTTAGCGAGCTCACAAGATGCTTATAAAAGTTTGCTTGCTAAAATGGAAACCATGTGCAAACATTGTGATGAGCTAACTAATAAAGTTGCTAATCTTGAAGCCGTCGGTACAACCCCCACCGAGGCACCTAAAAAGAAAAGTTCAATTTTTTATATGCCTAAAAAGGATTCCTCTACTTCTTGCAATGATTTATGTTTAGACTCACCTTTGTGCAACCAAGCTTGTGTTGAGAAAGTTGTTGTAGAAACATGTACACATAAAGTCACATTGGAGAATGAGCAACTCAAGCAAGAAGTGGCTCGCCTCACCAAGGACTTGACTCAAGTGCAAGGCAAGATGGAGAAAACTCAACTTCATCAAGATAACACCGTCAAGGAAGTGAACAAGCTTGATGAAGGACAAACCGTGGTTTGCTACGTATGCTACAAGGAAGGCCACAAGTCCTATGAGTGCAAGGTGAAGAATGAGGAAGGAGCTAAGAAGAAAGACAAAAACAAAAATCAAACATGCAAGCTCTCCAACACCTACACCAACAAGGTGGACAAGAAGGCCTCCACACCTTACCTCTTGAAGAAGAAAAAGAATCAGAAGGTGGTTGCCATCAAGGTGAACAAGCAAGCCAACAAAGGGGCCAAACATATTTGGGTGCCAAAGGAGATCATTTCTAACATGAAGAGCACCAAGAAGGTTTGGGTCCCGAAGGGAAAGTGAGAAGTCTATTGGACTTTGGGGAATTTGGAAACTTGGCAAAGTTTGGGTACATTTCATGGGGTGCATCATGATGGACATAGTCATTGCCAAGTGGGTTAGTGAATACTTTAAACCCAAATTCCCCTTCCCATGTTAGGTAACTAGATTTAATTTCTTGCAATTTTAATTAGCATCTAGTTCCTTTTCATGCCTAGATTTGCATTTGCACATTTAAATTCTTTGTCATGCATACACTAGGTAAATCATATGGTAGGGTTGATCGGTATCACTCTTACCCATAGGAGCAAACCTACATGGTTTAAATTGTTTAGGAGCACGGCACATAGCTTGTCTTATAATTATTTATCTAATATGTGCCAAATCCAAATTGTAGATAATTTCTCCTGAATATCATTTTTGAATATGATTCTCACATTCATATGATGTCATCTTTCAAGTGGTATTTTGATTTTAAAAAATCAATGTGCATGTCTCTTACAAGTATTCTATGCTTGTATGCACAAATTTAGGGGGAGGTTATTCTACAGGTTGGATGATTTGAGACTAACATTCTTTTCAAGATTATTATGTGTGTAGCAGTCTCATTGAAAGTGTAACAACCCAAAAATCCATACACTAAAAATACCAACTACAAAATTTTTCCTAGAACTTCCATGTGATGATGAGTGTCATGCATATTAACCCAACCTAATAGATGCATTAGGTCCAACCCCAACCCAAGCTAACACATAAGCATGGCATGTCATTTGTTAATTGTGTTTATTTAAATGATAACAAATAAAGTGTTGCATACCTTGATTATTCAAAATGTGATTTGGATTTCCATTGAGTTATGATATGTTTAAACGAATATGGTGCACCAATCTGGAAACCAATTTAAAAATCAAAATGGAATTCAAATAAAGAAGAAGGAAAGAAAAACAGAAAAGAAAAGAAAAGAAGAGAAGGCCTTGCAGCCCAGGCTGGTCGGCTTTGTGGCCCAACCAGCCAGCTAGCCCAACCGGCCTGCCCACCCTTCCCATTTTCCCAACTCACGCGTGGCCCACGAACCGGCCTAGCGTGTCGCCCACGCCCGCGCACCCGTCTGCCTCGCACGCAGCCACTGCCCGCTGGACCCCGCATGTCAGCCACCCCCGTCTACAGTGTCGTCTTCCTCACCCATGCCACAACCACCTATGCGACCAGCGCCCGACAGCAGTGGTAGGGGCGGGCCAGGGGGTCACGCCCGGGGCATGACCCTGTCCCCCTTGCACCACGCCCACACAACCCCGCACCACCATCTAATGCGATACACACGCCTCCACCACATGATGCCATCCACCATGGGAGGCATGGCGCTCAGCTATAAAGCCAGCCTACACACCGCTCACGCCCGGAGCCCTAGCTTCTCCCTTAGCCTCGGCCACCGCTTGGTGGCCCAGCAGCTGCACCACACCAAGAGTAGAGGACCGAGAAGGAGATCATGAGAGGAGGATCGGAGCCCCCGCGCGCTGCCGAAGTCACCGGAGCCGAGGGCGACGCCGTCGTCGTCATCATGGTCACAGGTCAGCACTGCACGGCACTGCTTCTGGAGCTACATGGCCACAACTCGACACTGCACCACCATCCTCTCTTCCACAGCACCCATGGTGAGCCCCCGATTTGTCCCCTGCTCACCACTGGACCTTGCTACTCCGGCCATGGCACTCCATACCGTGAGCGCATAGGCCAAGGCCATCCTCGGCCTCTAGGCACACCAGCACAGCACACTCATGTTGACCGTGGCCATCCCCGAGCCCTTGGACGATGTAGGCCTCTCCAAGTCCCACGGACGCCATAGCCGAGCACGCATGCCACGATCACGACGCTGCCGCCATGGCGCAGCCACCACCGGAGCACCAGACCACTGGTCCGAGCACCAGACCACCAGTCCGAGCACTAGACCATAGGTCTGAGCACCCGACCACCGGTCCGAGCACCGACCACCATGGCTAGTACCGATCGAGCGTCTGGCACCGCCTTGACTCACCTGTTCCGTTCACTGAAACCATGGGTAACTCACGTGCACGCCATGACCACCCCGCTTTGACCCCGTAGTGACCCACGCGCCTCGCCGTCATCACCATGTCACCGTGGCCGCCGGGAAGACCCTACCGACCACCTGGAAACCAGAAGTCCTGCCCTGAGCTCTGGACGCCCTCGCTGCGTCCACACGGATCCATAGGATCCATAGGAGCCTACACACCCCACTATGACGTCCCTCCAAGGCCATACCCCCCACACCGACGCCACCGATGTGATCGGAAGACCGCCACCGTGGCCAAATCCACCGGAGGCCCCGGAGGACCCCTCAACCTGTCCAACATGCCTGCTGGAGCATTGTGACGCCCATGCGCACCATAGAGCCGGCCAATGCCGCTGCACCCGTGCCATTCCCGCACGCCGGTTGTGCTCGAGCCGTCGTTCGTCGTGACTAGTGACTTAGGAAGCACCATCCATCGCCCTGACCCCACCGTTGCAGTCGCCATGACATGGGGAGGCTTTTCCCCACCTCAATTGGATGCCTGAGCCATTGTGGGAGCTCGCTGGTGAGCACGTCGCTGGTGGGAGCGCACTGTGGAAGAAACACAGGAGAAGGGGCGAGTAGAGCAGCGCAGCCCTACAACCGGTGCACAAGAGCCGAGCCAAAGAGAAATGACGATGGACTCGGTCCACCATGGACCCTGCCTTAGGTCCATGGACTGTGAACTTGGGTTCACCGTGAGCCACGCTCACGCCCACAGCTAGGAAACAAAGCCCGGCCTAGATCCAGCCCTGTCCAGACATAGTTGAGACCCGGCCCGTATTGACCGTTGACCTGGCCCCACACGTCAGTAGCACAGACACTCTGGACCCACATGTAAGACGCTGACATCATGCTGACATCATACTGACATCAGCTGGACGCCACCTATCAGCTCGGAACCAAGACGCTGACGTCAGCATGCCACGTGGACCAGTCGCTATGTGACAAGTGTCAGCCTAGGATTAATTCAGCCTTTTTCCATTTTCAGAAATGATTTAAACTTCGGAGATTCATAACTAATTCATACGACCTCAGAAAAATATGAAACTAGGACCAAAATTCATCTAAAATCGAGCTCTACGCAATGAACCCATGTTTGAGTGCATTTGGCTCTTTTGAATTTTCATTGCTCCTTTGTGCTATTCTATAGACGTCGCTAACGCGACTATAATGCGATCGTTTGTAGACTCGGAGGAGCACCAGACCGACGAGGATCATGAGTACCATGACGAGTACGAAGATGACTACACTGAAGGTGCCACATCCCACCCAATCTCGTAGCACCTATTATGCATGGCTAAAATAGAAATGCTAGTGCTTTACTTTACTGTCGTGATCACACTATGGTAGGACTTGCATGGTAGTATGCTTTCTTGATGGCCTTTACCTTGATGGCTGTTAGGCTAGTCACACGTTTGCTATTATATTTCATTGCTTATTACTTCTACCACGCTTGCACTACATTCATGCGTGGTGGAAATTGGTGTTATCTGGATTATGGGGAGAGTGCTGCGGGTGTGACTTGGATGTGTGGAGGGTGAGGGTTGTGTCGACCAAGTTGGATTATACGACGAGCCTGGGGCAAGTCTTGCCATGGGGTGCTACCTAGGCACCCCTGGAATGGATACCTGTGGTGGGTAAATGGTATATGAGGTGGCCCTGGGTGTGAACCTATGATGGGAGGAGCCTAGGGTGGAGGTGCTGTAGTGGCACGGTAAATGGAAACCCTGATGGAGACATTCTGGCTTGGTCACCCCTAAGGACTTACTAGTACTCAGATTCACCAAGAAGCCTTACGTACCACTCGCCCTATATGGTGCGGGACGGTCGGACTACTTGGTAGGATATTGCCACTACTGCTAGGTTGATAGCAGACAGTGCGAGGGAGGTACGGGGTGCGGAGGATTTCCCCCACACCCTTCCGAGACTTCATGGAGACCTTGTGGACTCAGCTCATGACTCACAGTTTCAGCCACCCCAGACTAGACTTGGGGTGTACCAGGGCTGAATGGTAGGGTGGCATTATCCTAGGCTAGCAAGCGGCCGGAATCAGCCCAGTTGACGATGGTCAGCGAAGAAGGCGGATCTTGTGGTTATGTAAAACCTCTGCAGAGTGTATGGTTGATCGATCGATACATGTGCCGACTTGTCGGCTATGGACCTTTCCTGGGTTTCGCTTAAACTAGATAGTGAGATGAGTCCTTCTCTTCTTCCCTCGTGAGTGAGTGTTCGGTCGTAGCCAGGGGCTATGGGCCTTGAGACAGTGCCGAGTGGGAGTTGGCCTATCGACTGAGCGATGGTATGGTTATGGTTTGGTGATGGTGTGGAGATGGTGGTATATCGATCCCAGGATCAAAACCTGGCTCTAGAAGGGGAATGGGTGGAATAGGTGTGGGAATGGTGTTAAAACTTGACCAACTATTATTATATACTTGATATGCTAATAAATAGGAAACCCTAGCCTTATAGGTTCCTTTTGACTATATCCAACTTGCATCCAATTTCCACAAAGCAATGCTCATAGGGTTGGGAGTGGCCAGTACAAATCGTACTGATAAATTTTGGCATATAGGTTCTGCTGAGGAGTATAGCTCCGAAGAGTTTGATGATTGAGGGATTCGTGCCTACGCTCGAGTTTGGCGATCTTATCTACAAGCCGTTCTGAATGAATGCTACTTTTTATTCCGCCAATGCGGCGATGTAATAAATTATGTAATTCCGCACTAATTGTACTCTGATATTATCGATGTATGGATGTGATATTCGACTGGAATTTGGGTAATATGATCTACCACGATCTTATTACACTTCGACTCTGTGGATTTCCCATCGCGGAAATCGAGGTTGTTTCAGTTGTTATTAGAGCCATACTTGACCATAGGACGAAACCCTCAGAAATGAACGATAGAATAGGACGTGGACAACCCTTCTTTCGGTTATATACCGACTCTGCATTTACTTTTATGCAAGGCTTATCTATTTATTGACCTGCTAACACCTGTCCCCTTGAAACATGCACATGGCAACGAACGTCGACTGACCGCCTCTAGGACCGCTACCTCTGGACCACACCAAGCTTACCTTAGACCTATGTGAGCTCGGGGGTTTTGCACAGACCCTCTGCTGAGTTCTCATCACGTTAGGAGTCCCTTACAAGCTTGTCAAGGTCACCTGCATCGGGAAGCCAGCTCAGGAAGGAGGAATCAAAGGACCAGTTGTCACCTCAGTCGAGTTCCCAGCTAGCACCACCCTACCTTCTATTCCAGCTTCCACCGAGATGACCATAGAGGACACAGTTGAGGAGGGACTACGAGCTGTCTCCCACAAGGCACTTCGCAGAGTGATGAGGGACCACTATGAACACCTGAAGATGACAGAGTTCCATCTACTTCCCCAGGCCCTTGACCTCAGCCTTACCCCCAGTGAGCAGAGTTTCGCAGCAGGCAGAGTTATCCTTGCCGAGGAGGATAGATGCCTTCGTGTTTCAGCTATTCACCTATTGGGGTAGGACAGGTACGTGACCCAGCTAGAGTAGAGGAGACGTTAGTACTAGGCCCTTCTGTGGGAACACCAGGAGCGAGACTCGCAGGGAGCACAGGAGCGAGCTAGTCTACTTGAGATAGTGGCCAAGCTACAGGACGAGCTCAACTATCGTGATGAAGTCCATAGAGCCGAGGTCACTGACTTATAGGACAAAGGAGCCGACCTAGGCAATAGGAACTGCTACCTCGACAGCAAGGTCTTGGAGTTCCAGAGAGAGTTGGACGACAGGAAGGCCGAGTTCAACCATAGAGGAGACAGAGAGAGGTCCAAGGGGATTATATGCTGAAGATCCATTCCAAGAACAAGACCATGACTCAGGAGCTAGAGGAGTTTAGGAAGAAGGCCATTCGCAACTAGGGTCACCTAATCGAGGCACTCAGGCAGAACGAGTACCTACAGGACAAGTGTGAGAGGACTTGGCAGGCTTGGCAGAAGTCTGACAGGAAGCGCCATAGGGAGATGAAGGGTATGTGGGATCAGCTACCCAAGGAGATTCACAGCAAGATGAAGCCGAGAATAGAGGAGTTTGAGTTAGCCCCGACTCGCCTCAACCTAGACACCTGCCCTACCCTACCTAGAGCCAAGCCTACTGAGGAGCTCGCCGAAACCTTGAAGTACGTGTCCCGACTTCACAAGTCTGACAAGGAGATCGAGATCGAGAACAGCCGTATCCCAGCTGTGGTGTACGAGTTAGAGTAGATGACCCTACGTGGTCATGAGTCATGTCAGTAGTTTCTGTAAGTTGTACCCCATGATGTACCCCTTATGAGATGTATTATGAGACACTATGCGTAGAACGATTCTCACACGTCTTCAAGTGTAGCTACTGGAGATGATGCTATGTAATAAAACCCATGTAATGAATGTTTCGGATCTTATTGCATCTTATGGATCTTATTGCTTCTTTGTAATGAGTGTTGGATAGTATAAACATTTTTCTTTAAATCGTTAAAAAAATAGATAATCATATGAACTTATAAGCACTTATGGCACAAGCACTAAAAATCCCTATGATCCGTGTTGCAGATGCCGAACCGCCGTTCTAATCGCCTAATGAATCAAGGACATGCGCCCACCCCTGAACCAGTTGAACCAAATGGGGGACGTGGTGGCAAAAACCGTGGCCGTGGCCATGGACGTGGAGGGATACCCTTCCACCTGGAGAATACTCCACCACCTGAGGAGAACATTCCTCTACCACCACCACCAAACCTAGCAGAAGTGATGGCACAACAGACCCAGCTTCTTGCAGCTCTTGTTGAAGGAGCAAACCATCGCCAGGGAGGTCAGCAGAATGACTTCCAAAGGAAGCTAGAAGGATTTCTGAAGCTAAGGCCACCTACCTATGATGGCACCGACCCTGACCCGCTTGTAGCCGATGACTGGCTCAAGGAAATGGAGAAGAAGCTTGACCTCACTACTTTCACCGATGGTGAGTGTGTTGGAGCTGCCACACACCAGCTCACAGGTGCAGCACGCGCCTGGTGGGATAGTTTCAGTGATTCCCATGAGGACCCTGCCAACATCTTGTGGGATGAGTTCGCCGAAGCATTCACTGAGTATCACATTCCCAAGGGTATCATGGAGGCCAAAGCTGAGGAGTTCCGCAACATCAAGATGGGGAAGGAAAGGGTGACTAAGTACACTACTCATTTCACCAATCTTCTGCGCTATGCACCTTCCTATGTTGTGAACTCTGAGAAGGAGAAGCTGTACTATTACCGCAAGGGACTTAACCCGCACATCAAGTTGAAATTTGGCGGTATTGAGAGCAACACGTTGCGTGCTCTGGTGGATCGCTGCATCCAGATTGAGAAGGATCATGCTGAAGTTGGAGAAGAGTACAGGGAGAGGAAGCGTAAGCCTGAGGAGTCTCTCCGTGGCTGTGATCGCAAGAGGTTCCGCAGAGATGCACCATCCAGGGAACGCTCTCGTCACAATAGGGATGACAACCCTGGATCGAGTAGGGGTAGTGGAGGATACACCGCCAAATACTCCCGCCCTGCTCAGGATCGTTACACTCGGGACCGCTATGCTCAGGACCACAACACTCAGGACCATTTCAACCATCCCCGCTCCGCGAATGAATGCCCAGCACAGAACCGCTCCACACCAAGCACTAGAAACTGGAAGGCACCCGCGCCAACCCCTACAGGCGGTACGCCTTTCACCTGCTTTGCTTGTGGCCAACCAGGTCACAAAGCCACTGAGTGCCCTCAAAACTCAGCTGCTCAGAAGTCTCAGCTCAAGGGATCTGCTACTTGTGGATGTCTCAACCATCTGGACACCGAGGAAGCACAAGCTGCCCCTGACGTGGTGTATGGTATGTTTTTAGTTAATGGCAACACTGCATCAGTTCTATTCGACTCTAGAGCAACTTGTTCATACATATCATCCAAGTTTGCACGGGAGCATGACCTGCCTATAACCCCACGTGAAAAGCCCATCATCACCAGTTCACCTTTAGGAGATCTAAAATGCACACACATCTGTAAGGGAGTGAGTCTCACCATTGAGGGTCTTGTCTTTAAAGCCGACCTAACCCTTTTACCTTCCACTAGCCTAGATGTCATCCTAGGTATGGATTGGTTAACCATTCACCAAGGTATCATATCATGTTCACCTAGATACGCCCAAGTGACCCACCCATCAGGCCAAGTCATTAGATGTGAACCCCAGTCTGGAAAGTCCACCTCTATCCTATGTTCCCTTAAAGCAAGTTCGGAATCACAAAAAGAGGAGAAGACAGTTCATGATGTGCCAGTAGTCAGAGATTATCCTGATGTATTCCCTAACGAATTACCAGGTATGCCACCAGACCGTGATGTAGAGTTCATCATTGATCTGTTGCCGGGAACGGGACCCATTGCCGAGAGACCCTATTGCATGTCAGTTGATGAACTGGCTGAGCTCAAGAAACAGCTTGATGAGCTCATCTCAAAGGGATATATCAGACCCAGTGCTTCACCCTGGGGATCCCCTATTCTGTTTGTTAAGAAGAAGGATGGTTCAATGAGAATGTGCATTGATTACCGGAACTTGAACGCAGTCACCATCAAGAACAAGTACCCCCTGCTAAGAATTGATGATCTGCTTGATCAACTTCGAGGTGCCAAGTATTTCTCCAAGATTGATCTCAAATCCTGCTATCACCAGATGAAGATTCGAGAGAGTGACATCCCAAAAACAGCCTTCGTGACTAGGTATGGACAGTTTGAGTTCACTATGGTATCCTTTGGACTCACGAATGCTCCCGCATACTTCATGAACATGATGAACAAGGTTTTCATGGATGAACTGGATAAGTTTGTGGTAGTATTCATTGATGACATTCTTGTCTATTCACCCACCACTGAAGAACATGAACATCATATGAGAACTATGCTCGAGAAATTAGCCCAACATCAGCTCTACACAAAGTTCAGCAAATATGAGTTTTGCCTATAGGAAGTTGCCTTCCTAGGCCATGTACTATCAGCTGAAGGTGTCGCAGTTGACCCAGCCAAGATTGAAGCTGTGAAAGAGTGGGATCAACCCCGTAATGTGACAGAAGTCAGAAGTTTCTTGGGATTAGCTGGATACTATCGCCGATTCATCGAAAACTTCTCTAAGATAGCCCGTCCGATGACTAACCTTTTGAAGAAGACTAAGGAGTTTGAATGGATGCCCAAATGCGAGCAAAGCTTCCAAGAATTGAAACAGAAGCTTACCACAACTCCTGTGATAGCATTGCCTGAAATCAGCAAAGATTTCATGGTCTATTGTGATGCATCCCGTCAAGGACTTGGGTGTGTACTGATGCAAGCCGGAAAAGTAATAGCATATGCTTCTTGATAGTTGAAAGAACACGAGAACCGTTACCCTACTCATGACCTTGAGCTAGTAGCAGTTGTGCATGCCTTGAAGATCTGGAGGCACTACTTGATAGGCAACAAGTGTGATATCTACACCGACCACAAGAGCTTGAAGTACTTTTTCTCTCAAGAAGATTTGAATATGAGGCAACACCGTTGGCTAGAGTTGATCAAGGACTATGACCTGGAAATTCACTATCATCCGGGAAAAGCTAATGTAGTCGCAGATGCTCTCAGTCGCAAGAGTTACTGTCACACTTTGATCACAGAATCCATACCACCTAAGCTCAAGGAAGAGATTGATGATTTCCAACTTGAGATACTACCGCACGGCTTGTTGAATGAGCTCCACATATAGTATGATCTCACAGAACGCATCCGTCAAGCTCAAAAAGATTGTGAAGAAATCGAATATCTCCGTGGTCTGATGAAACTAGGCTATAAGACCAACCACCATGAAGATGAACAAGGAACCATCTAGTTCAAGAACAGAATCTGCGTTCCATCTGACCTAGTGCTACGAGAGGAAATTCTATCAGAAGCTCACGATTCTAAGTACTGTATTCACACTAGAAATTTAAAGATGTATCAAGACTTGAAGAAACACTTTTGGTGGAAAGGCATGAAGACAGACATTGTAGGACATGTGGCATGATGTGACACCTGTAATAGAGTCAAGGCTGAACATCAAAGGCCTGCAGGATTGCTAAGACCTCTTGACGTTCCCGAGTGGAAATGGGAGAGCATATCCATGGACTTCATAGTTGGATTGCCCCGGTCACAGAAAGGCAACGATTCCATCTGGGTGATTGTTGATCGTTTGACCAAGATTGCTCACTTTGTACCAGTGAAGACCAAGACCAATGCAGAAAAATTAGTAGATCTATATATTGAGCATATTCTCAGACTGCATGGAGCTCCCTCTAGTATTGTATCTGATCGTGGTCCTCAGTTTGTGTCCTGATTCTGGGAAGCTCTGCACAAGTCTATTGGAACCAAACTTGATTTCAGTACCGCTTACCACCCACAGATAGATGGACAGACAGAGCGAGTAAATCAGATCTTAGAAGACATGCTTCGCGCTAGTGTACTAAATTATGGCGCTGATTGGGAGAAATGTTTACCCTATGCAGAATTCTCTTACAACAATAGCTACCAAGCCAGTATCAAGATGTCGCCGTTTGAAGCTCTGTATGGTAGACCTTGTAAGACACCTTTGATGTGGTCCCAACCAGGAGAAAGAATGTTCTTTGATTCCACTAAGATTCCAGATGCAGAAGAAGGAGTTGCGCAAGTGAAGGAGAATTTGAGAATTGCTCAAAGTCGATACAAGAGTTATGCTGACAAAAGGAGAAGAGAACTTGAGTTCAATGTGGGAGACTTCATCTATCTCAAGGTATCCCCGCTACGTGGAACTATCAGATTCCATGTGAAAGGAAAGCATGCCCCTAGATTTGTTGGCCCATACAGGATTTGCAAGAGGATTGGAAAGCTTGCCTACAAACTTGAGCTACCCGAGGAATTGATGGGTGTACATCATGTATTCCATGTCTCACAGCTACGCAAGTGTTTGAGAGTGCCCAATGAAGTAATTCCAACTGATACACTTGACATTCAAGATACACTTGAGTATAAAGAACATCCTATCAGAATTCTAGGCAGAGATACCAAAGAGACCCGAAGCAAGACTATTCCTATGTGCAAGATCTAATGGAGTAATCACACAGAGAGAGAAGCAACATGGGAGAAAGAGTCTGACCTCCGGTTACGATATCCTTACCTCTTCGAAGAGTATGTTACACTTTAATCTCGGGGACGAGATTCTGTTAAGGGGGTAGGACTGTAACAACCCAAAAATCCATACACTAAAAATACCAACTACAAAATTTTTCCTAGAACTTCCATGTGATGATGAGTGTCATGCATATTAACCCAACCTAAGAGATGCATTAGGTCCAACCCCAACCCAAGCTAACACATAAGCATGGCATGTCATTTGTTAATTGTGTTTATTTAAATGATAACAAATAAAGTGTTGCATACCTTGATTATTCAAAATGTGATTTGGATTTCCATTGAGTTATGATATGTTTAAATGAATATGGTGCACCAATCTGGAAACCAATTTAAAAATCAAAATGGAATTCAAATAAATAAGAAGGAAAGAAAAACATAAAAGAAAAGAAAAGAAGAGAAGGCCTCGCAGCCCAGGCTGCTCGGCTTCACGGCCCAACCAGCCAGCTAGCCCAACCGGCCTGCCCGCCCTTCCCGTTTTCCCAACTCGCGCACGGCCCATGAACTGGCCCAGCGCGTCACCCACGCCCGCGCACCCGTATGCCTCGCATGCAGCCACTGCCCGCTGGACCCCGCATGTCAGCCACCCCTGTCTACAGTGTCGTCTTCCTCACCCACGCCTCAACCGCCTACACGACCGGCACCCGACAGCAGTGGTAGGGGCAGGCCAGGGGG
Organism: Miscanthus floridulus; assembly: GCF_019320115.1. Taxonomy (NCBI): domain Eukaryota; kingdom Viridiplantae; phylum Streptophyta; class Magnoliopsida; order Poales; family Poaceae; genus Miscanthus; species Miscanthus floridulus. Next base: position 106,040,371 of record NC_089580.1, on the reverse strand, counting down.
TCACGCCCGGGGCATGACCTTGTCCCCCTTGTGCCGCGCCCATGCAACCCCGCACCACCATCTGATGCAATGCACACGCCTCCACCGCATGATGCCATCCACCATGGGAGACATGGCGCTCGGCTATAAAGCTAGCCCGCACACCGCTCACGCCCGGAGCCCTAGCTTCTCCCTCAGCCTCCGCCACGGCTTGGTGTCCTAGTAGCCGCACCACACCGAGAGTAGAGGACCGAGAAGGAGATCATGAGAGGAGGATCGGAGCCCCCGCGCGCTGCCGAAGTCGCCGGAGCCGAGGGCGACGCTGTCGTCGTCATCACGGTCGCGGGTCAGCACTGCACGGCACTGCTTCCGGAGCTACATGGCCACAACTCGACACTACACCGCCATCCTCTCTTCCATAGCACCCACAGTGAGCCCCCGATTTGTCCCCTGCTCACCGCCGAACCTTGCTACTCCAGCCATGGCACTCCATACCGTGAGCGCGTAGGCCAAGGCCATCCCCGGCCTCTAGGCACACCAGCACAGCACACTCATGTTGACCGTGGCCATCCCCGAGCCCTTGGACGATGTAGGCCTTCCAAGTCCCACGGATGCCATAGCCAAGCATGCATGCCACGCTCACGACGCCGCCGCCATGGTGCAGCCACCACCGAAGCACCAGACCACTGGTCCGAGCACCAGACCACTAGTCCGAGCACCAGACCACTGGTCCGAGCACCAGACCACCAGTCCGAGCACCAGACCATAGGTCCGAGCACCCGACCACCAGTCTGAGCACCGACCACCATGGCCAGTGCCGATCGGAGCGTCTGGCGCCTCCTTGACTCACCCGTTCTGTTCGCTGAAACCACAGCTAACTCATGCACATGCCATGACCACCCCACTGGGACCCCATAGTGACCCGCGTGGCTCGCCGTCATCACCATGTCGCCGTGGCCACCGGGAAGACCCTACCGACCACCTGGAAACTGGAAGTCCTGCCCTGAGCTCTGGACGCCCTCGCCGCGTGCACACGGATCCATAGGATTCGTAGGAGCCTACACACCCCACTGTGACGTCCCTCCGAGGCCATAGCCCCCCACACCGACGCCACCGATGTGATCGGAAGGACCGCCGCCATGGCCAAATCCACCGGAGGCCCTGGAGGACCCCTCGACCTGTCCAACATGCCTGCTGGAGCATTGTGACACCCATGCGCACCACAGAGCTGGCCAATGCCGCTGCACCTGTGCCATTCCCGCACGTCGGTTATGCTCGAGCCGTCGTTCGCCGTGACCAGTGACTTAGGAAGCACCATCTGTCGCCCTGGCCCCACCATTGCAGTCGCCCATGACATGGGGAGGCTTTTCCCCACCTCAATTAGATGCCTGAGCCGTTGTGGGAGCTCGCCGGTGAGCACGTTGCTGGTGGGAGCGCGCCATGGAAGAAACACGGGAGAAGGAGCGAGTAGAGCAGCGCAGCCCTGCACCCGGTGCACAAGAGCCAAGCCAAAGAGAAATGACGATGAACTCGGTCCACCATGGACCCTGCCTTAGGTCCATGGACCGTGAACTTGGGTTCACCGTGAGCCGCGCTCACGCCCACAGCTAGGAAACGAAGCTCGGCCCAGATCCAGCCCTGTCTAGACCTAGTCGAGACCCAGCCTGTATTGACTGTTGACCTAGCCCCACACGTCAGTAGCACAGACACTCTGGACCCACATGTAAGACGCTGACGTCATACTGACATCAGCTGGACCCCACCTATCAGCTCGGAACCAAGACGCTGACATCATGCTGACGTCAGCATGCCACGTGGACCAGTCGCTGTGTGACAAGTGTCAGCCCAGGATTAATTCAGCCTTTTTCTATTTTTAGAAATGAGTTAAACTTTGGAGATTCATAACTAATTCATACGACCTCAGAAAAATATGAAACCAGGACCAAAATTCATCTAAAATCGAGCTCTATGCAATGAACCCATGTTTGAGTGCATTTGGCTCTTTTGAATTTTCATTGCTCCTTTGTGCTATTCTATAGACGTCGCTAACATGACTATAATGCGATCGTTTGCAGACTCGGAGGAGCACCAGACCGACGAGGATCGTGAGTACCATGAGGAGTATGGAGACAACTACACTGAAGGTGCCACATCCCACCCAATCTTGTAGCACCTATTACGCATGGCTAAAATAGAAATGCTAGTGCTTTACTTTACTGTCGTGATCACACTATGGTAGGACTTGCATGGTAGTATGCTTTCTTGATGGCCTTTACCTTGACGCAACCTTATCCCCTGCTCACCCTACTGTTAGGCTAGTCACAGGTTTGCTATTATATTTCATTGCTTATTACTTCTACCACGCTTGCACTACATTGATGCATGGTGGAAATTGGTGTTATCTGGATTATGGGGAGAGTGCTGCGAGTGTGACTTGGGTGTGTGGAGGGTGAGGGTTGTGTCAACCAAGTTGGAGTATACGACAAGCCTAGGGCAAGTCTTGCCACGGGGTGCTACCGAGGCACCCCTAGAATGGATACCTATGGTGGGTAAATGGTATATGAGGTGGCCCTGGGTGTGAACCTATGATGGGAGGAGCCCAGGGTGGAGGTGCTGTGGTGGCACGGTAAATGGAAACCCTGATGGAGACATTCTGGCTTGGTCACCCCTAAGGACTTACTAGTACTCAGATTCACCGGGAAGCCTTACGTACCACTCGCCCTATATGGTGTGGGACGGCTGGACTACTTGGTAGGATATTGCCACTACTGCTAGGTTGATAGCGGATAGTGTGAGGGAGGTATGGGGTGCGGAGGATTTCCCCCACACCCTTCTGAGACTTCATGGAGACCTTGTGGACCCAGCTCATGACTCACAGTTTCAGCCACCCCAGACTAGACTTGGGGTGTACCAGGGCTAAATGGTAGGGTGGCATTATCCTAGGCTAGCAAGCGGCCGGAATCAGCCCAGTTGACGATGGTCAGCGAGGAAGGCGGATCTTGTGGTTATGTAAAACCTCTACAGAGTGTATGGTTGATCGATCGATACATGTGCCGACTTGTCGGCTATGGACCTTTCCTGGGTTTCGCTTAAACTAGATAGTGAGATGAGTCCTTCTCTTCTTCCCCCGTGAGTGAGTGTTCGGTCGTAGCCAGGGGCTACGGGCCTTGAGACAGTGCCGAGTGGGAGTTGGCCTGTCGACTGAGCGATGGTATGGTTATGGTATGGTGATGGTGTGGAGATGGTGGTATACCGATCCCAGGATCAAAACCTGGCTCTAGAAGGGGAATGGGTGGAATAGGTGTGGGAATGGTGTTAAACCTTGACCAACTATTATTATATACTTGATATGCTAATAAATAGGAAACCCCAGCCTTATAGGTTCCTTTTGACTATATCCAACTTGCATCCAATTTCCACAAAGCAATGCTCATAGGGTTGGGAGTGGCCAGTACAAATCGTACTGATAAATTTTGGCATACAGGTTCTGCTGAGGAGTATAGCTCCGAAGAGTTTGACGATTGAGGGATTCGTGCCTACGCTCGAGTTTGGAGATCTTATCTACAAGCCGTTCTGAATGAATGCTACTTTTTATTCCGCCAATGCGGCGATATAATAAATTATGTAATTCCACACTAATTGTACTCTGATATTATCGATGTATGAATGTGATATTCGACTGGAATTTGGGTAATATGATCTACCACAATCTTATTACACTTCGACTCTGTGGATTTCCCATCGCGGAAATCGAGGTTGTTTCAGAAAGGAAAATGGAGTCCCCAGAGATAAGCATCATGCTTCAAAAATCCACCACCCATTGCAAGTGGTGTCAATCAAATTGGTTTCTACGTGTGGTATTTCTAAACCGATATTATCTTGTTGATTTCAATTTGGTATTTATATGCTTTCTCCATGCATTATATAAATTAAACTCCCTTGTGCATTAATTTGTCAATTATGCATATACTTTTCCATCCACCATATGTGTGCATATATTTAGAGGGAGTTTAGTCTATGTAATGTGAGAGTCAAGTTTTGTGATCTATTCCACTCCACATACAAAGGATCACAAAAGTTGACCCTCTCTTGTGCTACTAATGTCTTCCTTTTCGGTGTTTGATTCTAAAGGGGGAGAATTTGAAGGACCAAAAGCAAGCCCAACACATAGATCAAAGGGGAGAACCCTAATTGGGAATGGTCCAAGAAAGGGAGATAGTGGATTATGGAGTTAGGGGGCGGCTTAAGTTCATAATGCAACTTGGAGACATTTGCAAGGGCAAGATAAGTTTCCAAAGTTCATACAAGTGATATCTTTAGAATCAAGTAAACTTGCCTTTGCATTGCATTCTAGCAAGTAGATAGTTTTAAAATTTTCACATCTATTATTATTTGCTTGCGTTGGTTGTGTTGTCATCAATCACCAAAAAGGGGGAGATTGTAAGGAAAATGGACCTCGGCCCAGTTAGTTCGGATTTTAGTGTTTGATGATTAACATGACCAAGTTGGACTAATGTATTTGCAAGTGTTTATTTTATAGTGCAATAGGATGCAAACACGGATTGGACCAAGATTAGAACATGAAGAATATGATCAACACTCAAAGGAAGACGCTAGAGAATGTGTGATCAACCTAGAAGTAAAGCTGGGAGTCCAAGATGCGAAGATGAAGAAGCACAGAAGAAGGAACGCGAAGAAACGAACAAAGGGAAAAGCTGCAGCTGGCACTGGACAACACTGTGTGCACTGAAAAGCTGGCACCGGACAGCACTGTGTGCACCGGATAGGGTGGCACCGTACAGCATTGTGTGCACTGGACAGGGCACCGCTCTATTTTTCAGCATGCGACACACTTTCGTACTTTGGACAACTTTTAGCTCCGAACTCTGATTTCGATGATCTTGCACTTTTTGGAAAGCTAATGAAAAGCTCTACAGCATTGAACATGTGAAAATCGAGTTGGAGTAGTCCAGGGGCACTGGACTGTCCGGTGACCAAGACGGTGGCACCGCCCTATTTTTGTAGAGGGCAGCCAAAACATGCAAGGGGCACCGGACATGCTATGGTGGTGCACCACCCCCCCATGGTGGTGACCAACAACCCAATGGTTGGATTGTTAGTGTCTAGTGGCTAGCCCATGTCGCTGGCACCACCATGTTCGGTCCCTGGCACCGCCATGTCCGGTGACCACGCAGAAAAGTGCATCTCGTCCACAACGGCTAGTTCTCCACTCGGGGGCTATAAAAAGGACCCCAACTAGCCATTTGAACTAAGAGGGAGCTAAGGGAAGATAGGCGGGTGTTGCCACACCTCATTTGTGCTCTCCACTTGCATAGGGCTTAAAGAATCACTTGGTAATTAGCGTAGGTGCTTTGCGAAGCACTTAGGTTAGTTAGACCACTCTCATATGCGCTTGCTCTAGGCTTAGGTCTAGTTGCTAGTGAGGTTTGCATACCTCTCATCTAAAGGTGCTTGCGCGCACCATGCTTGTACTCGGCGGAGCTTGTAGTCTTGTGAGACCACACCAACTGTGTTTGTGGTGTAGCCGCCACCGTGTACCGAAGGGAACAAGGCCCGCGGTGTTTCAGCCGGAAGCTTGATAGTGAAGTCAGCGGGGAGTGGTCCAGGAGAGGCTTGCTAGAAGGCACACAGGAGACCCACTTGCATGTGGGGAAGGGTTGGGGCTATCCTCAGAGTTACGCTACTGAGAGCTTGGCCCTTGCGAGGGATTCCTTGTGAGGGGCTCCAACGAGGACTAGGGGGAAGCGTGAGCACTTCTCGATACCTCGGTAAAAATACCAGAGTCGTCGACGGGAGTTTGCATCTCTACCTCATCTTTACCTTCCGCATTTACATTGCTACCTTGGTTGTGTGGTTTATTTCCCTAGCTTAGTTGATAGGATTGGAACCTAGGTTGTATAACACTTTTGCGGTAGAGATAGCAACACACCTAGCAAAAACGTAGTTGCACATTTAGATAGATTACTTTCTTGCATAGGTTTTAACTAGGTGAAATTAGAGGCCTTAGTTAGAAGTAGAATTTTAAGTTGCCTAATTCACCCCACCTCTTAGGCTTCATGGTCCCTTACAGGAATCGCCACTCCCTGTCCGGTGGCACCGCCACACCTAGGGCGGTGCCCACCAGACCGAGGCCAAGAGCGAGCAGAAGAGCTAGGGCACCGCCATGACCGGTGGGCACCGCCATGACCGGTGGGCACCACCATGGGGAGGGCTATGACACTGCCATGGGGTGTCCGGTGCACCGTCATGGCACTGCCTCTTTTTGATAGAGAGCAAGGGAAGGCGAGGGGTCACCGCCATGGTGACGGCGGTGCACCGCCCTAATTTTCTAGAGACATGGTGTTTCGGGTGGCTGGCTGGGTGGTCACCACCACCCCTAGGGCGGTGGCACCGCCACCCCTGTCCGGTGATCAATGGCCTGTTGGAATTCGACCGTTGGGGAGGGCACTACCGTGTCTGGTGCCCTCGTAGAAACCAGCAGCTTTGCTCCAATGGCTCTATTTGGCTTGGGGGCTATAAATAGAGGTGGAGCTCAGGCTTGGGCTAGTTCCTGAGCACCCTTAAGCCTTGGTGTCTTGTGTTGGTGTGCTTGGGAGCCCTATAACTAACTTGAGCTTGATAGTGTTCATCCAATTGAGTGAGTGAGCGATTCTAGTGCGATTGATCATGAGGTTGCATCAAGTGGCACTCGGTGATCATGTTGCAAGCCGCTGGTGCTTGTTACTCTTGGAGGTTACCACCTCCTAGATAGCTTGGTGTCTTGTGACTCCGTTGAAGCATGCGAGACGATTGTGCGGTGCTTCGGAGGAGGATTTGTAAGGGGGATTGTGCTCACCCCACGGGGATCACGAAGAGCAACTCTAGTTGAGCGTGTCATTGAGCTACCCTCACTTTTGGGGTAGGTTCTTGCAGTGCCCGACGTGCGGGCTTGGCGGGTGATGCCAATTAGCCACCGAACCACCAAGTGAGGGGTGGACACAACGGGGACATAGCTTGGTGGCAACCAAGTGAACCTCAGGAGAAAATCATCGTGTCAACATTGTCTTCATCATTTTCTCAGTGGTTTGCATTCTGCGCAGCACAAGCTTGTATTTACATTTCATACATTGTGCTTGTGTAGTTGCTCTTGTGACTAGTTTAGCTTTAGTAGCTTGCTAGTTACCTTCTTGCTTGTGTAGCATAGAAGTAGCTCCTTTGAATGGCTAATTTGGTTTTAGTAACCTTGTTAGGCACATTGCTTAGTTTGTGTAGCTAAGTAATTTGCGCTCTCTAATTTGGCATTAGTTGCCTTGTTATTGAGCATTGCTAGTGAGCTTAGGCTTTGTGCTTTTGCATACTAGTTGTGTAGGAGCTCCCCCGTGCTTGAAGTACTAGCGGCATATGTTTGTGTGACCTTGCTCCTAGAATTGGTTAGGTGAGCTCTAGCTAGCCCGACACCTTTGTTGCCTAATTATGATCTTTTTAAGGTGCTTGTGAACTTGGATAGAGGGGTGTAGTCTTGTCTAGACCGATAGTTTTAATTCTGCATTTGTTTCGGTTAGCCAGCGCGATTAAATTTAGAAATGACTATTCACCCCCTCTAATCCGCCTTCTCGATCCTACACCATCACAGTTTGTCGGGCACGTGACATGTGGCCTCAAAATTATGGTACTGGAGTAGGTACTCGGTCAGAGGTTATACGTAATCAGCCAATCCAAGGCTGCAAATGCTGAGGATATTAGGTCTAGATGCAATAGTCAAGCACCGGTCTTGCATGGAGATTGCAAAGAACTCCGCGTGATGCACTTTCACTAGTCCATGTCCTCCTTCATGTTGTCGGTGATCCTAGAGTTTTCAAACAGAGATTGACGCATGATGCACATCACAGTGGCCTTTTAGGATCGTGTATTCTTCATCAGGTGCGCTTCTTTGGTAGCATATAAGACTACTAAAAGTTTATGAGTATATTTACGAAATATGAATATCTCTCTAAGCTAATAGAATTGTACAAAGAAATGGTGAAACAAATACACTGTCAATAGTCTAGCTATATGCTTGGATGGTCTTTCAAAAAATATATTATTCTATGTTGAAGACATAACATATTTCAATTTTTTTACTTTGACTTCAAGAAAATCCACCTTTCAGGTGACATGCATTAATTTCATCCTGATTCTATTCTCGCCGGACTTGCCAACTGCATCTTCTTTACTTAACCGTTGCATCTATTCATGACTATTATAGATTATGGTCTTAGTGGCTTTGCATTCCATTCTTCCTTGCTTTTGACTTCCAGAGAAAAAAGTTCAGTTTCGAATTTTGATGAGTTCTATATCAAACTTCAAACCTCTCATTTAGATGGGAGCAGATAACTAAAGACGATCAAGGCAAAAGACAAGGAGCCCATGAAAAGGTACCTCACTCTATCAGCCATGCAGAAACATAGGAGGGCTAAGATTCTCTTTTGTCGTCATTTGCAGCCTTGGATTTGTTGACTATGGTACCTCTGATTTAGTTCCTAGGTCACTATCATCAATCCGAGGCCACCATGCCATACGGCCAGGGTTCAGTGGTGTGTATTTCCAGCGCTGGCTATAGTGTTCCCAGCATTGGAGGTGTATTCACAGTCTGTCGGGCACGTAACATGTGCCCTCGAAATTATGGTACTAGCGTAGTACTCGGTCAGAGGTTATACATAGTCAGCCAATCCAAGGCTGCTAATGCCGAGGATATTAGGTCATCGCTGCAATAGTCAAGTGCCAGTCTTGCATGGCGACAACAAAGAACACCGTGTGATGCACTTTCACTGGTCCATGTCCTTCACGGTGCCCGTGATCTGGAGTTTTTCGACAGAGATTGGCGCATGATGCCTCACGGTGGCCTTTTAGGATTGTGTATTATTCATCAGGTGCGCTTCTTTGTTAGCATATAGGACTACTAAAAATTTATGAGTATAATTACCAAATATGAATATCTCTCTACTGGAATTGTACAAAAAAAAATGGTGAAACGAATGCACTGTCAACAATCTGGCTTTATGCTTGGATGGTCTTTCCAAAAATATCTTATTCTGTGTTGAAGACATAACATATTTCAATTTTTTTACTTTGACTTCAAGAAAATCCACCTTTTAGGTGACATGCATTAATTTCATCCTGATTCTATTCTCGCCTAACTTACCAATTGCATCTTCTTTACTTAACAATCGCATCTATCCATGACTATTACAAATTATGATCTTAGTGGTTTTGCATTCCATTCTACCATGCTTTTGACTACCAAAGAAACAAATATCACACTACTAATTCTGATGATTTCTATATCAGACTTCAAACCTCTAGTCTAGATGGGAGCAGATAAACAAATCATGCACGCTAGCCAACCGACAATGCTCCAGCCAAAGTAGTGTTGTATTGACCCGTGGGCTTTCTTAATCTAACTTGCCGTTTTGTCAATATCATTTGTCCTTCATTCCCAAATAATTATTTGTCAATATCATCTTGAAAGCAGTTGTGGTCTTTTCAAATAATTATTTAGTTGGAAGCGCTTGTGGTCTTTCTCAAATATATATATTTTTTAAAAAGACTTCTCCACCTAAGCCACTCTTTTGTGTGTAGTCCTTTATATTGCTCAATCTAACTACCCATGACATATTGTTTAGTTTTGGAATCTCCACCACTATTGATGGTATTCCTCATCCTCCTAATATATACCGATAGGAAAACTTACCTGTGGCATCATCATGGTGATTGTTTGCTTGGGCTCCCGACATGTGGTTGATGTGTTTAAATTGTTATTCTCAATGAGCAGAATCTTTTTTATTTATAACCATCTAATAAAGAAAGAGAACTTATATGTGTCATATAGGTATCTCAATGAGCAGAACTTATATGTATCACTTGTCATTGATAGTGGACAAGGAAATGCCACATGTCCACTGCACGGTCCACCCCCAGAACCTCGGTCCTTCGGTCCGAGCCTCCACATCCGTTCTTCACCGCCTCGGTCCATCGGCACAAACTCGCTTGACCTTCACTATTGTCGTCGACCATCTCAACGCTCAATATGTGCACCCATTACAAGCCAATAAACATATGTTGCACAACACCATACTCCCACCATGGTTAGTCAGAAACACTCAACCAAAGTCTAATCATCTATTCTCCTGCGCTGTTCGAGAGAAAAAAAAGTCTGATCATCTCTTGACAATCACTCATCACACATGAGCACATCTCAACCATGTGTTCGTAGAAAAAAATTATTGTAATCCATTGACATTTAAAACACAACAAACGACCTAGGACTGAGCGCAAGCTGCTTCCACTGACGAAAAGACAAGATGCACAATCCGCTTTTACTAAGCAAATTAAAGCTAAACAACGATCACCAAAGTACAACCTCCCAACTAATTCACTACATTTTATTCTCCATGGGCGCACTAGTAATAACACATGCAGTACTAAAATTATTAAGAACTAGCGCACGCTTGGTGCATGCCGTTGGAGCTGTGGCGCGTCCGTGGCAAAATATGCTGATTTCACAGGAATTGAATTGATGTATTAAGTGCTCAGCGGGAGGACGGTAGATAGGAGTTGGCTTTGGCTGCCCGTACACCGGAGTGGGTGGGTGGTATTCCGGCGTTGGTGGGTGGTACTCCGGCGTGGGACGGTGGTACTCGGGTGTGGGGTGGTACTTCGGCACTGGCTTGTGCTCTGGCACGGGTGCCTTGTGGAAGTGGTCTAAGAAGTGCTTCTTGATCGGGGAGCAGAGAAACGCGGACGCGCACTCCGCGGACGTGTAGTGCGTCTTGCCGGGGATGTCGACGAAGGTGCCGCCAGACATGGGCGCGATCCTGGACGTACGGCTCCTGCCCGGGGCAAGGCGCGTTCGCGGCGCTGTGGAGCTGCGCGTGGCAGTCGGCGCCGTGGAGGTCGGCAGCGAGTGGGACGCTGAAGGCTCCGGTGCTTTGGAGCTCACTCACGGCCTTGGTCTCGTACTCGCCGTTGGTGTTCTTGCACTTGATTGCAACCTAAAGACCTGAGCACCATGAAATTAATTAAACACAGTAAAGTTGTCTCAAGATGGAAAGAGGGTTTTAAAATTTTGGGTTAGACAGATATTTAATTCATTTAGGCCTGTGGCTGTTACTACTAAGTACATTACTACTACTAGGCTACTAGCGATCCTCCTGACAAATGACAACACATGATCAATTCATTTTACCTGGTCCAGTTTTATATTCATTCAAAATTTGCGTTTGAAAACTCTGACGAATTTTGGTTGCAATATACTAGTACATATACTATTGTGTCTTTCATAGGTTGTCAGTAAACATAGAGTAGACGAAACCGTGGTCTCAACAACTTGGCCAATGAAAATGTATCACACGCATGGGCATGGCGCATGCGGCATGCTTACCCTTGAAACCCGCCTCAGCCTTCATGTTCTTCCCCGTGCAGTCGGCGCACCTCGCCAGGCCCACGACGACCGAAGCCACCTGGCCCTCTGCCGCGTTCGCGACGGCGACCGCCATCTGCCACTACCGGAAACAGTAGCTTTGCCGTGTGCCACAGGCACTTGGCAAAGGCTTTGCCGAGTGTAACATTCGGCATCTATAGTGCCGGCAAACGTCTCTTTGCCGAGTGTTTTCTATCGGACACTCGGCAAATACTTTGCCGATAGCTGAAATCGACGCTCAACGAAAAAATGTAACGTGACGGCGCCGAGACGGTCACGGCGCGTTTGCCGAGTGTGCCGGACCTGACACTCGGCAAACCTACCTCCTTTACCGAGTGCCAACTCCCAAACACTCGGCAAACCTGGCTCCTTTGCCGAGTGTCAACTCTCAGACACTTGGCAAACCTGGCTGGTTTGCTGAGTGTCCAATCCTGGGCACTCGGCAAACCTGCCTTCTTTGCCGAGTGTCAAATACTGGACACTCGGCAAAGACTGGCCCAGAACATACAAATGTTGACATCTTTGCTGAGTGTCATAGGGTAGACACTCAGCAAACAAGCCATTTTAGTCCCAGAATGCACAGAAATTTACCACGTGTCCGCTTTATCGAGTGTTTTTACTCTAGCACTCGACAAAATGCCTCTTTGCCGAGTGTAACACTCGGCAAAGCGACCATATATACCCTATTTTTATTGTTCGGTCACGTATAACGTACCCCACTCAAATAAACATTACAGGCATCACACATAGTTCACAATAAGCATCAGATGCAGTTCATATATATATATATATATCGACAACACATAAATGCAAAGAAACTTAAGAATCACTAGCTAGTAGGTTCATTCACAACCACAAATAGTCACAAGTAGTCATAGGTAATCCACAAATGTAAATGCAAATAAAATCACAAGTAGTCACTTAGGCCACGAGTTCCACTGCGACCACGCTGGGTCATGAGGCTCATTCGATGCTGCCGATTGATTCTACACAAAGGAGAAGAGATTGCATGTGTGAGATAAGATGGAACAACACGTATGGTCACTAAGTTTCTAGTGTCTAGTCATCTTTGTAAGATTGATTCTGCATAAACTAGAAACGGTGATTATAAGGTTGTAAAGTGACTCACAGTGCCTGACTCAGTATTTGGAGCAGGTTGAGGAGGAGGGACTGGCATCGGTGGTGGAGGTTGACTGATTGCAGAGTAAACACCCCTCATTTATTCAAACATCTGTAGCCGCTCTGCCTCCGCCCTCTGCTGCTCTGCCTCCATCTTCGCCTCTAGCTCCTCCCGATGCCTCGTTTCTTGTTCCAGCTGAGCCTACAATATTTTATTCCAATGTTATAATGTAATGCAAAAGTATGTAAAAATCAATGAACCATGAGTAAAATAGAAATAACCTGGAGTGCATTCATCTAGAACCGTGTAGAGTCCGGCCATGGACGTATCGCCGGGCTAGAACAAGTGCTCCATGCTCGAATCTAGAAGAGAGTGGGAGTACTGGCCATGTCGATTGTGCCATCGCCAATCCAGAACTGGCCATGCTTCTTGCCTCCTCCCGCCCTCATGACCACTTCTCCATCAAGGTCATGGGCACTCGGATCATACTCTGGGCAATGGACCGCCCTTGCCATCGATGTGTATCCATCGAGGCGGCTGTGGACGGACTCGTTGTTGTACGCCGAGGGCGGGCCCTCCGGGTTGTAGGTGACGTCGGCCATCACCTTGCCCTTGTGGGCTAAAGCATATGTCATGATCTGGGAGCAAGGCTCGCCACCATGTGCCCCCGACTAAAAAAAAGCAATATGATTAGAAATTATGTAGAGTTGAGCGTTAGAATAAAGAAAAGAATCCGTGTACCCATCTAGCCGCGTATTCTGAGAGGTTGAGGTTGCCTTGATGGTGTGGTGCACCTGGCATCAGCACATGCCGCTCCCGGCAAGTGTTGTGATTCTCCTCCCAAGCGGGGTCCACCACCTATCCACCATCCGGGCCTAGCACTGCAGATCATAGACGCACCACCACGGAGGCACCTATGTCATCAAGTATATGACATATAAGAAGATTAAATTAAGCGTAATTAATCTTAGAAAAAATAAGTATTAATGTTCTATATTTACCATCAGGTATTGTTCCAGGGTTAGGCTCATGGTTCTTGTCGCCCTTTTAGGGAGCCTCTCTTTAAGAATTTCCGCGTGGTATTGGATCACGGCCTGGATGTGCACCTCGTAGTGCATGTCCTTGACGAGTTTCTCGGCGGCTTTGTCAGCCACAACATCCGCCCTGGCCTCGTATCTCTCCTCACATCTAAAGAAATCCTGTATATAGACGCGATGTATTCGGTCATTATTTTAAGAATGTCCAATCAATGTGACGTATTGAGCAATATGGTGCGTGAAAGACTTACCCAAAGCACGGCCTTGACACGCTGCGCCTTGTCGGTGAATACCCTGCCATCCCGATCAGGGGTGTTGGGGACGGCGGCATAGTGGGCCCACGTGTAGACCGGCTCGATAGTTCCTCTGAACTGCACCAGGCTAGGGAACTTTTCCTTGATCAAAAGACCAATTCGACTGTCACTTTGACTTCAAATTCTACCGAATCCTTCTCAACGCTATGATTCTTCCTCTAAGATACTTCGGTTTGTAAACATCATACATGACAGATTATGTGAAACCTTCTCAATTTTTTACCACGGCCTCCACGTATGATATCATGAGATCTTGACAAATCTCATGATTTTCAGACTTTGTTTGCTTTTTTAGAATTTAAAAACAATTCGGCCACACGTTCATGGTTGTGTTTCCTGAAGAAGATGTTCAAAATTTCTTTTCATTTCCTAGGTAAGGTCTCACACCGGACTTAGTAACATGAATATCATTTTTCTACTCATTTTATTCTATTATTTGAAACACTTGTGGTTCAAATTTGACTTATACCAAAAAATTCCTTAAAATTCAATAAATTAATTAAATATAGCAAACAAATCTAGAAATATACCAAATCTTAACATGGAGTACCACATATTATGTGTGGAGAGTAGAAAAAGTTTCAATGTCAGAAAAGAAAAAAAACTTATTATTTCAAGTGGTAATAGATCAAATTCAATCTATATCAATTAAAATGCTATAATTGCACTTAATAATTAATTGCACTTAATAAATTAAAATTATGAAATGGATCCAAAAAATTACAAAAATTACACATGAATCAATCTATGTTTTCTATTGCCTATACAAAAAAGTTTTGAAGTCAAACCGCAATTCGACCGTCACTTTGACTCCAAATCTTACTGAATCCTTCTCAACGCTACGATTCTTCCTATGAGATACTTCGATTTGTAAACATCGTACGTGACAGATTGTGCGAAACCTGCACAATTTTTTACCATAGCCTCCACGTATGATATCATGAGATCTTGACAAATCTCATGATTTTCAGACTTCGTTTGCTGTTTTTAGAATTTAAAAACCATTCGGCCACACGTTCGTGGTCGTGTTTCCATAACAAGATGTTTGAAATTTCTTTTTATTTCCTGGGTAAGACCTCACATCGGACTGAATAACATGAATATCATTTTTCTACTCATTTTATTCTATTATTTGAATCACTTGCAGTACAAATTTGACTTATACCAAAAAATTCCTTGAAATTCAATAAATTAATTAAATATAGCAAATAGATCCAGAAATATACCAAATCTTAACATGGAGTACCACATGTTGTATGTGGAGAGTATAAAAAGTTTTAAGGTCAAAAGAGAAAAAAAACTTATTTATTTGCCGAGTACCAAAAAAAAAATATTCAGCAAAATTATTTCTTTGTCTAGTGCTAAAGAAAAACATTCGGCAAACTTACTCCTTTGCCGAGTGCCGCTAACGGACACTCGACAAACTCCTAACGGCAGGCACACTAACTGACGGATGTCCACATGGTGGTGTTTTGCCGAGTGTCTCTGTTTTGCCGAGTGTTTTTTCCTAGTTTGCTGAGTGGTCTTTTTTTAACACTCGGCAAAGATATTAGTATGCCGAGTGCTATTATTTTTCCGATTGTGGTTTCTGAAACACTCGGCAAAAAGCGTTTTTGTCGAGTGCCCGACGAAATGAACTCACAAAATCTTTTGGCACTCGGCAAATTTCCTGTTTGTGGTAGTGAGCACAGCACAGAAGCCGAGGAGCATCCTTCCTGATGCCATGGTCCTGCTAGCTAGCTTGTGTGTGAGGAGATTGGCCCTGCGCCATGGCTTTTATAGGCACGAACGAACCGCAATATTGCTCACATAGCTGCTCGGCATGCATCTCCCTCGAAGATGGGGCGCCGGTTTTGTAGTTGGAAAATTACTCGAATCCATGCTGTCCGACCGGACGGGTGGGATCGGATCAAGCTTAATTCAATTTTTGATCGTCTGGGCGATCTACATTTATTTCCGGGCAACGCGTAGTAGGCATGCATGTCGATCAGTAGATACGTAAGTACTAGGAGTACGTGCTTGCGTGCTCGAGCACATGGATGCCAGATTGTATGCTGCAACTACTGCTATATATATGCGCTTTTGCTGTAAGAATGAATGATACAGCGATATATATGCGCTGGATACAATACATGCATGCATGGTCCACTCGTCGTAAACTCTTCATCCCCTCTGTTAATTTGGAATATTGGAATTCTACTTTTCAAAGTAAAAACAATATCAATGCTTTCATCTTTCTTCAAAAAAAGAAATATATAAAAGGTTTCATCGTATATATAGAACTCTGTTTTTTTAATTATTTATCTAGCAGATATGTAACTTGTTTTTTTAGATCAAATGCATTCACCCGGCTTTTAACGAAAGCTTAACGAAAGCCCAAGATCCTGCTGGGAAGACCAGCTTACATATTAAGCACTAAACCCTTCAAAGAACTCTACCAACTACACAGCAAAAGATAAACCAGTACACATCTAAACCAAACATCAAGTTTAAAACCACCATCATTCGGACCAACAAAAGCAGACAAACGACAAGCGCTCCCACATCACTACATTGCCACAGTGGCATTAGAAGCAAGTAAATCTATCAAATCTTCCGCCACAGGCTTCAACTTGGGCTTCAAAAGCGGACGCCAGGACTTCACCACCATCAACGTCTTGTAAATGATTGCCACTGGGGAAGTCATCGTCTTCTTGTTAAACACCACATCATTATGCGCCTTCCAGATAGACCATAACGCACCTGCACATAGAAACAATGTTACCTGCTATTTTTCCCTTCTAAGTTTTGTCAAGATCTCTAAAAAAACACTGCACAGCTTGTTGGCGACAATGGCCACATGAGACATTCACGAAAAAAGGACCACAAGAAAATAGCAATGGGGCATTGGAACAAAATATGATCCGACGTTTCAAGTTTATCACAACTGAAACATTCCTCTGGCCCAGACCATTTCTTCTTCTTCAATTGGACCCCACACTGGATTCTATCATGTATAGCCATCCATAAGAAAATTTTAACCTTTAAAGGAATATTACATTTCCAAATAAGCATCATCTGCCCATCTTGAACCCCTCCCAAAGTCGTCAAGTTATAAAGTGATTTTGCTGAATATCGCTGAGAACTCTCTAAAGCCCAAAACACCTCATCTCTACCATCTGACAGAGAAACTTCATCTAATATCAACATCAAATTGTTCCATTCTTCCCACAAGATTCCATTCAACTGCCTTCTAAACTCTAAAAACCACTGACCTTCCACCCATGCCTCTACCACCTCTAGATCTTGGCGAACAGCAATATGAAAAAGGTTAGGAAAAGTTACTTTTAGTGCACAGTCTCCTAACCAATAATCATGCCAAAATCTTGTTTGCATCCCTGATTTTATCCTAATGCACATTCCCATTTGGAACCACTTTCTCACATCTAACAAAGATTTCCAGAATTGAGAGCCCTTCCTATTTCTGACTTGGAAAATACTCTTTTGGCCCAAATATTTGTTTCTCAAGATGTTACAACACAAACTATTATCTCCTCTTTCAAGCTTGTCAATCCATTTGCCAAGTAAACAAGTATTCATAACTCTGATATCCATAAAACCAAGACCTCCAAACTATTTTGGCCTGATTAGAGCTTCCCACTTAACCATATGATACTTTCTTTTCTTACTTGTACCTTCCCAGAAGAATCTAGCTCTAATAGAGTCCAACCTCTGAAAATTGCCTTCATATAATTGATACACACCCATCGTGTACATGGGTAAGCTAGACAAACAAGAATCAATCAAAACAGATTTTCCCCCTGATGACAGATACTCACATTGCCAAGTTCCCAGTCTTTTCTCTGATTTCTCACAGACATAACTCAATTGCGCTTTTGATGTCTTATTACAACTAACCGGCATTCCTAGATATTTCATTGGAAGAACTCCATTTTTACATCCCAACATCTCTGCTGCAACATTCATCTCCACCGCAGATAGACCTACTGAGAAAATCTCACTTTTCTCAAAGTTTATCTTCATTCCTGACATAGCCTCATAGCAAGATAGAATAACTCTAACATTTCACAAAGTTTGTAAATCAAATTGCAGAAGTAGAATAGTATCATTAGCATATTGTAAATGTGTTAACCCTCCTTCAACTAAGTGTGGTACAAGCCCCTTAATCATCCCAGCATCACAGGCTCTCAATAACAATGTAGAGAGGGCATCGGCTACCAGATTGAACAACAGTGGAGACAAAGGATCACCCTGTCTAAGTCCTTTGAAGCTTCTAAAATAGTTCCCTCTTTCACCATTCAGATCAATGCACACCTTTCCCCCTCTAACAACTTTATTCATCCATTGAATCCATTTCGTATCAAACCCTTTCCTTTGAAGAACTTCCTCTAAAAAATTCCAATTAACTCTATCATACGCCTTTTCAAAATCCAGCTTAATGATAACCCCACTTGCTTTTGTATCCTTAAGTTCATGCATCACCTCCTGCAGGATCACCACTCCCTCTAAAATATTTCTTCCAGGTATAAAAGCTGTTTGAAAACTACTCACCACCCTGCCAACCACTTTTGAGAGCCTAACAGTGAGAGTTTTGGTAATAATCTTGTATATTACATTTAAAAGGCAAATCAGTCTAAACTGTTTGACACTAGTCGCTGGTTTAACCTTGGGTAACAGAATAATAACTCCATAATTAAGTCTACACAGATCCAACTGCCCATCATATAATCTATCTAACATTTCTTTGATATCCCCTCTTATCAAATTCCAAAAAGCTTTAAAAAATTCTATTGAAAAACCATCCGGACCTGGAGCCGTATTATTTTTCATCTCCTTAATCACCACATCAAGTTCCTCTAGAGAGAACGGTCTAGTCAAAAACTCATTCTCTTCTTGCTGAATTTGCTAATAACTCGGCCAAAGATCCCTGTCCAAATGCATGTCAGCCACATTTTCACTCCCAAACATTTTTTTGTAGTACTCCGTAATGTGATCTCTAAGACTATCAGACTTAACCACTTCTTGACCATTCACCTCCAGCATTGAAATATGCATTTTCCTTCTCCTTCCATTAGCACATTTATGAAAATAACTAGAATTTGAGCCTCCAGCCAACAACCATTTCTCACCCCCTCTTCTTTGCCATTGTAACTCTTCTTCTAATAGCATCTGGTTAAAAGTATGATCTAAAGCATATCTTTCCTCCCACTCCAAATGAACCAGTTCCCTTTCCTCACTCCAATCATCCAATATGGCAATTCTTCTAATAATTTCTTCCTTCTGTTTCCTTCTCTAGCTATCCTGATTTTGACCCTAGCCCTTCATAGCTCTCCTCAACTTGCTTGAAACCACATGCCAATGATCTAAAGGATCATATTTAAACCTTGCAGGTCATTTATCTCATACCCATTCTCTGAACCCCTCCTATTGTAGCCAATGAGTACTAAATCTAAAATAATATTGTTGACCTAGCACATTGCCTCCCGTATCCACTATAAGAGGATTATGATCTGATCCTAGCCTCGGACCAGTTACCACCGACGTCAGACTAAACCTATCTTCCCAGGAATTTGACACCAGAACCCTATCAAGAACACACATAATCGGAGGATTCTGGTTGTTTGTCCAAGTAGAACGACTTCCAGTCCTATGAAGTTCCCTGAGAGCTGTATTATTGATCATTTCATTAAATGCCTCCATCATCTGAGCATTCACATTTCCATTAGATTTTTCCTCAATTCTTCTCACCAAATTAAAATCTCCACCCAGAATCATAGGACATTCCACTGACTGAACTTTAGATTGAATCTCTTCCAAGAACTCTAACTTTCTATCATCATGAGTAGGGCCATATACATTAAAAATCACCCACTGAAAACCATCTGCCTTCATGGTAAGATTGAAACATTGGTAAAAATTTCCCACATCTTCAGCTGTAACTATAGCCAGATCTTTATCCACACCCATGAGCAAACCACCTGAGTGTCCAATACAAGGCAACCAGGACCAAGACATATCTTTCTGTCCAGCAAACCTCTCTAACTCTCTTTTTCTAAAAGAAGACTTAATGGTTTCTTGTAAACAAATGCAATCAAAAGAATGCTTATTAACTAAATCTAAAAGCAACTTCCTACTCCCTGCATTTCCCAGACCTCTAATATTCCAATACAGAATCTTTATCCTTGATCTCTAAGAGATAATTTATTCACTGTATCAGCACCACCCTCCATCAACTCTAACACCTGGGGGCTCAAATCAACACAACTCTCAATCACCAAAGGAACTCTAATAATTGTGTCATTTGAGATAACAGAACTCGATTCAATCTTTTGCTTAGTTTTTTGCAAAGCAATGAAAGCCTCTTCTTTAGCTTGTATCAAGGAAATGTTAGCAATTCTAGAAACCTCATCTTGCCCCAAAGAGAAACCACAAACTTTAGCCATAGAATCTAAAGAACAAATATCAGTAGAACAACAAGATGAAGGAATGGATTTAGTACCTTTTGCATCAGCCGTGTTGGCTTTCAGTTTATCTTGCATTGCTCCTTTTTTCTCTTGAATTCTCGAACTGTGTCTAGTATTGAAATTAACCAGGGTACTCTTAACTGGCTGTAGCTTGGAAACCCCATCTGAGTCCTCTGAACAAGTCAAGATCGACCCCAAAGACTTTGTCATTACAGGAACTGCTACATCTTCCTTATCCTTACAGACTAGCCTCCCATCAGGTACTACTTCTTCCAAAAGAGATGTTTGAACCCCATCAGATGACACACCATTGTCAAGAACCCTATCACCTTGCTGATTTAGACTAACAGCTAAATCATGCATATCTTGAAAAATGTCAGATTTGGCCATCAACCTCGGATAATCAACTGTACCATCACTAGATCCCTGAGTATTCATCTCCAATTCATCAACAAGTGGACCAGTACTTTCAGAACTACCCATAACAACCTTCCTTTGATGACTAGAGGAACCAGACCCATATTTCTAACTAGTATCACCAGGGGTAGGTTTGTCCGATTCCAGCCATCCATGACACTCCTGTGATTCTGGATTTTCTTCATCAGTCACATCATCCTCTTCATCATCAGGATCATCATCTAGCTTGGATGGTGGATAATTCTGGAGCTTGTCTGAAAAATACCAAGTTATCTTCCTACCCTTCTTGTTAATAAACACTTCAGATGTCCCACCTATCTTGTTAGGATTACAGCATGACACCTTTATCCACACCGCTTTCCATTGCAGAGACGGAACATGCACCTCCTCTGGATCACCCACCAACCTGGCAAGCTCCATGACCGCAAACTCAGTTCTAGCAAATTTTGGAATGCCAATAGCTCTAACCCACACAGACTGAAGAACCTGAAACACCTCCGGATCCATATCTGACTCCTCAACCACAACCACAATATCAGACGTGATGAACTTGATTTTCTTCATCTTGATTAGCAGATTCAAAGCCACTTTGGAAGGTAAATTCACCAGGAATTCACTCCCCGAAATGTGTTTGACATCCCAATCCCAATTCGAATCCATCAGATATTGCAATTCAGTTTTAACTCTAATCTTAGTACCCCTTCCTTCCAAAATCGAAACAATAGCTCTAATTGGACCCTCTGTTTCAAGTTTAGCTTCAACCTTAGGCTCAGGTAAATCTAAAGCATAAAAGAGCTGACCAGGCATACCATATGCACAAAGACGCAAACCCTTATTAGGTTTCATCAAGGGGCATTGATTGGACTTATGACCTGACTCTCGACAACTATAACAGAATGGTGGTTTCTTGCAGGTAGAATGATGGTGACCATAATCATTGCAGTTAAAACATTTCATAGCAAGACCTGAAGACTGACCTGCACCCAAACCCCAATTCTGCGGAACACTATACCCCTTCCTCCGATCTTCAATCTTGTGGCGGAGATCTTCTTCAGTCATCTGACGCACATCTCGCTCTTCAGGCTGATCCCCCATCCTCTTATGATTCTAGACCTCCCACTGCTCCTGACCTCGCACCTGCTGACGACCCTGCTTTGGCTCCCAGTACCCTTGATCTCTAGGAAATCTCGGGTCACGCCCCTCACGAGCCTGGGAATCCCAACCTTCACGCCTGAACCCCTGAAATCCATCACGGCTAGTACGCCCATCTCTAAATCTCTCCCCATCTTTAGTATCTCTAGATCTATCTCCATCTCTAACTTCCCAACTTTGCTGCCTCTTATCCATGGTGACCTCAACGAACGACCGCCCGTCCGTCGTGTTTGGATGGACAGGTCGGAGAAACTTTGCCTTAGCCCCAAATCTCCTGATGTCTCTCACACTCGCCGGGAAGCGGTGTAGAGATTTGAATCCTCATCTTGAAAGCACGTGAACTGGAGGCGAATTTGGTACAGCAAGGACGACAGGCTTCATCATCATAAAGAACGAAGTACTGCAGAACCAAAATTCCACTGCGGATAACCGTAGAAAATAATGTACCTTTTGCCCGTAAGAATATGATCTAGCTAGAATGTGGACCTAGAGTATACACACATTAGCTTTTAGCTGTACTACTGATTTTAATGTATACAGGGTGGAGAAATTATTGGTCCCCGTAACCATTATTGGTATTGGCCGGACTAATGGAGCAAGTGGTTTCTGAAGTTAAATTTCACAGTATATCTTGCTCAGTAACTAGATTATCCTATATCTTTTGATTTTGCTAAATAAATTGCAAATAGTGCTTCTATGAACATTTAAGGTACAATAGTTGTACTACGAAAATTGGCAGCGTGCCATTAAAAGTTCACATCTTTGAAGATATAGCAATAAAAGATTAAGTCTTTGCCAACGTCACACCTTTCCACCACTCCGTCCATTTCCATTACAAAATATGAAATTATCTTTTTCTTTTGGCAATATCAGATTTGTGAAAAGATAGTTTTACCCCTGGACTAACTTCACCAACCATCTTGGCTCTTCATCCTTCTGGCATGAACCGCCTAGAACACGAACCACCTACATATACGAGATGAGCAGACCTCGTTTAGAGTGGTAGACCTTCCCAGCGGATCCAATACCTCCGACCTCTGGTGTGCGCATTTCCCTTTTTCTCTCTCCCTTTGCGTTGCGAGCTCATGGTCTTAACCGTAGTATTTTGGGGATCCAGTAGTGATGATTGATTGTAAAATAAGACTTTTACCTATGAGCCATTACAAAAGATTCTAATTCCTTATATACAATGGAAATTTTGTTTGGTCCACATTGGTCCCTCGCACGAAGTTCTCTAGTCCTGTGTGTCATTTCCGTTAGCTCCATCATGTTCAAAAATCAGTTCACCGGGCCGAGAAGCAAAACCGGAAGAGACTAGAATGGGAAAAGACTCGTGTGCCCCTATGTCTTGTGTTGACCCCCACCATACCCACCAGTTCCCAAATCAGACTGCAGTCCCCAACTCCTCACTTGTTCTCTCCCTCTCTCTCTCTCTCTCTCTCTCTCTCTCTCTCTCTCTCTCTCTCTCTCAAGCTCCTCTCTCTAGAAACCCTAACCGAAGGAACCGAGCTGGCGGCGAGAAGAGGCGGCTTTGACTAGACAAAGCAAGCAAATCAGCGCAAGTGAGGAGGGACTAATGGGGTAGGGACCAAAGTGGAATCACTGCATCCAAGGCCACACGCACCAGGGGTCCTTGGTTGAGGGTGACTGCGAGATCTAGGGAATCGCAATGGCGGAGTCGGTTGTGCGGTCGACGTGGCTTCGATAGGGGTGAGTTGTTCTCTTACTCTTCTCCTCTACTCTTGTCCTCCATTGTCATGCATTTAGCCTGATGGTAGATGCTTAGTTTGTTCTCGTAGATCTGCCTTAATGGATGGGTGTTCGTATGTAGGATGGACCCTAAATTGAGGTACAATTTAGAAATAAGGATTGTTGCGACCAATTCTTGATGCCATTAAAGATCTTATCAAAGACATTGTGGATAAGTACCCATGTGGCTAAGGTGACCTTGTGTAGATGTTCTAATTGTGCTGAAACCAAGGCTAACATCAATGTCAGCAATGACCAAGACCAAGAATTAGTTGATATGTTTGCCAAACATGCTAGTACATGAAGGCCTTGTTGTTGACCTTTTCTGACCATCCTATGGGTACTAAGACACAAGTCACACCATTGTGGCATGATTCAGTTGAAGTCTGTAACCCATCTATGCAAGCGTCTAACTAGTTGAAAGTGCACAGACACAACCTTCCACTCAAACTATTAAAAGTGAACCTAGAAACATCTACCTCAAGAATCTTGAGCTATAGAATGAGCAAGTGGGTGTGAATGAAGAGGGCATGTACATAGAAATAGAGCCACAGGCCTAGAGAAATGATCCATTTGTGGAGGATGTACCAATTTATGATTTTGAATGTGAACTTGTTTCTTAATCTGATGTTGACTATGAGGATGATGAGGCAGATCAGATGGTGAAAGATAAAGTCCCGCCTACTAATCCTAACATAGTGTATGATAGAAATGACCCACCCATGACAGTAGGTAGCATCTATAAAAACATATGTCTTGTTTTAAGTTAACTTTGGCATCACATGCAATCAAGAATGAGTTTGAGTTTAACATAGAGAAGAGTTATCCAGGGAGATACAGGGCTACTATAGTGGCAAAATTGATGGATGTAGGTGGAGGATTCATGCTTCTACAAATGGAAGACAACCGGACAGTGAAGGTAGCCTTGCCATCTTCTCGTCTTTCTATGTTTGTTGTGGATTTTTTTTATGTTTATTGTTGATAGATACTTGTAGGTGAAGAAGAACCCATATCCTCATGAGTATCATAGCACAACAAGTGGTAAAGTGTAGTACGCAAGCAAGTTCTGGGTTTGTGAAAAGGTGAAGGACCAAGTATTTGAGAATCCCAAGGTGGCAGCTATGGAGCTAAAGAGGAGGATCAAGGATGAATTCACGGTTGTTGTGCTTGTATATAGGAGCTTGCTCACAACCAATTATTTGGAGATTGGAAGTCAAGTTTTAAGAATGTGTATAGGCTCAAGTTACAAATTGAGCAATACGTCCAGGTAGCTTTGTAGTTATTGATCATCACACCATTAGTAACAAGATTAGGTTCAGTAGACTGTTCTTTGCCCTGGAGCCATGTATTGATGGGTTTCTTCAAGGCTGTAGGCCATACTTGTTAGTGGACAATACCTTTCTCACTGGCAAGTTCAAAGAGCAATGATGTGTAGCAGGTGCAGTAGATGGGCACAACTGGATGTGTATAGATTATGAAACAAATGAGAATTGGATTGGTTTTCTGGAGATGTTGAGAGAGGCAATAGGCTAGGGACTCCACATAGTTTGACCTTCTATACTAATTGTGGTCAAGGAGTGATGGCTAGTGTAAGTGAGATATTTCTTAATGTAGAGCGTAGAGGGTGCATGTGGCATCACTACAAGAAATCTGCCATTTCTTGATGTTTTACCTATGTCATAATATAGACAATTTATGTCATATGTTGCATTTTGTGACATCCGGTTGACAAAAATGCAAATGTCAAAAAATGCGCATCTCAAAATACATTTTTTGACGTTTGCATTTTTCATGTCATTAACCTTATGACCTTGATTTTTACGTCATAGAGATTAATGACATTAGTTTTTACGTCACAACCGCACAGACCCCTGCCACGTGTACAAGCGTCACATGGGATGCCATGTTGACTTGGCGCTGACTTAGCAAGTGGCGAAAACGTCATAAATCTAAAACTATGGTTGTTAAGGCCCATATGAGAGGCAAGCTTCTAAAAGGCCACAAACGTCATAAAATCGAAATTTGACCTGTTAAGGCGCTGACTTGGGTTGATTCTTTTCATCTTGGCCCATATAGTTTTTAATGTTTTTGGGCCCATTTTTTGTCCCAAATCAGCCCATTGTTTTCCTCAAATCAACAAGCTAGGACATTTTTTTGGCAAATCAACCCAAGCCCAGCTATACACAGTCCAGCCCAAAGCAGGCCTAGCTTTACACATTACAACCCACACCACAATCAGCCCACATATTTTTTCCACCATTAGCAATTGCATTATAAAACAGAAATCAGATTCTAATCATCCAACAACATAAAGATATAGTTCTCGGTGCCACGTGGCGACTCAAGAAAAGTCTCATCCTAGCAACTAGGGCTTCCCTTCCTCCTTCGTGCCTGGCCTGGATCTTCCCCATTGATCTGAGCTTTGAGTCCACCTTCCCATCCATCGTTCGTGTCCATGGTCAAATCTCTAGTCGGAGCCTGGCCTAATTCTGCTAGCCTTGATACAGGTCGCCAGGGGTTTTAGGGTTTGTGTTCTTACCGGTGGCGGTGGGATCCCCACGGATCATAGGGAGATGGGGTGTTGGGGTTGATGGAGAAGTTGAAGTTGTTGGATCATGAGAAGAAGGGCATCAAGATCGGGGGGGGGGGGGGGTGAAGGTGGTGATCTGGGGACGAGGGGAGCCGTAGGCTGTGGCAAAAGTCATGGTAGAAAAACCTATTAGGGCTGATGCATTGGAGTTATCTCTTGAGCGTGTTCGGTGCCTGCTCAATGGGGTGGAGTGCAAGGATCTGGGGGAGAACGGGTTCCTTTTCACCTTTCTCTAAGGATCGGGGAAGAAGAGGGCTTTGGAAGATGGTCCTTGGATGTTCAACAAGGATCTGGTTGTGGTGGCTGATTTTTATGGTGAAAAAACCATAGAAGAGGTGGAGTTAAATTTCATTCCGATATGGGTGTGGATCACAAAGATGCCACTTGGGCTGATGAACAAGGCAGTGGCAGATATGACTGGAGAGATGATCGGGGAGGTTTTAGAGGTTGATGTTGATGAATATGATATGGCAGTTGGCTAGTACATGAGGCTTAAAGTGAAGCTTGACATTCGTAAACCGCTTATAAGAGGGGTGACCCTGGATGTGGGGGATGAGGTGTATGAGAAAATGAAATGGCATCCTTTGGTGTATGAATACCTCTAGGATTTCTGCTACACCTGCGGCTTGATTGGGCATACCAATCGGCTGTGTGCTATCCGGTTGCAGAAGTGAGGTGCTCATAAATTTAGTAGAGCGCTGCGCTTTATTCTGAAAAAGAAGAGATTTGGGGAGGAGTTCAGGGGCAAATTAGGGGTGAAGCCAGGAAAAATAGCTGCCGGGGTCGATATATACTTAGTACTAACCGAGTGTGGTAGAACCGTCTAATCTAATGCCTCCCAAGAGTGCTCGTCTTCCATTAGACTCTAAGCACCCAAGGGAGAACACCAAATCACATGGTCCCGTCGGGCACACCCTAGGGGAGAACCCGAAAATCCATATTTTTGCCATCAGGATCACAAATGAGAGAATAAAGCTTACATCATTCTTAACCATTTCTTACATCACTTTACAGGTAACATCAGAGTATAACATTTATTATTTATAATAGCCGAATATAAACATGTTATCAGAGTTATGAACAATTTAAATTAACAGCGGAATATAAACAGGTGATCAGGATTACAGCGGAAATAAATAGCTAATCATGACATGATGAAGTATTGATATATAAACTACGACAACAGATTATGAAACTTTCATTTATAAATGCATTTGGCGAGAGTTATAAATAACAACTACGATCGTAGCGTAAAGGAATCCTCGCTAAGCCCACTAGGAGGTATCCACACACAAGGGTTAGCTCTAGCATTCACCTGTCACCTACAACAGGGGGAATAAAACCCTAAGTACTCAATTGTACTCTGCAAGACTTACCCGATAGGAGGAAAGAAAAGACTCCAAGGATATGCAAGGCTATCTGGCTTGTGGGTTTATTGCATTTGCAGGAAGCATTACTAAACGTGCGTCCTTATATTCGATTTTTATTAATAGCCGCATTGGCTCATTAACTAACCATTCTATGTAAGCACCTGTGCTACTTTCAAGCAGGTGGTAAGCAATCAGATTTCCTTTTTCCATCCTCCATCTTTCATCTTTTAGTTCTCTACGGTGCTAGGCACGAAACAAGCCATACCGGATTGTCCGGCGATTCACGAATCAATGCCCCCAGCTAGGTACCCTGAAAACACACGCCCCACTTGTACCCAAGGCACAAGCAGGACCAACCAATCACCCTCCTGTCCTAGGGTCCTAGGTCCCCATCCAAACTAGGACTCCAAGCCCCCGCCCCTGAGTCCCGTACTTAGTGTGGTGCAAGGACCTCCTCCACCAAAAAAAACCCTGATAGTCGGACTGGAAAGAGCCGGAACCCACGATAAGAGAGCAACAAGTCTTCTAAGCGCCCATACTCAAGTATGTGCTCAGGATAATAAGTCCGTGACTTGCCTCGATGGCTTATGCAACGACCGGTCCTTAACCAACGCAAATAGGGAAAGCAATGTAACTAAGCTATGCCCCGTGTCCACGGCGACACAACCTCTTACACCCACCAATACCCAAACCATATCCCTACCCAATCACTATTTTCCTTTCCACCATTTATATTTTCTAAGTGATAATAATGCAGTAATATATTTCCTATCTCTTGTGAGTGACAGGCAATCACTCAACTTCTACCAGAGTCCTATAGCATAGCATTCTACACGGTCCTGTCATACTAGTAAGACTCATAGGATAAAGATATATATATGCAAGTGGGTTTCAATTAACTCCTTAAAACTTAATGCACAAATATAATTTAAACTACAGAAAAAGTAGGGGTTATGCACTGGGACTTGCCTGGATAAAATATAACCAAAAGTTAGTATTTGCATCTTTGGATCATCAACCATCATCCGAATAGGAAGTCCATTGCATCATCTCGTGGAGAGAATACCATTACACTATCTTCGGATTCCAAATCATCCTTCAATTGATCCGTTGATCCATCATCATATCTATATGATATGCAATGCGAACACGTAATTAATCGACTGCAATTGTGACTCGTAAAAGTACGATTTACGTCACTCAAGTTAGTGAGCTAGTTCTAATGACTACCATACTTAGGCTACATATCCATATTGTCGAATAAGACGCTATTTCCCAACAAACGTTTAGTTAAACAAACCCAAGTTGTTTCTTTATTTCATTCTATTGATTTAATCATTATTTGAAATAGGACATCATTATCTATCTAGTAAACTAATTATTCTGGAGCTACAAAAATTATAGTGAGTACATAATATTGCTAGGAGCCTACCGTAAAAATTTCAGATCCAACACTATACCAATTTATCACCACAATTCCTACAAATTTATATTTTTACAATATTAAGTACCTTAAATTAATTATATAGCTTCCAAGAATATTATCAAACTATGTGAACAAAATATACTAACAAGTAGATCATGATTTTAGAGGACTAACAAAATTGGTTTCATAATTTTTGGACTCCTAAATGATTTTATATTTAAATAACAAAATCCACTCAGAATTTATATTAGAAACCTACTCTAATTCACTAGAAAATATAAAAGAGCACCGTGGCCCAAAAGGCCCATGGCGAGCGTGGTTCCAGCGTGACCCATGGCCAGCAATTCGGCGTGGCCCATAGGCGCACAACGTGGCCTAGGCGCGTCGGCAACTGGCTGGCCCACCGTGCGGGAGCGAGTGGCCCGGACACGGCGTCAATAGGTCAGCCCAGCTAGGAAAGCCCATGGTAGGACGTCTATTTTGCAAAAGAGACCTTGCCATCTTTCTAATTCACATTATGACTGTTGACACTATTTATTTCAGTCACAAGTTTTGCATTTAGGGTCCCGAAGTAACTCGTCTTAGCATTTCCAAAGTCCTCTACCGCTCCTGGGATATGGCACGACACAGAGCTGGCCGACCGGTGGCCAAACCTAGCAGGGAGAGGCTCCATGGCGGTGGGACGCCAGCCGCAAGCAGTGCAAGTCCAACACGGGGTCCGCGCGGGCACGTAGGACCGCAACGTCCCGTGGTTAGAGCAGCAGCGTGCAGGGGCATGTCTGCCCACGTGTAGACATGAATGGTGGCAATGACGTGCACGTGTCAGCGAGGCTACGCCCTAACGATCAGGTAGCGATGATGGAGAAGGACTAGAGGCTCACTTTGGTGCGCACAATGGGAAGGGTTGACACAGGGGATGATCGAGATGACCTGACCACGCGTGCCCGAGCCCAGTGGTGGTGCCCCGAGGCAGACACGTCGCGTCACCACGCTGACGATGAACGCACTGGACAAACCAGCGTGAGCACCGGCTTCAAGGGGTCAAACCGAGCACTGGCACAACATCAATTTGACTTTTTACCTACTAAGTGGGACTGGCCACGTGCGCGGTGAAAAGGGCGACAGCACACCAAACTAGCACCCAAGCGCCACTCCATGTCCGACGACGTCTGATGCCAAACCCTAACGAGCAATGAGACCGGTAGGTCAAAGATAGTACAAGAGTGCAAGAAATCGAACTAAAGCCGATCGTGGAGGCTTACCCCCAAACATGCTCTGTAACGGCGACGGACTGACCGGCGGCGACGGTGATGCTACGTGCGTGCTCTCTGGTGGACGATTTCCACCACGGTTGACTGCAGTGGAAAGCTGTGGACCTTGGACACCAGTGAGCGCAAGGAATTGGAGGAAGGCGCTTCGTGCACGATGAATTTAGGAGGAGCGGAGGGCGGTCATGGTGACTAGAGACAACGAAACGACTTAAAGGCGCAGAGCTGAGCGGGTTGACGAGCTAACTGGTCGAGTGATCAAGGCATGGGGCAGGACGCAAGTGGCACAGTGTGGCCGATAGGGCGCGTCGGTTAGCACGGAAGTGCCATAAAGATGTGCCTACGCGTAGTCAAGTGCAACAGCGGCACAATAGGC
Organism: Miscanthus floridulus; assembly: GCF_019320115.1. Taxonomy (NCBI): domain Eukaryota; kingdom Viridiplantae; phylum Streptophyta; class Magnoliopsida; order Poales; family Poaceae; genus Miscanthus; species Miscanthus floridulus. Next base: position 106,009,651 of record NC_089580.1, on the reverse strand, counting down.
AACATGACGACATCGAGAACAGGGCGAGGTTGGTGGTTCCAGTAGCAAAGGATGAGCTCTACAGCGGCTGAGGTGACAAGAGGGTAAGGGCGCAGACCTACGCTGGTTCGCGAGAGCAGCTCCATGGCTGACTACAACTTGCGCACAGCAGGAGCGGATGCAACCCTGTCGAGCCCAACGTGCAGCCGATGGCCACATGGCTGGCCAGCGGGGCAGCGGGGCAATGCACGGTAGGAGAGCAACTAGTCAATCGGTGACAGCAGTGCGGTGATGGCGGCTATGCTCGGCTAGGCACTCAACCGGTAGGCCAGGCCATGGCGCGGCCAGACACGGCAGACGCGCTGAGGCGAGTGGTGACCACGGCCACAGGCTAAGCAGTCGAAACCAGTGCCGTGCACGCTTTCTAAAGTGATGCCAAGGCTACCAACCAGTGCGGTTAAGGTTCGACCAACCTGTCGATGTTTCACCACCGATAGCCTGCCTCGGGGGTACCTAGGGCAGTTTGTTCAGGCTTCAGCGTATGCAGAACTCGACGGTAAATGCAAGAGACATTCGATTTATCCTGGTTCGGGCCCTTGACCGTGATCGAGTAATAGCCCTACGTCCAATTGGCGTTAGCCTTTGCGTTGGATTGATTGTAAAGTGTTGTGTTGTGTTATGTTCTTCACCTTGGTTTCCCCTCTCTAAGGAGCCCTTCCCTCCTTTATATAGTCAGGAGGCCAGAGTCCTAGTCGGTTTACAATGTAGAATCCTAGTAGGATTACAGGGTAGTATTACTACTAGGATTACATGGGAGGAATCCTAATCAAACTAGATCTCCTCTCTTCCTTGCGGTGTATCCCATAGGTCCCGCATCGACAAGCCCCCGAGCACTTCATGGTTGAACTCCGGAAGCCTTGTCTTGTTCCTCCAGGTCTTGCCGAGCAGGAACAAACGTCGCTCGAGTGTTTTCTTGAGTGAAACCATGTAGCGCTTCTTGAGATCTTCGGGTGGTGTGTGCTTTTTTGAGAGTGATGTGCGCTTTTTTGAAGAAAAAGGGCACTCACTGAGTGTAGCCCCCGAGCCTCTTGCTATTTGGAACAAAAAGTTGGAGAGTCTTGAATCTGAGTTGTTCAAAGAACTAAAAACCTCTTCTGAGGATATGTAGGATCTTGCCAAGTAAGGCAACCTGCGGTGGGCGAGCTCCTTATTTGTTGACGTGGTCCAGAAAATGGTTCCCTGCAAAGTAACCATACGAAAGTATGTAATAATTGATATACAAGATATCAAGTTGGAAGTATGTCCCAGTATTATAAAATGCATATTAAATTTTTTCGTGTCTTGCTCTTATTAGGCTATGTAATTTCCCTAGGTAGGTAGTCTGTTATGTTTAAACACCTCTCGCACCTTTCCGACGAGTAGGCTTCACGGATTAAGGCCTCAGCAACCCGGGTAAATTAACAACAGTTAAGAGAAGACATTATAAAATGCATATTAAATTTTTTTCGCGTCTTGCTCTTACTAGGCTATGTAATTTCTCTAGGTAGGTAGCCTGTTACGTTTAAACACCTCTCGCACCTTTCCGACGAGTAGGTTTCACGGATTAAGGCCTTAGCAACCCAGGTAAATTAACAACCGTTAAGAGAAGACTTTAGTAGTCGGGGATGCAACTATAGTAGAGCCATGGAGGCATATGGATAATATCCGGAGATATATGATGATTAAAGAATATTTGAAAAAATATTAAACTATGACTTAGCTTGATTGACGGCCGCATGGAGAAGTCGGCGAGCTGTTGTATCCAAGTAGTCGGATGTAGGCTCGGCGGCTTGGTAGAACAGCTCGCTTGCAGCTCGATGCAGTCGGATAGCTTGGTGCAGTCGGAAAGGTGGAGTCATAGTTGGAGGAGCGCGTGGATCGTGGAGAGGCGAAGGCTTCGGCGTGTCCAACGAAGGCGTAATCGGTGCGTAGTAGCCGAGCGAGAAGCCCGTCGGCGTGTCCGAGTTGGAGTCAAACTCAGTCGTCGAGTGGAGTCAGCAGGGTCTGGTAGTCGGACGTGGTTTGCATGACATGTTCGTGCATGCATATACACATATACACCTTCCCTTGCTTGCTCCCACAACTTGGACGACTCCCGAGCTTGCTTTCTTTAATCATTTGGTGGAGTACATGACTCTAGCCTGTCCAGTGCGTAGGCGCGCGTTGCTTCTGAGTCTGATGAGTTCGATCTGAGTATGATGAGTTCGGTTGGTGCGCTGTTGATGAGACGCCGTAATGAGGATCTGAATTGATGTCGACTTGATGTGGCCGACGAGTTCACTATGTAGGACGACGGGGATCTGCATGGAGAAACCCAGCTGCCGTAGACGGCGTGGAAGATACGTGTTGATCCCGTCAGAAAAATCATGTTGTCGAGGAACGTCGAGCTCTCGGATGCAGTTTCACCGAAAAGCCCCTACCTAGCGCACCAGCTGTCGATGTTTCACCACCGATAGCCTGCCTCGGGGGTACCCGGGGCAGTTTGTTCGGGCTTCAGCGTATGCAGAACTCGACGGTAAATGCAAGAGACAGTCGATTTATCCTAGTTTGGGCCCTCGACCGTGATCGAGTAATAATCCTACGTCCAGTTGGCGTTAGCCTTTGCGTTGGATTGATTGTAAAGTGTTGTGTTATGTTCTTCACCTTGGTTTCCCCTCTCTAAGGAGCCCTTCCCTCCTTTATATAGTTAGGAGACCAGAGTCCTAGTCGGTTTACAATGTAGAATCCTAGTAGGATTACAGGGTAGTACTACTACTAGGATTACATGGGAGGAATCCTAATCAAACTAGATCTCTCTTCCTTGCGGTGTATCCCGTAGGTCCCGTATCGACACAACCTCACTAATCCAAAGTCCATGCCACCAGCTAGCTAGGGAAGCACTCGGCGCGACCAAAGAGCGACTAGGGTAAAAGATACGAGAAGGCCAAGATGAGTTCATCGCACAGCGTGCCGGTTCACGAACAGAACACCGAACGTGGTTTTTTGTGTGTTCTAACAGGTTTCGAGCAATTCTTGGGATAACCCTGCTACATGAGACCATTCTACAAACCACTCCACGCCAAAGCACTCACCACGATGCAACTAGCGATGCAAGAATATAAAGTTAGTGTTTAAGAAATTTAGCTATAATTTAAATGCTATCATGTCCTTGTATATCGTTTCCGACTTCGAAAATTATAACTTTTAGTTTTGAACTAACATCCCAGAACTACTCAACTAGTTAGTTCAATATAACTCGCCACGAGTGATACTTTTAAACATCATTACAAGCGTTGCCGTCATAATGAAATTTGATCTTTGAGCTATCAGAAATACCATGGACAGCGCCTATTTACCAAATCAACGGTTGCATTACATCTACTAAACTTACACTTAAATTTTCATTTAAGTACCAGTTACAAGTTATATTTTATTTTTGTTTATAAAAATTGTTTCTCGTGTCAACAAGCAAACTACTTCTCGTATTTTCTTGTTAAGATTTCATTAGCATATTTAAGTAACTATCCACTATATTAATAGATCTATTTCTCCGACCATAATCTTAGTGCTAAGCGAGCTCGTAACACTAGAGGTGTTACACCGAGCCTTAACTTATAGGTTGTGATAATATAATACCATACATAACATAAATTAATATGATAATAACTACATATTGTGACAAAATAATCTTTTAAAAATCACAACAGTAGTTACCTCTTCCCTCGACGACTACGATCCTCCATTTTGTGAAAGCGAACTATCACATCGTCAATTGGAAATGTAGCCAAAAATCCTTGTTCTACTAAGCATATGATACAATCATTCATAAATACATCTCCAATATGATTTCTCAGTATTGTCTTCACAATTTTCATTGCCGAAAAGCATCTATCCGTGAAGTGCGCTGAATAGTACAGTTAGTGTTTGCTGCAGGGACATCTCCATCTCTTCTTGCTCTTGAAGTGTCTCCATTATTATTCTCGTCATCAACGGCCGGTGGTAATTTCCTTTTAAAGAATCCTTCCAATTTGCTCTGATTGCCTATCAAATTAGTCATATCATAAAAAAAGCATAGTAGATACTAATGTGCAAGCCGTACTGACCTAGTAAATTAGCATAGATTAGATACCTGGCATCTTGGCCTGAAAGTCTGAAACTCTGAATGAAAGGGCACATTCTTTAATGGAACGCAACTACGAAAGGAAACAAGGAACACGAAGGCCACGAACTTAGGAAGCTTTTGCCGGCGGCGGCTGCCCGCTGGGATTTGCGGTTGCGGCTCACGGTCACGGCCAATCGGCAATAGCCCCCGCAGAGGATGTGAGATGCGAGACTACGAAGATGAAAAGGGTGTGGGCGTGCGCCGTGCTACCAGGCTGTAGCGGAGTCCGGAAGCAAGCCAACGTTTGGCATTCTAATCTGGACCTGCAACTGCTGCTAATGGGCTGAAGTGATACTGAGACAGTTAGACTTGTGCTAATGGGCTGCAGGCCTGTTGGGGTCATACATATTTTTCACAGGGGTCTCAGCTGGCAAAAAATCATGCGGTACAGGGACGACCACGAAGTCGTTAGTGTCGGAAGACCCCTTTGAGTGAACATAGCTTTGCCACTGGGGCAAATCAATGGAGCAGCGCTCGTAGCTCCCACGGAGAAGCTCAAAGGAGAGGAGCGGGGGTTCTGGTAGCTGGGGTGCTAGCGGCTGAAAGGGAAGTGTTAGTGATAGTTGGCGAAAGGATGAGAAGGTGGAGGATGCGAAGGGGCTTAGTAGCAGGGTTAATCAGGAGGGGTTGAGTCCGCTGAAGGCAACAAAGTTGATATCACAGGCGGAAGGATCGAAGAAGGCATTGTTGTTTGAGGTGCCCATCACTGAATCGCAGAAGGAGAGGGTCGGTTCTTCTGATGCGGCCCTGGCTGCTGCTGTTGGTGGGGAGAAAATACCGGTGCATGGCGACATGAACAGTGCCATGCAAGGTAAAGTGGGTGAGGATGGGTTGAATTTAGAGAAGTAATGAGAACGGGGATCCCGATCTTCCATCAGATAGAGGTAATTATCATTGTGGCGGAGAATGACACACCGATCCGGCTTTAGATCGAACCCTGCAATCTTAGCACCACAACTCCTCTGGTTATCAACCAAGACACGGATCCAGTTGACCTCGCCAAGAAAGCTAATCTCTGCGTGCGCAACGAAGAACACAAGCAAGAACAAGAAAGAAAGCAACCAAATTGCAGATAAATGATTAATCTCACGAAGTTGGGGTCTCACAAACCGATGAACGGCGAAACTGTTCTTGACAGATTAATCTAAGCAAAATTCAAAACCTAATAGCGGTGGCGGCGTATGATTATAAAGGTCTTAGGGTCATCGCCTGTAACACCCAAAAATTTGCCTCTTTTGAAATAGAGCTAAAATGATTTATTTATGAATTTTTGTGCATATGAAATATAGGAAATAAAATTTTTCATTAAATTAAAATACATCATAAGGTAGCAACATATTTGAGCATACATACCATTGTATTTGATTTTATTGGTTGAGTGGTTGAAAAGTCAAAATAGTTAAAATGCTTTTGAAATGAAATTAAAAATGGCTTTGAAATAAAAGAAAAGAAGGAAAAGAAAATTAGAAAAATAAAAGTATTATTAAAGTTGTAAAGTTTATCTTGGGAAGCCTAACAAAATTGTTCAATTTTATTTGAATAGGGAAGTATATTTGCAACTATACTTGAATTTGATTTGAATTGCTCTTGGATTTGAAAACTAGAAATTGGAAAAGAATTTGAATTTGAAAAACTCTCCTTCTTCCATTTTCAGCCCAATCCCAGGAATTGGCCCGGCCCTCTTCTTCCTTCCCCTTCCTGGCTTGGCGCGCCCGGCAGCCCAGCCGCATTCCCCCTCCCTTCTCCTTTTCTCCCGCGCGGGCCTGCTCCTCCCCGGCCCACTTGGCGGCCCGCTTCGTGTCTCCCACACGCGCACACTGCACGCGTCCGCGGCCCAGCTAGGTGCGCCCATCTGCTCGGCCATCAGTGCCCATGCCACACACCGCCCCCTTCTCCCTCACTGCCACATGGGTCCCGCCCGTCAACACCACCTCCCTCCCTTTCCTTTCTTCCCCGGTGTGCTCTTTCCTTCCTCTGCCCCGCTAATGGCGCACGCCAAGACGGCAAGCCACCACGTCGTTGCTCCGACATGGAAAGCGACTAGAATCACCGTATTCTGCTCCCCTTCCTTCTACGCCGTAGCCCCACCCGCCTATAGAGATCGAGCCGAGCCCTCCCCTCTGCCCCTTCTTCCATTCGTCCAAGCTCGAGCTCGCCACCACCGCGGTAATACGCCGACCTGCGCCCTAACCTCGTCGCAGAAGCCACCCAAAGATCCGCCGTGTTCCTCCACGCTCGTAGGTACCGCCATTTCGCGTTTTGGTCTCGATTTCATCGGATTTCCCCTCACCCATGCGCGCTCTCTCTCTCTAGCCATTGCCACCGTCGTCGACCCGCTTTGGAGACTTCTCGGACGCCGCAATCGTCGCTGTTGACCTCATAGTGAGCTTCTCCGTCTCCCTATGCCCTCCGTTCATCATATTGTGCCCTAGAACGCCGTATCAGAGAGCACCCAACGCCACTGGCAATGGTGCCACTACAGGACGCCGCCTCGACATGCTCTCTATCTTCCATTTGTACCTAGTTGAATCCGCAAGATCCCGTAGTATGTCCCTGTGTAATCGATTGAATGTGTGGTGACCGGAATCGCCAGAACTGCGGACACCAGCAAGCTTTTTGCCACCGCCCATGGCTGACCATCGCGCTTGGCACTGTAGCCATCGGCCGGCTATCCCCTTCCCCCCCCCCCCCGATCAAATCACCGCCGTTCAAATCTAATCCGACGATCCAGAATCCCCGATACCCCTTCGCGTGGCTAATTTTCAGAAGAGCCCCTTGGTTTATTCAAAATAGAACCCGCCGTCCATTACGCATTTCTCAGTTTACGCTTTCTTCTTTTAAAAGCGTATTTTGCTCGGTTGGTTCCAAAAATATGTTTTATTTATTTATAGTTTTGCCATTCGATTTATTTAGGCTATAACTTTTGCGTTTTAAGTCTGATTTGATCCGTTCAAATTGCGTTAGGACCGTATTTATGTTTTCTACATGTTTATAGTACTATTAGGCATGTTTTTAATATCTAAAATTCATGGGTAGATTTAATCTATTATCTAACTATAGGAAAACTTGTTTAAATCGTAACTTATTCATTTTAACTCTGAAATAGTCCGTTCAAGTTACGTTAGATTCATAACGATGAGATCTACCTGTCAGTATTAGTGTTTACTATATTACTATTTTGGAAAAATCATGGTTTAAATTATATCTTGATTAATGATTATGCAACTGGGTTTTATACATAAAATATGATTTGTGTTACTTTTGTTTTATAATTCAAATCTAAAATTGACTTAATTCAATCTATATTATTTATAAAATATCTTTTATATATGAATTCATATGGTTAACATAAATGAAGCTTATAGTTTTCTTTTCCACGTATAAAGCAAATCTCTCGGTTGTTGTAACTTTTCAACTATAGCTCCGAATAGCGTGCCTCTCGTGACTATGTGTTCGTAGCAGATGCTGTAGAATTATATTTCAATCTCTTTTACTTATTTTTCTATGATTGGTGTACTATTCTGATATAGATGCAATTGTATGCTATGCATGTATGTGTATGGATGTTTGTGTGGTGTTCTACGATTACGTCCAGTCGGTGAGATATATGTGGTGATCCAGAAGAAGAAGAAGGACGTGAAGAGTAATGCTTATCGAAGGATCGGTGTGTAAGGCAAGTATAGCATGGGACCATCCTTGTTACCTATTCACATTTAATCACTATTCATATTGCATGTGTCTACCTTGATGCCATTAAGGATATCCTAGATATTTGATATCTTGTACCTTGAAACCTTTAGGATATTGCATTGGGTAGTTTTTGCTAGTGCTTAATCAAAACCATGATCTTGTAACTTGACTAATGGTATATGCAATAAACATTAAAACATGACTTTTTAGCAACATGGAAACAGGGGGCTAGAGTGTTTAGCTACTCTCTAAATGCTCTAGATTCCTCTCCCTAAGAACTTATCTATAAGCGATCATCCGGGACTTACAGTACAGCTATGAGGGCTATATGGCTCTGGCTTTAGCTCAGTATGAAAACCTTTTCTAGCTTGTTAGTGGTTACCTTTATGGCGCACGAGGGCATGTTTCCTTTTCTGCTGGGATGTGTGTACCGTGCTGCGATGCCCACGCGCGCCACTCCTAGAGAAGGGCCACATACGCCTAGTGGCCCTAACTTGTTAGACGAACCTTTGAAAGGCTTCATAGTGAACCCTGCCGACCTTCCTTGGAAGTGGGTCAAGAGATTGGCTACCTCAGGCGAAAGGGTAAATCACGACTCATAGTGAAAGTGTACAACCTTTGCAGAGTGTAAAATTATTATAACAGCCGTGCTCACGGTCACGAGCGGCCTTGGACCCTTATGGAATAGAGATGATCATTAATGGATAATGATACTAATGATTAATTGTTTATGCTATACATTATTCATGTTTACCTGATCATGTGTTTCTAGGGAATGATAAATTCTTTGCCACTCAATTGCTTAAAAAGATAACCTATTAAAGCTAATCGCAGGTAAAATCAGTGTCAGCCCTTTTGAGCCTCATGAACCCCATGATATAATTGTTAAGTACGACATGTACTTATGCTTGCTTTACTTTTCTATACTTTGGATAAAAATCCTGGATGGGATACCAGATTGCTGGTTTGGAGGAGTTAGGCTTATGGTCAACCAGTCAGTCGTCCCTATGGATTTGGAGTCTACGCCTGAAGATCGGAGTCGACTTTCTGATGTCTATACTCTGAGGTTATTTTCCTTATGCTAATACATTATGTAATAAGTATTATCTCTTGATATTACCTTTATTTGTGGCTATATGTGAGATTTGACTTCCTGGGCTCACATATAGTGTGTATCTGGTTTTGCCTTTAAAACTAGGTGCTACAAAGTGGTATCAGAGCAATGCTGACTGTAGGACGCAAACCTAGATAGAACTAGATGTTTTAGCATGCTTTTATCTTGCTTAGTTCTTATTTTCTCTACAACCTTATTATTTGCTAAAATTTGTGCTCACTTTAGCCATTGTCTGTTATGAAAACTTTGTCTCTATTCTTAATCCTCTTTCTTTGTTTATATAGATGGGTTGTAATGAGGAGACCACCAGCATTAGAGATCAGGAGGACCAAGCTACATTATCCTTGACTACATTCGACAAGGAGAAGCTTGTAGCTGTGCAACAACAAGCACCAGAAGGAATGACTCAACCTAGGAGTGTTCAACAGTGCTTGCCACATGGTCAAACCAACATTCCAAAGAGACCAGTGAAGAGACAAGTAGTAGAAGCTTGAAAGAATATGAAGTCCAACAAAGATGTTGGAAGGACGGCACATGAATGCTAGGATCAACCACAGCCGAAGCAAGAACAGAAGGTCCAGAAGAAATAGGAGCAAGGAAGTAAAGCAAAGAGAAACTACATCCAAGTAAGATTGAATAATGTGGATATGACGACCACTCAAGGAGCTAAGGAGGTTGTGTATGGTTTCATTCCAGTAAACTCAACTTTCGCCATAGTGTTGTTTGACCCCAGAGCTTCACATTCATTTATCTCTAGTGCATACGTAAAAGAACATAAGATAACTATGCTACCAATGAGGAAACCAGTGATAGTTAAGTCCCCAGGAGGAGAAATGAAGGCAAACCGCAAATGCCCAAGAGTTAGTCCTAACATAAAGGGGGTAAAATTTGAAGCAAACCTTATTGTATTAGAGTTAGTGGACATTGATGTTATTCTTGGAATGGGATGGATGTCTGCATTTAAAGGAGTGATCAAGTATGCCCAGCGTTCAGTGCTTCTAACAACACTGTCAGGGGAAAGAATTGAGTATGAAGGTATTCAGCCTATACCTAAGGACAATGTGGATAAGAAGAGAAAGGAGGTCTCACCAGAGTTAGAATTAGGAAGCAAACAACATTCGAGTTCTATTACATCATCACATCCAGCTCCAATCCTTGGTCAGATAAACTCAGACTCTAAAGAATTAGAAGTTTCTCAAGCTAAGGTTACTCCACTCTTTCCACATGAGGTATGCATAGATGGGTGGACAATCACCTACATGGAGTTTCAACCCCGAAAGATCAAGCGAGCTAAAAAGCGGTCTAGTCAAACAAATATGAACTTATAGAATCAGCAAGCTGACAATACTCTAAGCAACAACTATGTGGAGTATGACATCACAAAAGATCCAGCTAAGAGAAAGTGTTATCATTGCCAGCAGGAAGGACATTATGTTAAATCTTGCCCATAGAAGAATCAACAATTACACCAAGGAAGTAGCCAGAGTCAGATCACTACTGGTCTGTCACCAGAAAGTGTCAGTGATAACCAACCTGAAAGAAGCAATTGGTGAGAGTGGTGAATGAAGAAGTTATGCTAGACTATCCAAGATCCTTAGTTAAGGATAGGAGTTGTGCCCCTTATGTAATAAAGACGATAGTATCGCAAGTTGAGTCGATGATTGAGTTATGCATCTTTACTGTCTTGTTGAATTGTCATTATGCTTATGATTGTTTGCATCTTTGTAATGATTGCAATGATCTTGTTGGGTGTTCCCACAATTTCATTTAGTTCATAGGTTTAAGGTATAAGGATTAATGAAATAAATAGTTGGGTTACGATTTTCTTCTATTTTTCCTATCCTGTCTTCAGAGCAGCCTGCCTTTATCGGTTCATATCTCTGATTTTGGACGACCAAAAGTCATGAGGAATTTCTGGACAATAGTAGATGTCAATCACAAGACAATGCAAGCTATACTTTGGTATCCCCTACTTTACCTTATCTTAAGGGGGTAGCCAAGTTGAAGAATTTGCAAAATGAAGTGTCCAACGTTCTAGTTTGTGCAGCGGAAGCGTGGTGGTACCCAAAGATTCAAGAGGAAGCTCTGTTGGATGGTGAACATATGAGGAAAAGAGAATTATGGCCTAGTGATTAGGGTTACCGGAGAGTTATTCAAGGTACCTGTCAAAGTTTTGGAATTAGTTTAGGCATGTTACTTGGAGTAAGGGCGACAGGTATGCAAAGTAAAGTGGATCTTTATCAAGACAGTGGAACTGCATGAGGAAGTAAAGAAGAATCCAGGGACGGAGTAATCCTATCTCTTAGTCGACGTCTTCTGAATCTCGAGGACAAGATTCATCTTAAGGGGGGTAGAATTGTAACACCAAAAATTTGCCTCTTTTGAAATAGTGCTAAAATGATTTATTTATGAATTTTTGTGCACATGAAATATAGGAAATAAAATTTTTCATTAAATTAAAATACATCATAAGGTAGCAACATGTTTGAGCATACATGCCATTGCATTTGATTTTATTGGTTGAGTGGTTGAAAAGTCAAAATAGTTAAAATGCTTTTGAAATGAAATTAAAAATGGCTTTGAAATAAAAGAAAAGAAGGAAAAGAAAATTAGAAAAATAAAAGTATTATTAAAGTTGTAAAGTTTATCTTGGGAAGCCCAACAAAATTGTTCAATTTTATTTGAATAGGGAAGTATATTTGAAACTATACTTGAATTTGATTTGAATTGGTCTTGGATTTGAAAACTAGAAATTGGAAAAGAATTTGAATTTGAAAAACTCTCCTTCCAATTTCAGCCCAATCCTAGGAACTAGCCCGCCCTCTTCTTCCTTCCCCTTCCTGGCTTGGCCAGCCTAGCGGCCCAGCCGCATTCGCCCTCCCTTCTCCTTTTCTACCGCGCCGGCCTGCTCCTCCTCGGTCCACTCGGCGGCCCGCTTCGCGTCGCCCACGTGCACGCACTGCACGCGTCCGCAGCCCAGATGGCATGCCCGTCCGCTCGGCCTTCAGCGCCCACGCTACACGCCACCCCCTTCTCCCTCACTGCCCCATAGGTCCCGCCCGTCAGCACTGCCTCCCTCCCTTTCCTTTCTTCCCCGGTGCGCTCTTTCCTTCCTCTGCCCCGCTGATGGCACATGCCAAGACGGCAAGCCACCGCGCTGTTGCTCCTACATGGAAAGCGACCAGAATCATCGTATTCCGCTCCCCTTCCTTCTACGCTGCATTCTCACCCGCCTATAAAGACCGAGCCGAGCCCTCCCCTCTGCCCCTTCCTCCGTTCCTCCGAGCTCGAGCTCGCCACCGCCACGGTAATACACTGACCTGCGCCCTAACCTCGTCGCAGATGCCACCCGAAGATCTGCCGTGTTCCTCCACGCTCGTAGGTACCGCCATTTCACATTTTGGTCTTGATTTCATCGGATTTCCCCTCACCCGTGCGTTCTCTCTCTCTCTCCAGCCATCGCCACCGTCGTCGACCCGCTTCGGAGACTTCCCGGATGCCGCAACCATCGCTATTGACCTCGTAGTGAGCTTCTCTGTCTCCCTATGCCCTCCGTTCATCGTATTGCACCCTAGAACGCCGTATCAGAGAGCACCCGACGCCGCTGGCAATGGCACTACCGCGGGACGCCGCCTCGACGTGCTCTCCGTCTTCCATTTGTACCTAGTTGAATCCACAAGATCCTATAGTATGTCCATGTGTAATCGGTTGAATGCGTGGTGGCCGGAACCTCTAGAACCACGGACACTGGCAAGCTTTTTGCCACCGCCCATGGCTGACCTTCACGCTTGGCACTATAGCCGCCGGCCGGCTATCCCCTCCCCCCCGCCCCTGCGATCAAATCACCGCCGTTCAAATCTAATCCGATGATCCAGAATCCTCGATACCCCTTCACGTGGCTAATTTTTAAAAGAGCCCCTTGGTTTATTCAAAATAGAACCCGCCGTCCATTATGCATTTCTCAGTTTATGCTTTCTTATTATAAAAGCGTATTTTGCTCGGCTGGTTCCAAAAATACGTTTTAGTTATTTACAATTTTGCCATTCGATTTATTTAGGCTATAACTTTTGCGTTTTAAGTCTGATTTGACCCGTTCAAATTGTGTTAGGACCGTATTTATGTTTTCTATATGTTTATAGTACTATTAGGCATGTTTTCAATATCTAAAATTCATGGGTAGATTTAATCTATTATCTAACTATAGGAAAACTTGTTTAAATCATAACTTATTCATTTTAACTCCGAAATAGTCCGTTCAAGTTGAGTTAGATTCATAACGATGAGATCTACGTGTCAATATTAGTGTTTACTATATTACTATTTCAGAAAAATAATGGTTTAAATCATATCTTGATTAATGATTATGCAACTGGGTTTTATACAGAAAATATGATTTGTTTTACTTTTGTTTTATAATTCAAATCTAAAATTGACTTAATTCAAGCTATATTATTTATAAAATATCTTTTATATATGAATTCATATGGTTAACGTAAATGAAGCTTATAGTTTTCTTTTCCACGTATAAAGCAAATCTCTCGGTAGTTGTAACTTTTCAACCGTAGCTCCGAATAGCGTGCCTCTCGCGACTGTGTGTTCGTAGCGATGCGTAGAATCGTGTTTCAATCTCTTTTACTTATTTTTCTATGATTGGTGTACTGTTCTGATATAGATGCAATTGTATGCTATGCATGTATGTGTATGGATGTTTGTGTGGTGTTCTACGATTACGTCTAGTCGGTGAGATATACGTGGTGATCCAGAAGAAGAAGAAGGACGTGGAGAGTAAAGCTTACCGAAGGATTGATGTGTAAGGCAAGTATAGCATGGGACCATCCTTGTTACCTATTCACATTTAATCACTTAATTCATATTGCATGTGTCTACCTCGATGCCATTAAGGATATCCTAGATATTTGATATCTTGTACCTTGAAATCTTTGGGACATTGCATTGGGTAGTTTTTGCTAGTGCTTAATCAAAACCATGATCTTGTAACTTGACTAATGGTATATGTAATAAACATTAAAACATGACTTTTTAGCAACATGGAAACAGGGGGCAAGAGTGTTTAGCTACTCTCTAAATGCTCTAGATTCCTCTCCCTAAGGACTTATCTGTAAGCGATCATCCGGGACTTACAGTATAGCTGTGAGGGCTATATGGCTCTGGCTTTAGCTCAGTATGAGGACCTTTTCTAGCTTGTTAGTGGTTACCTTTATGGCACATGAGGGTATGTTTCCTTTTCTATTGGGATGTGTGTACCGTGCTGCGATGCCCATGCGTGCCACTCCTAGAGAAGGGCCACATACGACTAGCAGCCCTAACTTGTTAGACGAACCTTTGAAAGGCTTCATAGTGAACCCTACCGACCTTCCTTGGAAGTGGGTCAAGAGATTGGCTACCTTGGGCAAAAGGGTAAATCACGACTCACAGTGAAAGTGTACAACCTTTGCAGAGTGTAAAACTGTTATAACAGCCGTACTCACGGTCACGAGCGGCCTTGGACCCTTATGGAATAGAGATGATCATTAATGGATAATGATACTAATGATTAATTGTTTATGCTATACATTATTCATGTTTACCTGATCATGTGGTTATAGGAATGATAAATTCTTTGCCACTCAATTGCTTAAAAAGATAATCTGTTAAAGCTAATCACGGTTAAACCAGTGTCAGCCCTTTTGAGCCTCATGAACCCAATGATATAATTGTTAAGTACGACATGTACTTATGCTTGCTTTAATTTTCTATACTTTGGATAAAAATCCCGGATGGGTACCAGATTGCTGGTTTGGAGGAGTTAGACTTGTGGTCAACCAGTCAGTCGTCCGTGTGGATTTGGTGTCTACGCCTGAAGATCGGAGTCAACTTTCCGCTGTCTATACTCTAAGGTTGTTTTCCTTATACTAATATGTTATGTAATAAGTATTGTCTCTTGATATTACCTTTATTTGTGGCTATATGTGAGAATTGACTTCCTGCGCTCACATATAGTGTGTATCTGGTTTTGCCTTTAAAATTGGGTGCTACATCGCCTACCCTAGACACGTCCCCTAATGGGCCCAAACATGATACACGGTTCAACGGACCAAAAGACGGTGTCGCAGCATCCTAGCAGATTCTGTACACTGACTTGTTTCAAAGATTCCTATTGATTCTGAAGGGCTTTTGATGTGAGACCACTTGGATTGGCTTCCTTATCAAATTAGCTTTCTAGCCATATGTGGATCATCGAAAATAGAGTCTAGATGCGTCCTGGGTGACCAGTTTAAGGCAGACTGGTCCTGGAGGCCGAGGCAGACTCAAACTTGAGTTGCTTTGGGCCTCCACCTCGGGGACTCGAACCGAATTAGCCTCAGGCCTCCTTCTTGACTTGGACACCCTTGCTGGCCTCCTACCCCTCCATACCATGTGCCAAACATGGTCATATGCATGGGTGTCATGTCCTCATCATCCTCCCATTCTTGATGAAAAGCCGTCCTCGGCGTCGATTGTGCTTGAAATTAATCCAAAGACAATGCAGGAATAGATGGTCTAGCAGACATAGGTAGCCACCAACAATGCTCCCCTTCTTGGAAGTGAACTTGTTTCTTTAAGGAACATGAGAAAATGTTTGTATTATTATGGCTGCCCTCTAAACGATCATAACCTGTGTTCTCAGCAGGAGTAACAGGTGCATTGTGAAGTGATGGTTCTGAATTTGCATATGAGGTTATGAGCTCCTCATTTTCTTTCATGTCATCCTCTCGCTTATAAACATTATCCTGTAGAAGGTTAGTCATAGCAAGGGGAATAACAATAGACTCTTCCTCTAAATGGTGCACCTCAGCATATGAAGTCAAAACATGAGGTGGATTAACAAAGATTTCTCGCATAAGGAGTTTTGTATCATTCCAAGTTTGAGGTTTATCAGAAGGATCTAAAGACTTCCACCAAGATAAAGTAGAATGTTGCAAAACACTAGCTGCATTTTTTACCTTCCTTCTTGGACACAAAAAACGAGTAGCAAATATGTTATCTACGGCAATTTCCCACTCCATGTACTCATCAACACCTATACCATCATAAGTCAGTGGATACGAACAACCTGTCATTGTTAGAAGACAACAAAAGACAACACAAAAGTATTATCCCTATCAAATGACTATGTGGTTACCGTGGTGTCACTTTTCATAGGAAGTGGAAGCGTCTTACCAAGCTCTTACAAAGTTCTTACCAACACAAGCAGTGGGCGTTACAACCGATGGTTGGTTCGTGATACTTGTGAGGCAGTGGTACCGAGATTGCATGGCCCTTTTTCTATACTGATCTGAAGAGTTTGTGAAGCTTGGAAGGCACACAAAGAATAATATGTATATCTGGCACACAAGTCAGTAATAGAAAGTAATGCTAAATTATAGTCCAAAGTACTTATTCTCGTTGCTGGTCTAAAATGTTTTAAGTACCAGGTGTGTGACAAATAAGTATAGTGGATAGCAAGGTGATAGGTGTGTGAAAAACAAGTATGGTGGATAGCAACAGCAACACAAACAAGGAACAAGACAGCACACGCTAACACAGCTCACTTTGGCCTTCTCTATGTGCTCCTCCAGATATTGTTCCTCTTTTGCCCCTCTCTTTTTTCTATTTTTTTGGGTTGTCGTTGTTTTTTTGGGAAATTTCGACTTTTTCTTTTTATTTTTTTGTTGATATTTTTCCTTCACTTAGGAGCACAAAAGAAGTAACCATAGAAAATATGAGATTAAACAAGAGAAAGACGTGGCCTGTGGAAATTTCAGAAGACATGCTCAAAATCGACAAAAAGCCTGTGACCACGAAAAGAGGATATGTGACTAGTTTTTCACCAAAATAAAAATCTCTAACCCTGACATAGCAGGGGATGGACGGATCCAATTTTTTTTTCTGATCGATTTTGATATATGGAACGTCAAAATCCGAGTTCGTATGCGAAAACTAGACCAGTTTTAAGAATTGGCTCCAAATTAGAGGACAAAACGGGAACAATGTGCGCAAAATTGGTCACCGAAGCAAAGATTTGATGGAAACGATGGGGGGAAACACATGAACTGGACTCTAACAAGACCTAACCAGCAACAAGACCTCGACCAGGACACAAACTCAACACGACGGACTCTAAAACTAAAATATGCAAAGGCTATGGCGCGGAAGGTTCTAGGACAGGAAAAAAAACAAGTATGGCACTAGACTATGGGACGAATGCGAAACACTCAAAACTAGGGGATAAATGTAAACCTGATGGTATACCTTAGTTCTGATTACCACTTAATGGGAACAGGGATCCTGATCTTCCGTCAGGTATAGGTAACTATCGTTGTTGCGGAGAATGACACACCGATCCGGCTTCAGATCGAAAGATCAAACCCTGCAATCTTAGTGCCACAACTCTTCTGGTTAACAACCAAGACATGGATCCGGTTGACCTCGCCAAGAAAGCTAATCCCTGCTACGCAACGAAGAACACAAGCAAGAACAAGAAAGAAAGCAACCAAATTACAGATGAATGATTAATCTCACAAAGTTGGGGTCTCACAAACCGATGAACGACGAAACTGTTCTTGACAGATTAATCTAAGCAAAACTCAAAACCTAATAGCGGTGGCGGCGTATGATTATAAAGGTCTTAGGGTCGTCGCCTACCCTAGACGCGCCCCCTAATGGGCCCAAACACGATACACGGTCCAACGGACCAAAAGATGGTGTCGCAGCACCCTGGCAGATTCTGGATGCTGACTTGTTTTGATGATTCCCGTTGATTCTGAAGGGCTTTTGACATGAGACCACTTGGATTGGCTTCCTTATCAAATTAGCTTTCCATCCATATGTGGATTGTCGAAAATGGAGTCCGGATGCGTCCTGGGTGACCAGTTTAAGGTAGGCTGGTCCTAGAGGCCAAGGCAGACTCGAACTTGAGTTGCTTTGGGCCTTCACCTCGGGGACTCGAACCGAATTAGCCTCGGGCCACCTTCTTGACTTGGACACCCTTGCTGGCCTCCTACCCCTCCATACCATGTGCCAAACATGGTCATATGCATGGGTGTCATGTCCTCATCAAGAAGGGTGGTGGGGGTTCTAGAAGAGGGTTCAAGAGAGTGAAACGAACGCAGGGGGAAGCAGTAAGAAGAGAGATGAGAATAAGAATGTGGACAAGAAGCACTACTAACTTCTAACCCTTGTGCAATGATAAAAAACGTTGCAATAGGCCCAATTTGGTTGCAAAAGGTAAATGTTGCAACCAAATCGCATTCATTGCCAATGGTTGCAAAAAGTCACGTTGCAATAAGGTATTACATAATGAATGAGATATTTTTGCTCTCTGTAACACCCTAAATTTTACATATTTTTGAAATAGGAGAAAGTGATTAATTATGCATTTTGTGGGAATTTGAATTTAGGAAAATAATAAATTTTATCAAATAAAAATCAAAAGTAGGTTCACAGTCATGTGTTTGCATCCATGTCGCTGCATGTTTTTGTATTGCTTGATTTAAAATCAGGTTCCAAGTTGAATTGAATTTGCATTTGAAAGTGATTTTGAAATTTGTTTTTGCAAAAATTGGAAACTAGATTGTCCCTCCTCCTTTCTCCTTTTGGCCCAGCTGGTCATCTGGTTTTTTTTTCTGCTCGGCTTGCATCCAGCAAATCGGCCTTGCTCCTCACTGGCCCAGCTCCCTCCCCTTTCTTCTTCTCGGCACGCTGCTCTTCCATGCCTTCAGCTTGGGCCAAAGCCTAGTGCTGCCCCACTTCCCCCCCCCACGCCACACCACTGCTGGCCCAGCGCCGCAAGCCATGCCCCGCGCAAGCTCCCTCCGGCCGCTGACCGCCTGGGCCCAGGCATCAGACCCTCCTCCTTCCTCCTGTCATGGATGGCTCGGACTCCTCCTCGCGCCGATGCCATGTCCGGTGCTGCCACGGCTCCCCTTGATGCCGTGCCGCTCAAGTACCCCTCCCCATAAATAGCGCCTACGCCTCTGCCTTCCTATCCCATCCCGTAGCGAGTTTTTCACCCAAGCAAGCTGAAGCAACGCCTTTCCCTAGCACCGCCGCGATAGATGTCGACCGCCACCATCCATCGAGCACCGTGCCACCTCTACTACTTCCCGGCCCTTTGTTTTGGCTCTAGTGAGATCCCCATCTCCTCCTCTTTCCCTTGGGTTTCTCCATTTGAAAAACCGAGCACTGTGGAGCCTCAACCGTGAGCTCCGGCAGGTCACTCATGGCGCCGCCGTGGTCAAGCCACCGCTGGCACTGTTCCGGCGCCTCTTCTTTCACTCTCTCCCGCCAGATCCAATCTAGGCCGTTCAGATCTAATCCAATGGCCCAAAACCGAAGATGCCCCTTCGCCGTTGGTTTTACAAAAAGCCCCTTACAATTATTTCTGACTTAACCCGCAGTTCAAAGCGCGTTTACAGATTTTGTTTTCTCTTTTTAGAAGCGTATTTTGGTTCGGTTATATTGAAATATGTTCTTGGCTATTTATAGTTTTGCCATTCAACTTGTTTTAGCCATAAAATCTCCGTTTTCACTCTGATTTGATCCGTTCAAGTTGCGTTAGGTTCGTAATTAAGTAATCTACATGTTTATAATACTGTTAATTAGGTTTTCAACTTTTAAAATTTGAGGTTAGATTTAATCTACTATTTTGCTATAGGAAAACTTGTTTAATTCACAACTTTTCTGTTTTAGATCCAATTTTTGTGATCTTCACGTCTGTGTGCTCGTAGCGGGACATAGATTCATTTTCCAAACTTTTCATCTTGATTCTTTGCTGTTGGTGTACTGTTCTAATCTATAGCTTTGTTTGCTTTGCATGATTGCTCCTAGATGCTTGTATGTTGCTGTGGTTATCGAGTATAGACGGTGAGCAGTTCATGGGAGATCAAGGATACAACTTTGATGAGTAGGACCAGCAGGAGTACTTTGCTCAAGGCAAGTATAGCATGGGATCACCCTTGTTTCCTATTCACTTTAATTCATTAAATTCATGTTGCATGTGTCACCTTGATAGGGATTTCCTAGAATTGAACTATTACCTTGTCACCTATGGGTTATGTATTTGGGTAGCTTTGCTAGAGCTCAATTAAACCATGATCTTGTAACTTGACTAATGGTATGTGCAATAAACAATAAAATATGACTTTTTAGCAACATGGAAACAGGGGGCTAGAGTGTTTAGCTACTTTCTAAATGCTTTAGATTTCTCTCCCTAAGGACTTATCTGTAAGTGATCATCCGAGACTTACAGTACAGCTGTGAGGTCTACATGGCTCTGGCTTTAGCTTAGTATGATGACCTTTTCTAGCTTGTTAGTGGTTACCTTCATTGGCATAAGAATGGCTTGCCGAATCGGGTATAGAGCGGCCTCTATCCTCATGTGTATAGGTTGCGTGCCAATGTGCCATCAGGAAGGGGGGCTCTACATCTGTTTACCGATTGAATCTAACGACCCTAACTTGTTAGACGAACCTTTGAAAGGCTTCATAGTGACCCCTGCCTACTCACCTTGGAAGTGTTTTGGGAGTAATTAACCCAGGCATATGGGTATCATGACTCACAGTGAAAGTGTACAACCTCTGTAGAGTGTAAAACTGGTATATCAACCGTACTCACGGTCACGAGAGGCCTTGGAATATTTACGGAATAGAGGAACACTAAGTATTATTTGTTTATGCTATTCATTAATCATGTTTACATTTGATCATGTGTTTTGCATTGGGAATTGAAACAACTTGTTGCTACTCATAAGCTAAAATTGTGACAACTAAAAGCTAAACGCTGTTAAACCTGTGTCATGACTATTGAGCCTCATGAACCC
Source organism: Miscanthus floridulus (assembly GCF_019320115.1). Classification (NCBI taxonomy): domain Eukaryota; kingdom Viridiplantae; phylum Streptophyta; class Magnoliopsida; order Poales; family Poaceae; genus Miscanthus; species Miscanthus floridulus. The sequence goes on along the minus strand of NC_089580.1, from coordinate 105,988,849 downwards.
CGTGTTACACTTGTTGAGTACGACATGTACTTACGCTTGTTTATTTTCATTATTTGGATAAAAATCCCAGATGGGTAACAGATGACTTTGGGTATGATGATTTTCCTGAGGACTACTAGACTTGTGGTCAACCAGTCGACGTCCATGTGAAATGGAGCCTCTGTGAGAGATCTTTTTATTACCTTCACTATATTTATGTGATAACTCTGTCTTATTCGTGATGTAATAAACATTTGTGATGATACTATTCATAATTTGTCGGCTTATGTGTGTGACTGATCTCTGGGCGCACATAAGATTTTGCACTCCATTTTATCCTTAAAATTGGGTGTGACAGATTGGTATCAAAGCTATGTTGACTGTAGGACGCAAGCCTAGTTAGCAATGGTCGTTTTAGTTTCTTTTGCTTCACTCATTTCATGCTTTCTATCTCACCCTTGTTATTTGCTAAAGTTTTATGCTCCTTTTGTCTTATTCTATTATGAAAATTATTGCTTCTAGTCTAACCTAACTAAATCTAATTCTGTAGATGCCTCATGCCCACAAGACTGCCCGCATCAGCACTGGAGGGTACTACCCACCTCATGGTTTGTCCATGGAGCCTGAGGAGGAAGAACCCCAGGAACAGGAATTTGATTCGCCAACACCGCCAACCCCCAGTACCAACGCCTGAGCCCGTCTAGGAGGAACCCCAAGAAGTCGAGGTCGTCCACTTGTTCAACGATGATGAAGAAGAAGACGTCGTGGAAGAAGATGAGCCGATCTCGCCCCTAGGGTGGAGGACAAAGGTGTGGTATAAGCCGGGATGTGAATCCTCCATTTCACATCACCGACTCATGAGCATGCTTCAGACCTACTACAGCGACTAGGATGCAGCTGTGGAATATGTTTGCGAAGAACATACACACCCTCTTGAAGACACCTACTAGAAGACTAGGGTGTGCATCACCATCAAGGATGAACAGAAAGGCACATATCAGCTAGATTCAAACTATGCGCACCATGATCACCGTGCTACCATGGAGGACGGCATAGAAGATGCAGCAGCTAAAGCTTGCATAGGCCTCTGGGGTCACCGATTCGAGGGCATGAAGAATGACCAATATCGCTTCCTCCCTCACCAACACCCAGAATTGGGATGGGCGATGATGGACCTACAGGGCACGGATCCAACAACCCAGGTGATGGTACACTTTGGCTATGAGTCCGTGGCAAAGATTCACCAACTAGAGGATCAATTGAAGGCACAACAGAAAACTATCAAGAGACACCGGCAGGTGATAGATAAACAAAGGGTGTGCCTCAACTTGCCAAAGATGTACAGAAAGCTTCCCCATGAGTATCGCCCGTAGATGTTGGAGTCCCTTTTATGTAATAAAACGATAGTAGAACGAGTCAAGTTGAGTCTAGTTGAGTCTATTAGTGCGGTGTGAACATTGGTGTGTTTCATTGATTTATTATTATGTTTATGTGTGAGTTGGATCTTTGTAATGTGCGCTGGAACTTTGTGGGCATGTCCGCAAGTTCCATAGTTAAGAATATTAAAGTTTGGGTCAATAAATAAATAGTTGGGTTGGTATATCTTTTCTCTTGGAATCTGTTTTTGTTCGGAGCGGTCTGTCCTTATCTCAATGCCAATTAAAATATACATGACCAAAAATTATGAAATTTTTTATGGGAATCACTAGACTTAAGCATCTTTCTAAATCCTCTGGAATCACCCCCATATCTGATCTTGTTCGTGAGATATCTCTGTTTCAAGTTTAAGTTTTTGCACAGTCTGGAATCTGGAAATAGTTTCGGTTGCATCCTATTTTTGAGTCACTAACGACAGCATCTGGGAATATGGTCTGAACAAAAGTTGTAGATAATTTCTTAAGCTTTCCAACCATATAAATTATGCCTTATTTGGAATTCTGGAACTCGAGATATGACTGTTTTATAGAGCTACTGATGTTGAGACTCGTCCAGAAAATTTTCAGAATGTATTCTAACATGGAGATTTATAAATTTTGAATATTTGATAATAAATGTCTGGAAGAGGAAGAGGCCGAGGTCGTGGAGGAGTTCCCCTACATCCACCACCACCACCGCCACCGTCTATTGAGCAACTCTTGGCAGTATAGACACAGATCATGCAAGCGTTGGTGCAGAATCAGCAGAACCAATAGGGTGGTGGAGCACAACGTGATAAGCATGGTGAATTCTTGAAGGGCCGTCCCTTGGTGTTCTCTCGTACCATTGATCCACTGAAAGCAGATGATTGGCTTCGTGCAGTGGAGAGGTAGTTCAACATAGCACAATGTGATAATCAATAGAAGGTGTTGTACGCTTTAGGACAGCTCTAGGGAGAAGCTCAAGACTGGTGGGAGTCATTCAAGTATGGATGTCCCGCCAATGCTCCTCCTATTACCTGGCAGGAGTTCAAAGAGAATTTCAAATCCTACCACATACCAGAGGGACTGATAGAGCTCAAGTAGGAGGAGTTCAGAGTTTTGAAGCAGGGATCCATGTCCGTCACTAAGTACCGTGACAAGTTTGCTCAGTTGTCACGTTATGCTCCAAATGAAGTGGCTAATGATGCTGACAAGCAACGCCGGTTTCTCAAAGGTCTGTATGATGGTCTGCAGCTCCAGCTTATGTCCAATACCTACCCTAATTTTCAGACACTGGTGAATCGCGCTATTGTTATTGACAACAAGCGCAAGGAGATGGAGGCCAAGAAGAGGAGGCTTTAGGGACAGGCCTCTAGGAGTAATACTTGTCTACATACCAACCCTCAGCAAGGCTTTCAACAGAGGTTCTAGGGACCACCCAGTCAGTGGAATCATGGTCAGTATTCTCAGCGCAACTAGAACCAGCAGCAAAATGTCAATCAACGTCCTCAGCAATAGAGTGGTCAGCAGACACCACGACAGGGAGCGCCTAACAACACTCCCATGAAGACTAGTGCCCCTAGCACTCCCAGCAAGTGCTTCCGTTGTGGTAAAGAAGGTCACCTATCTTATAATTGCTCTGAGAAGCCCAATCAACAAACCCCCCAAAGGCAGAATAGCTATTAGAAGCCAGCACCCAATACGGCAAAAGTGAACCATGTGTCTACCGAGACGGCGCTTGCAGAACCAGAAGTCATGCTCGGTACGTTCAATGTTAACTCAACCCCTGCCACTGTTCTTTTCAATTCTAGAGCTTCGCATTCATTCATATCATAAGCATTTGTTAGAAATCATAGCATACCATTATGTGCCATGCAAAATCCCATATTAGTAAATTCACCGGGTGGAAGTATGCAAGCTTCATATCGTTGTCTTCTGACTAGTCTATTCTTAAGGGGGGTAGAGTTTAAAGTGAGCCCCATTGTGTTGAGAGCATCTGGTATAGATGTGATTCTGGGTATGGATTGGATGAAGCAACAACAGGCAGTGATCCAGTGCAAAGAGAAGGTAATTGTTGTGACCTCACCAAATGGAGAAAGAATCAATGTTGATGTTGTAATACAAGCATAGCCGACAGCCATAGTGAACCAGCTTGATGATAGCGACAATAGGGAGGACCCAGTGGTCGATGAATTTCTAGATGTGTTCCCCGATGATTTGCTAGGTATGCCACCTGACCGTGACATTGAGTTTATTATTGAATTATTACCTGGAACTGCACCTATAGCTAAGCGTCCATATAGAATGGGGGTTAATGAATTAGAAGAACTTAAGAAACAAATAAGGGAGTTAGAAAGGTTTTATTCGTCCTAGCTCATCACCTTGGGGGCATCGGTTATATTTGTTGACAAGAAAGATGGTACTCAGAGGATGTGTGTTGATTATCGGTTACTCAATGTTACTATCAAGAACAAGTATTCGTTGCCTAGAATTGATGACTTGTTTGATCAATTGAGAGGTGCTTGTGTTTTCTCTAAGATTGATCTTCGTTCTGGTTACCATCAATTGAAGATTCATGCAACTGACATACCCAAGACAGCTTTTACTACGAGGTATGGTTTGTATGAGTACACTGTGATGTCATTCGGTTTGACCAACGCACCTGCCTACTTTATGTATTTGATGAATAAGGTGTTCATGGAATTTTTGGATAAGTTTGTGGTGGTATTCATCGATGATATGTTGGTATTCTCCAAAACTGAAGAAGAGCATACTGAACATCTGAGGTTGGTCTTGCAGAAGCTTAGAGAACACAAGCTGTATGCTAAGCGAAGCAAATGTGAATTCTAGTTGAAGGAAGTTTCCTTCCTAGGCCATGTTGTCTCTAATGGTGGAATCGCAGTGGATCTAGGTAAGGTAAAAGATGTATTGAATTGGAAACCACCAACAGATGTGGGAGAGATTCGTAGTTTCTTAGGATTAGCTGGATACTATAGAAGGTTCATTGAAGGTTTCTCTAAGCTTGCCAAGCCTATGACAGCTTTGTTGGAGAAAAATGCTAAGTTTGTGTGGTCCGAGAAGTGCCAGGCTAACTTTGAAGAGTTGAAGAAGAGGTTGACTACAGCCCCAGTGTTGATTTTGCCTGATTTGAACATGAGTTTTTCTATCTATTGTGATGCATCTCGTCAAGGACTTGGATGTGTTCTTATGCAAGAAGGAAGAGTAGTGGCTTATGCATCCCGACAGTTGAGAAAGCATGAGTTAAATTATCCTACTCATGACTTAGAGTTAGCAGTAGTGGTTCATGCTTTGAAGATATGGAGACACTATCTCATTAGACATAAGAGTGACATCTATACTGATCACAAGAGTCTAAAGTACATTTTCACTCACACAGATCTGAATATGAGACAACGTCGATGGTTAGAGTTGATCAAAAATTATGATCTGGAGGTGCACTATCACCCTGGAAAGGCGAATGTTGTTGCCGATGCTCTTAGCAGGAAGAGTTACGCCAATGAGGTGCAAGTGACATCGATGTCAAGTAAGTTGTGTGCTGAGTTTGAGCGACTAAATTTAGGCTTTGTCACTAATGCAGTGGAGTTAGTGTTGGAGCCTAAATTGGAGCAAGAAATACGTAAAGGATAGTTATAGGATGCGAAGTTGAAAGAGATAGCAGAAAACATAGTGATTGGTAAGGCACCAGGATTCCGTATGGATGACAATGGAACTCTTTGGTTTGGGAAAAGTCTATGTGTGCCTAAGGATAAGGCTATACGAGAGGCAATTCTTTGTGAGGCACATGAGTCTGCTTACTCTATTCATCCTGGAGGTACCAAGATGTATTTGGATTTGAAAGAGAAGTATTAGTGGTACAGATTGAAGAGAGATGTTGCTGAATATGTGGCTTTATGTGATACCTGTCAGTGAGTTAAAGTTGAACATCAAAGACCTACAGGATTGCTACAACCAATGAAGATACCTGAGTGGAAGTGGGAAGAAGTTGGTATGGACTTTATAGTTGGGTTACCACGTACTCAGAGAGGCTATGATTCAATCTGGGTAATAGTGGATCGGTTAACTAAAGTTGCTCACTTCTTATAGGTCAAGACTATCTATACTGGTCCCCAATTGACTACGTTATATATGGAGAGGATAGTTTGTCTACATGGAGTTCCCAAGAAAATTGTGTCTGATCGAGGTACCCAATTTACATCTCATTTTTGGCAGCAAGTACATAGTTCATTGGGAACCAAGTTGAATTTTAGTACAGCATATCATCCTTAGATAGATGGGCAAACTGAGAGAATTAATCAAATATTAGAGGACATGTTGAGAGCTTGTGCGTTGCAGTATGATACAAGTTGGGAAAAGAGTTTGCCTTATGTAGAGTTCTCGTACAACAACAATTATTAGAAAAGTCTCAATATGGCACCTTTCGAAGCTTTGTATGGACGAAAGTGTAGGACCCCGTTGTTTTGGAATCAAACGGGCGAAACTCAAGTGTTCGAACCAGATGTTTTGAGAGACATAGAAGAGCAAGTAAGGATGATAGAGATAACTTAAGAGTGGCTCAGTCTCGACAGAAGAGTTATGCCGACACTAGAAGAAGAGAATTGGTTTTCAAAGTGGGTGATTATGTATACCTGAAAGTGTCACCTATGAGAAGTGTGAGAAGGTTTAACATGAAGGGAATGTTGGCACCAAGGTATATTGGACCTTTTAAGATTTTAGAGAGATGTGGTGAAGTGGCTTATCAGTTGGAATTGCCTGAGAGTTTGTCAGGTGTGCACGATGTGTTCCATGTGTCTCAGCTAAAGAAGTGTTTGCATGTACTTGAGGAGCAGATACCGTTAGAGGAGCTTACAGTTAAGGAAGATCTCACATATGAGGAGTTTCCGGTAAGAATTTTGGAGACGGCAGAAAGAGTTACAAGGAGCCGAGTTATAAAGATGTGTAAGGTTCAGTGGAATCGGTATACAGAAGATGAGGCTACTTGGGAAACAGAAGAGGATCTGAGGAAAACATACCCACAGTTATTTGAGTAAGCATCATCCGAATCTCGAGGACAAGATTCATTTTAAGGGGGGTAGAATTGTAACACCCTAAATTTTACATATTTTTGAAATAGGAGAAAGTGATTAATTATGCATTTTGTGGGAATTTGAATTTAGGAAAATAATAAATTTTATCAAATAAAAATCAAAAGTAGGTTCACAGTCATGTGTTTGCATCCATGCTGCTGCATGTTTTTGTATTGCTTGATTTGAAATCAGGTTCCAAGTTGAATTGGATTTGCATTCGAAAGTGATTTTGAAATTTGTTTTTGCAAAAATTGGAAACTGGATTCTCCCTCCTCCTTTCTCCTTTCGGCCCAGCTGGTCATCTGGTTTTTTTCCTACTCGGGCCACATCCAGCAAATCGGCCTTGCTCCTCACTGGCCCAGCTCCCTCCCCTTTCTTCTTCCCGGGCCGCTGCTCTTCCATGCCTTCAGCTCGGGCCGAAGCCTAGTGCCGCCCCCCCCCCCCCCCCCCCCCCCCCGCGCCACACCGCAGCTGGCCCAGCAATCCGCCAGCCCAACGCCACAACCCACGCCCTGCGCAAGCTCCCTCCGGCCGCTGATCGCCCAGGCCCAGGCGTCAGACCCTCCTCCTTCCTCCCGTCGTGGCTAGTCGGACTCCTCCTTGCGACGACGCCGTGTCCGGTGCTACCATGGCTCCCCTTGATGCCGTGCCGCTCAAGTACCCCTCCCTATAAATAGCGCCTACGCCTCTGCCTTCATATCCCATCCCATAGCGAGTTTTTCGCCCAAGCAAGCCGAAGCAACGCCTCACCCTAGCGCCGCCGCGACAGACGCCAACCGCTGCCGTCCACCGAGCCGTGCCGCCTCTACTGCTTCCCGGTCCTTCGTTTCGGCTCTGGTGAGATCCCCATCTCCTCCTCTTTCCCCTAGGTTTCTCCATTTGAAAAACCGAGCACTATGGAGCCTCAACCGCGAGCTCCGACAGGTCACTCATGCCGCCGCCGTCGCCACTGTTCTGGCGCCTCTTCTTTCTCTCTCTCCCGCCGGATCGAATCTAGGCCGTTCAGATCAATCCAATGGCCCAAAACCGAAGATACCCCTTCGCCGTCGGTTTTACAAAAAGCCCCTTACAATTATTTCTGACTTAACCCATAGTCCAAAGCGCGTTTACATATTTCATTTTCTCTTTTTAGAAGCGTATTTTGGTTCGGTTATGTTGAAATACGTTTTCAGCTATTTATAGTTTTGCCATTCAACTTGTTTTAGCCATAAAATCTCCATTTTAACTCCGATTTGATCCGTTCAAGTTGCGTTAGGTTCGTAATTAAGTAATCTACATGTTTATAATACTGTTAATTAGGTTTTCAACTTTTAAAATTTAAGGTTAGATTTAATCTACTATTTTGCTATAGGAAAACTTGTTTAATTCATAACTTTTCCATTTTAGATCCAATTTTTGTGATCTTCGCGTCTGTGTGCTCGTCGCGAGACGTAGATTCGTTTTCCAAACTTTTCATCTTGATTCTTTGCTATTGGTGTACTGTTCTAATCTATAGATTTGTTTGCTTTGCATGATTACTCCTAGATGCTTGTATGTTGCTGTGGTTATCGAGTATAGACGGTGAGCAGTTCGTGGGATATCATGGATACAACTTTGACGAGCAGGACCAGCAGGAGTACTTTGCTCAAGGAAAGTATAGCGTGGGATCATCCTTATTTCATATTCACTTTAATTCATTAAATTCATGTTGCATGTGTCACCTTGATAGGGATTTCCTAGAATTGAACTATTACCTTGTCACCTATGGGTTATGCATTTGGGTAGCTTTGCTAGAGCTCAATTAAACCATGATCTTATAACTTGACTAATGATATATGCAATAAGGATTAAAATATGACTTTTTAGCAACATGGAAATAGGGGGCTGGAGTGTTTAACTACTTTCTAAATGTTTCAGATTCCTCCCCCTAAGGACTTATCTATGAGTGATCATCTTGGACTTACAGTACAGCTGTGAGGGCTACATGGCTCTGGCTTTAGCTCAGTATGAGGACCTTTTCTAGCTTGTTAGTGGTGACCTTCATTGGCGTAAGAATGGCTTGCCGAATCGGGTATGCAGCGGCCTCTATCCTCATGTGTATAGGCTGCGTGTCAATGTGCCATCGGGAAGGGGGGCTCTACATCTGTTTGCCGAGTGAATCTAATGGCCCTAACTTGTTAGACGAACCTTTGAAAGACTTCATAGTGACCCCTGCCTGCTCACCTTGGAAGTGTTTTGGAAGTAATTAACCCGGGCATATGGGTATCACGACTCACAGTGAAAGTGTACAACCTCTGCAGAGTGTAAAACTGGTATATCAGCCGTGTTCACGGTCACGAGCGGCCTTGGAACATTTACGGAATAGAGGAACACTAAGTATTATTTGTTTATGCTATTCATTAATCATGTTTATATTTGATCATGTGTTTTGCATTGGGAATTGAAACAACTTGTTGCTACTCATAAACTAAAATTGTGACATCTAAAAGCTAAATGCTGTTAAACCTGGGTCAAGCCTATTGAGCTTCATGAACCCTGTTTTAGACTTGTTGAGTACGACATGTACTTACGCTTGTTTATTTTCATTATTTGGATAAAAATCCCGGATGGGTAACAGATGACTTTGGGTATGATGATTTTCCTGAGGACTACTGACTTGTGGTTAACCAGTCGACGTCCCTATGAAATGGAGCTTCCGCGAGAGATCTTTTTATTACCTTCGCTACATTTATGTGATAACTCTGTCTTATTCATGATGTAATAAACATTTGTGATGATACTATTCATAATTTGTCGGCTTATGTGTGTAACTGATCTCTGGGCGCACATATGATTTTGCACTCCATTTTATCCTTAAAATTGGGTGTGACACTCTCAAACTCAACAAGGCAATTATATTCCTTTGATCATATGCACTTGAAAAAACTTATTATGATTGCAACATGGTAGTATATGTGGATTTATACCCTCCACATTTAAACAGCAGCCCTATAGATTTAAAAACATGAAGTGTGTATTTTTTTCCACACAGCTCCTAAATAAGATTCTTGTTGTACATTTTGGTTTAGTAATTACGAGAATAGTCATCTGCAAGATGCTAATATCAATTGGAGGGCACCATACCCATTTTTGAAATGCATTTGCTAAATGTTATTGATTTTCGTTCATTGTAGATTCACTCATAGCTTCTCTTTGCATAGATTATAAGTAAGTGCATGCCGTGTGAGTATCATTTTTGCAAAAATACAGAGTTTCAGTTATTTTCTAAAATGATTAAAACCTGATTAAATCTTTAGAAAAGTTCATACAAATTCATTATTGCTCAAAACAAAAACGTGTATATAACTTTTTCTGAAGATGAGCCCTACCTCTACGCAGTGAAGCTATGCTTCCATGCATATGGATCTTCTGATTTTTGTTGGGATTTTAAGTTTGATCAAATTTTATATTTTCCTTCCTCACTCATCACAACTATAAATACGTGCGTGCCACGCGTGCATGTCAACTAGTTTACATAAAGTTTTATGGCTGCCAATGAGAAGTACACAAGTATACACTAGTGGTAAGTAACTTTCCTGCACAACCTCACACTCTGCCAACGAAAAATAAAGTTTCTTATATTTTTCCTAAGCACTGTGCTCTACAACCTTAGCGATTGCAACGATTTAGTTTTTCGTTGCTATATGTACAAACCTATTACATACAACGAAACATATTCGTTGCAACATAGTCGTGCTATCGCAACCATCAAGTAAAGAGTTGCAATATCATTTAAGTATTGCAACAGCAATAAAGTTGTTCGTAATGCAAATCAAATCGTGGCAACAGTGGCAACTTATTGCAACCGTTTTACAATTGGTTGCGATAACACTTACTTATCGCAACGATCTCCATACTTAGGGCCACGAAATAATTTGCGTGGCAAAAATCCCATCTATCGCAACTGAAAGTGCAAATGGTTGCGATAACACCCCCTGTCGCAACCAAATCTTGTCGTTGTGACAAAAAAATGGCATAAGGGTCGAAAGTTAGTAGTGAAAATGAATCGTGGGGAGGAGGTGGACATGGATGTTGATGGGCTTGACCGAGCTTCTAAGCTGGGCAGGCACGCTGCGGAGATTGTTGATGATGAGTTGAAGAAGGCGGGGCCAGTGGACTGGTCCCGCAAGGATCAATGAAGCTCATGGCTTGGACCTGCCGGGGTTTGGGAAACGCCCCGGCAGTTCGACGGCTTCTTCAGTGCCACAAAGCCGAAGCAGTGGATATCCTTTTCTTGTCGGAGACAAAGCTAGATGAGAAGAGGATGCAGATTTTTAAGAAGAAGTTGGGAATGGCGAATTTGGAGGTAGTTGATTGTGAAGGAAAAGGCGGGGGACTTGCTGTGCTGTGGAGGGGAGGGATCAATGTGGTTTTTCGAAGCAAATCGAAGAACCACGTTGATTTGGAGGTCCCAGAGGCTGGTGGTGCCAAATGGAGGTTCACGGGGATTTATGGTGAGCCACAAACTGAGTTGAAATATAAAACATGGAAGTTGATGGAGTGGCTGAGGGAGCAAGATGATGATCACTTGACGTGGCTATGTGCGGGTGATTTTAATGAAATTCTATTTCACCATGAGAAGGAGGGGGTGCCGAGATCACAATCTTATATGGATCGGTTCAAAGGTGCTTTGGAGGGATGCGAACTTGATGACCATGGTTTCTCATGGGATATTTTCACCTGGCGAAACAAGCATATGAAGGGGGAAAAGCATATTAGCGAGAGACTTGATCGTGCCGTGGCGAATGCAGGGTGGCGTGTGATGTTCCCTCTTATCCATGTGAAGAACGGGGATCCCTACCATTCAGACCATAGACCGGTTGTGGTGCTGGCTGAGATGGTGCAAAGAGGGCGAGGAGAGGCGGCGGCTTTAAATTTGAAGCGAATTGGGTACAAGAAGAGGGGTGCCGACAGGTGATTGAGGAAGCTTGGGAGTCGAGACATGGGGCAGATTGCAGTTTGGGGGAGAGCCTCAGAGGCGTGGCTGCTAGCTTGAAAGACTGGAGTGTCAACGTATTGGATGACTTGGAGAAGTGGCTTAGAAAGGCCAAGAAGGAGTTGGAGCAATGGCGGAGGGCCCCTATTAGTGATACTTCGGTCAATAGAGAGGCTGTCTGGAGTTCCAAAGTTGATAGGTTGGAAGAACAAATAGATTAATACTGGAGGCTGCGAGCTCATGTAAATTGGCTGCATTATGGTGACCGAAACACAAATTATTTTCATAATGCCTGCTCGGCGAGAAGGAGAAATAGAATAGGCAACCTGTGAAGGGAGAATGGGAGTTGGGTGGATGAGGAGGAGGAGGAGAAGAAGGTGTTTATCTCTAACTATTTCTCCCAGCTTTTCAGGTGAAGTGTGGATGATGGCGGTGAGCACATGCAGATGCAGCAACTCCTTGCTGCTGTGCAACCCGGTGTCACCACAGCGATGAATGCTCTCCTAACAGCGGAATTCAGTGCCGAAGAATTTAAAGCAGCATTAGACGGCGATTTAAAGGCCCCGGGGTCTGATGGCATGCCCACGGTCTTTTTCAAGAAATATTGGGACGTGGTGGGGGAGCAGTTGATCAAGGAGGCGTTGGTGGTATTGAGGGGTGGTCGAATGCAGTCAGGTTAGAATGACCAATTATTTCCTTGATCCCAAAGGTTGAGAAGCCGCAGAAGGTTACTGATCTCGGCCCTATTAGCTTGTGCAACGTGGTGTACAAGGTTGTCTCAAAAGTGCTCGCCAACAGACTTAGAGAGGTATTACCTGATATTATCACCCCTAACCAAAGTGCTTTTGTGCGGGGTAGATTGATTTCAGATAACATACTCATAGCCTATGAGCTCACTCATTTCCTGGTTAATAAAAATAGGGGAACCTGGGCTATGCAGCCATTAAATTAGACATGAGTAAAGCATATGACAGGGTTGAGTGGTGCTTCCTGGAGAAAATGATGCAACGTATGGGTTTCAATGAACAGTGGATTTCTTTGATTATGGAGTGTGTCGCAACTGTTCGATATCAGGTGAAGGTTAATGGGATCTTACTGACACCTGATTCGTGCGAGCGAGGGGGACTGCAGGCACTTACAGACTATCCTCTAGTTATATGAAGATTGCTCAGGCCAAGTAATAAACAAAGAGAAATCCGCTATCCTCTTCAGTAAAAATACGCAACCGGCTCAGAAAAAAAGGTAGTTTGTGATGTGCTACAAGTTACAAAGGAGACTATGAAAGAGAAATATTTGGGGCTGCCCGTGCATGTGGGCAAGTCCAAGACGAGCACATTTGCATACTTGAAAGATCGCATCTGGAAGCGTACGCAAGGATGGAATGAGAAATTCTTGTCATGGGCGGTAAAGGAGATTCTTATTAAAGCCGTGGCTCAGGCAATCCCGACGTTTGCGATGGGTTGCTTCGATCTTTGTTAAAAATCTTTGTGACCAGATCGGTGCCGTGATTTGTCTGTTTTGGTGGAACCATCAGGAAGGCAAGCATAAAATTCACTGGTTGAGCAAGGAACAAATGTTCACGCCAAAGGAGGAGGGCAGACTAGGCTTCAGAGATATCCACCTTTTCAATTTAGCGATGCTTGCTAAGCAAGGGTGGCGCTTATGGCAGCAACCAAATTCCCTATGCGCTAGGGTGCTGAAGGCCAAATATTTTGCAAATTCCTCGGTGTTGGAAGCTCAACCAAAGTCTGGGATGTCATACTCATGGCGGAGTATTCTCAGGGGCCTGGAAATTGTGAAGAAAGGAATGATTTGGAGAGTTGGCGATGGGGTAGGACTAAACATATGGACTGATCCATGGATTCCAAGAGATTTTTCTAGAAAGCCAATCACACCGAGAGGTCAAAATCTTCTCTCGGAGGTGGCGGATTTGATTGATCCCTACAAGGGCTGCTGGGACGAGCTGCTGGCACGTGACTCTTTTTGGGAGGAGATGCCGAATTGATCCTTGCTCTTCCTGTCCATCACGGTAGAGATAATACACTAGCCTGACCTGACATTTTGATAAACATGGTGTTTTCAGTGTCAAGAGCGCCTACAAGGTGGGGCGAGTTGACTGGCTAAAGAGTAGATCGATCACTGGTCAGATGGGGGAAGTACTACACAGACAAATGGAACATGGAAGGATATCTGGAAGCTTAAATGCCCCAATAAGATCAAGCATTTTCTATGGAGATTTGCACATAACAGCCATGCTCTTAGATGTAATTTGGCTTATCGTGGCATGAAGATCAGCAGAAGATGTCCTGTGTGTGACCACATGGGAGAAGATGGAGGGCATCTGTTCTTTAAATGCCGCTTAGCCAAGAAATTGTGGTCTTTGCTTGGGCTGGAAGCCGAAAGAGAGGAGCTGGTATCTGCTGCTAGTGCTAGAGATGCAGTTGAAATAATTCTGAATGCCAAGGAGCAGAAGAAGATGCTAATGATCATTGCCCTGTGGTTTACTTGGTCGGAACGGAACACGATCAGGGAGGAGGGGCGACGCCGAAGCACACAAATGTTGGCAAGATGTGTTGAGTTATACGCAATGGAAAATGCAGTGACGAACAGTAAGACTTCAGTGAGGCAAGCTCGTCAGCAAGCTCGCTGGTCCAAGCCACCGACAGAAACTCTAAAAATAAACCGTGATACCTCCTTTCTTCAATATTGCCGATCCGGTAGCTGGGGCTTCCTTATCAGGGACAGCGATGGTGATGTAGTGGTCATGGCAAGAGGGAAGTTGAATCACCTTCTTGATGCTTTTCACGCCGAGCTAATTGCATGTCTCCAAGGGATTCAGGTGGCAGTGGACCTAGGCATTGGCTGAGTAATTGTGGAGACCGATGCCCAGGAGGTGGTGAATGTGATCAAGAACAATGCGTATGATAATTCGACTGTTGGTCATCTGATTGAGGAGATTATGTCCCTGTTGAGTCTTAACTTTCTTTGTTTTGGGTGCGTTTATGTTCGTAGAGATTGTAATGGAGCCGCTCATGAGCTGGCTGTGCTGGGTCATCTTTGTACTGAGGGCCAGGAGATAGTTTCTAACTCCTTGCCTGAACGTGTCGCTGTAATTGTTGCTAACGTTATGTTAGCCAATGAGTAATGAAATGACACCCAGATTCAAAAGAAACCAACATATAGATATAACTCAACCATACAACATCACATATGTGCTCAATACATGTTTACATTCATTACAAAAACAACATTTAGGATACCCCCTGATCATCTGCAAGCTGGAAATGCAGACTGTGCTCATTTGAGCTTTGGTAGTTTTGAATCTGGTGCCTTCTCTCAGTTCTCTGTCTTGCTTTCATCAAAGGTCCACAAAGGCAGTTCGGGGGGGACGAGTGCATATTCCAGATGACCCCATCAGCATCAGTTAATCAAATATATGTCAGGTGAAAGCTTTTTCATGCAATTTTCCAATTCAAAACATGAGATGTACTTCCTCTGATGAGATTGATTGCAGGAATCAAGATTACAATGACAACGAGATGCTCTAAATTCTTCAGCAAATGAGATGCTGAGACAAGAATTGGTATTAACATGGATAACATCGATGGACCTTCAGAGTCTGATGTACTGAGGTAGGGTGCCATAGATGTGCCTAGCTAGTCTCAGGTCATGCATATTCAAACACAACACAGCTAAGTACAATGGAAGACCCACAAGGAAACACACAAGCACAACACCTTTCCCATTTTTCTAGCTTACTAGTACAAGTTCTATTTTTCTCAGAAGAGATAGGATCACTGGTTAGAATATTAGGCAATTTTAGTAGCAATTTAATCCAGAAAATAGCAATAATCAAAAGGTTTGTGACATCATGTATGTGTTTGTGTGTCTTAAACATGACGACCATGTAGATGATACTCAAGCTTAGGATTGATAGCCAAGACCTTAAATGATTTCATGCCACTGCTTAGGTGCTTTCTATGGTTGACTGCTATGCACTGTTATTTTGTCGCTGAATCTAGGGCTATTGGGACACATACTCTTGATGAGGAGCGTGCGTTCAAACATGCTGATACTACGTTCAAGGCTGCAATTCCGAGCGTGCTAGGAGACACCATAGTGGATGCATATGTGCCACTACAGACTGTTAAAGAGATATGTGATGCACTTGAGGCCAAATATGTAGTTTCTAATACTGGCAGTGATTTCTATGTCATGGAGCAGTTTCATGACTATAGAATGGTTGGTGATCATTCTGTAGTAGAACAAGCTTATGAGATACAAACGCTGACAAAAGAGCTCAAAATTTTTGGTTGTGTGTTGCCAGATAAGTTTGTGGCAGGCTGTATCATTGCAAAGCTGCCACAGGCTTAGACAGATTTTGCTACTTCTCTAAAACATAAGAGACAGAAGTTTGGCATTGTCAACCTCATCGGCTCTTTAGATGTTAAAGAGAAGACGAGAGCAAAGGACATCCATGGCAAGAAAACTATTAAGGGAAATTCTAGTGCCCATATGGTGTAGAAAATTTCTCAAAACTCCCACAAGAAGAAATTCCAGCAAGAACTCAAACAAAAGAATACTACACCTTTTAAGAAGAAGAAGAAGAACAAGAAAAAGGGGGATTGTTTCACTTGTGGCAAGTCTGGGCATTATGTTAAGCATTGCCTGTATGGCAAGTGGAAGCACAAGAAGAAATCTGCAAATATGATTGAGGCTGTTGGAGGAACATCGGGGTAAGGTAATTTATTACATACAGTTCTTTCAGTTTTTCATTCACCTGATTGGTAGGTGGATACAGGGGCTAATATTCATGTATGTGCTGATATTTCTTTATTTTCTTCTTATCAGGTCGGGCGGATTTCCTCCTTGATGGGGAACAGGGCGCGTGTGGCTATACGTGGTGTTGGTACGGTCGATCTGAAGCTTACTTCGAAAAAGACCATGCAGCTAAAGAACGTGCAGCATGTCCCCTCAATAAGGAAGAATTTGATTAGTGGTTCTCTATTATGTCGTGATGGTTATAAACTTTGTGTTTGAGTCGAATAAGTGCGTACTTTCTAAGTATAGAACTTTAGTTGAAAAAGGCTATTTGAGCGGAGGCTTGTTCCACTTGTCTTTAAATGATGCATGTGGTAATTTTGTGAGCCAGGTTAACGAAACAAATGTTTGGCATTCGCGCTTATGTCATATTAATTTTGGTTGTATGACTCGCTTAGCTAGTTTAAATTTAATCTCGAAAATTTGATTTGGTCAAAGGTTCTAAATGCCATGTATGTGTTGAATTGAAACAACCTCGCAAGCCTCACAAGGCTGCTGCGGCAAGAGACTTGCACTACTAGAACTAATTCATTCCGGTCTGTGTAAAATGAATGACGAGTTAACCAAAAGTGGCAAAAGATATTTTATAATGTTTATAGACGATTGCACTAGATTTTTCCATGTGTATTTACTAAAATCAAAAGATGAAGCGTTGCATTATTTTAAGATCTATAAAGCTGAAGTAGAAAACCTTCTAAAGAAAAACATTAAACGGTTGCGGACTGATCGTGGGGGAGAATACTTCTCAAATGATTTTTCTGCGTTTTGTGCTGAGCATGGGATTATTCATGAGAGGACCCCGCCATACTCACCACAATCCAATAGGATTGCAGAGAGAAAGAACCACACTCTAACTGAGTTGATTAACACCATGTTAAAGACAGCAGGACTATTTAAGGAATGCTGGGGTGAGGCGATATTAACAGCATGTTATGTCCTGAATAGAGTGCCCACTAAAAACAAAGAAATTACATCATTCGAGGAATGGAAGAAGAAGAGATTAAATCTCTCTTACATCCAAACAGGGGTTGTTTGGCAAAGGTAAATGTGCCAATTAACAAGAAGCGAAAGCTTAGACCAAAAATCATTGATTGTGTCTTTCTTGGTTATGCTATTCACAGTGTGGGTTATAGATTTTTAATAATAAATTCTGTAGTGCCTGATGTGAATGATGGTACTACCATGAATGTGACTTATATGCTTCAAAATAAAGGGGATGCTTGTAGCAGCCTAGTGCCATGAAAAAACTTTGGTGAAACTCAATTCACATAAAATTGTCAATTCAAGGCATAATCCATTGTTCAGTTGTGGATGTGTGAAGCCTATGTTATAGACGGATGTTCAACTTAACAGTCTCCATCGAAACTCTAGTATATCAAAGAAATGTGGTTTTGAGACTATTTTACTACGAACCTTAGAGTTTGGTGAGGATTGTTGGATATATTATGGGCTTGGCCCATATAATATTTAGTATATCAAATAAACTCTATGGCCCGTATTAATGCGCGATCTATGATTTAATACCATACGAGATTTTGACTAGACGTTGACTCTATTTATATGGTTAGACATTGTCTATCTATATTGAGAAGCCGCTGGCCGAGCCGAGGGCGAGGGAGTGGTGAGGCAGGCGGCGATCGAGCGGACGGACAAGGCCGTGTTTTGCCAATCAAGTCGCATAATTGCGGGAGTTTCTTCCATTTTTAATTAGCGACAATTCGATGATGAGAGTTTCCTCCGTTACTGCTGCTGAACCTTGATGGCGAGTGCTCTCTTGTCTCCTATCTCTTGATCTCCTCATGAGCCTCTTTGCTTTCCAGCCGCGAGCTTATAATCCCAGCTCCTCCGAAAGTCATTAGCTTCGCTTTTGAGACAACCACATATTCAACTGCTCTCTAGTTCTCCTCGTCTTGGGTCCTGCGTGCACAGGAAATGGGAGAGTAGGCCTCCGGAACGCTTGCCGTCTTCAAGTTCACCTGCTTGTGTGAAGGACGGCAATCACGTTTTTGGAGAGTGTCGCTGGCGGCACGACTACTCGCTTCATCCTCTACTTCCTGGTGGATCGCTGGTGATCGGCACAACTTCTCATCTACACTACATCGAACGGGACGACTACACCGATAGGCACTAGGTCATCAAGTGCATCCGGCTCTGCCATTGGGTATGTTTCTAGAACGAATCCTTTAAGGTGTTGGCTATCAATCCTTAGTTTGAGTATCATCTACATGCCCGTCACATTTAAGACACACAAGCACATACATGATGTCACAAACCTTTTGATTATTGCTATTTTCTGGATTAAATTGCTACTAAAATTGCCTAATATTCTAACATCATTGACAGTTCTTTATATTATGAAATAAGAGCTAGAAAAACTTTCACCTACATAAAACTTGTCATTTTGATTTATTACCTTGATCACAGAAACATTAAGTGGACCAATATTAAGCTTCGATGATTTCTTTTAACAAATATCCAAACTGACACATATATGGTATATGTGTTGCTATGTTATATGCCAAAGTAATGCCTGTCCAATATGTAGGCACTTGGGCATGATGCTGTTTGACCTGTAGGAGGCATACTATAAATAATATCAGTAATTCTGAACTAATATACTGAAGAATCTAGCTAGTTTTTTTTTTTGTGAACAGAAGAATCTAGCTAGTTTGGTTTCAAATTTTAATACTTATAAATAGGATATAGCGAACATGCCTCCGATCAGTTGTGATAGCTGAAGCAGCGGCAGTGCTTCTGCTGCAGCCTTCCCTCAGAGAAGCTACAGTAACTGTTGCACAAAACAAGCACCGGCTGCGGCTTGTGCAGCAAAGACAGCCGATCAGACTGAACATGTGTGTGCCTTCTGAAAGTGGTACCGTGGAGGATGTTTATGTATATTCTCCATTGAATGTTTCTATCAAAATTGATTTACATGTTGCCTCATCAGCAATTAAATGTCTTAATGTTTAGTTTGAATATCATAACCTGAAATTTTGAATCAAAACTCGTTATCAGATTTCTTACAATTATGGCTACAGTGAAATGACACTTGTTTTATTATCTTTCATGTCCAGTTTCGTGGTGTATGCTTGCAAATCATCTATATTATGATGAAAATGTGCAGCACTGCCCATCTAAATATGCATGAACTATAGAAGCCTAAAAACATTATTACAAAATAAGCCAAGCTTACTAAATAAAGCATACAAATAATGTACAAGAACTTCAACGATTAGGATATGGCCTTGAAATTCCAAATCTGAGACATGTAACTGGAAGTTGAGTTACTGTATCAATCAGAAAACAGAGCAGTACACTGCTACCATGATCTGCAAGCAGATGAAACCAGCAGCTACACAGCTACCGAACTGTTATGGCTACCACTCGCCTAGTGTGATGCTCCACTCTCACACAATCAGACCTGTGTTACGCTGTTAGCACAAACACACAGCCGTGACTTGTGTTTGCTGAAATTCTGGATATACACTTTACATGATAATTTGCATTCATGTCACAATTGAAACCTGTTTACTGAACTAAAAACAACTTCTGATAAGAACCAGACAAATGTGGCTGTGTATGTGGATTTTGTAAGGGTGCTCAAAAGACCAGAAATATGCTCAAAAGACTGTAAAGTCCAATTATATAGACTCCAACACATAACGAATTAAACAACTTATTTGCTTATAATACATGAAATTTCCTACTGATGTGCCTCACTTTTAGAGAACATCCAAATAACTAATTCCAGTTAGTAAATTGTATAGGAGTAAAAAAATCAGACCAAGTTCCTGTAACTACAGCTGAGCCGTAACAGAACCTTTTGCTGACAAAGGTGCAGAGGCCAAGCTGCAACAACGTTCAGGATGTACAACAACCCAAAAACAGGCTGACAGTGGTGCTGCAAAATCTAAATTTGAGCAATGGGCCCGGGAGTACAAACGGTAGAAGCAGAAATTTAGAACAATTTAGAGTTCATGTAAACCACAATTTAGAACAAACATTATAATATCTATTTTGGGACTGCTCAATGCATTTCTGGAGGACCTTAGCAATGTGTCAACATCAGAAATTCTAAAAATCATAGAGCAGATCAGACAATGTGCTCTTCACTGGTATTTTCCAGGCAAGCATGTGAGGTGGTGATTTGGTCGAGCAGTATAATGTTTGGAATTTAGTCCCAAGTTGTAGCTTAGCAATTGCATACAAAACTAATTGTGTCATCAGATTACTAAGCACCGGTAAAATTTCATATCTGGAACTAGAATAGCCTAATATTACTACAGCACTGCATGCCAATTAGAGATTAATCACAATGAAAGGCCAGATTCCCAAAGGAAACACAATGAGCAAATAAATCAAATAATTACGACTACCACAAACTAGTAATAATATGAAGTACTAAAACAATTAGCCAAGACATTAGCCAAGACATCCAGTCTTTAGAACTAAAACAACGAACTTAAACAACTATAACAGGAAATTATTAAGTTCACATAGCTAATTTAAAAGGAAAAATGACAGCAAAAACAATTCTCAGTCCTTGTCCAATTCTTGATTCCACACAGCATCATATCCATGTGTGCAGTGAAAATACAAGCACTGTCTTACCATGCTAGGTCCCAACATGACCGCTCCATCTGTTTCAGATAGCCCTGCAGAAAACAATTGCTCTTCAGTCCTGTGCTAATCATCATGCTGTATAGTAGCTAATCATTTCAGTCCTGAACACAAACTTGAAACTTGGAAAAGACTAAATACTCCTCATGCTGTATAGTAGCTAATTATTTTCTCAAGAACACAGATTTCAGTCCTGAGATATATATCTTTATGTTGAAAAGGATAGGTGGTAGCAAATAAATGGCAGTGTAGTATATCTTTCCAGAAAAATGAGACATTCCTGACTTTGAAACCTAACACAACTCTGAATAAATCTTCTAGAAAAAAATGCTCTATTAACTTGTAAATAAGTAGTCAGGGTTGCTAATACATATAAACAGTCAGGGTTGCTATCACGAATTTCAAACAAGTGGTTTCAGTTGCTTCATCCCAAGGTGAGCCTTCCCGTTCCAAGACATCAAGTGAATAAACATATGGCACAAAAACGAACTTCAATTGCCCAACTAGATGCTTTAGAACTCTCTCTCAATCAAACATGACAGTGAACTGCGAAATTGAGATGAAGAAATTGGGTGCCTTACCATGCAGTATCCCAAGTAGGTGGACAGCCAAATTGAGAAGAAATCGGTGACAGACGACCAGGTGCCAGCAGCAGCAGCCCGTCCTGCCAGAGGAACGCAAGACCCCGAGTGTCTGCCTGCGCTCAGCACCCTTCGCCCTGGAAGCACCACCGACCTCGCCAGCCGCCTGCTTTCAGAAAACATAAGTTGTCAGCCAGTTTCCAACTCCTAATAAGTTGTATCCTAAATGCAAAGCACAATCAGAATATACGATCAAGTTGTCAGCCAGTTTGAGGGTTGAAAATTCAAAAAAAGTAAAGAAACAAAAAACATCCGGTTCGATATGCATATAACAGTTTTTTTTTTAAAGGAGATGATATCGCCAATGGGGGACACTGCATGGTGAATTGGCCGATAGTGTGCAAGCCTAAGGATCTACGAGGAATGGGAGTGCCGGACGTAGAAAGATTTCGGAGAGCTCTTCGCCTCCGATGGCTGTAGTAGAAATGGGTAGAGGACTCAAAGCCATGGGTGGGAACGGATGTACTGTGCAACAACACAGACCGCCTCCTTTTCAACTCCTCTACCACAGTCATAATCGGAAACGGTAACAATGCTCGCTTCTGGCATCATAGTTGGCTTGACGGAGAGGCGTCTAGATACTTGGCGCCACACCTGTTGCAACTAGTGCGCAGGAAGAATTGGACAGTTTGGGGCCAAGTGTTATCTTGGGAAAATCTCATGGTGCAGCTGCCATAGCAGGACCATGCCTGCATTGCCGAATTAATGGTGGGAAGATGCAGCAAGCAAGATCCCAAAACAGGAACGTAGATGTTTTAGTGGAGTACTAATATATATTGTGTGGAACTTGTTGAAGGAGAGGAATAGGAAGATTTTTTTAGAACGAGTTCAAGACAGCACAGTAGGTTGCCTCATTGATCAAAGAGGACATTGTGCAAAGGCGCAGGGCTTTTTCCTTTGCGGGGTAAAAAAACTAACGGTGGGAGGGGTGTATCTACTTTGGTCCTATGACCGGTATAATTGGCCCAATGGGTACCATATGCACATAAAACCCTCTCTTTCTTATACTTAATTGAGCGATAGAGCTCCCGCCTTTTCTTTCAAAAAAAATGCATATAACAGTTTTTAACATGCTGTTAATTGGTTGGCATACAAGCATGTTTGCAAATAGCAAGACCAAATACAGACAAGTCAAAGGTAGCAGTCAATTCATCAGTTTGCAAATAGCCACACCAAATACATAAGTTAAATGTATCAGTCAATTCAACTTGCTGTGTTTGCAAATAGCAAGACCAAATACACACGAGTCACGCACATATTTTGTCATGTGAATGGTTTGCACCTATTCCAAAAGATGTGACAACCCGACATAATCATGTTATAAATTAATTGAGTTAATAAACTGCAAAACCATTATTATCTAAATCACAACTGTAAACCTAACTCAAAGGGACAGCTCTAGTTCTTATGCATGCAGACACAAATCAAGACATAGGTCCTCCATAATCTAAGTTGAAGGAAATTTAGATCTGAGATAATAGTACACTTAGCGTATTCAAAAGGTTGTGAGATAATGAAGTCGGGACAGACTACTTTTATGTTGAGCATATAGCTACCAGAACATTCACTTCTCCATTCACTAATTTACCAAACAATAAAAATCATAAATAGAACTTTAGACCTGAGAAGTGAAAACTATTCTCCGGACGGGGATGAAGTGGGGATCTGTGGCTTCTTGCTCTTCTCGTCCTGCTGCTGGCTGCCTCGCTGCTCGCATCTCGTAGTCGCAGCTCGCTGTAGGACGACTGGACTTGGATGAATCGCTGGACATTGTCTTGTTCCTGGTCCTGTTCATCTATTCCTTCATACAAGTTGTCATGGACAACAGCAGCAGTATTCATAGGGCGATGACTTTCTCGGTGGGCTCAACAGCTCCGGTGCAGATCTCCAGCTAGGACGGCGGGGTCGAGGCCTGCGAGCACGCCGGTCACCGACAAGATCTTTAGATCGGCGTATAAGGCCGTGGCCGCTGCCAGCGCCACCTGGGCACCCGACGACATGCCCTGCTAGGCGATCTCTTCCAGCCGAGCCGGAACACCACACAGAAGTTGCGCCACCTCTGCGACCTTGGGAGCCTCGGCTCAGAGGTAGGCTGCTTGACAAGCAGAACGGGCGGCCTCCGCAACCACTTGCAAGCCTGTTGTTCTCCTCGAGCGAAGTCACCCAAGTTGCAAGGGAGTTCGCCTTTCGCTCCTGGTGGTCGCGCTCGGATTCGGCAACTGCAGTCTCCAGTACGGGTGAAAATGGTACCGATATTTTTCCACCGATACCGAATTCGTTTAGAGAGGTTTAAATCTGTCCGTATCCGAGTCCAGATATTCAACACCCGATATCATATCCATATCCGAATCCTCAAATCACATATTTATGATATCGATATCCAATCGTATCCTATCCAACATGGTTGACACTATCCATATTTGAATCCGAATCCGGACAGAAATATGAAAACAAATGTAATATCAATGTTATTCGTTCGTATCCGATCTGTTTTCATCCCTAGTCTCCAGAGTCCAGGCCCTTGTAGTCCTGCTCGACTCGGTTGAGCTCGGCCCGAAGCCGGTCGTGGCGGAGCCAGAATCTTGAAGTTGGTGTGGAAACTGATAAACTGATTTCCAACTTTCCATTCATTGAAGAAGAGTTTATATAGGGATTACATGACTCTTCATACGCATTCTAGACTTATGGCATTCTATACTCTATGTATTCTAATACCCTCCTAGAATATCAACCGAGAGAGGAGCGAACGTTGAGACCGGATCGGAAATTAATGAAGACTACAGTAGGCAAACCCTTAGTGAAAATATCAGCATATTGGAGGGACGTTGGAACATGAAGAACACGTACAACACCAAGCGTCACACGCTCCTGAACAAAATGGAGATCGATCTCCACGTTCTTGGTCCTTTGGTAATAAACTGGATTTGTGGACAAATACACGGCACTGATGTTGTCACAATATACAAGAGTAGCACGTGCGAGAGGGCGACGAAGCTCGCCCAAGAGTTGGTGAATTCAGCATGCCTCAGCCACAGCATTAGCAACACCTCTGTATTCGGCTTCAGCACTAGAGTGCGAGACGGTGTGTTGGCGCTTCGAAAACCAAGATAGAAGGTTATCACCAAGGAACACACAGTATTCATAAGTGGAGCGACGGGTATCTCGATAGCTGACCCAATCAGCATCTGAGTAAACAACCAACTCATGTGACTGGCTGCGAGAAAGAGCAAGACCATACTCCATAGTGCCTTTGATATATCGCAGAATGCGTTTCATAAGAGCAAAGTGGGACTCCTAGGGGTCATGCATGTACAAGCAAACTTGTTGAACGGTATGAGCAATATCTGGCCATGTGAGTGTCTAAGTATTGTAAAGCACCAACAAGGCTGCGATATAATGTAGGATCAGCTACTGGTGGTCCATCATGGGTGGACACTTTGGAATGAACCTCAAGCGGAGTTTGACAAGGATTGCATGATGACATGTTTGCCTTGGCCAAAATTTCAGCATTGTATTTAGCTTGAGAAAGAAAGAGACCTATCGATGACCGCTTAGCAGAATCTTCGAAGAAGTAATGAAGATTACCAAGATTAGTCATGGCAAATTCCTGCTGCAGGGAGCCAATAATATGTTGAAGAAGGTGTTGGGAGGAAGCCGTCAATATGATGTCATCCATGTACAACAGAAGGTAGGCCACATCTGCCCCATGTGTACAAATGAACAACGAGTTGTCACATTGAGGAGCCCGGAAGCCAACTGAGGCGATGAATGCCTGGAAGCGGCTGTACCAAGCCCGCGGGGCCTGCTTGAGGCCATAGAGGGCTTTGTTGAGCTTGCACACATAATTGGGGCACGCCGGGTCAACAAACCCAGGAGGTTGTTGACAATAGATAGTAAGCATTTTTAACATCCAACTGATGAATAGGCCAATCACTAGAGATGGCAAGAGATAATACTGTACGAATAGTTGTAGGCTTGACTACCAGACTGAAGGTTTCATCATAGTCAAGACCGTGCTGCTAAGAAAATCCATGAATGACCCAACGAGCCTTGTAACTTGCCAAAGATCCATCTGCATTGAGCTTGTGGCGATAGAGCCATTTGCCTGAAACAATATTAGAATGTGGTGGTGGTGGTACAAGGTCCCATGTTTGATTTGCAAGAAGAGCACCATATTCTTCCTCCATAGCACACTTCCAATTGGGATCTGAGAGCGCACCTCGGTATGTTTTGGAAAGTGAGCTAATATATGTGGAAGCTGGAGGAAACGTAGACAAGTTGAAAATTTGTCGCGGTTGAGTAATGCCGGACTTGCCCCTAGTTTGCATGGCATGCTGATTAGTAATGGCAGTAACAGGAACAATGGGTGCTTTCGAGGAGCGCAGAGCAGCTGGTATAACAGTGGAGGTGGAGCCAGAGGGTGCCGCCATGGCTGAGGGCGCTGCAGTAGCTGTGGGCGTGGGTGTTGTTGCTGCTGCAGGCACTGGTGCTGCTGTAGGCACAGATGCTGCAGTAGCAGTGGGCGTAGGCGCTGGGCTACAGTAGGTGTAGGTGCTGCAGTAGTAGTGGGCCGAGGTGCTGGTGCTACAGTATGAGCTGTTGTTGCTGCTGCTGTGGATCCGTGGTGCCATCGCGTGTACACGTGTGTAACCGGCGGCCGATAGGGGGCATCGGTTGCAGAGGGCAGCACCTGAGCACCAGGGTGCCCGAGTTGGAGACTTGGTCCAGCAATAGAAGCACCTGATCCCTGCGATTGGGCAGGAAAGTATGGTGCACCCGCACCTGGTCCCGGCTGTCGTGCAGGGCCAACAACAGGAGCATGCATCGTGCCTTGGTGCGGATCAGCTTCATTGGACGCCGCACCCAACCCCGGTTGTTGTCGATGCTCAGTGCCAGGGGTGGGCGGCTTATTAGTCATAGCGGCATTGGCGCCCAGTAAGGTCGTGGTAGGGCCAGTGGAACCTGATGTCACCAAAGGAGAAATATGTGACGTCGCCTGATCATGATCTATGTCATCCAAAAAATCATAGATACTCAAAGGTGCCGGTGAGTTATGTGCAAATGGAAATTGATCTTTGTCAAAAACCACGTGACGAGATGTGATGACACGATTTGTAGAAAGGTCAAGGCAACGATAGCCTTTGTGGTTCTTGGGGAACCAAGAAGGACACATTCGGCAGATTGTGGGGCACGTTTATGCGGCATGGTAGCGGATAAATTAGGATAACAACGGCATCCAAACACACGGAGGTGATCATAAGTGGGAGGTGCACCAAAGAGAAGTTGATGAGGAGTTCGATTTTGAAGAGTTTTAGTGGGGTGGAGATAAAAAAAGATGAATGGCGGTGCGTAGGGATTTGACCCAGTAGGCAGGAGGCATAGATGCTTGAAAAAGTAAGGTGCGCATGATATTGTTGGTGGACCAAATGACACGTTCGGCCTTGCCGTTTTGCTAGGATGTATGGGGGCAAGAAAGGCGAAGATGAATGCATTGTGCAAGGAAGAATGAGCGAGCGGCATTGTTGTCAAATTCGCGACCATTGTCACTTTGTATGAATTGTATACGGCAATTGAAATGAGTAAGCACGTAGCTATGAAAATTGTGGAGAGTTATGAATATTTCAGATTTCAATTTGAATGGAAAGGTCCATAAATAATGAGTGAAATCATCCTAACACACAAGATAATATTTAAAACCGGATATGCTCATGATGGGAGACGTCCACAAATCATAGTGAATCAACTCGAAAGGTTTAGAAGCCCATGACAAGGAATTGAAGAAAGGCAAGCGAGTATGATGACCCAGCTGGCATGCATGGCACAAAGTGGTGTCATGAGTATTAGGAGTAATGGAAATAGACTTATTTGAGCGCAAGCATGAAAGAACTTGGACGCCGGGATGCCCCAACCGCCAGTGCGAAGTCAACTCCGTGGCAGCAAGGAGGGCACTTGGATGAGTTGTGGACGTCAGAAGGAGCTGGTAAAGGTCTCCAGATCTGTCACATCGGTGGAGCACCATTTTGGTTTGTAGATCCTTCACAGACAAGCCAATGGGGTCAAACTTAACTGAACAAGAATTATTCTTAGTAAATTTACGAACTGAAACAAGATTTGTGATGAGGTAAGGAGAAACAAGGACATTTGGAAGATGTAGCGGGTAGTTGCAGATGGGAAACAAAGTGTGACCCGAACATGTGATAGGTAAATGAGTACCATTACCGACAACAATGTTGGAATTGGAAGGAAGTGAAGAATTGATGGAAGAGAGATTACTAGACGATGATGAAAGGTGTGAGGATGCACCGGAATCCATGAACCAAGTAGCATTGGGCTGCTGTGGTGTCATTGTGTTAAAGGCGTTGGCCAAGGCAAACTGATTCAAGGATGTCGCTGGATCAGCAGGGGGAGCACCCGAAGGATTGCCGTAGGTGCCGAAAGGGTGGACGCCGTAGGGGTAACCGGTTTGGGAAGGAGCAGCAATATGCGCCTAGGCCGCCGGAGGACGGAATTGTTGCTGGAATGTCCCCGAGCCTGGCCTACCACCCAGAATTCCTCGGCCAGACATAGGCCACATCTGGAAGGAGCCACTCCATGAGTTGGACCATGGACAAGCGTGCCAGTTGTTTTTGAAGCCCCGTCCTTTGCCCTTCTCATGCCCCCAAGGATGTGAAGGTGGACGCAGCACCGGCGGCGCTGTGGTTGCAGCGAGCGTCGCAGGTGCCGGCGTAGTAGCATGTGGAGGCGCAGGGGCACTCCTGGGTGTGGCCATGGCGATGGCGGCAGCTTGGGCGTTGTCGTCCATGGCGAGG
The DNA here is from genome assembly GCF_019320115.1 of Miscanthus floridulus. Taxonomy (NCBI): domain Eukaryota; kingdom Viridiplantae; phylum Streptophyta; class Magnoliopsida; order Poales; family Poaceae; genus Miscanthus; species Miscanthus floridulus. The sequence continues at coordinate 105,960,544 of NC_089580.1, read as the reverse complement.
GGTAGAGGAGAGGTCAGGTGGGGACGTGGGGTAGAGGAGGGGTCAGGTGGAGGTAGGATCAAAGATGGCTGATACCATGTGGAAACTGATAAACTGATTTACCATCTTTCCATTCATTGAACTAGAGTTTATATAGGGATTGCATGACTCTTCATACGCATTCTAGACTCTATGTATTCTAATAGTTGGGGATTCCTGCTTCCGGAAAAAAATCCAATACATGGCAGCCTAGGTTTTTAATCCAATGCATACAGCTGGAAAGGAAAGTAGGTGACAAATAGTAGCTGTGGGATGGGTTTCTACTCGAAAACAACGAATTAACATCCATATATATTATACATATGAGTATGCACACTTATATACATAAAAGTGTACAAAATAGTTGGGTATTCCTAGGAATACTAGAGAATACCCTTGGATCCGCCCCTGAGCCGGTTCAGGTTGATGGCGTCTGCTGCTATAAACAGCAAAGTGCCATTGAAGGGGAGCAAAACACAAATAGCTAGCTTGAGATGGAGGAGCTAGCTACCGACCACGGTGGTGGGGAGCATCCCGCCTCCTCTCCCTCTCCCAAAAATAATTTCCTCCCTCACTTGTTCACTAAATTGGTTCTAATTCACTTTTTTTTATTGGGCCTTAAGAAAATTATACAGAGTACAAGCATGTATGTGAAATAAAATTGCTGAAATCATCCATGTGCATATTGTTTGAAAGTTAAAAAAGTTATATTTCCTAAGCAGAGTTTCAAAATTAAATTTCGACTATGCCACTGTGTTTCTTATAATAAATCCTTCAAATCAAGATCCCACTTGGGTATATTTAGAAAAAATTATTTACATATCTACTACGGAATATCATAAATATATCATAGAACATCACATTAACACTGCATGAATATCACAAAATATAGCATAGAACATTGTATGTATACTACGTGAACATCACATATATCATCAAATATAAAAAATAAAAAATAAAAATAAAAATAGTTAAGTAATTAATTATAGTCCAAGAAAAAGAAGAAAAAATGCTAACGAACATCACAAAATATATCCTAAAACATCAATGTATACTACCGAACATTACAGATACATTGTAGAACATCACGTTAACGCTACAGAAACATCACTAAATATAGTATACAACATCATATGTATACTACATGAACATCATAAATATCATGAAATGTAAAATAAAATAATAAAATTAGTGAAGTAATTAACTAGTCAAATAAAAGAAGAAAAAAAGCTACCAAACATTATAAAATATATCCTGGAATATCAATGTATGCTTACTAAACATCACGAATACATCGTAGAACATCACATTTCTACTCACGGACATCACAAAATATAGCATAAAACATCACATGTATACTACATGAACATCACATATATCATGAAATGTAAAAAAATAAAATTAGTAAATTAATTAATTAGAGTCAAATATCACGCAAGAAAAGATGCAAAACCATTAAGGGCTTTCTCTTTAGCATCATTCAGCACAACATCGGTAGCGGCTAAGGAACAAATCAAACCATTAAGGGCTTGGTGCTAAGTCACCAGTCGAAGAAACAATATCTTGGGTCTCCAGCGACGCCTAAGGCCTTAGTTCTCTTCCTCCAGCTCGGCTACCCGAGCATAGAGAGCAGTATAGCTCGGCTGGGTGAAACAGCTCCGAATGCAATCGGAGTTCGCTTCTGAATTCTTGGCCGCCTGGTATCACAACAAATAAACAGGTTAAGTCTTCGCTCGACTATGGCCAAGTCCACCAAAGACATGGTATCTCAACAAATAAACAATCTCTCTATGTGTTAGATTCGAGGATCTTGCCGACAATCCCTATATGGGTAGTACATTGCCCTTATGTTGTTTGTATGAAGTAGAAAGAACTAGCAGACAACAAGTTGTCTTGTGCGGTGTACAATGTTCACCGAAGCGTCGTTCTATAAAAGCAGGAACGGGGTACCAAATGATCTTGTCCTTGATTTAGGGTGGTTTTAAAAGTGTCAAGGTACTTTTACTTATGTACTAAGCCTTATTCTCACTTCTTTTCTGAGTTACAGTGCTGCAAGGTCTATTTGTTTTGCTCTTTGGTCTTGTTGTTGTAGCGAGCAGTGGAAGGCAAGTAAAAAAAAGCTTCTGCTAAACATGTTACTGATGGAGTGTCTATTTCCAGGTCCATTGATTTATTCAGCACTCATTTAGAATACAGTAGTTTCATACCATTTTTATTAGGGTATTTCTGGCATATTGGTTTTCTAGGGTGCGGAGGCAGATGATTAGTCGAATATTGCCATGATGTTAGAGAAGATCTTGTTAAGCTAGAATATCCGGGGCTGTCTAGCCACCGCGAATTGAGCTTTTTTTTCAACCACAGTAAACTGTGGCCTGTACATCCAAATATATACTTGGACAATCAAATTCTATGGTACATGGGACATAGCTTAGACATGTTAGACTTAACCTTAATAAGGATCGAGATTAGCATAACCTATGAATACTGTTGGGTAAATGCCCAAGTCAATGTGGGTTGTCCAGCCCGTATGGCCCAAACGGTGGCCCATTAGCACAATATATATTGCTAATCACCGGCCAGGGGGCTGATCCAGCCAATTAACTCTAACACTCGATGGGAGGCTGCCGCCGCCTCTACTCACGTGATCAGGACGCCGCCACAAAAGGCTGTTGCGGTGGTGTTTGATCTGCTGCAGTTCGCGTGCGTCGACGAGCGCTAGCACGCTACGTTGACGTTCTCCTCTCCGTATGTGTGGACGTCTATAGAGGTGCCCCTGCATTGCACACTACGTCATACGGTATGACTATTTCCTCGATGTCGACTACATCGACTACACGCATTCCATCAAGTCTTCTGCTACGCCGCGTGTTGGGAAGATATAATCTATGATCATCTATATGCAAGCGATCCTATTTTTACGTGGTTATTAATTTATGCTAGCTTGTAGCCATATGTGTAACTCTACATTGGTATCAGAGCCGTGCTTGCATTGTTTTTGGTCTATATTATTTTAACACAATTGTCTGCAGAATAGATCGTTTTAACAGATAGCATTATGCGTTTATTAGATTGCTTTACTTAGTTTTTGCTTCCTCATTATGTGACTGGCTAATCGTCCATCTTTACGACAGCGTGCGAGGGCCACGTGGCTAACCACGAGGTTGTGAATTTGTATAGTGAAGCGGTTGATACACAACCTGTATGGCTATGCGGGCTAGAACGCCATGATTGTTAATTTGTTAGCAGCATGCGAAAATCTATTCTATCCATCATCGGCTGGCGGGGCCATTGCGTGGTTTAAAAAAATATCAATAACGTCGTTCATATAGAAATGTTTAACTCATTTTTTTCAGAGAATGATGTGATGGTATTTTCTTAAAATCATATGTGATGATCTGTGTGTAATATTTGGTGCGGCATGTGTGTCGCTATTTATTACAGCTAGGTTGAGGCTGTTTGTTTATTGTATTCGGTCTGCGTGTCGTCCTGTGGAGTGTTCATGTGATATAATTTATATTTTAATTTGCTATTAGCATGTAATAGGCAAATTAAATTATGTAATTTATCGACATGAGGCAAGGTGACTCGGCGACCACACCGTCCAGAAGAGGGTGTTGAAATTGAGACGCCTAGGGGTAGGCATCCTCACCCGTTGCTGGCGGTCGCCTAGACGCGCTAAGTTTCGTTGCACGAAAAGAGGCTATACTATCACAATAATTTGATTATCTGTGATGTTTGTATTTATACATTGCCTATGATGAGTATGAAAAATCCCTCGTAAAAATTAAGTTTTATGCATGTCAGTGTTTTGTAAACCAGACTAGTGAATTTATACGATTGTCGTACTGCTCTAGGAAGACGATGGTAGAATCCAAAAGATATGAGGATTTATACTAGTTCAGACAAGAGCCATATATCCAGTCTCAGAGGTGATCGAGTGCGTGTTTTCCGCTTGAATGCTCTAAAGTTCTTACAATATGGGGTGCAAGAATGGTGGAAGAGGTTGGAGAACTAGAGCTAGGAGATGGACTACCCGAAGGGAAGCTCTAGGATCCCTACTACGATGGAGAATGAGTAAAATGGTAGACGATCCCAATGTGTTCCTAGATGGATACCCTGACTGCCCTTATGTAGAGTTCGGGGCCAGGGCTTGTACAGAGAAGGAGGTTCTCCCGACCGAAGGGTCATGAGCCTGAGGAAGGTCCAAGCTAACCTGGCTTGCAAGCTACGCCGTCTCATGGTGCACATCTAGGCGTGGTTGTCATCACGGCCCTATGGCCATGTTGTGACATGGTGTGGCATGGTGCTACTATGCCGGCCATGGCGGCACTGTAGGCACGATGGTGGTTCGCCAGCCATCATGTATGACGTGGTCTCTGCCATGGCCTTTGTCATCGCCTCCTAGTTTCCTAGGGCGCCATACAGGAGTTGGTAGCCGCCTCTAGTTTGTTGATTGCTTCATTGGCTTGAGAGGCCGAGGGCCATGATCCTGATCATTGGGGTCTTGGCTCCCGCTGGTCTGGTTGGCCTCTAAGTCAAGGCCCTCGTCGTGGACCCCATCCCGTAGTGGGTAGGATCATACATACGTCTTGTCGGGCTATATCTGGCCAGTGGTCATCGTACTGGTCGTCACCGCTTTGGGCGATATTGTCTTGTGTAGGATGCGTGGCGTAGGGGTGGCGTTTGACCGAACGGAGGTGACTGCTGTCACCTTAGTCCTTGCGAGGTCAGTGCGGCGTGCTTGTTCTTATTAGAGCAGGCACGTTTGGCTGTGCTCGACCTCTCCCTGTTCCTCCCAGGGGTTAGGGCAGTGGAGAGGTCATGTGTCTCTCGCACGTCGTGCGGCTAAGGTGGAAGGAAGGGTCATGGTCGTCTCCGTCCTTGGCTTTAGCAGGGCCTCGGTCGTTCAAGTCTTCACTACAGATGTGTCGTGCACCACTTGGCCTGCTAACTAATCGGTGCCTTGAGACACCCCATGGTTATAACCCCGATAGTAGCCCCCGAGCGTTTTTGTGATCACAAAGTGATTGTGAAAGCGCTGAAATGCGTGTGCGTTTGTGCACGGGTTTGTAGTCGTGGTCTACTCGTGCTTTGTCGCTCAACCCCTTGTGGGCTGGTGCGTTCAATGCAGTAGGTGGCTGTTATGTTTGGCCTTGTTAGGACACCCTAACGACATGGTACATGACTGCTAAGCCCTCCCATGTCAGTGTGCCGTGTTTCAGGGTTCGTGACCTAGGCAGGGCCAAGTGGTCTCATCGACGCTGTACCGGCCCTACCTTTGCGAGGTTCTCGATTTTCTTGACCTCATGCATGCATCTGACTCTGGCTGTGACCTCCATGGTTCGTGTAACAACCAATCTTTTTGAGCATCCAAAAATGTGAGCTTTTTAAATTTTTCCCGCAAATGTGTGAAGCATGTAGTTGCTAGGTCAAACCCTAGTCAAACTAAGGAGAGCTTGCTAATAAATTGATGCATCATATAGAATTGATTGTAGGAGTGTGCCTATGTTATTGAGTTGGTTCTGGGTTTGAGTTTGTTTGGAGTTTGGAGTGCACAAATCCATAGCGAGTCCCTCTAGAACCTCTTTTAAATTCATCATGAATTCCATTTGAATCCCTCCCAAAATCCCTAGAGTCATAATTCATAAAAGGAAAATTTCCTTTTTCCTTTTTTCTTCACATCTGGCCCAACCGGCCCTCTCTCCCTTCTCTTCTCCCACGCGGCCCAGCCTGCATGCCTATGGCCCATCTTGCCTCCTCCTTGCCTAAGGCCCATCCTGAGCCTCAGCCTAGCTCCCTCCTCCCATGGTTTGGCCCGCTCCGCTCCCCGTAGGCCTAGTCATGGTCCCCGTAGGCCCAAGCAGCCAGCGCAGCCTCTCCAAACCCTAGGGAACTATTGCTCCCTAGGCGCAATCACCACCGCCCGAGTGGGGAGAAACCCCGACGCTGCCCGTGTCCTAGCATCCGTGCCACGTAGTTCATGTCGCATGTCCCACCCACGACACGGATGCCGAGGATGGCCTGTAGCCCTCCAAACCCTATCCGTTCATGGTATAAGAAGCCATAGCCACCACTCTCTTCTCATCTCCCTATAGCCACTACCGCGCTCCTCTGCTCCCTTCCTCGTTTTCCTCATCAGCCCTAGCCGGCCATGGCTGGCACTCCAATCACCGCTACTCCCCTTCCTCCAAGCAGCGTCGACCATAGAGCCGCAACACCGCCGGTGCTTTGCCATGCCATGCCACCAGCTGAGCCTCGCCATCGAGCCGCACTAGAGCCATCCACCATCACTACGCTCTACCTCCTCAGAGCTGTCCTCGCCTCGTCGTGCTCCATCGCCAACAAGCACTGCAACCTCGCCTTCCTCCTCGCCGAGCCCTGCGCCCCTGCTCCACATCGACCACCATCACCATCCTTTGCTCCTCCTCCTTGTCTAGCAGAGCCCATGATGATGTGGTCTACCTTGACCTCACTGAAGCCATGCATCACCACCTCGTTGTCACAGCATAGCACGACCACGACCTCCTTCACCCTAGTCCAAAGCACTTTGCCTCACCATCGAGCCCATGCCCAGCATCCCCGACCTCCCATTCTCCAAGCATGGGACCACGATGCCACACTCTATGTCATCCTTGTTGCAACCATGCTGAGCCATCTCCATCGTGCCAGACTCCTTCACTGGCGCCGTTCCGTAGCACCACCCTACCGCCGATGAGCTCCTCCATCTCTAGTGAGCCACCATAGCCAAAAGCTCCTCCCTTTCTCCTTCTTGCCATCATTCATTCCTAAGGCTGGCCTTCATGCCATGGTTCTTCACTACCGTAGAGAGGCCATGCCGTTCACGCTAGGAATCAGAGCTGCTGACCACACCGGACACCTCACCGGATGATAGCAGCGTCACCTTCCCCATTGCCCTACCTTCCTGCAGCTCGGGTGAGCTCTGTACCCCTATAGCTCCCTCTTTTCCTTGAAACCCGCCTCTATTCCTGATCGCTTCCTACTGTAAGCTTTGGCCGTGGCCTTGCAGCTTACCCTGCCGACTTTGGCCATCACCGTCGCCACCTCCGATCGCTAGCAGCCCTATTCGGCCAGCCACAGCCACGTTCAGCCAATCCATGGCTGACCAACAGCAAGCCATAGCCAGTTGGGGAATACAGCAGCAAGCCTTAGCCGGCCAGAACACACAATAGACCTTCGCCTTCCTCATCACAGCAAGGTCAAACCCTAGTCGACGCCGTTCCTAACACCGACGAAAACTCTTTCATGTTCTTTCATACTGGTCATACATGATGATCTATCTATAGCTATGAATGCATGTGTCATGCCTTCGCGCCGGTCTATCTCTTGTGCTATGGATATGTGCTACTCCAAGTCATGTTGTTGAGTTGTTGGTTCTTTGTGTGTTATGTTGTTGCTTGTGGACCAAGCCTTCAAGCCAATTGAGGGATTCAACCTCGTTCGAACATTTCGATCGTGGGTTCGTCCCACCATGGCCGTGATGCCAAGCATAACTCATTCCCTCATGTTTTAGTTGACTCCATAGTGCTATGATCGTCAGCTCCTATCTTTGACCCTAGGACATGGCCATTGGGGACTCGATGTTGATACCGATGCAATTCTTACCTGCATATTTTGAGCCCTTCATGACCTAGTCTAGTGGGATATGAATTGGGGGATGATAATCATGGAACTATAAAAGCGAACTCATGTGGGTAAAGCTCATAGCCACGAGTTGCCTTGCCATGACCATTGGGCTCTGCCTCTTTTGCACTTTGGTTCTCTTTTGCTCCTTTGTTCTTCCTAACCATCTCATATGCTTATGCCACTTAGATAGTTGCATTTCTATGGTTCTCATGGTGACAACCGCACCGCTATGGACCTTGGGAATAGCAAAGTGCTGATCTAGTTGTGCATAGGTCATGGTGCCCTATGAGTTGGTTTGGATTGAGAGACTATGGTATTGTCTCTTTTCTTTCAACCCTTGCTGTTCCCATGGCGTGTTGGTTGAGAGGATGCAGAGACCGTTATTCTATCTTCTCTTGTTCTCTCTTTTCAATCCTCGTCGATCTAGTAAGATGTGGATGGATCTTCTTGTTCCAATTTCTTCGATCTATGTCTTTTGCCATGACATGTGGATCGAAGTGCTGTGGAAGCAAAGTCCCTTTTCACCTATTTGTGCCCATTTGGTGTTCTTTGTGGCTCTCTTGATTCAAGTCCTTTGATTCCTGCCGACAGCTATGGTGAGTGAATCAAAGGAAGGTGAGTCCATTTCCCCTCTCTTTTGGCTCTTTCATGCTCGAACCCCTTGTATGCTTGTACCTATTTTAGACCTCAGCGCTCTCTAGATTCTCGCAGTGACAACCGCACCGCTAAGACCCTAGGAGTGTCTTGGTGCCATTTAGTGCACATGGGTCAAGGTACTCTACGAGTGGATTTGGGCGTTTGTGCTCTCTTGTGTGTCACTCCTTTCTGATTCACCACCTTTTGCCATGGCGTGGGGATTGGAAGAAGCAGACCACCGCTCCTTTCTTTTCTCCTATTCCACCCTCTCTTTGGTTCTCATCAATTGCAATGGCGTACGGATTGAGAGAGACTAGAACTATTTTCTTTTCCCCTAGAGCCCATTCTGTTCGATCCTATCCTAGCCATGACGATCGGATCAAAGACCAGACTATCACTTCTAGTTAGCGAAGCTATGGTCTATGTCGTGTTCTCGGAACCATGCGAGTTGACCCGATCGACCTTTGTAATGCCATCCACACTGAGGATGTGACATGGACATGCCTAGCTGACTTTCTCCTTTTTAAGCCCTAGGATACGGAGTCACTTCGTGAGGGCTAGTCTTGTTTTCCATGGTTTTGCTTAGGATGAGCTAAGGTCTAGGCCATTATTCTTGAAGCCGTACAGGTCAACATGATTGGCCCAGGAGGTACTGGCTAGGCTGTGACTTGCGCTTGTGCTTAGCAAACAACCACTTCTGCCTCTTTTGGCTGAAGGATCAGAAATCCTCTGCTAGGGCTAAGTCTTTTTCCCTTGGTGTTCTTTTGGTCTTGTTCGATCTTGCTTAGTGTTGTTGCCCTTTTAGTGTATTGATTGCTCTTTGCCTTGTTTATCGCTCTATCGAGGTAGTTACATCGAGGATAACGTTGATCAGACTAGAACCCATTGGAGGAAGGAAACGTGGATGGCCATAGGACTTGGAGGAGAATGACTGTTAATACATGGAGGATCTTGGAGATGACCAGTCAATAGGTGCCACGTCCCACCCAACCTCATAAAGTCCTATTAGACATGCAATAATGTAGCTACTAGTGCTCTACTTTCATGCAAATGAACTGTGATAGGTTGCATGGTAGAATTGCTTGAAGCCATTACCTTGATGCAACCTTTACCCCTGCACACCTGCTGTTAGGTTAGACGCTTGCTTACTACTTACTGCTTACTTCTACTATGCATTATATCTGTGATGTGATGCTTGGTGGAGGAATGTTTGTGAGTGGATAAGGCACACGATGCCCATAATGTGGTCATAACTGGGGAGATCTTGGCGTGCATCTTGGGTGTGTGGTGTGGGTTGAGTTGACTAGATAGGATTCTACGAGAAGTCTTTGGACAAGTCTTGTCAGGGGGATGTGACCTAGGCATTCCCTATGAGAGGTACCTATGGTGCATACATGTGAGATGAGGAGGTTTTGGGGTGGAGTGTCTTTGTGGGATGAAGCCCTGGGATGGAGGTGCCATCAAGGCATGGGGTGTTGGTTATCCCCTTTGAGAGGATATCATGTGTAGTGCCCCTAAGGACTGGTATGTCGAGAGAACCAGATCATAGGACCCTACGTGCACGCCACTCATTCCTAAATGGGCGGGGGATGGATGCTGACCTGCTAGGACGGTGCTACTACTGCTAGGTTGTAAGTGGATAGTGTAGGGAGGCATGGGCATATGGCTCACACCCTCCTAAGATAGCTTTGTGACCTCTAGTGCCCGGTACTACATCTCATAGTCTCAGTGTTTTGGTGGACTCTAGGGTGGCCTAGGGCTGAGTGGTAGGGTGGCATCGCACCGGTTGCAAGGTAGCCCAGCATCAGCCTAGACGGTGGCTACCATCGATGATGGTGATCTTGTGGTTCTAGGTGTACATGCTCTGCAAAGTTGATCGATCTATACGTATAGCCGTGTCCATGGATATGGACATTCCTATGACCTACGCTTCTCTTGATTAGGGAGAGGAGTCCTTTCTTCTTCTCCCCCCAAGTTTGTTGGTTTTTGGCTGTTAGCCAATAAGACAACGCACGAGAGGGAGTCATCCTTGCCGCCTAGAGAGTGAGAGTGTGGTGAGATGTGTGTGATGGGATGGGTGAACGTGTGGATGAGATGAGTTAAAACTTGATGAACTATTATAAAATATTGATGAACTTGCATAGGAGAACTATAGCCATACATAGACCTTTTGCTCTACCCTTGCATTCCACTTACCACAAAGCAACGCAAAGCATAGGGTGGGAGCCAGTGGCCACTACAAATTGTACTAAAAGATATTTGGCAGGTTTGGATGTCATCAACGATGACGACAACAGAGATTAGAAGGATTAGGTGGTCATGTTCCTATGCTCAAGTTTGGTTGAGGAGATGAAGTCTATGCCCGCTGAAACTCTACGCCTACTCTGATGATTGCCCGTGAAGGAGGAGCCTTCACCCGCCGATGCACCATGTCTACTCTAATGCTGATCTATGTGCATTTTTGCTAGTATATGTTGTACTTAGGTGTGTTACCAAGTGTTGTATTATCTTGTAAACTTGTAATTCTGAGATGTATGAACTGTGGTATCAACTAAATAATGATAATGTGGCATCTTGGTCTTCCTGGACTATCACATTATGATGTAATCTGTGGATTTCCCTTCGAGGAAATCATGGATCGTTTTAGTTGGTATCAAAGCCATACTTGACCCTAGGACGAGACCCTTAGGACCAAACACTAGTATAGAAGCCAACCATCCTGTTTGTTGTAGAACTATAGGTGCTAACACTTGTTTCCCTCTCCACCTTGAATTCTGATGCTGACTGAGCCCCCTGTTGTGGAAAGTTGACCTATAGAGAACCTTCCCCATTATCGCCCATGCTGGATCAGTAGTTGTGTGAGACTTTGAAGGCCTGGGAGTTGCCATAAGTCAACATTGTGTATATAGGAGTTGTAATGCTGTTTGATTGCCTGGATCTTGCGTTGTTGTGCTTCTTGGATGTTTTATTGTCTAAGTGGAGGCTATAGGAGCTATTTGATGCATGTAAGACTCTGGACCCTGGCCAGCTTGAGTCATAATCGCTTGAGTCATAATTCATAAAAGGAAAATTTCCTTTTTCCTTCACATCTGGTCCAACCGGCCCTCTTTCCCATCTCTTCTCTCGCTGACCTAGCCTACACGCCAGTGGCCCATAGAGGTGCAGGGGCGGTGGTTTGACTAGCAAAATCTCACCAACGACAAGGTCATTGGCGGTAGCGTCACTTGCGTTAGACTCCACTGCCATTCCAAGATGACTGGTACCCTTGGTTGGCTCCGAGGCTCACCAAAGCTAGATCAACGGTGGCCATGGCGGAAGGCGGTGCTATGTGGTAGCGGCCTCACCCTCTCCGGTGATGATATGCCCAGGTGAGCATTGCTACGGCTTCAGGGCTACCTAGCGAAGACCTAGGGTTGGGATTGAGCCATGGTGGAGCGGCAGCGAGGTTTGGCCACGTGCATGGCTCGATTGACATGGGCTTGATTGACACAGCTAGCGGCTTGGGAAGGTGGAGTAGCTCATGGTAGACCTATGGCTGAGGTGGATTGGGTGGTGGTGCTACGTGGGCGGCGAGCGTGACCGGGGGAGGCACGATGGCAATGCTGCTCTGCTGTTCCGCCCGACGTGCGTGAGAGAGCGAGAGTGAGGGAGATAGAGAGGGCGAGTGAGTGTGGTGGGAGAGACTGAGCGAGTGCTCAGAGCCTTTCTCCCCTTCGACATGGCAACACGGGGCCAACGACAGCATATGGCTGCCCTGTGGCATGCGCGTTGATGCCGGTCAGCCACTGCTCCTGCTGGTCGTCCGGTTTTAGACCGTCGATGGCCGACTGATAGTCCCACTTTGCACCTCTATATCTCCTAATCTAGTTCGAGTTAGCAAAAAGACCATTAATAGAAATTGTAGAGCTATAAGAGATCTACAACTTTGCTTTAGAAAGTTTTGTCTAATTCACGATGGCTTTCAAACTACAGAGCTCTAAAGTAGAAACTAAAATCATGTTTTCTAAGTTATAAAACAACATCCAAATTGAAATTTAGGAGCTCTATTTGACCCACTTAAGCACTTATTCAGCTCATGACCCTTAAACAGTGTTTGTTCTACATGGCATGAACTACAACTTTTATTTAGGTCACATAGCCATGCAAGCTCTCTAAGCTATTGTTCAACTTTGGTCAAACTAGCATCATGTAAAAGACATTTCAAAGTAAACCAACACTTAGAAGCAAATTTGGGCTTGGTCATGAATACAAACATTGGTCCATTTTCTAACCTAGATGCGTCTAAGGTGTTTTTGTGACCTCACAACCATCCCTCGCATTGGTCACACATTATCACAAGCATATGCATGTATATAATCAACATTACATGTTATAACATATAAAGAATGAGATGAAATTTCGTATGCTCATGCTCATGAATGAATGGATGATGCTTGTGCTCATGAAATGCAAGTGCCAAATGCAATGCTTAACACTAGGGTGTTATAGCCCCTCCCCCTTATAGAAATCTCATCTTGAGATTTGAATGACCTACCATTTTTCATAAAAGGTGGGATAAACCTAACGTAGATAATCTTCTCATTCCCATGTGGCATCTTGTTCACTATGGTTATTCCGCACCATCTAGTGGAACTTAATGACTTTGCTCTTGGTTACTCTTTCCATTTCATCTAGCACTCGGATTGGTTTCTCTTCATAAGTCAAATATGATTAGAGCTTAATATTGGTGGGTTCAATGGCTTCATCAGGTACGCAAAGACATTTTCTTAGCTGAGAAACATGAAAGACATTGAATATAGTACTCATCTCTAGGGGAAGTTGTAACTTGTTGGTGACCTTTCCCTTTCATTCAGTAATCTAATATGTCCCTACATATCTTTGTGCAAGCTTCCTTTTTACTCCAAATCTCTACACACCCTTTATGGGCGAAACTTTTAAGTACACATAATCTCCCACTTCAAAGGTTAGTGGTCTTCTTCTTTTATCAGCATAACTCTTTTATCGGGCTTGGGCAGCTTCAATGTGTTGTTGGATAATACACACTTGTTCTTTAGCTTTTTTGACAAAATCAGTACTGTAGTACCTCCTTTTCCTGGGCTCAACCCAGTTCAAAGGAGTTCTACATTTTCAGTCATAAAAGTGCTTCAAAAGGAGTCATCTTGATACTCTCTCGGTAACTATTATTGTAAGAGAATTCCACGAGAGGTAACCATTTCTCCCACAATCCCTTGGAGGATATAACACAAGCTCTGAACATATCTTCTAAGATCTAGTTCACTCGCTCAGTCTGCCCAAAGGTTTGTGGATGGTATGCTAAACTTCTAATTAGTTTAGTTCCCAGGGCCTTGTGCAAGTGTTCACAAAAGCAAGCTATAAAATGTGGTCCTTGATCTGAGATTATGGTCCTTGGTACCCCATGTAGCCTCATGACCTGAGAAACATACAGCTTAGTGTACTTCCTAGCGTGATACTTTGTGTTAACCGGTACAAAATGTGCTGACTTGGTGAGGCGATCTACAATGACCCATATAGAATCATGACCTTGTTGTGTCTGTAGGAGGCCTATAATAAAGTCCATACTTATTTCCTCCCATTTCTAGCCTAGAATGGACAACGGCTAGAGCAGTCCTCCATGTTTTAGATGATTTGCCTTCACTTGGCTATAGACATCACACCTAGCAACGTAGGCTGCAATTTCCTTCTTCATCTTTATCTACCAAAAATGGTTTTTCCAATCTTGATATATTTTGCTACTACCTGGATGGATAGACAACTTGGATGAATGAGCTACATCTAAAATTTGATTTCTATGTTCATAGTCTTTCGGTACCACAAGTCGGTCCTTGAACCATAGCACACCTCTTTCATCTAACCTAAAATGTTTGGTTTCCTGTTCCTTCGTCTTTCTCTTGATGTGAAACACACCTACATCTGTGTTCTATAGTTCGATGATCTTGCTCTCAAGTGAGCAACTGACAGTGATGTTGTGTAGCACAACAGGATGCAACAGATTAAACCCATCTTCCAACAGTGCTTCTAAAGCATTACAATGAGATTTCCGACTAAGTGCATCTGCCACAACATTGGCTTTTCTTGGATGGTAGTGCACTTCCAAATTATTGTCCTTGATCAGCTCTAATCACCTTCTCTGTGTCTGTTCAGTTTCAGTTGAGTGAAAATATATTTGAGACTTTTGTGATCAGTGTATATGTGACATATATTTCCCAACAAATAATGCCTCCATATCTTTAATGCATGTGTCGACACAGAATTTCATCCCGTGCCGAGGACACATGAGCAAGCCGGAAGGGTCCGCTTGATGGAGCTGGAGATCCACCTAGCTTTACCGTAGGGGTGGTCGATCCTGCGCACTCCTCCTGAGACATGCCAGTCAATTTGACCCTGCAATTGACAAGGAGAAAAAGTTTATCAGTAATTAAGGGCGGAACGTGTTGGTGTTGCCAGACAATCCCGAATGTGCGGCTCTGAGAGCCGATATGAAAGGAGATCGACTAAATAGTTGATTCCAGCATGTTCATAAGAATAATCGGTTATCACTCTTGATGAATATCATTGTTTAGACAAGTATTGGTCACTAGCAAAAGGATATCAATAATAATTAGTTCATGCTAAGCCAATGGCTACAAGTAACCAAACCCATCACTACTTCAACGATCTCTTGACATGAACCGTTCTACAATAATAAGATAATGGAAGCAATAGCCAATATCGATAACTTAATGAATCTATCTGAAGGAACACAACCCTTAGATAGAGCTGATAACTTGACCATAATCTAGTTTGAGCAGTGGAGGTCGACTGGATCGATGCAGCCATACTTGAACTAGACAAGAGTCGATAACTAACTTATACCAAAGTCGCAATGGAGGTCGACCGGATCAATGCAGCCATACGAATTGAGGTATAAGCCATGACGGTACTTACAGACAAGCAGTGGAGGTCGACCGGATCGATGCAGCCATACTTACTGAAGAACTCACCGAGATCTACTCTACTCCTACTCCTAAGGGGTGGCCAGAGCCAAAAAAGTAAATAACTGGTATTTGATTGATTGTGTGTGTTCTTTACAATAGCCGGGGTTTGATATTTATACCCGGGACCTGCGCATGACTCCTGTCTAAGCACAACTCATCACAATTTTTGACCCTAGAGAAAACATTCCTAATTTAAGATAACTTGGGCTCTAATCTTTCCCTTTTTGTAGAGTCCAACATATCTCGTCCTAGCACCGATCATACCCTTCGTCGTTATCCGCTGGCGCTATATGAAGAAAGCTGATTCTAGTTTTGCATTCGAATCAGCTAGTTCCGATCTGCACGCAATTGATTCCTTGATGACATGATCTTGGCAGTTTTTGAGTCCCTATGACTCTTATTCCAAATTTTGGTGTGAACACATTCCCGCAATTTTGGGATAAAAGTAATTTTTATTCCAAAATTATCTTGTATGTGCCCTCGATAGGTCCACAGTCATTGGTATAGAATCTTGATTTGGGGTCTACTATTTATCATTGTCTATGTTAGCTCATGAGCCAATGCTTCAAAACTTTTACAAGAGCATCATTGCTTCATGGGCTCTTGGATTCATCCTTCAGGCCGGCTATAAAAATGTCTATCTGACCCTGGTGAGAGCAACTCAACAATTCAGCCATGTTTCTCTTCTATCCTCCTCCTCAAGTGCTCCCGACTCTGCTGGACCCTCCATGGTCTATCCTTTTGCTATGAAGATCTTGAGCGGTTAGAAGAATTCTTGTGCATAGGGTGATTGTGTCTCCCATCTTAGCACCTTGTCGAACAAGAGAATCAGCTACTGCGGTTAGAAGAATCCTTGTGATATCGCTTGGGTCTTCTCTCCATGCTCGCAGAGCTGTTCTAGTGTTTGCAAGGGCCATAATGCATGGACACTTTCCCCTTGTTTGCTTTGCTCCTGCGGGCAATACACATTGTACCGGCTTTTACCCCTCTGGGTTTATCTTCGCACTAGAAGCGATACCCTTCTGGTATCAGCTATTCGAGCTGACAACTGAGCAAATTGGTTGTCAAGTATTAATCCAAACATTAGGGTAATATTCCTTTAAATATTCCCCATTTGATTACTCTGCCGAATTCTTCTTCTCCTTTCAGTGTTTCCAAAATATAAGTATTACCAGGTGCACAACGCTTGATCCGATAAGGTCTTTCCCAATTAGGTGACCATTGTGCCGAATTTGCTGTCCTTTGACCCGATCGGCAATTTTACTCTCCAGACCAAATTTCTCTTAGAGAATTGCTCATTCTTGACCTTTTAACTATAATATTTTGCAATCCTCAGTTTATGGGCTTCAATGTTTTTCAAGAGCACATAGCCAAAGGCAACTCAAGTCTTCTAAGTCATTCATCACAAAATTTCTTGTAGACTTTGGCTGATAAATCGCTCTGCAACATAATTGCCTCGATCCAGTTTGAACTTCCCAAGGAGGGACTATATTATGGATATACACGAGTTCATAAGGTGACTCTATCAGCTCTTTTGCTCTTGGTCATCAGGGGTAATTCATCCTTGGCCCTCTCTAGAGTCTTGTGTCCCTTCTTCATTTTTGAAGATCAGGTCCTAAAGGTGACACAGGCTTCAGGGGAGTTTTTTTATCATGAAATTCTTTTGGCCAAGGGGAACTTGAATAGGCGTGAGGCTAAAGGACTATCATAGTCGATTGATCACCTTTGTTCCGGCTAAAGAGTCGATTTTTAAAATAGCTGATTCTAGACTCTTGGTTTTAATCCTATCTAGGTCTAAAAACATGACCTTTATTAAGAGAGCCCTTCGATCTTATATCCTTAGTCATCCGATGCCGTATTCTCTTTACTACTAGTGAGGTGATGCTTTGCCTCCTATTAATTGTGGTTGCCTTTTAAACGACCCGACGCGTCCACCCCTTTGTCTTGTGGCTTCAAATACCGGCCGAGGGCTCTAGCCTTGAACACATCCGCACTTGCAACCGTTCCTGTTTCTCTGCCTTTCTCTGCCCTTGCAGAACTCTGTAGTGGCCTTTCTCTCTTCCTATAGATTCAATCAACTTCATGGCCGGCAAGGAGAACCACGACAAGCACACAGCAGAAGAGGTCCCGGAGGAGAACATGCCAATGAACCAGCGCCTCTAACGCATGAGGTGAGATTGATATCCTCTGTTCATGATGATGATCTTTTCTGATTCGCCTATAGGTTCATCGTGAATGATAGTCTTTGTCTCCTCCCTAGGGCCAGCAAGCCCTCTGATGCTACATCTTTCGCGTTGGCTTTGTCATCAGACTCTTCCAACTCGTATGATGGCGATGATGCCCAACGCTTCTTTCAAGAATGGAGGGCGGCGGAGGACCGCTATTCCAAAGCAATTCTAAAAAATAGCCAGCTTAAGATCTGTCTAGGGGTCTTCCAAGCGGCCCTTAATGCGGCTGAGGAGGAGGCCAGCGCCATTCGAGCGTGGCTGGTTAAGTCTGATGACATGGTGGTAGGTAAGATGAGTTCCATGAACGCTTCTACTTTGGTTTCCACTACCTTTGTCTTGATAGTCTTCTGTAATCGCTAGCCCAAACAGTGCAGTTGGAGTCTCTCCAACAGGCAGTGAACGTGGCCGTGGATGCCATCAATGCTCGGGGTTCCCTCATTGATGCTCGTCTCCAAGACATCCCGGCCCACGTTTAGGAGATTACCCTCCATGGCGTTCGTCATGGTGCGTCGGTGGCGTTAACCGCGGTGTAGGTCTGGACTGGGCATGACCTCCATGCCATGGAGGTTGGCTTCCTGGTTGGCGACGGCCCTTAGGGACATGAGGACGTGCTCAAAGAATTTGTCGTTGCCGTGGAGGCCATTGTGAACATTACATCCGCTCATGATGTAGTGAACAAGGTCTTTGATTAGTTTGTAATTAGGGTAATCCGATGAACAAAGACCCCTATTCCTCCATGAATGTGTCTTAGTGCAATGCCCTTGTGTATGACTGTTTTTGCTTTTTGTTTTTGCTCTGTAGGCAATACATATCATATTGGTTTTCATTATCTTCAGGTTTGTTTTTTGAACTAGAGGCAATACCCTTTTGGTACCAGCTATTAGAGCCGACAACTAAATGAATCGGCTATCGAGTATTGATCAAATGTCAGGATAACATCCTGTAGAACTTTTCATACCAAAGGTCAAACAATTTATCAACCCAAGTCAAGCATCCCATTAAGCAAAATAGAACTCCTTTAAGAAACCTACCAACTCTAAATCGCACTTAGGATTCCATTTAGCATTCATACGTCGGCCTAAATCCATACTCAGAACTAATGCTTATTTTTCCTTAATCCAATGGTCAACATGAATCTGTGACTATTCACTAAAACAAACTCTCAGAGCCGATCGCTTGCATTGGTTGTTGGCTTTCATTGCTAATCTTAATGAAGCCTCCTTCCCATAATTTGCTAGAAAATCACTCAAAGTCTCCTAGTTCCCAAAAGACTGGATCGGTTGTTGCGATGCTCACAGATTCATCAGCGCGAACCACCTCGACATCATCTCCATGCCATTGAATCAAACACTGATGCATGGTTGATGGTATATAACAGTTCGCATGAATCCAATCACGACCAAGGAGCAAACTGTATGACCCTTTTCCATCGATGATGAAGAATGTGGTGAGCAAAGTCTTACTCTCGATTGTCAGTTCAACGTTTATTGCCCCCTAGGTTTTAGATGCATTACCTCCAAAATCCTTAAGCATCATGTCAGTCTCCATCAGATCTTCTGGTCCCTTGCCAAGTTTACAAAAAGTGGTGTAAGGCATGAGATTGACAGAAGCACCTCCATCCACTAACATCTTGTCCATCAGCTTCCCATCAACAAAACCTTTCATATATAAAGCCTTTAAGTGTGGATGCTTGACTAACTTATCAAATATTGCTTGTTGTATAACTGTCAACTTGGTAACTATCTCCTCATACTCCAATTCATCGAAATCCAAATACACTTCTTGATTTGCCGGAGCTCTGAATTCCGATGGCAATAGAAAAGCCATTTGGATATTAGCCGATGGTTGCTTTCTATTGGCTGTTTGCTTAGTACACCACACTTGAGGTTTACCGGATGCCTGAGCTTGTTCCATCTCTTTATTCCTTGGGCATTGCACCCTTCTCTTCTGACTTCTTGTTAAACCTCCTAGACACCATTGACCTTCCTACCAAACATATTTTCTTTCGTTGCCTTCTTCTTCATAATCAGCCTAGTCCTGGTCAACAACTCTTTTTTCCAGCCGATTATGAACACTTCTATTTTTCAAGTGCCGATCCATGTTATTATGATGATATGCATCTTGAGCATGGATAGACCGGCGGTTAGTTTGAAATTGCCTAAACTCCCAATACTGATAGCTGCATTCTGGACAGCCATGTCTGGTAGGCAACTTTAAAACTTCATTCCAGTAATGTCTGAAGAAAGGACAATTCCAATGTGATTCGGCTTGTTTCCTTTCATGCCTCTCTCTTTCCAGTTGACGCTGGTATTCTTGATCCTTTAACCAATGTTGATAATCCATTTCCTTCTGCCACTTCCACTTATTCAACAGAATCCGAGATGTAACTTGTGGCTTTGTCGTCCCTGCTTTTGACGTTCCTCCTTGCTCATATCGGCTCTTTTGCTCATCGCGATGTCTCTTAATTTCCCTATATTCGTCAACTGATATTTGCATCTTGGGATCGACTGTTCTAGCTTCTTTTGATTTGGTTGATGTTAGGACCTTAGTCTTTCCTTTGATCAGCCTAGCATCAACCATGTTTTGATCTCCTAGGAGAGGATTATCATCAACTTTCATTTTTCAAGGCATATCAAATTTGAGCCTCCCTTGCTAAATAGCCCTCTGTATATACTGCCAGAAAATTCTGCACTCATTAGTGGAATGAGAAGTAGCATTATGGAACTTGCAGAACTTCTTATTCTTCAATTGATTAGGGGGTAACATAACATGACCATCGGGCAGCTTGATTTGCCCCTTCTCAAGCAAGAAATCAAAGAGCTTTTCTGATTTAGTGACATCAAAGTCATAGCTCTCCTCGACTCCTCTTCCCCAAGGATTTGGCACCATTACTGTTTTGTTGCCCCAATTCCATTTGGTTGCAGCAACCTCTTCTTCTTCATCTTCATAGCCGTCATCAACTGAGTATGGATTATAAGCTTCGGCCACTGTGGTATTCTTCTAGAATCAGGTATCTCTATGCATATTTTGGAATTGGCTATTATGCGCTGCCACTCCTTGAGCCAATTGACCCAAGTTGTCAAATTCTTGTCCTAGCATCTTTTCTTTCTACATTGGTAGCATTCCTTGAATAGCTAAATCAGCTAGTTGATCATCAGCCAAGTTTAATGAGAAGCACAAGTTCCTTGTCTATCGAAACCTCTAAAGAAACTTAGTGCCTGATTCATTAGTCTTCTACCTTATAGTTGTCAAATCGGTTATATTCTTTTCCCCAGTCCCAATATAAAAATATGTATGAAACTTCTTCTCTAGGTCAGTCCAATTGGCAATGATAAAAACCAAGTGAAGGCTAGCCCTGATAGGGACAAGGAGAAGAAATGAACTCGATGGGCATCCTCAACTGATGCTTCGCCCAATTATGTAAGATACCGACTGACATGTTCTATCGTACTTGTACTGTCTTGGCCAGTAAACTTAGCAAACTCTAGGAGCCTGTAATTTATGGGAAGAGCGACCAAATCATACCATTCTGGATATGGGTGTTTATACAAAAAGGTCAGCCCTTTTGGCTTCACACCGAACTAATTTTTCATCATCTCGATCACCCTCAGCAGCAACTCATCAGCATTTGAACTCAGATTTCTCTGCACCTGCTGACCCATCTATGGATTGAAATCCCGTGTGCCTTGATACCCTATATTTGGAATCATGTGAAGGGTATTATAGTCTAATCCATAGTGATATCCTTGTGGAACCTCTATCTGCTGGGTCCTTTGCTGGCTTGCTGCTTGAAGTCTCTGATTATAGACATAAGGATCTATATCTCTACAGATTCTTTGAATTGATGGTGCTATTTTTTGAGCCGACAACGATATGTGGCCTGATGTGCCAAAATTGATCACCTAGTTCTAACCTTGCCCCATGGGCTGTTGCACATGCTGTACTGGTGGTCTAGGATTATACTGTATCTAATTCATAGTAGTTCCTTGAGTCTGTTCAGATGAACCCTGAACTGCCTGGACATCACCATTAGCAGTTGGTGCTGCTTCTTGATGGCTAGTACTGACTTGATTAGTCCCTTGGGTTGACGAATCTAGAATGTTGTAATAAGCCGGCCCACCTTGACCAACTGGAAACCAATGAATCACCTCTTTCATGGCGTTGTGGAATATGTCCAAGAAAGCTTCATTTTGGCTTGATATGGCATCACAAACAGATTTGTCTACAACTTCCATAAAGAAACACTTGTCTTCAACTTTAGTTGTATCTATCTGCCCGTGTAATAGAACTCTTAGTAGTGGAAATTTCTGAACAATTGTGTTGTCACGTGTTTTGGTGTAGGACAACAAACATTTGCTCTGAAACTCTTCTATAGCTTTGCCGATGACATCTTTATCTCCATCAGATAGATCTTCATAATGTAGTATAAGGATGTCTTTGTTGTTGTGAACCGCCATGATGATTGTGGGGTCCCACCAAGCATGCCAGAAACGTGTGTTGACATGGAATTTTGTCCCATGCCGAGGACGCACTAGCAAGTCGGAAGGGTTCACTCGATGGAGCTAGAGATCCGCCTAGCTTTAGCGCAGGGGTGGTCGATCCTGCGCACTCCTCCCAAGACATGCCAGTCAATTTGACTCTACAATTGACAAGGAGAGAAAGTTTCTTAGTAATTAAGGGCGGAATGTGCCGGTGTTGCCAGATAGTCCCGAATGTGTGGCTCTAAGAGCCGATATGAAAGGAGATCGACTAAATAGTCGATTCTAGCATATTCATAAGAATAAATCGATTAAGGCTCATGGAGTTATACAAGAAGAATCGGTTATCACTCTGGATGAATATCATTGTTTAGACAAATATTGGTCACTGGCAAAAGGATATCAACAATAATTAGTTCATGCTAAGCCAATGACTGCAAATAACCTTTTATAAAAGAAAAAGTTCATCATCATTCAACCATTTAATAGAGATAAATCTAATGAATATATTAGATCTCATCTATCACTATAACCAGTGGGGCATGAGGCAGAATCATGCAAGCCGTAGAAACAACAATAGACTCGATGACCCTAACTTATTACTAATATCAGTGGGGCATGAGACAGAATCATGCAGGTTGTAATACAATAATAAGATCATGGGGCTAATACATCTTTCAACCTATCGCTACTTCAATGATCTCGTGATGTGAACTGTTCATGAAAGCGCTCAATATCGGCTAAAACAACCAATTCAGGCATAGCGCACAGCTAAGGTCATGCCCTCTCAGGAGTAGATCTACCAAATAACGATCCCCACTCCATGGTGCTAATAGTGGGATGTGAGGCAGAATCACACAGGCCATGATAACAGGCGAAGGAATAGTTTTTGCTAGCCAATAGATCTACTCAAGATCAAACATGCCTTAACCGCACGCTATGCACGATTAAGATTGATATAAAATAGCCGATAAAATATAACTCATCGTTTAATGTGTAGATTAGATCAGTTTAGATTAACAAATAATGGGTTAAAAAGGATATAAGGTTGATCTAGATCAATCCCTATCAGACTAAGTGATATTGCTTTAATTAAATAGATAATGGAAGCAATAGGCAATATCGATAACTTAATGAATCTATCCGAAGGAACACCACCCTTAGATAGAGCCGATAACTTGACCTTAATCTAGTTCGAGCAGTGGAGGTTGACCAGATCGATGCAGTCGTACTTGAACTAAACAAGAGTCAATAACTAACTTATACCAGAGTCATAGTGGAGGTCGACCGGATCAATGCAGGCGTACGAATAGAAGTATAAGCCATGACTGTAGTTACAGACAAGCAGCGGAGGTCGATCGGATCGATGCAGCTATACTTGCTGAAGAACTCGTCGAGATATACTCTACTCCTACTCCTAAGGGGTGGCCAGAGCCAAAAAAGTAAATAACTGGTATTTGATTGATTGTGTGTTCTTTTACAATAGCTGGGGTTTGATATTTATACCCGAGACCTGTGCATGACTCCTGTCTAAGCACGACTCATCACAATTTTTGACCCTAGAGAAAACATTCCTAATTTAAGATAACTTAGACTCTAATCTTTCCCTTTTTGTAGAGTCCAACGTGTCTCATCCTGGCACCGATCATAGCCTCCATTGTTATCCATAGGCGCTATCTGAAGAAAGCTGATTCTAGTTTTGCATTCGAATTAGCTAGTTCTGATCTGCACGCAATTGATTCCTCTATGACATGATCTTAGGAGTTTTCGAGTCCCTATGACTCTTCTTCAAAATTTTGGTGTAAACAACATGAACAACTGCTGCAAGCTCTAAATCATGTGTAGGGTAGTTAACTTCATGCTTTCTCAACTATCAAGAAGCATAGGCAATAACTAGACCTTCTTGCATAAGCACACACCCCAAACCTGTACCCGATGCATCACAAAACACATCAAAAGGTTTCTTCACATCGGGTTGTGCCAGAACAGGAGTAGTGATTAGCAAGGTTCACAGAGTGTGAAAAGCAGCCTCACACTTGTGGGTCCAATTAAACTTTTCATCCATCTAAACCAATCTAGTCAAGGGCTTAGCTATCTTGGAAAAATCTAGAATGAAACGACAATAATAGCCTGCTAGCCCTAGAAAACTCCGAACTTCATGAACCAAAGTCGAGGCCTTCCAATCCATGACCTCTTGCACTTTAGATGGGCCTATAGAGATTCCATTTTTAGATAATATATGACCCAAGAAAGGTACTTTCCGCAACCAGAATTCACACTTGCTAAATTTTGCATACAATTTATGCTTTCTCAGTCTAGACAAGACAATCCTCAGATGTTTTGCATGATCTGCCTCGTCCTAAGAGTAAATTAGGATATCATCGATAAATACAACCACGAACTTGTCAAGCTCAGGCATGAATACCGAATTCATCAAATACATGAAGTAGGTAGGAGCATTTGTCAGTCCAAAAGACATGACCAAATACTCATACAAGCCATACCTAGTGGAGAAAGTTGTTTTAGATACACATCTTCTGGCCTGATCTTGATCTGGTGATAGCCTGATCTCAAGTCAATCTTAGAGAATAGCATTGCTCTTGCTAATTGATCGAACAAAATATCGATAAGGGGCAAAGGGTACTTGTTCTTTATGGTTACGGCATTGAGTGACCTATAATCCACACACATCCATAATGATTTGTCCTTCTTCACAAATAAAGTTGGACAACCCTAGGGAGATGAACTAGGTCGAATGAGACCTTTGTCTAAGAGTTCTTGTAGCTGAATTTTAAGTTTGGCTAACTCATTTGGTGGCATCCTGTAGGGTCTTCTAGAGATAGGTGTTGTACCTGGCACTAACTTAATCCTAAATTTCACATCCCTATCAGGCGGCAAACCGACAACTCATCTGGGAATACATCTAGAAATTCACAAACTACTAGAATATCATAGAGAGTAGTGGCTTGGATAGCACATGATAAGTTTTGAAGATCAAAACTCTAGGAAGTGGTACTAGAAAAGCACTACCCCCTTTGGTTCTCTCAACATAATTGTTCTAGTGGAAGTGTCAATAAGAACTCCATGGCCACTCATCCAATTCATGCCCAATATCACATCTATGGCTAATCCTAGCAATACTATGAGATCCATAGTATACTCCCTCTCTTGTATGGAGATGAGCACATCTCTAACTATTTGGTTTGTAGAGATAGTAGCCCTAGCTAAACTTATACTATAACCACCCTTATCTACAACCACTATCTTCTGATCATGCTTAGATGCAAATGTTTGACTCATAAATGAATGTGAAGCTCCAGAATCAAATAAAATAATTGTGGGGTGTTTGTTTACAAGGAGCATACCAGCGGTAACAACTTCCCCTGCGGGAATTTCCTCCACAGCTATATAGTGCATGTACCCAGGACATGTCTTAGGATTGGCCTGCTTTTGGTTACCCTAGTTTTGATTTCAACTCTTCTTGGGATAGGGGCACTCCTTGGCCTAGTGGCCCGTCTAATTGCAATTGAAGCATGGTGGTTACTTCTTGGCCCTGTTGAGGTTCCTTGGCCTATGCTACCCTTGCACAGAGCAATGGTGAATGCCTTGCGAAATGCCTTCTAAGGGCGACTGGCCTAGGCTTTCTTCTGGGGAGGCCTAAACTTAGGTGCTGGGGGACAGAACTGCAACCTTGATACCATCGAAGCCCTTGACTGAGATGAGCCTAAGGCACCCGCCTCAGTGGCTTGCTTGCGGCCTTTTGCTATCGCATGTAAGTTGTTCTAGTTCTCTTGTGCGAGGGCATCTCTAACAAATTCATTATATGTAGCACATCTGGAGTTGGCCATGGTTTTCATCAACTAGGTGTGAAGGCCTCTCTTGAAGCTTTCTATCTTTTCTCTTCTATTTCCATGAATTCTGGTGCATATCTGGACAAGTTGTTGAATGCATGCATATAATCGATCAGAGTCTTTGTCCCCTATGTTAGCTTCAGAAACTCAGCGGCATTCATCCGCATCAGCCCCGGGGGTATATGATGCCCCCTAAAGATTGTCTTGAATTGTTCCTAGGTGACATTTGCACCCATAGGTAGGGGTAGATAGATAATGAGTCCACCAAATCCCTGCCGGTCCCTGTAATTGATGGGATGCATATTCTGCCTTCATCTATTTAGTGACCCTCAACAAGCGGAATTTTTGCTCAATAGTGTTTAACCATTCAAATGCATAGAGCGGCTCTTCTACCTCCTTGAAGATGGGAGGCTTAGTGTCCTAAAAGTCCTTGAATGAGCTATATTGATTGGGTTATGGCCCCTGATTTTGCTAGCGGGCACAGGCAATATTCTACGCAATGAGGTGCAGTGTTTCTTCCATCGCTCGCTGATTCCCCAAGAACTGAGCGAAAAACTCATTCGTGGAGAGTGGCGGTTGTGGTGGTAGGTCACCAGGATTACCACCTTGGCTGGTACCTGCCCTAGTGCGAGTGCGAGTCATCTGCAAAATTGCAACAATAAGTGATTATTTGATGATATCAATAAATTGCAGAAGAATTGTGTAATCATGCCAAACTAAATTGACTGGAGAGAATTTAAACTCATACAATAAAATAGAGGCACAATAATTCATTCTCACAACATAACATCACCAATTTGATCACTTATCGTACTCGCAATACGTTCTGATGAGGAATCAACACCAACCATACATCCATGCCGGCACAAGTACCAGTTTCTAGTCCTATTACTCCTGCCCGTGCTCATCAACTTAATCATCAAGTAAGTTCACTCTTGAGTTCCTATCCATCATATTTAGATGATGGAGACGCGTGCACTCTTGTTTTGGTTAGGAACCAGGGAGTGGATCGAAAGGGAAAAGGATTCACGCAGGCTGGATTCGGACTCCAGGACAGCTCCAACTTGTGTTGGTCACCACGGTCACATACGGACTCGGATTGGGGCATTCAAGTACTTCATGGAATCCTTATGAAGTCTATTTATACATGGATCTAGAATCAAGTCCATATCTCTTTTGAGGCGGCTGTAATGACCGAATTAGTACTAAGAGGTTTTCTATCCAAAGGTGTCGCGTCGCCTTTGTTTGGCCCAATGGGCAGTGTATCAAGTTGGGTCCATTAGGGACGCATCCTAGGGTTTCACTACTTGATTGTAAGAATGCGTGCTAGATTAGCTGCCCATCTTCTTGTCTCTGGAACACCACCTTATTTTAGATTGAGTTTGAAACCTTCATCTTCATCTAGTAAATCTAGTACTTGTTATACTTGTTCTTTCTAGTTCTTCGATTGCTTGCAGGATGAGTGCCCTAGTGGCTGCATGACACGCTCCACAAGATGGCGGCAGCCATTGGAGGTGGTGTATCAGTTGCTAAGGCATGGCTTGGAAGGTTGTAGTCGGGCCATGAACGTCGTCTCTATCCACCAATCAAGTTATCCCATGCCCTCTCATCAAAAGTTCGGGATTGAACCCTAGCGGGTTCATATCATGTTCGCATGCATGTCACATTTTTCTAGTAAAATGAATCTAGAATTTCATTAGAGTTCGACCCATAGTGGACCAACATGCAAGGTTCCAATATTACATCGAAGTTACATCACGAATACTAAAACTTAAACTAAAAGTCCATTACAAAAGATAGCAGGGGGTACATTTAGCACATCGAACTAGTCACTAAGCTTCTCTACTCATCAGCGTGGTCACTGTCAAGGTCGGAGATAGCATCATCCTCATCCCAATCCAGGATCGGGTGTAGTCGGTTGTTTAAATAATGCACCTCATGTTGAAGCTCCTAGCGCAAATCCCTTTCGACATGGTCCTGTTGTGTGGCTAAGACTTCAGCTCTGTCTCGTGCTACTTCTGCCAGGCCTGCACGATTCTTTTCTTGGATCTGCTAGCTCGTAGCTATGAACGCCTCAACATGAGCGGCCTCTAGTTGCCCCCGAAGTCCTACTAGCACTAGCTAATCATCAGCTCTTGCCACTTGGGCGACAACTCTCTGCTGATCGACTAGTTCCATCTAAGTCTAGAGGGCTCCCAACACGATATAAGCTTCGTCTGTCCCAACGAACCTTCGTAGCTACCTTATTGTGCTTGCGCACATGCTTTCTTAGCTTTCGCTATGCTGCCTCTACCATCATGAGCCTATCCATGCGAGTGGCATAGGACTCCTGCCAAAAGTACCTAGTGTCCTGGCATGTACAAAACATATTCATTACTGCAAACATAGCGCTCATAGTGGGACTAGAACTTTTTGCCCGCTCATCCCTGCCACGAATCAATACATTACGGTTGCATTGTGCCCAAACTATTGTAGATGGATCCACTCGAGGAAAAGTATCAGTTGCACTGTTGATCAGCTCATCCTCGTGCTGCTGACAAACCTAGCTCAGCACCTCAAAGGCAACTACTTGGGCACCTTCCCAAGGAGTTTTTCCCTTAGAATCCACCTTCCACTCCTGCCATAGAGGTGCTTGGGTACGAGCAGGTATGGTTAGCTGCACCTCATACCATGGTTGCAGTACCCTCCAGAGCAGGACAGGGGTACCTAGTGAACATCTCTAGGAAAGTCTCACTCCTAGCTGATGCTACCATCTGTACCAACAAAATATGGTGCATCTCTTTGTGAGAACAACGTTATAATAGAAAAGTGTTACTAAACATAATAAGAAACTTATAAGGGAAGGAACAATGCAAGTATGTAAATGGATGAATTATCATGATGCATGCACGCTCCATATGTCCTCACAAACTTAGGAGAAATTGAACTTCTAGCAGCATACATATGTTCTCTCATAATATACGCGTAACTAGTCGGGCTACACGTTTCGCTGTTAGTGTACCTGCAGAAGAACTTCATTTCAGCCCAACCCCACAATTATTTATATATATATATATATATATATACAGAAATGAAAATCTGGGCTCTAGGTTGCAAGCTAAATACTTCCATATATATATATATATATATATATATATATATATATATATATATATATATATATATATATATACTTCCATATCAAAGCTACCAAAAAGTAAATACGTCCCATAGATACATAAGAATATGCATATATAGTCGTATCAAGGCTAACCCATAATTAAATACCTTCGTATATATATGAGACATATATATACTTTAGTATCAAAGCTACCTCTCCCCTTAGACCGCACGCTCACATCTTGCGGTCATGCTACTCATCATGTTACCATAGGCGTAGAGGCATTTGATCCATACATTACCAATCAAGTGAATGGCATCCATACAATAGATTGCTATATGGACGACGAAAATAAAACCCCCCATTTTAGTACTTATTTAGCAACCTGAAATCCTTAACTAGGCATAAAGGAAATGATCACTAGCACACTTTAGATTCAAATTTTAGATTTGAACACCTATATATATAACTATAAGTTGCCAAAAACCGGTTTTGAAAAACAAAAACCTTTGTTTTAAATACACATGTGGCAAATAATGTTAAATCTTGCTCCGATGCCAGCTGTGATAGAACCGACCAATTTATAAGAACACAAGTACAATGGTAGCCCACGAAGCGGTCGCACTTTCATTCTTGAGCCCATATAAACCCAGAAGTCTGTCGAGTACCACGAAGGGTCTTGATTCATCACCAACATACAACCAAGATCATACATGATTCAACATACATGCCACATATTACATAGAGTTCACAAATACATTACCATCCATCGGAGTACAATTAAAAGTTATTACAAACCAAGTTCAAATAAAGTAGTAGTAGTAGTAGCGGAAGCAAAGGTAGTTTTGAAACTAACATCTCACACCATTGTTCAAATACTTGCTAGTTTGTGATCACGTCCCACAAAAGCATCATAGATTAGATATATAGAAGCACCTTGCCCATGGCCTACTCCTCATCCATGGTGGGACAGAAGTAGTTCTTATAATATCCATGATATACTATGTTATCTACAACAAGTGGGAAATAAACCCTGAGTATGAGTAGGTACTCAGCAAGACTTATCTATCATAAACCAAAAATAAAGTGACACTGAGGATCATGCAAGGCTTTATAGTGGAGCTAGCTTGACAACATTTTGCATAAAAAGCTACTAGTTCAACTATACATTTTATAATTCGGTTACCAAGTTAATTATAGCTATTCATCTCTAGATTAGCAACTAACCTATGCCAAACATGTGGTATATCATTTAGTAGCATAACAATAGTAACCATAGCTAGTGTAATAATTCCATGTTCATCATAACCATCATATTCCATAATCCAGTTACTACAATGTTGGAGCTAGTCAAGTTTCTCACTATCCAAGAGTGACGATGGTTCGAATCGGTTGCAACTAGCTGGGCAGTATTCCTAACACAAACCTAGGTCTACCAGCCACGGTAGCCTTATGTCACCTTTGGTACAACTTAGGTCCACATTTCATGGGTCCGATCAGCGCCGCACAATCAAGGACAACCAGTTGCTAGGACGTTCAGGCCTAGCCTACCCTTGGGCTCATGTCTGGCTCCCCACATATCCTTACCACCTCTAGTGTGCGCACTGTTACAGAATGAGGCCCGGCTTGAGTTGAGCTACTCGGCTTCGTAGTCGGAACAAGTTATTCGGCCAGCTAAGTGAGAGGCATGCGCTCAATCTCAACTGAAGTGCCAACAACGGTATGGTCCTTAATCAACATGGACATATAAGTTCTCGCTCAGTCTCCACTTAATAACACCCCATGGTTATCTTCGGCGATAGCAAATATAGCCAACCGTGCTCTGGTATCCACATATATCTCGCAGGTGATAGGAAATCACCCGACTTCTACTGGTCTAAGCATGACTAAGCATATGTTCGAATCCTGGACCTACATAGGGCTCAAGGTATATTTTTGGACAAGGTAGTTCTATGCATCAAGTGTTTCCAACCAACTCTTATAACCTAATGCATCAAACATAAAGGACTTAAGTGATATTTGTAAAAACATATGAGGCTTAGAATGCTCCAGGGCTTGCCTTTCCGAAATGAGGTAGGCCTATGATCAGGGCACTCCAGTAATTCGTTAGGAGCCTACTCGTCACTTTCAGGAGCTACCTGCTTTGGTGCCTCCTGATTCTCGTCCTGCTCTGCCTCGACCTCCAAGAGTGATTCCTTCTAGTGATCCTATATGCATGAGCGCAAAATAAAGATACAAGAATGCATAGGTAATTATATGGATGATATGATATGATTCCTAATTCATAAATGCCTTAACAACAAGGTATTAGGGTGATAATAAGGTTAACTTTCTTTTACTGAGTATGTGCATATCTCCTCTCTAGTAACTAAACAAACATCCATTTAAATCGTTTTCTGGACAGCAAGACGGCAACTACTTGTTTTGATAATAACTGGAGTTATACACATCCAAACAATATGATTATGGACTTTCTGGAAAGATTATGAAATTTCCTACAACTTTGTTTTAATCATATTAAGGTGATTCAGTAGTTATCTAGGTCAAATAATTCAATCTTTCAGATATATCTAGAGGACAAGCCAATCTAATAGCAGACTTCTAACAGCTATAACTCTCAAACCATCAGGCCTACAACCATGAAATTTTAGAATGAGACAAATGAGTAAGTTATCTACAACTTTGTTATTAACAAGATTCACAGCAAACTTCATCTTCATTATGAAAACACCATGACAACAAAAACTATACATGCAGTCATCCAATTGAATTATAGAGCCATGATTAACTAGTTGCTTATAACCCATCAAATCTGGACACCACCACTAATATCAACAGATCATATTCATCACAAACACTATAGAAAACATTATGGTTAAGCTCAAATAAATTGTTTACATGCATTTATTAATTTCCTTAGATAGCAAGGTGAATTAGAGGATAAATATTTCCAGTGCACAATAAATTCTAAGAAAATTACAGCAGCCTACACATGACCCCAATAGTCTACTGTATAAGTTTCATGCCATTTAGATAAGTATAGCAACCTCTACAAAAATGGCAAGTTGCATAGGCTTATAATAGCAAAAATAGTTTAGCCTAGACAAAAGTGTCAAACAACAGATTTCATAATTTTATTACTTTCACCCTAGAACAAGAACACTGTGTAAAAAGTTTCATAATCATAAGTTATGTATATTTACCCAAATTAATTTCGCCAGAAACTTGCATTTAATTAAGGTTAAATAGCAAAACCATATTTCAAGTATGCCTACTATGGGTTTATTATTTTTACTAGATAAATCATGTCAACACAAGACCAACAAAATTAGAATCATAATTTTGACCTCTCTAGCTCAAGTTATGCATTTTACAAGATAAAAGCTATTTTAAAAGTACTTAACCAATTTAATTTAATTCCCATAGAAAACTACTCCAAACAGCAAGTTTCATATTTTTATCAGATAGTACATTTCAATATGAAGCTAACAAAATTTGGTTCACTCCATTTGGATACTCCTACCTCAAGATATGATTTTTGCAAGATTGCATTCAAATCTGAAAAACAAATAAAACTAAAACACCAAAACCCTATTAAACGCTACGTGCACCCGGTCCAGTGCACCACAGAGGCGCCGATAGCTAGACCCCGTGGTCAACGGACCCCATGTGTCAGCGACACAGTGCAGGGGCGGTGGTTTGACTGGCAAAATCTCATCGACGGCGAGGTCACTGGCGGTAGCGTCATCGGTGTTAGACTCCACTCACCATTCCAAGTCAACTGGTGCCCTTGGTTGGCTAAGAGGCACACCAGAGCTAGCTCGATAGTGGCCATGGTGGATGGCGGTGCAGCACGGTGGTGGGCTCTCCATCTTCGGCGATGATATGCCAGGGGTGAGCACTGTTGTGGCTTCAGGGCTACCTAGCGAAGACCTAGGGTTGGGATTGAGCCATGGTGGAGTGGCAGTGAGGTTTGGATGAGTGCATGGCATTGCGGCGGTGGTGAGCAGCCATGTTCCAGCACCGATATGCCAGCATTAGCCCAACAGCCAGTGGGGTGAGCTAGACATGGCCCTAGGCTAACCCTAATGGGAGAAGAGAGTGAGCGAGAGGGCTCGGTGGAGCACGACCACGGTGAGTGTGAGCTCGGTGGTGCTCCAGCGATGGCCACGGCGATGGCGAACTCATCCTAAGGCTTTACCTAGGCTCGATTGACGTAGCTAGCGGCTCGGGAAGGTGGAGCGGCTCACGATAGAGCTGTGGGCGAGGTGGATTGCACTACTACACAAATTTTACTAGAGGCGGGCGTTTTCGGTTTCCCGCGGCGGGCAAAGCCGTCCGCCGTGGCCTAGAGGCCACGGTAAATCGTGGCTTAACCGCGGCGGGCAGATTTGCCCACCGCGGTTAACCGATTTACCGCGGCGGGTGGTGTAACGTGCCCGCCGCGGTAAATATACCTTTACCACGGCGGTCACGTTACACTGCCCGCTGCGGTAAATTATTTAAAAAAACAAAAAAACCAGGAGCCCATCGGCGAGCCCATTCTTGAGCCCACCGACGTGCCCGTTCCCAGCCCAATACCAACACCACCGCACCTCGCTAGATCCGCCGCCGGGGTCTCCTCCTCACCGTATCTGTCGCCGAAGAGGTCATCCTCGCCGGATCCGCGGCCAGGGAGGACGACCTCGCCGGATCTGCGGCCAGGGAGCCCAGATCGGCCGAATCCGTGGCCATGGACGAAGAGGAGGCCAGACCCGCGTTGTGGACGACGAGGGCGCTGGATCCACCGTGAGGCCATGGAAAAGGCTATCGTCGTCGATCCGCCGCCGGGACGCCTTGATCCGCCGCCGGTATAGCGAAATAGTCCCAGCAGCTCTACTCAATCCAGTCCCAGTAGCTCCACCGGAACAGGCAAGCAACCAAGCATAGTAGATAGATAGATTAATCTAGGGAGGGAGGGAGGGAGGTAGGCTGGGGCTGGGCAGTGCACGGACGGAGATCAATCAGATCAGACTCAGATCACATCACCATCGCCTTGTCCCTCGGATGCGATGCAGCACCGCCGCAAGCCCGCTTCTGCCGCGGCGCCGCCGGGTGCCAAGCAGCCGCCCGCGCGTAGGCCCACGGCGCGCCTCTTGCTCGTAGGCCTTGTCATCGCAAGGAAGCCCAGCACGAGCAGCAGCAGCCCCTGGCCAACCCCATGGGAGTAGTGCCAGAGGAGGAACTCATCGAGAATACTAAAAGGCAGCAGGAGGAGCAAACCCAGAAGACAGCGCCGCTGTACCGCGAGTCGGAGTGCAAACCCTAGCTTTAGCTTTTATACTCAAAGGCAGAAATTAGGCCTTGCTGGGCCAACTGGGCCTCGGCCTTTTACCGTGGCGGACCTTATAATATGCCCGCCACGGTAAATAGATTTATCGTGGCGGGCGTCTTAAGACGTCCGCCGCGGAAAATAGGGTATTTTCCATGGCGGACATCTTAAGACGCCCGCCACGGCAAATCTATTTACCGTGGCGGACAAAAACGTCCGCCTCGGTAAATAAAAAAGGCCCGCCTCGGTAAATCATGAGCATTAATCGCAGCGGGCAAAAATTGTGCCCGCCACGGAGGCTATTTTGGTGACGCTGCGCAAATTCGTTTTTGTAGTAGTGTTGGGTGGTGGTGCTGCGTGGGACATAAGCACTGTCGGCAGAGGCACGACGACATCACTTCTCTATTCTTCTGTTTGATGTGCGTGAGAGAGCGAGAGCGAGGGAGATGGAGAGGGTGAGTGAGTGAGAGTTGGAGAGAGTGAGCGAGCGCCTAGCCCTTTTCTCCTCTTTAGCATGGCGACGCGAGGCCAGCGACGGTGTACGACCACCACGCAGCGCGTGCGCTGACGCTGGTCAGCTACTGCTGCCGCTGCTCATTTGATTTTAGACCGGCGATGGTCGACTGATAGTCCCACTTTGCACCTCTATATCTCCTAATACATTTTGAGTTAGCAAAAAGTCCATTAATAGAAATTGTAGAGCTATAAGAGATCTATAACTTTGCTTTAGAAAGTTTTGTCTAATTCGCAATGGCTTTCAAACTATGGAGCAACAAATTAGAAACGAAAATCAGGTTTAGACTTAGAAAAATTTCTAAGTTACAAAACAGCATCCAAATTGAAACTTAGGAGCTCTATTAGACCCACTTAAGCACTGATTCAGCTCATGACCCTTAAACAAGGTTTGTTCTACATGACATGAACTACAACGTTTATCTAGGTCACATAGCCATGCAAGGTCTCTAAGCTATTGTTCAACTTTGGCCAAACTAGCATCATGTAAAAGGCATTTCAAAGTAAACCAACACTTAGAAGCAAATTTGGGCTAGCTCATGAATACAAACATTGTTCCATTGTCCATCCTAGATGTGTCTATGGTGTTTTTGTGACCTCACAACCATCTCTTGCATTCATCACACATTATCACAAGCATATGCATGTATATAATCGACATCACATGTGATAACATATAAAGAATGAGATGAAATTTCATATGCTCATGCTCATGAATGAATGGATGATGCTTGTGCTCATGAAATGCAAGTGCCAAATGCAATGCTTAACAATAGGGTGTTACATGATCCACATTGACCACCATCACCAACCTCTGCTCCTCCTCCTTATCGAGCAGAGCCTATGATGCTGTGCTCCTCCTTGACCTCGCCAAAGCCACGCATCATAAACTCACCGTCGCAGCATAGCATGACCGCTACCTCCTTCATCTTTGTCCAAAGCACTTCGCCTCATGGTCGAGCCCATGCCCGACGTCCCCGACCTAGCCTTCACCAAGCACAGGACCATGACGCCACGCTCTACGTTGTCCTTGTCATGACCATGCCAAGCCATCTCCACCAAGCCAGACTCCTTCACTAGCGCCGTTCTATAGCACCACCTCACCGCCAACGAGCTCCTTTGTCGCTGGTGAGCCACCATATCCAAAAGCTCTTCCCTTTCTCCTTCTTGCCATCATTCATGCCTGAGGCTAGCCTTCATGCCATGGTTCTTCACTTTCGTAGAGAGGTCATGACATCCACGCTAGGAACCAGAGCTGCTGACCACGTCGGACACCTTGCTGGACGACAGCAGCGTCACCTCCCCCGTCGCCCTGCCTTCCTGCAGCTAAGGTGAGCTCTGTACCCCCAAAGCTCCCTCTTTTCCTTGAAAACTCACCTCTGTTCCTAGCCACTTCCTGCTACGAGCTCAGGTTGTGGCCTTGCAGCTTACTCCATCGACTTTGACCATTACCGTCGCCACCTCCGGTCGCCTGCAGCCCCGTTTGGCCAGCCACAACCATGTTTGGACAAGCCACAGCTAACCAACGACAAGCCATAGCCAGCTAGGGAAGACCATAGCAAACCATAGCTAGCCAAAACATGCAATAGACCTCCGCCTTCCTCATCATAGCAAGGTCGAACCCTAGATAATGTCGTTCCCTTTGCCGATGAAAACCCTTTCATGCTCTTTCATACTTGTCATACATGATCATCTATCTATATCTTTGAATGCATGTGCCATGCCTTCGCGCCAGTCTATCTCTTGTGCTATGTCGACGAAATATGGTCGGCAGTCTACCTAGGGGTATGCCCAGGGTAGTAGATTGTCGGCAGATAGATGCGCAAGCCACAAACAAGACGGTGATGCAAGACAGACACTGATAACGAAGAGGCGCATATATTGGCATAGATCTCGAGGTTGTGAAAACAACCGTCTGCGACGCGTGCGCACGTCTCCCAAGAATCTTGGGCAGACGAAATGGCGGAACTCTTGGTTAAATATAGTATAGAATTGGTAAGTTACTTTTTACTGAACCCATTACCATTCGCCGCCGGAGCCTTCTTCCTCTTGCCAACCCTAATACCTCCAAAATCATCACCAATCACTCCACCGTATCCGCTTTCATCAGCAAGGTCGGATTCATGGTGAAAAGTGACGCCCAGAAGAAAGCTAGAATCATGGCAAAGGAGTGGTGGAAGTTAAGAAGCAATGAGTAGACCATCGAAGACCTCATCATCATGGGAGTACTCCACAACAAGGAACTCGTAGGATGGCGCGCATTGGAGGGCGAGGGGTACCCCGATCCACAACTAGGTGAGATTGTGGTTTTTGAAGATTTCTTCAAGCGGGGTTTTGGGGTTCCAGTGCACCCTTTCCTTCAGGGGCTCTGTCTTTATTATGAGATTAAGATTTGCAATCTACATCCCAACTCGATTCTTCTTGTTTCCGCCTTCATTCATCTTTGCGAAGCGTATGGCAGCTTCCAGCCCCATTTCAACTTCTTTCGCCATCTTTTCTGTCTGCGGAAGAAAGGAAGCGGTGGCTCGAAGATAGCCGAAGGTGTGTACCTCAACCTTCATGATGGGATGAAGGCCCAGTACCTGCACTGCCCTTGGAACATGTCGCTTGACAACTGGTACAAGAAGTGGTTCTACATTCGCGAAGAGCCGAACATGATCACACTGTGCGACGTGGGGTTTATTTCGGAGAAGTGGACTAGCTGGTCGGAGAAGCCTGAGCACCTGGAACAGATCCTAGAACTACTTGGGATGATCCCGTGGAAGAAACTGGATGATCCGAGCGTGGTCGGGAACTTCATCAGCCGAAGGATCTAGCCCTGCCAGAGGAGGATACATCCCAGCTACAAGTACCAAGGTAGCACAGACCCAACGAGGACGAGGCAGGAGGCGCTTGACAAAGATCGAAGTCAGAGCCAGAATTGGAGAGCTATTTAACTTAGCTGATCCAAATTATGTTAGATTGAGCGACATCAAGCACGCTTTCAAGCTCGCCCGACCTCCCCCAAAGGTAACTCATCTTGCCTTGTACCCGTAGTCTCATATTGTAGTAGAAACTTACTGTGTGATCTCCTATTTGTTTCCCAGATTAATGGTCGGGATAGAGCGATAGTGTTTGTGTCGCCACCCCCTGGTGTAGATTGGCCACAAGTTACTGACCTGACCACCTAGACCAACATTGGGGGCGAGGACGTGGACTGGGCCATGCTTGGAGTTGGAGAGGAGGCAGCAGCCAAAGCTGCTGGTAAGCGGTCAGTGACCAACAAGCGTCGTCAGGCGATCTTGACTTTGTCAGATGATGACACAGAGGATGCAGACATCTTTCAACTCATCCCTCGAAAGAGGAGGAGGCAACTGGAGTCAATGGAGCAAGGTGGCTCCTCCGTGCTGGTGGGACTCACATCGCTAACCACTATAGCGCCAAGGACAAGCGGCGGGGGGGTCGAGCACCAAGCCCCGGCGTCAGTGCTAGATGTAGAGGGAGACCAGGTGTCACCCGCACAACACGTGGAGCAAGCACGGTCGAAGAGACGCGCCTTCACCACATCATTTCATGCTTCCAACATGTAAGTATTTGTAACCTTGATGTAAGCTTGCAATTTATATTGATTACGGTTGCCTTCTGAACTTATCTCGGGTATACTAGTTCGACGTCCACTGAAAATCTGGGCCAATTAGCTGGGAGCGGAGTGGCTCCGCCAGCAATTTCAGAGAAGACTGCCCAGCAGCCGGCTATGGAGGAAACCATAGCAGAAGGTCCGCCAGAGCCTCAGCACACAAGCAGCCAGACAACAGTCCCTAGGAAGGTGGTCGAGGGAAGAGCCAAGCCAAGCATAAGTGCTCCGAGCACCAACCCTGCTGAGGGCAATGCCTTAGCACCAAGAGTAACAGAACAGATCGAGGAGCAGCAGCCAAAGGTGATAGCACAGAGCACGTTTGTCGATGCTGCGGCCCGTGGAAAGGCCATAGTGATTGTAGAAGCTGCCAACTCTAGACCAGCACCGATACCTAAAGAGGAGGCCGAAGAGGATGAAGTAGAGGAGGTGCTGGGCCATCCACAAGACCAGCGACAACATGTATATGTGTCGCACTGGCGGAACAACCAATGGGTTGTTCATGAGGAAATCCCTGAGGTTGAAGAGACCAAGAAAGTTGAACGAGCAGCGAAATGACTGGTGACGGAGGTCCAGGTATGTTTTGCTTCATCACCTAATCTTGCTGTGTAGTCAAACTTTCTTACTTAGCTTTTTGCACATAGGACTCAATGAAGACTGCAAGGTACCGTAAGAAGTGCTTCGACCAGATCGAGGGGATCACTGCAAGCAATAAAGAGCTAACGACACAGGTGGAATGCTTGCGCCACCAACTTGAAGCCACCAATCATGAGAGGAGGGAGCAAGAGTCCCAGAACCAAAGCCTGGTCATCCAGCTCAATGACAAAGAGCAGGAAAGAACAAGTAAGTAGTCACTTTATCACAACGAGTGCATGACAAGTGTTGTTGCGTTGTTAGTAGTAACAGCTGTAGTGCAGGCTTAGAAGCCGAAGTGGTCCGTCTCCGAGAGGAGACCAGTCGTGCGGTCATAGAGCATGATCGCCTGAAGGAAGACAACAGAAAACTGGCGCATGACTAGTCATAGCTTTGAGACCACACAACCAAGATGAAAGAGGAACTGAAAAGTAAGTTTTCCAAACCCCTTTGCTCACTTTTGTTTCCCACCTTATCTTGTTGTGGTATGACATTGTAATAGCTTGTGTGGTTTGTAGTTGTGAAAGTTAATGCCAAGAATCATCTAGAGGCCGTGATAAAAGATCACGATGGCTGGAAGGCACAGTGCCAAGAGATCACCAAGGATCAGGACACATGGAAAAACCGGTGCTAGGAAGTGGCAATGGGCATTTTGCCGGTGCTCAACCTTATTGATCCAGCACTTACAGAGGATGTGCCAAGGATGCCGTAGCTCAGACTGGATGATAGATGCCGAAAGGCATGGGGATGGTTCTAGGAGTTCATGAAGGAGGCGGGTGAGTACACAGGCACACATGTGCTAAGCATGGTGCGTGCTCACTACCCCCTGATCAATCTCAAGCGCCTGGAGGCTAGGTACCCAAAGGAGGTAGATCTAGACAAGGCTGAGGAGCTTCAGATGACCCAGCTAGACTTGTCGGCAAAAATAATTAGCGACATTGACCTGTGTGGAGGTGGGACAGCACCTGTACAGGGTACGCCATCAACAAGTTAGCTGGAAGCACCATCAGTTTTAAGCCAACTGGCGAAGCCTGTGGTCTCGACCAGCCAGGCATCAGCGGGGCCATCTTCTTTAGCTCAACTAGTACAAGAGTCCCTAGGACTCGAGCACGATGCCAGGCCCAGCGAGCAGCAGGTGCCACATGACCCGACCAGCCAATAGTATAGGCTGTAGCTGTAGAAGAAGATGTAGTTGTGTTATTGTAAACTTGGACCTTTTTAGGCAAGCTTGTAATAACGTAACTGTATATCAGCATAAGCTTGTTTGTTTTGTGGAAAATGTATTTAAGCTTGGATCTCATGTTGGTGTAACTAAGTAAGAACATATTAGCATTCTGTTTAGTTGTACCGTTGAGTCAACACATCATCCTAATAGGTTTGTATGGCCCTGGTTTGTCCTGTGGTCGGAGTGTGAGGTGCGTAGCCTGTGCACACGTAGACGCAGACAAGTCAAACCAGAGGGGACCTGTCGATCACCCATAGCATAGAGAGCAGATCCCATGCACGCGTTGGGAGAAACCGAAGACAGGTCCTGCTCCAAAAACCCAGGAAGGAATGGTGGTCGATTTTGACTGGTTGAGTTAGAATAATAGTAGACTTCGAAGTGATACATTAGAGTGGCTAGAGAAATCATAATAGCTTTATTGAATTAAATCGAAAGTACAAGAGGAGTACACAGCTTAACAGTTAAGCATAGAAACGCCTAATCTTGTCGATGTGCCATGAATTGGGTATGTCTATATCATCCAGGTGAGCTAACCTGTAAGACGTTGGTCGTGTAACCTCCTTGATCATGAAGGGCCCTTCCCATGGAGTTGCGAGTTTGTGGACACCAGCCTGATTTGTCTTCCACTTCAGGACCAGGTCCTCAACCACGAAGGACCGCTCCTTAACGTTCTTGTTGTAGTACCTACGCAAAACAACAAGGTATTTGGCTGTACGTACGCAAGAATCAAGCCGCTTCTCTTCTACACTATTCACTTCTAGCTCCCTCGCTTCATTGGCCTTGTCTTCATCGAAGTTCTCTACCCGTGCTGATCTGAAGGCTATATCTGCTGGGAGCACTGCCTCAGCACCGTAAACCATAAAGTATGGTGATATGCCGGTATTGTGACTGGGCTGGGTTCTGAGGCCCCAGACCATGGCTGGTAACTCTTTGAGCCATCTTCCGGGAGCTTTGTCATTTTCTCTATACATCCTCTTCTTAAGTGCGTCCAAGATCATACCGTTTGCTCGCTCGACCTGTCCATTAGCTCTAGGGTGTGCCACCGAGACGTATTTTACCACTATGCTCCTTTCATCGCAGAAGTCCCAAAAAGCATTCCCAGTGAACTGAGTACCTAGATCAGTGATGATGTTGTTGGGTATGCCGAAGCAGTGGATGACCTGGTCGATGAACATGATGGCTTTTTCTGAAGATGCCTGTACTAGAGGCATGTACTCTATCCACTTAGAAAATTTGTCGATCAGCACAAAGACACATGTAAATTTCCTAGGAACCGGCTTGAAGGGCCCGATCATATCGAGTCCCCAGCATGCGAAAGGCCAAGAGGCTGGTATTGTCTAAATCTCATGTGCTGGTACGTGGATTCTCTTGGTGAAGAACTGACAACCCTCACAATGGCGGTCTAGCTTCTCTGCATCGGCTGCAGCTGACGACCAATAGAACCCTGCTCGGAAAGCCTTGCCAACCAGCGTTCTCGAGGCCGCGTGGTTGCCGCAGGAGCTAGAGTGGATTTGGTCCAGGAGATGTTCGCCATCCTCCTGGGTTATACACTTCATCAAGATTTCCTCCTTTGCGTTCTTGCACCACAATTTGCCATCGATGATCAGATACTGCTTACTGCGATGCATCAGGCGTTCATTTTCTGTCCGATCAGTGTAACCGCTACCATCTGTCAGGTACTTGATGAAAGGTACTCTCTAGTTAGGCTTCTTAGTGGTCGGAGGTGGTTCGATGGTGTTTGACGCAAGAACTATAGCCACCAAAAGCTGGTCTAGAGGCTTGTCGACCGTGGGATCTTTCTCTTCGATGGAAGGCATGAGCAAGTCTTGAACAAATACGCCATGTGGGACTTTAGCTCAGGATGATCCTAACTTTGATAGCACATCCGTTGCTTGATTTTTGTCCCGGACCACATGTGTGTACTCGATGCCATAGAACTTGCCTTCTAGCTTTCTGATCGATTTGCAGTATGCATCCATCTTTTCGCTAGTCGTATCCTAGTCCTTGTTGAGTTGATTGATGACCAGAGCTGAGTCCCCGTAGACATAGAGATGTTTGACACTGAGCTCGACCGCAATGCGCAGACCATGCAGGCATGCTTTGTACTCAGCGGTGTTATTAGGCGCCGGGAAATAAATCCTAAGGACGTATTGGAGCTGCTCCTTGGATGGTGATATGAAAAGGACTCCTGCTCCTACGCTGTCAATGTTGAGAGAGCCGTCGAAGTACATTTTCCAATACTCATCGGGCCCCTGAGAGGCAGGTGTGCTTAAGTCTGTCCACTCAATGATGAAATCGACAAGTGCCTGAGACTTGATTGTAGTACGGCTTGCAAATTCTAAGGAGAAAGGGCATAGCTCCATTGCCCATTTGACAATGCACCCATTTGCATCCTTGTTGCGAATGATGTCTCCTAGAGGGTACTTAGTCATGACCACCACACGGTATCCATTGAAGTAATGTTTCAACTTTTGGGATGTTATCAGTATGGCGTAGATCAATTTCTGAATCTATGGGTACCTAGTCTTAGATTCATTGAGTACCTCATTGATGAAATAGATTGGTCACTGTACCTTGTAGACATGGCTGGGCTCGTCGTGCTCGACCACCATTGCAATGGAGACCACTCGATTAGTTGCCGCAATGTAAAGCAGGAGGGTTTCGTCTTCTCTAGGAGCAGTGAGGACCAGAGGTGACGTAAGGTATTGTTTCAGCTATGTGAAGGTAGCGTCTGCTTCCTCCGATCACTCAAACTTCTTGGATGCTTTGAGCAGTTTAAAGAACGGTAATCCTTTTTCACCTAATCTTGATATGAAATGACCGAGAGTGGCCATGCATCTGGTAAGCTTCTGAACATCCTTCACCTTTTTGGGTGGCTTCATGTCCAAGACAGCTTTGACTTTCTCCAGGTTAGGGCATATGCCATCGTGACTGACGACGTTGCCATGTAGTATGCTAGAAGGAACACCAAAGATGCACTTCTTTGGGTTTAATTTCCATTGGAATGTATTAAGGGCTGCAAAGGTGCGTTCGAGGTTGTCAACATGGGTACATGCTTCCTTGGTT
The DNA here is from genome assembly GCF_019320115.1 of Miscanthus floridulus. Classification (NCBI taxonomy): domain Eukaryota; kingdom Viridiplantae; phylum Streptophyta; class Magnoliopsida; order Poales; family Poaceae; genus Miscanthus; species Miscanthus floridulus. The sequence goes on along the minus strand of NC_089580.1, from coordinate 105,917,233 downwards.
TTGACAACTACGTCATCAACATAAGCCTCGACAAGGTCGTCTTTTATCTTGTCTTTAAGGTAGGCCTGTATGGCGCGTTGGTAGGTAGCCCCGATGTTCTTGAGCTCGAATGACATGGTTGTGTAGCAGTAAGCACCGAAAGGCGTGATGAACGATGTCTTGATCTGGTCGTCCTTTTTAAGAGTGATTTGATGATAACCAGAGTAGCAATCGAGAAAAGGAAAGCAGCTCGCAACCAGCCGTTGAATCTACGACCTCGTCTATGCGAGGTAAGCCAAAGGGGTCTTTAGGGCAGTGTTTGTTGAGATCTGTGTAATCAACGCACATTCTCCATTCATTATTCTTTTTGCATACAAGAACCGGGTTGGCTAACCACTCCGAATGATACACTTTTTTAACAAATCCGGCTACCAAAAGCCGTGTAACTTCTACCCTAATCGCCTCCTTTTTGTCATGAGCGAACCATCGTAGCTTCTGCTTGATAGGTTTGGCCTTGCCATCGACATTTAAGGAGTGCTCGATCAAGTTTCGAGGTACACCAGGCATGTCAGTAGGTTTCCATGTGAACACACTCATGTTGCTCCTCAAGAACTTGACGAGCGTGTCTTCCTATTTAGGATCGAGGTTGGCCCCGATAAGGGCTGTTTTGCTAGGATCACCATCGACCAGCTAGATCATTTTGTGCTCTTTAGACTTGACGTTCTTGCATGGGGCCTCGAGCTCTGGGATCTCTAGGTGGCCGGCTGGGGTATTCTTGGCATCGAGCGTGGACTCGGCCATGCGAATAGAGAGGTCGTGAGCCTCTGCTTTTTTGAAGCTGTCATCCTCGCAGGTGTAAGTTGCGTACACGTTGCCCTTGAGAGTTAGAACCCCCTTCTCAGTAGGCATCTTGACAACCAAATACCTGTAGTGAGGTATGGCCATGAACTTGGTGAGCGCTGGTCGACCAAGGATAGCATGGTAGGTGCCTTCGAAGTCGGCGACCATGAAGTTGACGTAGTCGATGTGGAAGTGGTCTGGGGTACCAAATTGCACAGGTAGCGTGATCTGTCCGAGAGGAGTAGAGCTCTGTCCGAGGAGAACACCCCAGAACTATGCCTCATATGGCTTGAGATCAGCCAAGGTTATCTTCAGAGTTGGCAAACTGTTCTTGAACAGTATATCAATGGAGCTGCCGCCGTCAATCAGCACTCTATCGAACTAGACCCTGTTGATATAAGGATCAAGGACCAGAGGAAAACATCCTGGCTTAGGTATTATGGCCCATTGGTCCTTTCTGATGAAGGAGATCTCACGATGAGACCAAGGAGGGAGCCATGGATCGGCGATGAGGTTGTCGGTGTTGGCCACGTTCAAGCAGGCGTGGGCGAGGAGCTTCCATTCTCGTTTGGTCTCGATGGACACTTTGCCTCCAATGATGGTGTGGACATGATCGGTTGGCTTGATGTACTTGTGATGGGGATCTATGTCTTCATCATCATTGTCCTCGTTGCGCTGTTCCCCTGCGTCGTTAGGCTTGTTGGACATATCCTGAGCCTATTGACACATGTAGATAGACTTGAGAACATGGCAATTCTCCATGGTATGGTTTGACTTGGGGTGGAGCTGGTAGGGTCCTTTCAATGCTTTGGCATAGTCTTATTCATAGTTGTGACGTCCACCACCTTTATTAACGGTGTTGACCTCACCGTCGTCTTCCCAAGCATGCTTGCCCCTGTAATCGTCATGGCGATTACACCGCTGATTACACTAGTCGCGGTGGTCACGGGGGTTGTTGTGCTGGTTGCAGCGATCAAAATTGTTGTTTCGACCATGGTTGCCGCGGTAGTCGTCGCGGTGTGGGGGGTGGTCGGGGCGTGGAACCCTTGCTGCTTCTTCGATGATTATCTTTTTAGCGTCGTCGGCATCCACATATTTCTTGGCAGTTGCTAGGAGCGCTGTGACTGATTCAGGTCTCTTGTGGAGGAGCTTGTCCCGTAGGGCATCATGGAAGCGGAGACCAGTGATGAAAGCCTCGATTGCCTTGTTGTCAGAGATTGATGGGACCTTTATGCGCATCTCCGAGAAACGTCGGACATACTCACGTAGTGGCTCATCTTTCCGGTCTCGAATCTGCTGCAGATCATATTTGTTGTCGGGTTGCTTGCAAGTGGCAATGAAGTTGTTGATGAAAGCTTGCTTGAGCTCTTGCCAAGAATCGAAGTAGTTCACCGGCAAGCTGACCATCCATTGGTGACCTGCATGACCAACAGCGACTGGGAAGTAGTTAGACATGACGTGCACGTCAGCCATGGCTAATCTGCATGCAGTTTTGTAGAGCATGACCCATAATTTAGGGTTCTCCTTGTCATCGTACTTTTGAAGTTTTTTGAGCTTGAAGTTCTTGGGCCATATGACTTGGCAAAGATGCAGAGTAAACTGCTTCAAACCTAGAGGGCCGTGGGTAGTATCATATTCCATATGGCGATAGCTTTCATGGGATGCATGATCGTTGGCTCTTTGGTTGAAGCGATCGCGCAGATCGCATTCTCCGAGGTAATGGCAGAGATCGTTATTGCCATCATGGCGATCTCGGTTGCCACCCTGATTAACCCTGCGACCGTGGTTATCACAGCGATTATCGCGGTTGTCTCGGCGGTTGTCATCCCAGAAGTCGCGACGGTTGTCATCTCGACGGCGATTGTCATCCCGACCACCATCATGGCCACTGTTTCTGCCTTGACGGTTGTCTGATGGGTCATTGTTGCGCGAGCCACGTTGGTTGGGTGGCTGTGAGTGACTTGAGTACTAGTGGCTATGGCTTGATTCGACTGATACGGATGGAGCCCGGGCTTGATTTACAATTTCTGTGGTCTAGGCCATAGCAGCCGTCAGGTAAGCTTGTATATCATCACGAACTGCCTGAGTTTCTGGGGTATTGGGTAGTCATTGCATTGTTGCCATAGCAACGGCTATGTTGGCACTTGGAGTCCTGAAGACCTGCTTGTCCCCCACCCTATCAAAGGCATTGTTAAGATCACGTGGCTAGACCCTTATGCGTCGGGCCTCCTCTTCTGCCTCGGCTTCGATTTATCAGCGATTAAACCGATCAATATTGCGTGCTTCGCGTGCCAGCCTTTCTTGTTCCATCTCACCGACTACCGGTGGTTCGTCATTACTGACAACATTGATCAAGTCTCCTCGCCTTGGTGGGAAGGATGGGAATCACGGGTATCCTGGGGTGTGGTCTGGGATATCCAGATCATATTCAATGCCTTCATCATCATGATGCTGGAGCTCGGTGCGAACAGAGGCATTAGATGCGATGCCAGACGAAGAGCTTGAGCCACCCTCTTGAACTGTGTGGACCGATCCTTCTTGATAATCCTCAATCCGGACCATGTTGACGAAGTTGCGTGGCTTTGGCCGAGGTCGATGTATAAAACACAGATCCGAGCAGCGTTGTATATTGTACGGGTAGTTGGAGGCAGTGTTTCGCAGGCCATAGGGCTAGGCTTGGTAGTTCTCCTTCGAGGCTTCGTACTCGGAGAGCCGGAGACCCGTCGCGGAGGCTAGCCGATGACGAGCGGAGCACCCTTCAGGAGTAGATGTGACCACGAGATCTGTACTGAGTTGTGCAGGACGACTGGCCTGAGCTGGTCGGGTAGATCTGTTGTGGGTTGCGGTTACCTACTCATTAGGTTGACTTTGAATTGAACTTACCAGAGCTAGGGTTTTAGCAAGTTTGGTGCCGACCCGATCGATGGAGTCGAGCAGGTCGGTGTTGTCAATCTGTTTCCCTTTGTAGTGAGGAAGCAGACGATGGGTTGTCGGCGTGGCTGATGCGGACGTGGTCAGAGCCAGATCCACCGTGGTTGGAGCCAGATCCACCATGGTCGGAGCCGTAGCCGATGCAGGTGAAGCAGTGGTCGACACAGATTGAATCCATGCCTCCTCTGTGGTCATGGCAATGAAGTCGTCGGAGCCAGTGGTCCAGGTGATCTGGCCGACGGTGAACGTGAGGCCGTTCGGCGTAGCCATGGAGCCAGAGATGATGACCATCTTGTTCGCTTGGAGAGCAGTACGCACACCCCCTACCTAGTGCGCCATTGTCGATGAAATATGGTCGGCAGTCTACCTAGGGGTATGCCCAAGGTAGTAGATTGTCGACAGACAGATGCGCAAGCCACAAACAAGATGGTGATGCAAGATAGACACAAGGTTTTATCCAAGTTCGGTCGCCGCGAAGGCGTAATACCTACGTCCTACGTCTGATTGTATTACTGTATGTCAATGAGAGATGTTTTTTAGAGGGGTCCCCTGCCCACCTTATATAGTCCGGGGGCAGGGTTACAGATCTAGAAACTAATCATAGCCAGTTACAATTGCCATAGGTGGCCGGATAAAGATTCCTATTCTAACCGATCAGGATCTTGCTTGATCTCCAAATCCGCCTTGATTCCTTACGCGGGATTCCAAATAGGTTGGCTAGGCCGCGTGTCGTCTTCTAGTGGACCAGACCCCCTGATCTGGGCTGGCCCAAGCCTAGCCATAAGGGTATAGGGGTTAATACCCCCACATGCTATGGATATGTGCTACTCTAAGTCATGTTGTTGAGTTGTCTGTTATTTGTGTGTTGTGTTGTTGCTTGTGGACTGAGCCTTCGAGTTGGTTGAGGCATTGAACCTCGTTCGAACATTTTGTTCATGGGTTTGTCCCACCGTGGTCGTGATGCCAAGCGTAACTCATTCCCTCATGTTTTAGTTGACTCTATAGTGCTACAATCATCAGCTCCTATCTTCATCCCTAGGACATGGCCATTGGAGACTCAATGTCGATACCGATGCGGTTCTTACCCGCATATTTCGAGCCCTTTGTGACCTAGTCTAGTGGGATATGAATTGGGGGATGACAATCATGGAACTATAGAAGCCGACTCATGTGGGTAAAGCTCATGGCCATGAGTTGCCTCGCTAGGACCATCGGGCTCTACCTTTTTTCTCTTTTGCTCCTTTGTTCTTCCTAACCATCTCATATGCTTGTGCCACTTAGACCGTCGCATTTCTATGGTTCTCATAGTGACAACCGCACCACTATGGACCCTAGGAATAGCAAAGTACCGATCTAGTTGCACATAGGTCGTGGTGCCCTACAAGTTGGTATGGATCAAGAGACCGTGGGATTATCTCTTTTCTTTCAACCCTCACCCATTCCCATGGCATGTTGGTTGAGAGGATGCAGAGACCATTCTTCCATCTTCTCTTGTTCTCTCTTTTCAATCCCCATCAATCTAGTAAGATGTGGATTGATCTTCTTGTTCCAATTCCTTCGGTTTGTGTCTCTTGCCATGACATGTGGATTGAAGTGCCATGGAACCAAAGTCCCTTTTCGCTTGTATGTGCCCATTTGGTGTTCTTTGTTGCTCTCTTGATTCCATTCCTTTGATTCCCTCTGATAGTTATGGCGTGTGGATCAAAGGAAGGTGAATCCCTTTCCCCTCTCTTTTGGCTCTTTCGTGCTCGAACACCTTGTATGCTTGTACCTATTTTAGACCTCAGTGCTCTCTAGATTCTCATGGTGATTGGAAGAACACCTTGTTGTGCTCTCTTGTGTGTCGCTCCTTTCCAATGCCCCGTCTTTTGCCATGGTGTGGGGATTGGAAGAAGCAGACCACCGCTCCTTTCTTTTCTCCTCCCATTCCACCCTCTCTTTGGTTCTTGTCAATTGCAGTGGCATACGGATTGAGAGAGACTGGAACTGTTTTCTTTTCTCCCTTAGCCCGCTCTGTTCAATCCTATCCTAGCCATGACGATCAGATCAACGACCAGACTATCACTTCTAGTTAGCGAAGCTATGGTCTATGTCTTGTTGTCTGTGGTGTTTGCTTAGGATGAGCTAAGGTCTAGGCCATTATTCTTGAGGCCGTATAGGTCAACATGATTGACCCAAGAAGTACTGGCTAGGCTGTGACTTGCGCTTGTGCTTAGCAAACAACCACTTCTGCCTCTTTTGGCCCAAGGATTAGAAATCCTCCGCTAGGGCTAAGTCTTTTTCCCTTGGTGTTCTTTTGGTGTTGTTTGATCTTTCTCAGTCATGTTGCCCTTTTAGTGTATTGATTGCTCTTTGTCTTGTTTGTCGCTCTATCGAGGTAGTTGCATCGAGGATAACGTTGATCGGACCGGAACCCATTGGAGGAAGGAAACACAGATAGCAACAGGACTTGGAGGAGAACGACTATGAATACATGGAGGATCTTGGAGATGAGCAGTCAATAGGTGCCACGTCCCACCCAACCTTGTAGAATCCTATTAGACATGCAATAATGTAGCTGCTAGTGCTTTACTTTCATGCAAATGAACTGTGATAGGTTGCATGGTAGAATTGCTTGAAGCCATTACCTTGATGCAACCTTTACCCTTACACACCCATTGATAGGATAGATGCTCACTTGCTAATTACTGCTTACTTCTACTATGCATTATATCTGTGATGTGATGCTTGGTGGAGGAATGTTTGTGAGTGGCTAAGGCATAAGGTAACAATAATGTGGTAATAACTAGGGAGATCTTGGCATGCGTCTTGGGTGTCTAGTGAGGGTTGAGTCAATTGGACAAGATTGTACGATGAGTCTTTGGACAATTCTTGCCAGGGGGATGCGACCTGGGCATTCCCTATGAGAGGTACCTATGGTGGGTATATCTGAGATGAGGAGGTCCTAAGGTGGAATGTCTTTATGGGATGAAGCCCCGGGATGGAGGTGCCATCGAGGCATGGGGTGTTGGTTATCCCCTTTGTGAAGATATCATGTCTAGTCGCCCTAAGGACTGGTATGTTGAGAGAACCGGATCATAGGACCCTACGTGCACGCCACTCATTCCTGAATGGGCAGGGGATGGATACTGACCAACTAGGATGGTGCCACTACTGCTAGGTTGTAAGTGGATAGTGTAGGGAGGTACGAGCGTATTGCTCACACCCTCCTAAGATAGCGTAGTGACCTCTAGGGCTTGGTACTATGTCTCATAGTCTAAGTGTTTTAGTGGACTCTAGGGTGGCCTAGGGTTGAGTGGTAGGGTGGCATCGCACCGGTTGTAAGGTAGCCCGATATCAGCCTAGACGGTGGCCACCATCATTGATGGTGATCGTGTGGTTCTAGGTGTACACGCTCTACAGAGTTGATCGATCTATACGTATAGCCATGTCCATGGATATGGACATTCCTATGACGTACGCTTCTCTTGATTAGTGAGAGGAGTCCTTTTTCTTCTCCCCCTAGGTTTGTTGTTTTTTGGCTGTTAGCCGATAAGGCAAGGCACAAGAGGGAGTCATCCTTGCCGCCCAGTGAGTGAGAGTGTGGTAAGATGTGTGTGATGGGATGGGTGAACATTTGGATGAGATGTGTTAAAACTTGATAAACCATTATAAAATATTGATGAACTTGCATAGGAAAACTACAGCCATAAATAGGCCTTTTGCTCTACCCTTGCATTCCACTTACCACAAAGCAACGCAAAGCATAGGGTGGGAGCCAGTGGCCAGTACAAATCATACTGAAATATATTTGGCAGGTTTGGATGTCATCTATGATGACGACAATGGAGATTAGAAGGATTAGGTGGTCTCGTTCCTACGTTCAAGTTTGGTTGAGGAGATTAAGTCTACACCCACTGATACTCTACGCCTACTCTAATGATTGCCTATGAAGGAGGAGCCTTCACCCGCTGACGCACTATGTCTACTTTGATGCTGATCTGTATGCGTTTTTGCTAGTATACATTCTACATAGGTGTGTTACCAAGTGTTGTAATATATTGTAAAATTGTAATTCCACGATGTATGAACTGTGGTACCAACTAAATAATTATAACGTGACAGCTTGGTCTTCCTAGACTATCACATTATGATGTAATCTGTAGATTTCCCTTTGAGGAAATCATGGATCATTTCAGTTCGCCATGCAACGCGGGGGTTTCAGGCTGCTCAGTCCATCCCTGGCTTATAAATGGAGACCCTTTTCCCATTTTGAGGCACCCATGACCATAACTATGAACTATCTTTTTGCGTCTCTGAGCAGCTAGGAGTTGTGAGGAAATAGGCCCGAGGAGAACCATGTGGTTCCCGTTTTGCATCCCACTGGGGTCGCTGGTGGTGCCTGAAGGCTAATGGCGCCCCTTCGTCAACTGGTGTTAGAAGGGGACTTGCGAGTGGGGAAGGAAATAGTGGCGTGGCTGCTATGTAGGGAGCAGTGTAGCCTTTGTGACATGGATGCACTTTAGCCTCCCTTTTGCTCCATCTTGGCACTAAGACGGTTGCCGAGGTGATTGTTGGAGCTAGGCAATCGTGCCACTCTCTTCCTCGCCATGCTCCGTTCCCTAGGGGCTATGACACTATGGGATGGCTTGTGGTTTGTTTTTTGCTACACCTTGCCTCCCCCTACAGTGTCGCCCCGTGAGGGTTCTTTTAGTGATACCACCACTAGGTTGTGGAGGTATCAATTTTGCATTCCTTATGTGTGGATCGACCGCACATTGCTTTGTAATCATGAAATAGGAATCCTCCTTCTAGAGTTGTTGTGGCTCTTTGTGAGGCCATGGTGAGCCCCTGGGCTGTCTAGCTAGATTCGGGCTTGTTGGTGTCAAACCAAGGTTTTCTGAGTCGGTCATCAACCTCCCACAGGGTAGCAAAGTTGTAGGGCATCCTTGGGCCTTTCTGCTTGGGTCCCTTAGCTAGGGTTGGCTGGGTACTTGGTTCTTCTTTGTGTAGGGCAAGGCCATACTTATCTTGTGATCAAAAGTTCCAAGGAGTTCTTTTTTGGGGGCTTTATGCCCTCTTCTGCTGGGTGCTAAGTCAAGGCTTTCTGGATGGGTCATTAACCTCTCACTGTATAGGGCAGCGAGGCCGCTTGGCAACCTTGTGTCTTTCCACTAGAATGCCATGACCATGACTTGTGAGGCTCTTGATCTTGTGTTTGTTATATGCGGTATGGCCGCACGTGCTTTGTGGTCATGTTATCCGAGTGAGATTTCATTGATCCCCGAACTATTTGACTGGGATTAGGTTTGTGAGTCTGTGTGCGGATCTCGGTTGAGTCACTGGCCTCTCGCCACATGGGGCAGTGAGGTCATCAAGCGACCTTGGTCCTCTCCTCCTAAGCGTCTATGAGCTTGAGGATGCAGGCTTTGGGTGAGTCATTGGCCTCTCGCCGCATAGGGCAGCTACATCGCTGAGTGACCTTGGACCTTTCCTCTCGAATGTTTATGAGCTCAAGGATGCAGGCTTAGGGTGAGTCATCAGCCTCTCCCCACGCAGGGTGGTGAGGTCATCTAGCGACCTTGGACCTCTCCTCCTAAGTGTCTACGAGCTTGAGGGTGCAGGCTTCGGGTGTCTGATGATGAGTCTGGCATGGAGGCAGCATCAGATGCAGCATTGGAGGGCTCGCCAGCCCTAGGAGGAAGAGGATGAAGGCTATCATTCAAGATGAACCTATAAACAAGTTTGAAAAGTTCATTGCATGAGCAGAAAATATTGATGTCACCTCATACGATGGAGGCGCTAGCTCATTGGTAGGTTCTCCTCTGGAACCTCCTCTATCGCGCGCTTGCCCTAGTTGTCCTTGCCAGCCATAGGGATGATTAGATCTATGAAAAGAGGGAAGAAAACCACTACAGGGTTTGTGAAGGTGGAGAAGCACAAAGAATAGAAGCAGTTGCAAGTATAGATGTATTCGAGGCTGGAGCACTCGGTTGGAATTTATAACCACGAAATGAGGTAGTAGATATCTCAGGATGTGCAAAAGGCAACCGCAATTAATAAAAGGCGAAGCGCCACCCCACTAATGCCGGAGAGAATGTGGTGTTGATAACTAAGGATGGAAGATTGATGAGTTTTCTTCATGGAGACCATGTTTTTAGACTTAATTGGATTAAGGTTAGGGGTCTAGAATCAGCTATTTTCAAATCGACTCTTTAGCCGAGACAAGAAAGACAATAGACTAACAAAAAATATGGTTATCACTGGTTCCACACAAGATACATGTTGGTATGTAGATTACAAGTTTAGAACATCCTAGATTGCTTTCAATGCTTTTAGCCGGATAGCATCGACTTCTACGATTTGTTGCCTGTTTTCTTCGGCTGATCCAGGAATATTCTCAAGACTGCTGCAGATGGCCTTGCCTTCTTTGACTTTGGTTAGCATTTCTTGTTTCTTCTACTTAATGGCATTGGGTATTTGAGCCAGATTGGACTTATGGCGATCAATGGCAGCCTTCATGTTCTTCAGCTCCTTCTCAAGTTCTGCATGCTTGGTTTCTTGTTGGTTCAGCTCTAGCTCGATCCTCAGGGAGGAGTTCTTCAAATTAGCGATCAGCTATGCCAGCTCTTTGGCCTCTTGTCTGTTGGAGTTCTTCTTGGCCAACAAAGCTTCATGATTGGACAGATTTCTCTAAGCCTTTTTTACCTTTAGGGCTTGATCTTTAATGATGGATAAGGGTGACAAGACTTTGATAAGATCTAGAGATAAATTATCCTTAATGGCTAAGAAAACCCTTTACATTGAATCTGCATCATGGACCAGATCGGCTATATCCTTCTCAAGCATTGGCAATATGTCCCTTAGCCAATTCCTGGTCTCTTCTAATAAAACCTCTTTGGAAGAGGTGGCTAAAGAGCTGATTTCATCTTCATCTATATACTCTTCAAGATTGAAAGAATAGCTCAGAGCTGGAGAATTAAGTATCTATATATAAGAAAATCTTGTTAGGAGGATTGAATCAGTTTATGATTAGATAAACGGTGAAGTGGATACAGTACCTTCTCTATGGTAGTCTCAATCTTAGGAGAAAGAAAAGCTGATGATGCACCAATGATATCTGGTTGAATTGGCTCTGAATTTTCAACATTGGTATCGGCAAACATCGAGGAAGATTTTTTCAGTTCATGTTTGTTGTAGAAAGATAAAATAGACATATGATTTTCTTACCATCAGTTGTGTGCTGAACTGGGGAATCGATAGTATGGGTGACAACAACAACATGATCATTTCAATGGGTAGACTATCAAACTCCTGCTCTTGCGTGGGTGTTTCCTTAGGCAGTATATGGCGTAATAAATAGTTAGATGAAGCGTGAAAATTGAATAAAATTAAGAGTTTGGAGGAGATACCATGGCAACATCGGGAAGTGAAGTGGAAGGATTCTCGTCTTCTACTATCATAGAAGCATCATTTGCTTCAACCAAAATTGACTCCTTTTGAGGATTGGCCGATGAAGGTTTGGTTGGTGCTAACTTGAAAGCCTAGGTCAGCAGTTCAGTATGCAGAGCAGATTGGGATGCAATGGATGATATCTGTGAGAACATAATCAAAATTAGAAATTGAATATTATTTTGGGAAGAGGATGAATTGCTTTACCTGAGTAGTTGATGGTCTCGTTCTACGAAGCCTTTTCCCAGTAATGGTTTTCTAGGTTGTCCCCTCGGCTACCTTGCATTTTGAAGATTGGTATGTTACAATTGTAGAAGCAGCATGGGTTTCATTAGCTTCTTTAGTGGTGGTGCAGTTGATCCTAGTCTCGATGTTGGACATGGTGGATAATACTCTATGGCATACCCTTTTCTGTCCACAATTGGGGGATTGAATTCAGCATCCTACAAGGGAGTTGTGTTAGATAAGTTGATAGAGGGACTTTAGTAGATGATCTTTAGGAAAGCAAAGGAGTTAGCTAGTTACCTCACTATCAGAAGCAAAATCTTCATCCAGGGCTATGTAGCTAGAATGAACTGGCCCGCAAAAGAGGTGGGAGTGCCATTCTTGCTACCAGAGATCATATAAATGGAAAGTGAAAGAGACTCTAGTCCATTCATGCAGATAGAGGGAAGGAAGATCTGATCCTAACTAAAAAACTCTAGAAGCTTCTAGTGCCTCACTGATGCCTTCTCTCAATTTTAGTATATCTTTGAAAAATTGCCTGGGGGTAGTTGACCAAGACCAAAATGATGAGCCATGAAAGAAGGGTTGTAAAACTCATATGTTGGAAGGTTGCCTGGAAGGAAGGAACCTGTAGACATTTTGCCATGGCCATGATGAAATTCGGCTAGAAGAACACAAGGTTTGATGAAGGAATTGAAGATTGTAGCTGCCGTTTCGTCTGAGCAGCCTGATTCAAATCGAAATTTGAACGGGAAGACCAACTCATTGTTCTCATCCTCATCATATGGGAACCAAGTCAGAATATCTGCATCAAACCCTCTATAAAACTTCTTGAAGAGATGGCCAACATCAACAGCAATTGTTATGGCCAATGCAACTTCAACATAGTTCATGCACTGACGAGTTCTTCCTTCTTCGCCTCTGTATTCCTCATCAAAGTTGGATGAGGGAAAGCTCAAATTCTTGAGATTTGGCTTTACAATCTTATGCATATACAAATTTAACCACATTTGTATCAACCACCAAGGGCCATTGATAGTGTGCACTACTTCATTCTTCAGCAGCTGAGTAGCCACCTAATGCATCAAATGGTAAGCTAATCCCAACAGATACTTTCCAAGAGGAATCTCAATGCCTACTACTAGATGCTCTGCCATGAATTTATGATTATAAGTCAGACCACAAGATGACCCATAGAAGATGAATCTTTCTAGCCACATGTTCAAAAAAGCCACATGTTCTCTTTCACTGATAGTCGATTCATTCCCGATGTGGTTCTCGATATAGCTTGCCCATCCTGTGCAGTCCGATATCTTGGCTAGTTTCTTTGACCTAGCACCTAAGAGGTCATATGGCTGCATTGGTCCTCTTATTCTAAGGCCAGTCAACATATAAACATCGACCAAGGTAATAGTCAGTGGACCGTGACCAAAGACGAAAGCATTCAAGGTGTTGGACTAGAAATAAGAAGAGGCAATTAGGAGTGAATCATTTCTCTCCATTCCAGACAGTGAAAGAGTCAGGCATTGGTATAAATAGTAAACTTCCCGGTCTTTGCCCTTTTTGTCTGACACTCTATGGAACCAGTCTCTCCATCCCTTAGGCATTTTGGGCCAATTCCTAAAGGGATTTTTGGTATGCCAAGAAGATAGATCTACCAAGGACTGCCTAAAAGGAATTTGATTGGTTTCTTGTTTAATAAAATCTGAAGGATCAGCGTCCCCCATGGGTCCAAAGTAATAAGTGTTTGGAACAATAGACAAAGGGATCTGAATTTCATTTTCCATCCCCTAGAAAGCCAGATGAGATAAACTTAAGGAAGAGAAAAAATACAGAGCAATGACTGATAGTTGACATGGTGGTCATAAGTGTCTGGGCATGGTTGTCATCATGGTCCTATGGCCACATTGCGGTAAGGTGTGGCATGGTGCTACTGTGCTGGCTGTAGCGACAATGTAGGCATGGTGGTGGTTCATTGGCCGTCCTATGTGATGTGGTCTCTACCATGGTCTTCGTCATTGCCTCCTAGTTTCTTGGGGCATCATATAGGAGTTGGTAGCCACCTTCGGGTCATTGATTGCTTCTTTGGCTAAAGGGGTTGAGGGCAACAATCCCGATCGTTGGGGTCATGGCTCCCGCCGATCTGGTTGGCCTCTAAGTCAAGGCCCTCATCGTGGATCCCATCCTATAGTGCATAGGATCATACATACATCTTGTTGGGCCATATCTAGCCGGTGGTCATTGTATCGGTCATCACCGCTTTGGGCGGTATTGTCTTGTCTAGGCTGCATGGCGTAGGGGTCATGTTTGATCGGACCGAGGTGACTGTTGTCCCCTCGGTCCTTATGGGGTCAGCATGGCGTGCTTGTTCTTGTTAGAGTAGGCACGCTTGGCTGTGCTTGACCTCTCCCCATTCCTACCAGGGGTTAGGGCGGTGGAGAGGTCATGCGGCTAAGACAGAAGGAAGGGTTGTGGCCATCTCCATCCTTGGCTTTAGCTAGGCCTCGGTCATTCTGGCCTTCGCTAACTGATGTATCATGGGCCACTTGGCTTGCTAACTAATCGGTGCCTTGAGACACCCTAGGGTTATAACCCCAACAATGCCCTTCCAACAGCTACACCTTTTGGGTTTTGTTAGTTGGTGATGGGTCTACCAAAGCAGGGCATCATCATCTACCTTGATTTATTGGATGGTGTCTGACACCATAGCATAGTGTTGGTTTACTTGATGAAACTATCAAGTCAGACTTGGGTTTCAGCGCATAGCATTGCAAGCTGAGATATATGATATCAACTAACGAACGAGAGTCGCATTGGATGCGATTAGCAAGCGTTGCCTACTCAGTTCACTGTGATGCTAGCGATGATGCCAAAGCTCACTAGTTCCACAGGGAACATGGGGTCTCATACCACTATGCAATGTCAGGGGATATTCGCAAAACATAGTGGGGTTTCTTTTATTGAAAATGTTTTAATGAATGTAGTGCTAACCATTGCATATCTCTGTTATTGTAGAAAATGTCGAGCAACTCGAGTTTTAATTTGCGATCGATCCTAGAGAAAGAAAAGCTAAATGGAACTAATTTGATTGATTGGAAACGAAACCTAAGAATTGTTCTTAGGCAAGAAAAGAAAGAGTACATTCTTGATACGCCTTACTCGAATGAGCCTTAGAATGTTGCGCACAATTGTAATGCGTATCGTGCTTATGTGAAGCACATCGATGATGCTGTGGATGTGTAGTGTCTGATGCTTGCTTGCATGAACTCTGAGCTATAGAAGCAATATTAGAGCACCAACCTACACGATATGATCATGGGCTACAAGGCATGTTCGAAAACTAGGCAAGGGTTGATAGGTTTAACCTCTCAAAGGCCCTATTTGGTAGCAAGCTTGTTGAAGGCGCTCTGGTCAGCCCTCATGTAATCAAGATGATTGTTTACATTGAGAGGTTGTAGAGATTGGGTTTTCCCCTTGATGATGATCTCACCACCGATGTGATGCTACAGCCTCTGCTAGCTAGCTTTGAGCCATTTAATATGAACTATCACATGAATGGCTTGAAGAAGACGCTGACCGAGTTGCATGGGATGCTAAAGATGGTAGAGGTGAGCCTTAGGAAGGCTCCTAGTCATGTGATGATAGTCCAGAAGGCTAAAAAGCGATAGCATCTAGCCAAGCCGAAGAAACCTACTGAAAGTGAGACTTCTACGATGGCCCCTCCTCTGATGATGTTTGTTTCCACTGCAGTGTGAAAGGACATTGGTCGAGGAATTACAAGAAGTACCTAGAAGAGAAGAAAAAGAATGGAGGTGCGACCTCCGCTCAAGGTATTAATGTTATTGAAATTAATCTTGCCACACATCCTAATGATGCATCGGTATTTGATACTGGTGCAATGATTCACACTTGCAAATCCTTGCAGGGACTAAAAATAATTAGGCGCTTCGCAAGAGATGACATGGATTTGCAAGTCGAGAATGGAGCAAAAGTTGCTGGATTGGCCATTGACACTTATTCACTGTCGCTACCTTCTGGATTAGTGCTAGAATGTAATAATTGTTATTTTGTTCCTACATTGAATAAGAACATTATTTTCGCCTCATGTTTAGAGGATGATGGTTTTGAATTTGTAATAAAGAACTAGTGTTGTTCTATTTTTAAGAATGGCATGTACTATGGGAGATGTCCCATTGTGAATGGGCTTTATGTTCTTAATCTTGAGGAATCTGAAATCAATAATGTTAATGCTAAGAGAGTTCAAAAACATGATTCTAATCCTACTTACTTATGACATTGTCGCTTAGGCCATATAGGCAAGAAGCACATAGAGAGGCTCCATAAGGATGGTCTTCTCAATTCTTTTGATTATGAATCAATTGAGACATGTGAGTCATGCCTACTTGCAAAGATGACTAAAGCTCCTTTTTGTTGGACAAAGTGGGAGAGCAAGTGAGCTATTAGGCCTAGTACATACAGATGTATGAGGTCTAATGAACTCAATCGCAAGAGGTGGCTTTCAGTACTTTATTACCTTTATAGATGACTAGAGTAGATACGGCTATATCTATTTGATTAGGAACAAGGTAGAATCCTTTGAAAAGTTCAAAGAGTTCCAAAATGAAGTGTAGAATCATACTGGCAAGACAATTAAATTCCTATGATCGGATCGTGGTGGAGAATATTTGTGCCATGAGTTTAGTGACCATCTAAAGAATTGTGGAATTGTTCCACAACTGACACCACCCAAAAGGCCATAATGGAATGGTGTGTCTAAGCAGAGAAACCAAACCTTGTTGGACATGGTGAGGTCAATGATGAGTCAAACTATCTTCCATTGTACTTTTGGGGGTATGCACTTGAGATAGCTGCGTTTACACTAAACCTTGTACCATCTAAATTTGTGGAGAAGACACCATATGAGATATGGACTAGGAAACGTCCTAGTTTGTCGTCCTTGAAGATTTGGGGCTATGATGCCTATCTTAAGCGTTTAACACCAACAAAGCTCACGCCCAGATCTGATAAGTGTATCTTTGTGGGATATCCTAGGGAAACCAAAGGATATTATTTCTACAATTGTCAAGAGAACAAAGTGTTTGTTGCTCGAAATGCGATCTTTCTTGAGAAAGAATTTCTCTCAAAAGAAGTTAGTGCGACTCGAAGAGGTTCGAGAAACACAAGAAAATGTTTCAGTTTCCATTGGTGAGGAGGTGCACCAAGATGAGCCGACGATCGTCGCTGACCAACATGCTGAACCCCAAGCACGAAGATCAATACAGGCACGTTGTGCACCTAAGAAGTACACATTACTAACTACAGGGCAGCATGACATCTTGTTGTTGGACAACGAAAGAGCCTAACACTTACACGGAGGTGATAATGGGATCGGAGTCCGAGAGATGGCTTGAAGCCATGAGATCCAAAATGGAGTCCATGAGAGATAATCAGGTTTGGAACCTGGTTGATCCACCCGATGACATGAGGGCCATTGAGTGTAAATGGATTTTCAAGAAAAAGACTGGCATTGATGGAAATGTTCACATCTATAAAACAAGACTGGTAGCAAAAGGTTTTTGTCAAATTCAAGGTGTTGATTATGATGAAACATTTTCGCCTATCGCTATGCTAAAGTCTATCCAAATCCTTCTAGCAATCGACGTGTATTATGACTATGAGATTTGGCAAACGGACGCCAAAATGGCTTTCCTTAATGGAAACCTAAGTGAGGATGTGTACATGACACAGCCTGAAGGTTGTAACATCCTAGATGTTAAAAAGTAGTTAAAAGTTGATCATGAGCACCATCAAGCATAATCACCAAATATCATGTCATGTATGCACTCCATGTTTCATTTATAGCATTGCTATGTTGCATATATGATGTTTCATATGTTGCATGAAATGTTACCAACATTAATGATTAAGGCTCTTTATGAATTTATAGATTAATAATTGCTTAAACAATTAAAATTTTGCTAATAGAAACTTTGTTGCTCAAGATAAGCTTTATAATGTGGGATCAAAAGTTAGTGATGTTTACAAGTCAAATATGTTCAAAATTGAGCCAAAGATTGGATTCAATGTTGAATTTCATACTTAGCAAAATTTTGCCTAAGTCCCTGAAATGCAGCTATTAAGTTCAATCTTTGGAGAATTAATGAATGAATTTTCATAAATAAACTTTGTCCCAACTTTGTTACTTTGCTTAGTGTTATGTTTGAGCTATGTTACCATGCACTAGGTTGAGATGTTTGTTAATTGGTTGATCATTAATTAAATGCCAAAATTGCTAATCAAAAATAGTTTGCAAAACCCTAAAACTGAATCTGCTTTTCAGTGTCATTGTACCAGTTTTCCAAACTCCAAATCTTCAAAACTAGAGACCTAGTGAGTTTGGTCCCTTAACAAATGTTGAAGATCTTAGGCCAGTCAACGACATTGCTTAAGGCTGATAAGTGAGTCATTTTGCAAAATCAAGAGAAAGGAGGAGAAGGGGAGGGTTTCAGTTGGTGAACAGTGAATCCGGCAGCAATATGCCTGCTCGCCGCCGACCGCCTCGTTCCTTCGCGTCGCTTCTCATCCGTGGCACACAGCTCCTTGCGTGGAGGTTCCTAAGCAACTGCTATCAATTGCTCCTACCTCACGCTCACATTATACCTCCAAGCCAGTCACTGTTTTTCTTTCTCTCGATTCTCACCGCCAGCCGCCTCTCATTTCCCCTGTTTTAGCACCACTGTCGGTGTCCTAGCACGCCGGCGAAATTCACCATGACCGCTCTGCCTCCGTCAAATAGCCCATGCCACCTGCCTCGTCTGTTCCTCATGCATCTCCCTAGCCTATCTATGTTAAGCCACATGGCTAGAGTCGTCCGTGCGCCGTCTTCCTCTTTGCGGTGGTCCGCCATGGCAGCCGAGGCCACCTCATTGTGGCCAGGCTCCTTCGGAGCAGATCCCGTGCTCGCTCTTCTCATTTTACTTTCCTTATGACCCTGTCTTTCTCATAGACATTTCCTTTTTGCTAGACATGCACTGGAGCCACTGGAGTGCCACCTTGCCACAGTGTTCGCGCTGCCACGGCCGCTCTCGATGCCGGTAGCCTTCTCCGTCGCGTATCCGCCTCAACCGAGTGGTCGAGCATGTATGTGGTGAGCTCCTAAGGCTATTGGTTACCTTTATTTTACTTCTACTGCCTCGCCATGGCTAGCACATCGCCACCGCTCCACTATGATTGCCATGGCCAATATCGAGCTTGCCTCGAAACCCTAGCTGTTCATTTAGCACCGTAGATCGATGCGCGGCGTCCTCCTAAGTACGTGGGTGCTAGCCACGTCGCCGAAGGTCTCACCGGTGGCGAAAACTCGCCAGTCAACACGGGGAGGTTGTCGGAGTTGACCGGGACCTGCTATTATCGATAGTGGGTATGGGGGAGCTCGAGTGAAAAATGTTTTCCAGCAGTTTTTTATTTTCTAAAAATGATTAAAATGCTGATTCTTGTTCTTTTCATTGAAAAATATAGGAATTTCATAAAACCTTGAAATTTTTTGTGTAGCCTCTTCATGATGTGCTTTATCTAGGGAAAATATGAAATGGTGAAAATAAATAGTTTTTGCATGCTTTAATATTACCTCTTTTAATTAATAAATGCACCTTCCATGAGTTTTATAGGCTAAAATACATATCTTTCAATCATGAAACTTTTTGTGTAAATGTTATGTGCAATAACCTACCTCCACAAAAAGTTTGGTACTATTTTGATAATTGTTAGTTATCCACTTAATTACATGCCTTTATTTAATTAATTAATAAATGCTAAAATAATTAGGATAAATCATAAAATGACTTGAGTGAGATTTTGGATTGATTGTAGACCCTGGAACGCAAAACCCCTGTCGTTCCATCGAAACTTAATTACTTTCCATGATATGCTTATCATCCACTTGTTATATAATAAATAAATGGTTTAATTAAATGCTTAATTCGAAGATGCATGTATATAAGCCTTGATTGCTCCTTGTATGCAATAGTTGAGTAAGTGGTTATGCTTTGTAGATTTTTTCATGTTAATCTTGTTAATCCATGTTAAGTTATGCCTTTCATGATAGATAACTAAATAACTTGATAGTTAATTAACTATAATGCTTATATGATAATAACCCTAGTTCCTTGGTGAAGAAAAGTTGTACTCAACTTTCTTAACTTGTTTACCTTCTATTATGCACTTGTGCATCTCTCATCATGCATCATGGCATGTAGTTCATCATGTTAAGCAAAGCATCATTATTTACATGTAGTGCATGAGAGTTAGAAGATTCGTGTTGATCAAGTTTCAAAGGAGGTTCATCCACCGTGTTGTTGGTGCCGAGTTTATCCTCAGGATGTTTCTATGGAAACTAACCTTCTCTGCAACATAGGCAAACCCTGGAACTTAAACCCTTCTCTAGTATTTATAAATCTTTATTACACTTAAAGTCTAGTGAGATGTGCATTAAGTAAATAAGAGTTGGTCGACTAACCGTTGCTACATGATTACCTTGTTATTTAGGCATTCCTAGTTGTCACCCCACAAGTATGTGTAGGTCGATATCTCTTATGCTTAGTAATGCTTAGACTATGATAAGAGTTGAGTGGTGAGTTCATCATTCGCTATGATCCTATACCTAGGGAAGGCCCTAAGGTTTAATAATGTATATGAATTTAATTTGAGACCGGGCAGAATCTTTGCTTGCGTCAAGAATGGAGACTTGATGTAGTGCCGCACCTATGTCGATTAAGGACCATACCATTGTAGACCTATTGTGAGTCGAGACTTTGCAGTACTGGCCACATACTCTGGTAAGCTTGATACCTCGGCTATTCCAATATGTGAAAAGACAACTGCGCACTGGGCGTGGGAGATGGTGAGAGTAGCATGTACCCATCATATGAATCCACCAGGAGTGGCACAGGGTGGTGGAGGACTGTGCTCTTGGGTAGTACAGATAGGTTCATGTTTTGGAGGATCCGAGTGAGGGTTGATATATGTAAGTCCAAAACTAGGACCTGCATATGTTGTGTGGTAAGGAAATCCTAGCTGGGCCTAATCGATTCGAATCGTCGTGCTCCTCAGTTTTGGAGACTCAATTCTCTGCTCTACATCGTAGTTTAATCTATGAAACATGGTTACTTTGGATACGAGGTGGTATAAAATGAGATGAGATGATTAATAAAGTGATTGAGCAAGATTAGGTGCAAACTGGATACTACTGAGAACTTAACTCAAAGCTAAAATATTGAAAGTAAGGATCCACTGGTAGTAAGCTTTTCTACAAAAGTTACTCCTTGCTTCTATCTTTCCTTTAAGCCTGCATACCCTTTAAGTCTTTCCTTTTAGTCGGGTAAGACTTGTTGAGTACCCTCAACTACTCAGGGTTTGTTAACCCCTATTGTAGGATCTGACTTGTGCTGCTAATCGAGGTCATGTCGGTGGGCTCAACATGATCTAGCCACCTCTTCTACCTAAGAGGTTTCATCTAAGTTGCTTCCGCAATTCTACTAACTTTTGGAACTTAGTTCAGTTTTACTTGAACATGTTTTATAAACTAGTGTTATAAGTCTTCCACACTCTAATGTAAGATATTTTTGTACCAAATGTTGTAATGTTGTGGTAACTCCATGTTGATCCTGTATGAGTGTAAAATGTGAATGATTCAGGGTTCCCCGAGGACACCCGACAGACTACCTGAGTTATTTGGCTCCCGTAGTCAGAGGTCTTAAGGACAATGACAGGTGCACATGGGCCATATAATTAGGGTGGTTTGGCCACAAAGGTTTTGTCTACCAACAAAATGCTAGAAAAGTTTGTAGACTCATGAAGTCTATATATGGGCTAAAGTAAGCATCCTAGAGCTGGAATCTTCATTTTGACGAGGAAGTTAAATCATTTGGCTTCTCAAAAAATGAAGAAGAACCATGTGTTTACAAGAAAGTTAGTGGGAGCGCACTCATGTTTCTGGTATTGTATATGGATGACATACTACTAATCAAGAATAATATTCTACTTATGGACGATGTTAAGGCCTCGTTGAGAAAGAGTTTTTCTATGAAGGACCTTGGAGAAGCATCCTACATTTTGGGTATAAGGATCTATAGAGATAGGTCTATGCGCTTATTTGGATTAAGTCAAAGCCCGTACATTGACAAGGTGTTGAATAGGTTCAACATGAATGAGTCCAAAAGGGGATTCATATCTATGTCACATGGTATAACCTTGAGTGATACTTAGTGTGCCTCGACGCCTGATGAGCAAGAAAGGATGAGTAGAGTGCCTTATGCTTTGGCTATATGTACACTGTGATATGCACGTGCCTAGATGTTTCATATGCTCTAAGTGTTACGAGCAGGTACCAATCAAACCCAGGTGACGCTCACTGGGGAGAAGTTAAAAATATCCTTAAGTACTTATGAGGAACTAAGGATCAGTTCCTAGTCTATGGAGGTTCGGAAGAGCTCGTTGTAAATGGTTACACTGATGCTAGCTTCCAAACCGACAAGGACAATAGCCAATCATAGTCAAGATATGTCATCTACCTCAATGGTGGGGCAGTGAGTTAGAAAAGTTCCAAGCAAGAGATGGTCACAGATTCAACAACGAAAGCTGAGTATATTGCGGCTTCAGAAGCTATATGGATCAAAAAATTTGTTTCTAAGTTGAGTGTGGTCCCTAGCTGCTCTTGTCTGATAGACCTCTATTGTGACAATAATGGTGCTATTGCACAAGCAAAGGAGCCTGGTCGCACCAAAAATCCAAGCATATACTATGGCGCTATCACCTGATTCAAGAGATCATTAATCGAGGAGTTGTGAAGATATGCAAGGTGCACACTAACCTGAAGCAAAGCATGAGACACACATAAGAGCGATGGGCATAAGATGTTGGCATGATTAACTCTCATGTGTGTGGGAGGCTTATAATGATGTATACCTTAACGATTATCATAGGATGATGACATCATGTCAACATTTGTAATTTGCATGTTTCAGTGAAATGTTCCATGACATTTTTCATTATATGTGATTAATGAATGTGTGATTTGTTAGTGAAACTCCATGATTTAAATTAAAGATGTACTAAATGAGATCCCCAACTTCTATAAGTCATGTGGGACTGTGATGTAGAGATAAGTTGGTAGATGTGTTGGGTGGATGATCACATTTCATGGGTCATAGCGATATTGGATATTGCACCAACAATGTAGATATGTGTTGGGAACACAGTGCCGGATCGACCCACTATGAGACACCACGAATATGTGCTATCGGTTAGTCTCGCAAATGACACACATACTAATGTCCTTTGACCTAAGATCGACGTAGAGTCCAGGATTGTGTAAGTCATACTTTGGGGCTTCCAAACACTACTCCATAACTGGGTAGTCATAAAAGTAGCTTTTGGTTATGTTCTAAAGCAAGTTGAAGGGTGCATTGAGTCAAGATGGGATCTGCCCCTCCTACATCAAGGAGAGACTCCTCTAGGCCCTTTCGATGTGTAGGAACTGAAAGTGCATGGCCATGACTTGACTAATGGTTAGTCGATAAAATAAGTTCTGCACAGAGTGAGAAATGGCTGAGAATAAAGGGTAGCACTTCTCTCGCCATGTACATGGCTAGGTGTCATGTGGTAGAAGGACATAGTAATGGATAGTGTTAAAAGGTTGTGCAAGATATGATGTTTGTGAATCTTCGGGAGTCGGTATGCCTTGCTAGAGGCCAATGTTGTCTATTGATCAGAAAGTGTTTCCTGCTCATAGTCGTTGATTGCACGAACCAACAGGGTCACACATTTAAGGGAGGAGAACTAAAAGGATAAATGGATCAATTGGATTGAGTTCATGACGCAGCAATATTCTGGCCACACTAATTGTCTTGTGCAAGTGGGAGATTGTTGGATAAATGCCCAAGTCAATGTGGGCTGTCCAACCCATATGGCCCAAATGGTGATCCATTAGCACAATATATATACTGCTAATCACCGACCAGGGGGCTGATCTAGCCAATTAACCCTAACACTCGATAGGAGGCTGCCACCGCCTCTACTCACATGAACAAGACGCCGGCTATCGGCGGTCCTTAACGACTTTATCCGACCGCCAATTTATATCCAAAACGGGAGAAATAAACAAACTTTTGGCACATATGCTTTTACTATTGACAATTTTTCTCTTGTAGTGGAGACCTAGTATTTTGCAGGACATACATTTGAATACAAGTGGAAAATAGGACAAAAGGCACAAAACAGAAAGCGTAAAGCAGAAATGCGCAAGAGAAATAAATGGAGAAGCCCACCTTCATGCCAAAGCCAGGCCGACCACCAAAGTAGGAGGGGCACAGGCCCAGCCACCAGCCCACCTAGCAAAGGCAGTGGCTAGGTGAGCCAACCAGGGTGTAGCCTAGGCCTAGCTTCCTACAGCAGTTGCATGGCGGCAAGCACAGGTGCTAAACCGACATGGAACTAGTATAAGAAGGGGGTGGAGCTCTCTCCTCAACACACCTCATTTGGGCTCTACACCTCACACTACACCTTGTACTCTTTTTAGCTTTTAGTAGTATTTGGAGCTAGTAAGAGCTATCAAGGAGGGCTTGCTCCTTGGGAGAAAAGAGAGAAAGCTTGGTATGAAAACAAGAAGAATTTATTCCAAAGTCATGCTCTCATTTTATAAATATAGTTGTGCTATAGATCTAGAGTATAGTTTTCATGTTATAATCATGACATATAAACTAGCACATAGTTTCTATGCTATGATCTTAATATGTGCAACTTTATGCTTAATCATTCATATAACTTGTATGATTAGAAGTAGAGCTAAGTTGAGGTGGTGGTTCATCGTTCCTTCGGGTTTGCCCATGTCCTATGCTTGTCGATCCATAGGGTCAGAATCCTAGGGGGATGTGGGTAGTTTCTTTGTACATAGGCGTGGTGCCTGGGTGCACGGGAGCCTTTGGATATGATGGTACTCTATGGTTGAGGGGTAGGCGGTAGGTGGTGATAGCCCTGTCCATCTCTTGTAATCCGCCACGTTCGGGTATTGTGTAGGAGTCTTAAAGTCTCTTGTGCTTGCTGGCAGACCAGTGCTTAGAGATCTCCCCATCCATCTTAAACTTAGTTCTAGCTCTAACCATGTAATTTGTTTAATCATCAACTGTTCTTTACATGGCTATTTTAGAACATGCCTGCTACACTTAGGAATATTCTTTTACTCTTTGTTTTCCTTTTATCTTTGAGATTGGCCCAGATGTGTGTCCACTATCCCTAAAATACCATTTTACCCCTGTCATATACTATTGGTTTACTATGCAACTATGTAATCTTGTTCATATCCATGCTAGGCTCTTATACCTTGTCCCCCTTTAAGAAAATATAAATAACGATACCCTGAATACTTCTGGGTGAAATGCTACAATGATAGATCTATGCACTTGCGGATATTTTCTATAATCGTTAAGAACTATTGTGTTAGTTCTCCTTGTCAGCATTGCTAAGAGTTATCCAAATCTTAGTGATGGTGCTAAGAAATACCAACTGGCATTTCTAGTGCCGTTGCAAGGAATGGATTCCATCTCCATACTTGGTGATTGTGCTAAAAAATGCCAACAACCATTTTTGGTGCCATTGCCATGGAGGGCATAGGTTAAAAGAATCTAGTAGGACATGATCATGATCACATGCATGTAATGGTAGCCATAGTTTATGATGGCTAACTCTGCTTGTTTTCTTCCTGTTGTGGAATAAAAACAGGATAGTGTTTGACTAGTTTTGTTCTGCCAGAAAACTACACTGATAATCTAGAGGTGCCCCTAAGGAAGAACAGGTCTTGCACCGCTTCTTCCTCCACTACTCCACCGATAGTTGAACTAGTCACCCCGCACTGTTCGCTACTTCACTCATGGCCAAGTCACTCCGTGACTACTCCACCCTCGATGTTGCCAACGTGCCCGTTCGGCCTACTATCAACATGGGCAATGGAAACTTTGAGCTTGCACTAGCCTAATCATGATGGTGCAGGCAAACTAGTTCTATGGTTTGCCAAGCGAGGACGCAAGTGCACACCTGCAACACTTCCTAGAGCTAAGCGACACCATCGCCATCAAAGATGTCGCACAAGCAAGCATTAGGCTCCGTCTATTTCCCTTCTCCCTTGCGGGAAGGCGAAAGAGTGGTTCTATAAGGAGAAGGAAGCTGTCAACACGTGGGACAAATGTTCCACGATGTTCCTCGTGAAGTTTTTCCCCATGGGCAAAACCAATGCCCTGAGGGGGAAAATTTCATATTTCTTGTAGACCTCAATGGAATCCATCCCTGTGGCATGGGAGAGGCTACTAGACTACATTCAAGCCTACCCACACCATGGGATGGAGAACTAGCTCGTGCTCTAGAACTTCTACGAGGGGCTGACACCCATGTCAATGGGGGCACGTAGATGCCGCTACTAGAGGAGCGTTCTTTCCCTCACCATCGATGAAGCTACGGCTCTTATCAAAAAGATGGTGGCCAATCAAGGCTAGGAGGAGGAACGAAGACAACAAAAAAGGCAGGCATACCATGAAGGAGGCGGATATGGTTGACGACAGAATGGATTTGCTATTGAAGAGACTAGATGAGCGTGCTGCCTACAAGGAAGCCATGAAAAGCACCGTCTAGGCCATGGACTCACATATGACATGTGAGGTCTATGGTGAAATCGGACACTCAGGGAATGATTGCCTCGAGACCTATGAAGAAGCATCATACATCAACAATTGGTTCCGACAGCAGAACAATAACGGGTGGAACAATCAATCCCGCCCGTAAGGAGGTAATTCTAATTTGAATTCGAATCAACCATCCTTGAAAGACCTGGTCCTAGGCCAGGCTCAAATTAATGAAAATATCACTAAAATGATGATGTATAATGATAAAATGATTGAAACTATAAATTCTAAAATTGAAAGTTTATCCACCTCTGTCAAGAATCAATTAAGTTTTAATAAAATGATCAAAACTCAATTAGCTCAAATAGCTTCTGCTATTGCCATTAATAATGATGCGGGGAGGATCTCAGGGCAAACTAAGACTCCTCTTGAATTTGTTAAAATAGTCTCAACGAGTTTCAGAGAGTGTCGGTGTTTTGAGTAAACACCAACTAGTAAATTTATATTTATTGCGCGTTGGGCCCAGATGGTGTGCTAAAAGACACAAGGTTTATACTAGTTCAGGCAGAATGTCCCTATGTCCAGTTTGTGGCTGCTGCTCGTGTTATTAGCACTGAAAGGTTTGTAGTAGGGGTACAAACGGTCAAGAGACGGACAGGTCCCAAGTCTCTGATGGAAAGGTTGAAAGGGCGCTGAGAGCTTGGTTGCTGCTCAGCTGTATGTTATGTGATGCGTGGTGTGTTTTTTTCGATCCATCCCCTTAATGGGGTGCCCTGCCCTCCCTTTTATAGATCAAGGGGGAGCAGGGATTATAGATGGGAGAAAGAAGAAAAACTAGAGGCAAAGAATGTCCTTCGAAGGTGTTGGGTCTTCCTTTTCCTCTGAGCTAGCCCTGCTGACACAGCAGACGGTGTCAAGAGTAGCTCCATGCCGAGAGTCTATTTATTGATGATGCCATGCTCTAATTTGATCAACAAGTGGTCATGTCCCATCCTACCCTGGTGGGTGGTGTGATGGACCGAAAGGGCCCTAAAGCGCCCATCTTGTCATATCCTGATGGTACTTTCCTATAGGCATGCAGGGTGTGGTCCTTGGTATTGCAGTTGACTTGAGTGTTCTACCTTATCTATGCACGTAGTTATGAAGGAGTAGTGTGTAGATGTTGGGCAAGGCGCGGAGTCTGCCCCTAGATGTTGGGTGAGGTGGAGTCTGCCCCTAGAGGTTAGGTGAGGTAGAGTCTGTCCTCAGACGTTAGGTGAGGCAGAGTCTACCCCCAGATGTTAGGTGAGGTGGAGCCAACCCCGGATGTCGGGTGAGGCAGAGTCTGCCCCTAAATGTTGGACAAAGCGGAGTCTGCCCTCAGACGTCGGGCGAGGTGAAGTTTGCCCTCAGACATTGGGCAAGGCAGAGTCTGTCCTTAGACATCGGGTGAGGCAGAGTCTACCCCCACATGTCGGGCGAGGCGAAGCCAGCTCTTAGACAACTGCCAAGGCAGAGTCTGCCCTTAGATGTTGGTCGAGGCGGAGGCTACCCCCAGACGTTGGGCGAGGAGGAGCCAGCCCCCAGACGTTGGGTGAGGCGGAGTCTGCCCTCAGATGTTGGGCGAGGCGGAGTCTACCCCTAGACATTGGGTGAGGCGGAGCTAGCCCCAAACGTCGGGCGAGGCAGAGTCTGCCTTTGGTCATTAGGCAAGAGGTGTGGTCGTGCTCTTGTCTGTTTGGAAGCATCAACATTTGATGGTTATTAGCTCCTCCTCTTTGCGTACCCCTGTATTTGGTCCCTGACAGTAGCCCTCGAGCGCCTAGGTGATTCGGATAGAATTGCCTGGGGGTGTTCTGACTTGTCAGAGGGTGCGCGCGAGTGCACCTGATGGGTGTAGCCCCCGAGCCCCCGGGTGATTTGGATAGAATCGCCTGGGGGTGATTCAGACCCTTCATGGGTATGGCTATGAGATTTGATGTTTGTTAGCTGGATAGCTTAAATGGGGCCCTGGTGTCCTATTTGCGGGGATCCATCCATGGTCAGCCCGGCTAAAGTTCGATCGTGGACTGAGACTCCTATGAAGTTCGCGCATCTGAGTTTTGGCCATTTGCGGGCCCATCCTTTGTGGTATGGGTTCTTAGTGATGGCCATCAAAAACTATTGATGGGCCAGCCCTAAAACTCCTAGGCCTAGCCGGGCTAGAGGAACGCTTATTAACCCGCATCCTTTTGCTGGTAAAGAGTCCTGGTCTACCTGGGGAGGCAAAATGTCTGATGTGACTTTGGAGGGAAAGGATAGGGATTGGGGGCACATATCCCGCATGGTGACGTGGTGGCGAATCGTGGCTAGCGTAGAGATCTAGGCGGATGGTTGCCTTCCTTGCATCTGTCGCACCTATAAAACCAAAGGGTTCACCCCTAGGGTTTTGTACATTGCCTGCTTGCCATTGCATCTAAAACCTCCATTGCCAATAGCGTAAGCCTCTCGCATCCGCATCTCAGTGGCCGTCAAGTTTGCATCCACCCACCCTAGTCATTCAATTGAGCCATGGTGCAAATCCAATATCACCCTTCAACGCCTGGAGGGCCTCATTCGCTGTGGCCTTCTTTACGCACGGACTACTGCCGAGGAGTGGTGGCTACCCGACAATGAGGATGCATCGTCGCCCCCTGATGGCTATGTCATGTACTTCGCTCACTTCCACGAGTGGGGATTCGCCACCCCCGCCCGCAAGTTCCTTCGGGGGTTGCTGCATTACTACAAGGTGGAGCTACAGCACCTTAATCCCAATGGAATCCAACACATTGTAGCATTCGTCACCCTCTATGAGGGGTTCCTAGGGATTAGTCCCCACTTTGATCTATGGCGGTACTTTTTCGTTGTCACCCTCCTGAACAAGTAGGAGAAAAAGAAGGAGTTGAATGCACCGCTGGGATCTACCGGCATCTAGCTTCGTGACAACTGCGTCAACAAGTATTTGCCGATGTGTCTATCGACCTCTAACAAGGGGTGGCATTCGCATTGGTTCTATGTTAAGAACGATGTAGGCGCCCCCTTGCTAGAGTTCACCGGGCGCCTCATCGAAGAGGTCCTGGAATCATGGAGGAGGTGGGGAGTCCCAAAAAAGATAAGAAGAAGATCTAGGACCATCTCGCCATTGTCTGATTTTTGAAGGAGAGGGGCATGAAGGGGTTGGGGATCATTGGCGCCTACCATGCGTGGAGGGTGGCGCCGCTGATGAGGCATGTGCTTCCCCTGCACATGATGGCACCTAGGACATCACTTGATGGGACGACGCTCGCTGATGGAGCACTCTCCCCCTCTAATGTGGCGCAGCGTATCAAGGAGGCAATGGAGCCTCCACGGGATGATGCTGGCGCCATCCTTGATTTTGTATATCCAGTGTTGAGGCATCCCACAATGCGGTCAGAACCAGGATACATTGTTTACGTAAGTTTTCTTTCCTCATGCCTGCTTTTTAATTGGACTCCCGACCTCTTGATGCTGATACTGAGATAGGGGGACCAGCCAAAGAGACTCATCCTTATGGATCTTCTGGCTTCATTGTCGAAGGATCTGGCCATGACGGTGGCCAACCGTGCCACGGCTGAGCGGCAGCAGAAGGTGAAGGAGGATGAGAGGAGGAAGAAACAGCAGAAGCTGCACACACGGGAGCATGGGGAGGAAACCAACAATGATGAAGACGATGATGAGGAAGAAGAAGAAGAAGAGGTAGTTACCGACACCGAGCAGGATGATCTAGAGAGGGAGGATACACTAATAGGTATCCCCTCATCCATGTAGGGACCCTTCCCTTTCCATGTAGGAGGGAGTGAGTTCATGAGGATGGTGGATGCGGGCCAAACCATCGTCCCATCCTCAGAACAAGTAGGAGTGGGTGGATCAGCCACCGTGCTCGAGGTGTCAGCGGAGGGGAGTGGCCCCACCATCGTGCCTTAAGAATCAACGGGGGCGTACGGATCTGCCACCATGCCTAAGGTGCTAGCGAGGGAGATGGCTCCGCCATCGTGCTTCTGAGTGCAAGGGAGGCCAGCCCCTTAGCTTAGGAGTAGGGGTGGGCACCAAATGGCCCTGTCCTAAGGAGGCGGAGCAAGGACCTAGGGGTTCATCCCCCAAATGAATCCTCCATCCGACAGCACCGGTGTAAGTCATTTGACTCCTCTATTTTCTCTATTTTCTCTATTTTCAGCGTGACTCACGCCTTCTGTTTCTTGCAGCATCCTAAGACGGGGCCACTCTTTGGTGTTGGCACCCAAGAAGAGTGTTGCCCTCTTGGCGAGACATCGGCCATTGCCCGAAGTCGCTCTCACTTTGGGCAAGAGCGGAGCCGGCATCCTAGCCTTGTCGGCTGGTCAGGCGCCACCCTCGGTGGGTCAAGCGGATGCCGAGGCTGAAGGAGCGCCCTTGGAGGTCGCTGAGAAACTAGCGGCGGAGGTGATTCCGCTATGTACGTCGGAGCGGACAGAGCTGCCGCTCATGCTTGTGGTGCCGTCTATGGTGGGCACGGTGCTGCCAGTCGAGGCCCCAGCATCATAAGTGGAGGTGGCCACAACCATGACAAGCCAGGTGTAGCCAAATGCAGCCATGGTGGTGCCCGAGGAAGCGGCACAATCCGTGCCACCAGCGGCCTAGGTGATGGCGCTCGAGGCGGGCTAAACAGAGGGGGATACGACCGATGGGTCCCTAGGCAACGTGGCAGTGATGGAGAGGACTAGGGGGTTGCCCTTGGCCCTATCATCGGGGTGCAGCCGCTCGCCCATGCAGGGTGAGTCGCTACTCCAATGGATGGATCCACAAAACCCAACATTGATACTCTCCTCTCTCAATGATGCTACCAAGAGCATAGAGCGGGATAGTCTCAACAAAGGGATCTTGGCCATGATGGAAATCCTGAACCAGGCCAGGGGCGTCCTGCGTGATGTCATCATTCCTACTGGTCGGGTATCTCCTTGATCTCCCCTCTCGCTTTCTTCTTTCTTCAAGTATTTTTGTGTTTTGACATTGATCTTCTTTTCAGTCCCTTATCGCTCGTAGCCGAGAGAAATCTTGGTTCCTCTATGAGTAGAAGGTGGAATGGGACCACCTTGCTAAAGAGGCCTGGCTAGAGGGGATGTGAGCGCCTAGCTTACTGTCACCCAACAATAGGTGGCCGAGCTAACTCCCTTGGCCGATGAGGTGGCCGGTCTCCGGCAGCGGGAGGTCGAGGCGCGTCGGGACAGGGAGGATGCTGAGAAGATGTTCTAGGATCTATCAGCAAGGGTGCGGCAGGACAAGGAGGAGGCTACTAGAGTCTGAAAGGAGCAGGACGAGCTGCTTTAGAGGGACACCGAGGCCCGCCAACATGTCATCGACCTCCTGGCCAAGGTGGAGAAAGAGTAAGAGCTTAAGCTAGCAGCCGAGGAGAGGTCCATGGCCCTACAGCAGAGGGTGAGCCTAGATACCGAGGCAATAGCCTAGCTATGCAAGGAGTGGGACGAGCTATGCCAGACTACGGTGAGACTATGCTCGGAGCATAGCACAGCCCACGAGGAGC
The DNA here is from genome assembly GCF_019320115.1 of Miscanthus floridulus. Taxonomy (NCBI): domain Eukaryota; kingdom Viridiplantae; phylum Streptophyta; class Magnoliopsida; order Poales; family Poaceae; genus Miscanthus; species Miscanthus floridulus. The sequence continues at coordinate 105,885,625 of NC_089580.1, read as the reverse complement.
ACGACTAGGCTATCCGAGAGTGCGATGAGGTGCGTCAGGGGGTCAGCTCCCTCTGGGCTAATCTTGGAACCATGGTAGCCCAAAGGTTGGAGGCTGAGAGCATCTTCACTGCGCTGGTCATGGAGCTTGCCAAGACATAGGGGATCCTTCAGGCAGAGAGCGATGAGCATGATCTCCTACATGCTGCCGTCGGGGTGGTCTTCGATGACCTAGAGGTGGCGTGGCCAGAGGGAACCAGCTCACTTGTGGCCTCTGCTACCGTAGATATCATGGCGCGGGTGTGCTAGCTCGAGACAGAAGCTCTTCGCTCTAGGATTACCCAAGCCTTTGCCATCGTTGCCTGCTCCCACTATGCTAAGAGTATCGACTTGGAGATGATGAGCCTTGGCTTCATGCCTGGCTACGAAGCCTCTGAGCTGGATGAAATAGAGAAGGCGGTGGCTCCTATCGCGTGGACCCTAGTGGAAAAGGTTGAAGAGATAGTTCTCCCCTAGAGGGGATAGTTAGTTGAATGGGTCTGATGGACATTATCTGTAATCTATGGGCAAGTGTCGGCACTTTTGTATCTCTAAAAATAGATTCATAATTCATTTAGTTTAAACAAATTCGTAATTTCATTTTGTTTGATTGAACTTGCTTTCTTCCCTTTTTGCATTCAAAAAAGGGCTCATGCAATATAACCCTTCCATTAGTTAAGACCATAGGGCCTGAGGTGTGTAAGAGGGAAACTTCGATTATGCTGGTGAGCAATGTTACCGTAGCCATCGGGGCATGGGCTTTTTGTAGTCTGACTAGGCACGCTTGGTTATTCATTCCCACAAACTTTGCCACTAACCTTAACGTGAGAAAGAGGTCCGACGCAACGACTGTTTTGAAAAAAGGGTGTTTTATACCTTTATCAACCCCCGAGTGAGATCCAACCCCTTGCGGTTGCTGGGGTCAAATGTTACTAAAGTCCGAAGAAAGGACAGCAAAACTACTCTTGTATTCGCACATACCCCTTCCTTAGGATTTTAGCTATTGTTCTACGACCGTGTATTTGGTCTCCTTGTAAGTTCAACTTTCCTTGAGCGCTCATGAGTAGCAGAGGTTTGGTCAAGGGTCGGCTCATTTTCATGATCGTTGCCCCGTCCATAGTTTTTGCAACCAGAGGGGTCGAGTTAGCGTCAATTGCCTTGATGGCTTGAGTGACATGCTCGGTGAGCACGCTAACGGGGATGTTTGGACGGAATCTGGTTCCATCACCTTTGATGGGATTGGCAAAGCCCTTGGGGGGTATTTTGTTGCTCCTTAACCCGCCTTCCAACTGATTCCCCCTCAATGGGGATTCTATGGGCTCGGCTAGAGGCTAGGATCGAACGAGAAGGTTGAGACGGCCATGTCCGCTTCTAAGTGGGAAGGGCACAAGCCACTGAGGCTCATCTGCTTTTTCCCCTGTCTCTATTTGATGCGAGGCGGCCTCGGGCCCTTCATGGGCAACATTCAAACCTCGGCCTATCGATCTAGGATCAGGTGGCTCGAGCCCTCGAGCCTCTTGGGGTCTGATAGGGGTCAGCCATATTTCATGGGCCACCCCATCCTCGGTGCTTTCTACTAGAGGGGCTGAGCTACCGACACTTACCTTGATGGCTCAAGTGTTGTGCTCAATGAGCTCGCTAACGGGCATGTTCGAGTGGAATCTGGGTCCGCCATCTGCTAACGGGGTTGGTAGAGCCCTCATGTGCCATTCCACTATTTCTTAAACCGTCCCTCGGTAGATGCCCAAGCCATTCGATAGGCTCGGGTGGCCCATTGGCCTCTCCTCGGTGGAGATTCTATGGGTTTGGCTCGAGGTTAGAATCAAATGAGAAAGGTCGAGATGTCCATGTCCACTTCTAAGCGCGGTCGGGCAAGGCCGCTGGGGCTCCTCTAGGTTTTTCTCTCTTGGCTCTGTTTGACACGAGGTGGCCTTGAGCCCTTTGTGGGCGAGCCTTGTAACCTCGGTCTATCGCCGTTCATATCGAATGAGACGAGTATCACTTCATGACGCAACGAGAAGCGTTGCGATGCAGCAATCGCATGTGCAATGTTTGGATGTACGGGATGATTAAATGAATGAGCATAAAGAAATAGCGGGGGTCGGTAATGTTACCTTGATGGTACGAGTGATGGGTTCTAGGAGCTCTTATCAGTTATGTCCATGCGGGGTTCAGGCCCAATGTTCATGACGGAGCCGATGTAACTTGCACGAGCGTCCTAGTTTTCCATTTCAGTCTCTCGGCAGTTATCCGAGCCGTTTGATTGGCTTGGATGACCTAACAGCTTCTTCTTCATGGAAATTCTGCAAGTAGGCCCCGCCGAACCCTTCTTGTGAAGGTGGATGCTAAAGCTTAGAGTGCGGGGATAAAGACTTCGATTACGCTGGTGAACAAAAACGCCGTAGCCGTCGGGGCGTAGTGATGAGGACATGACACCCATGCATATGACCATGTTTGGCGCATGGTATGGAGGGGTAGGAGGCCAGCAAAGTGTACAAGTCAACAAGGAGGTCCGAGGCTAATTCGGTTTGAGTCCCCGAGGTGGAGACCCAAAGCAACTCAAGTTCGAGCCTGCCTCGGCCTCAAGGACCAGTCTGTCTTAAACTGGTCACCCAGCACGCATCCGAACTCTGTTTTTAATGATCCACATATGGTTGGAAAGCTAATTTGATAAGGAATCCAATCCAAGTGGTCTCATATCAAAAGACCTTCAGAATCAATAGAAATCCTCGAAACAATTAAGTGTCCAGAATCTGCTAAGGTGCTGCGACACCGTCTTTTGGTCCGTTGGACCGTGTATCGTGTTTGGGCCCATTAGGGGGTGTGTCCAGGGGGCTAACACCCAAGACTCTATAATTAGCAGCCGTCGCTCTCCTTAGGGTTTGGGTTTTGTTAATTCTTCATTTCCTCATGAAACAAACGTCATTTTGCTGCAACTATGCCGCCAAGGGTGCTTGCTGTGAACTAGGGGTCCAGTTCTTGATCTTGTTCGCCTATGGCGATTAGTCCTTTCAAATAAGGACTTTAACTCATTCTTGTTATCATAAGCCTCATATTTATTTGCAATTTCATATTGCATTTATTTCGTTCTTGCTTGTGTTCTTGATTTGCTTGTAGGAAAGCCTTCTCGGCAAGGTCAATCACGTTCGCGTGGTTGATAACCAATGGAGCAGTGGTGTAATGGTTGCAGGGGTCCGCTTCAGTCTTGGTTCAAAGCCTAGATCATTGTAACACCCTAAAATTTGCAATATTTTTAAATAGGTGGATTGATTTAATTATGTATCTTGGTGAGCATTTAAACTAGTAAAGTAATAATTTTTATTAAGTTAAAAACAAATATAAGGTCTACATACATGTTTGTGCATTCATGGCGCTGCACATTATTTTTGCATTGTGTGGTTTGAACCAAACTTCCAAACTAATTCAAAAAGATTTGAAAATGAATTTGAAAATGCTTGAGAAAAAGGAAAATAGATTCTTTCTCTCCCTCTCATCCTTTCTGGTTTTGGCCCACCTTCTCTTGGCAGCCCGCTCTCTTCCCTTCTTCACTCATGGGCCACTCAGGCCAAAGCCCACTGCGCACCCGAAGGCCTAGCTGGCTGTTTCCTCTAGTCGGCCTGCTCCCACACCCATGGCCTTTCCTCTGTGTGGCCTAGCATTAGCGCTGGCCCATCTTCGTCGCCAGCCCATCTCCACACGCCATAGTCGCCGTGCCTCCTACCCACTGATGCACCGGGCCCGCCCGTCAGATGTATCCTTTACCTCCATCTCATGTCTGGCATGGACACCATCACCGCCGAGTCTGCCTTCGCTACTCCCTTGCGGTGGCGTGCTCCTCACATCGCCCGCCTTATAAAGTCTGCGCCCGAGCCTGCGCCGCTTCTAATCCCAAGCTCCTGCGTTGCTGCCACCCTCGTCGAGCCGCCGCCTAGCCCTAGCGCCACCGCCATTGGGTCTAAGCAACTGCAGTGCATCATCATCGATTCCCAGCTCTGGATTTTGGTCATAGTGAGTTCACAAACACTCCGTCCTTCTCTCGGTGCTCTTTTCGAGATGATTCGTGGTCTCTAGGGCCCTTGCTGTGCGCGCCAGTGTGGTGTCCATCGCCGGCAATGGAGGACAACCATGCCGGAGTCCTATTCTGATGGTGGATTAAGCCCCAATCTGCCTCAGCCGTTTGATTCAAGAACAACGGTTGAGATTGGAACTTACCCTTTCGATGGCATATTTGCAAAAAGGTCATTATAAATATTTAAGACTCAACCCGCCATCCCCGTAGTCTTTCAAAAGAGACCCTCAGATTTTTGTTTATAGCACCCATAGCCTATAGCACCTTTCAAGAATACGTTTTGTTCTTTGGAAAGCATAGTCTAATCGGTTTAGATCAAAAATACGTTTTCACCTATTTACAGTTTTGCCACTAATCTTGTGTTAGCCATAAAATCTCCGTTTTAACTCCGATTTGATCCGTTCAACTTACGTTAGGTTCGTAATTAAGTAATCTACATGTTAATACTACTGTTAAGTATGTTTTCAACTTTTAAAATTCGAGGTTAAATTTAATCTACTATTTTACTAAAGGAAATCTTGTTTAATTCATAACTTCTTTGTTTTAGCCCCAAATTTTGTGATCTTCACATCTGTGTGATCATAGTGAGACATAGATTCATTCTACAAACTTTTCATCTTGATTTTATGTTGATTGGTGTACTATTCTAATGTATAGCTTTTGTTTGCCATGCATGATTGTATGGATGCCTGTGTGGTGCTGTTTGATCTCAAGTAGATAGTGAGTTTTGTGTTGGTGATGTGGATCAACTCTTTGAAGAGCAAGACCAGCAGCGATACTTTGAATTAAGGCAACTATAATATGAGGCTCCTTGTTACCTATTCACTTTAATGCAATATCAATTCATGTGCATGTGTTAATGAACTGCTTGGAGTCTACCTATCTTAATATGGATTATCCTGTCCTTGATATACCTATGGGTTTTGCATGTGGGTAGTATGCTCAGTTTGCTCCAACTAATATTGATTAAATAATACAATTAAAGATATATGCAACATGGTATTAAAAGATGCTTTTTAGCAACATGGAAACAAGGGGGCTAGAGCATTGGGCCTTTTCTTAGGGTGCTCTAGTTTCTCACCATAAGGACTCATCTTTAAGTGACAACCCAAGACTTATAGTACAACCATGAGGACTACATGGCTCTGGTCTTAGTCTAGTACCTTGCTCTTTCTAGTTTGTAGCAGTTTACCGAAAGGGCAAGAGGGGCATACCGGGCTAGGTATGGGCCTCATCCCTAGGGTGTATACTATGCTGCGTGTATCAGTGCCACTTCTGGAGATGACTCCATAACACTTGGGAGATGGAATCCTTAGCGACTGCTCCTTATTAGAATGACTGGGGAAAAGCTTCCTGCCTGCTCACCTTGGAAGTGTTTTGGGAGTTGCAAACCCGGGCATATGTGTAACACGACTCATGGTGAAAGTGTGCAACCTCTACAGAGTGTAAAACTGATATATCAGCCATGCTCACGGTCACGAGCGGCCTAGACCCTTACTGAATAGTTGGTTACTCGGATGCCAGAAGGAATGCCCCTAATGCTAATCCACCAAAACCTCCAAGCATAGAGCAATCTATGATGGCACAGACTCAATTGTTACAGACCTACATTCAGAATGTATGCATCAACCCACATCTAGCACCACCAAGGGATACACGTGGTGAATTTATGAAGGGACATCCGCCAACATTCTCTCATGCAAGTGACCCACTGGAAGCTAACGACTGGCTTAGAGCTATGGAGCAGCAACTTAACATAGCTCAGTGTAATGACCATTAGAAAAGTGCTTTATGCTTCCGGTCAACTTCAAGGAGCAGCTTCAGACTGGTGGGAATTATTTTAGGTTGGGAAGGATGTAAATCAGATTTGTTGGGAGGATTTCAAGACTGCCTTTAGATCTTATCATGTTCTAGAAGCTTTGGTGGAGATCAAGGAAGAGGAGTTCCTCAACTTGAAACATGGTTCCATGTTAGTGTGTGAGTATTGTAACAAATTCACTCAGCTGTCACGTTATGCTCCAGGAGAGGTGGTCAATGATGCTAAGAAACAAAAATGCTTCTTGAAAGGATTAAATGATGGACTTCAATTGTAGTTGATGACTATTGAGTATCCCGACTTCCAAACTTTGGTGAATAGGGCCATTTTGATTGAGAACAAGCATCAAGAAATAGAAAAGAAGAAAAGGAGAATTCAAAGCCAATCTGTAGGTAGCAACACATGCCCCCGCTACACTCCCTAGCAAGAATTTTAGTAGAGATACCAGGAACCAACTAGTCAGTGGGATTTTGATCCTCCTCAACAACTCCCTCAACACCATCAAGAGCAACAGTATGTGAACCAGAGTCCACCCCAAGAACCACTCATCAACTCCCCAATGAAGGATAGTGTGCCCAGCACCCCCTCTTTAGGCAAGAAGTGCTACCGCTGTGGTGAACACGGTCACTATGCAGGTCAGTGTCCAAAGAAGCCGAATAAGCCACAATCTCGCAATGGAAACCATAAACAATGGACTCATGTGCAAGGTAGAGTCAATTATGTGATGATAGAATCTGCACAAGAAGCCCATGATGTTGTGTTTGGCATGTGTCTAGTCAACTCTGGCCCTACATCGGTTTTTTTATTCTGGAGCTTCACATTCCTTTATTGCACATCATTTTGTTAAGGAGCATAATATACCAAAGTGTCCTATGAAGAAATAGATGTTAGTTGACTCACCTTGTGGGGATATACACGCTACACTGATGTGTCCTAGTGTAAGAGTTGAAATAAGGGGGGTAGAGTTTTTGACAAATCCGATAGTGCTGAAGTCTTCAAGCATAGATGTATTTCTTGGAATAGATTGGCTAAATCCATGAAAGGCTATTATCCAAGGTGATATTGGTATAATACACTTGATATCCAAGTCAGGAGAAGAAGTTATATGCCAGGCAACTACAAAAACAAAAGTGGTGTGCAGTGTTAATCAAATGGAAGGTGCAACCATAGATAAGACCAAGGTTGTTAATGAGTTTCTAGATGTTTTTCCTGATGATTTGCTAGGTATGCCACCATATCGTGATATTGAGTTTATTATTGAGCTTTTACCTAGAACTGCACCTATAGCCAAGAGACCATATCGAATGGGAGTCAATGAGCTAGAAGAACTTAAGAAATAGTTAAAGGAGCTATAGGATAAAGGTTTCATACATCCTAGTTCTTCACACTAGGGAGCCCTAGTTATATTTGTTGAGAAGAAAGATGGTATGCAGAGGATGTGTGTGGATTATCGCTCTCTTAATGAGGTAACCATCAAGAACAAGTATCCTTTGCCTAGAATTGATGATCTATTTGAACAATTACGAGGTGCTTGTGTGTTCTCCAAGATTGATCTTCACTCTAGTTATCATCAGTTAAGGATTCGTTCATCGAACATTCCCAAGACTGCTTTTACCACTCGATATGGATTATATGAGTACATGGTTATGTCTTTTGGATTCACTAATGCCCCTGCATACTTCATGTATATGATGAATAAGGTGTTTACGGAATATCTCGACAAGTTTGTTGTGGTCTTCATTGATGATATTCTAGTCTTCTCTAAAACAGAAACAGATGGACGGCTCGAGTGACGTGCTTGGTGAGCTCATTAATGGGGATGTTTAGATAGAATCCAGTTCTGTCACCTATGACGGGACTGGCAAAGCCCTTGAGGGGCAATTTGTTGCTCCTTAACCCGCCTTCCAACAGATTCCCCCTCAATGGGTATTCTATGGGCTCGGTTAGAGGCTAGGATCGAATGAGAAGGTTGAGATGGCCTTGTCTGCTTCTAAGTGGGATAGGCACAAGCCATTGAGGCTCATCTACTTTTTCCCCTGGCTCTATTTGACATGAGGCGGCCTTAGGCCCTTCGCGGGTAGCCTTCGAACCTTGGCCTATCGATCTAGGATCGGGTGGCTCGAGCCCCTGAGCCTCTTAGGGCCTGATAGGGGTTGGCCACGTTTCATTCATCACCCCATCCTTAGTGTCTACAACTGGAGGGGCTGAGCTAACGACACTTGCCTCGATAGCTCAAGTGTTGCGCTCAATGAGCTCACTAACGGGCATGTTCGAGTGGAATCTAGGTCCGTCATCCGCTGACGGGGTTGGTAGAGCCCTCATGTGGCATTCAACTATTTCTTAACCCACCCCCCAGTAGATGCCCAAGCCATTTGATAGGCTCGGGTGGCCCATTGGCCTCTCCTCGGTGGAGATTCTATGGGTTTGGCTTGAGGTTAGAATCGAATGAGAAAGGTCTAGATGTCCCTATCCGCTTCTGAGCAGGGTCGAGCAAGGCCGCTGGAGCTCCTCTAGGTTTTTCTCCCCTGGCTCTTTTTGACGTGAGGCGACCTCGAGCCCTTTTTGGGCTAGCCTTCGAACCTCGGCCTGTCACCGTTCATATCAAATGAGACGAGTACCACTTCATGACGCAACGCGAAGCATTGCGATGCAGCAATCGCATGTGCAATGTTTGGATGTACGGGATGATTGAATGAATGAACATAAAGAAATAGCGGGGCTCGGTAATGTTACCTTGATAGTATGAGTGATGGGTTCTGGGAGCTCTTACCGGATATGTCCATGCGGGGTTTAGGCCCGACATCCATGACGGAGCCGATGTAACCAGCACGAGCGTCCTAGTTTTCCATTTCAGTCTCTCGACAGTTATCTGAGCCGTTCAATTGGCTTGGGTGACCTGACAGCTTCTTCTTCATGGAAATTCTGCAAGTAGGCCCCTCCAAACCCTTCTTGTGAAGGTGGATGCTAAAGCTTAGAGTGCGGGGATAAAGACTTCAATTACGCTGGTGAACAAAAATGCCGTAGCCACCGGGGCATAGTGATGAGGACATGACACCCATGCATATGACCATGTTTGGCACATGGTATGGAGGGGTACGAGGCCAGCAAGGGTCTGCAAGTCAAGAAGGAGGTCTGAGGCTAATTCAGTTCGAGTTCTCAAGGTGGAGGCCCAAAGCAACTCAAGTTCGAGTCTACCTCGGCCTCCAGGACTAGTCTGCCTTAAACTGGTCACCCAGGACGCATCCAAACTCCATTTTCAACGATCCACATATGGTGGGAAATCTAATTTGATAAGGAAGCCAATCCAAGTGGTCTCATGTCAAAAGACCTTCCAAATCGACAGAAATCGTCGAAACAAGTCAGCATCCAGAATCTGCCAGGGTGCTGCGACACCATCTTTTGGTCCGTTGGACCGTGTATCTTGTTTGGGCCCATTAGGGGGTGTGTCTAGGGGGGTGATGTCCAAGACTTTATAATTAGCAGCCGTCACTCTCCTTAGGGTTTGGATTTTGTTTAGTTCTTGATTTCCTCGTGAAATAGACGTTGTTTTGCTGCAGCTGTGCCGCCAAGGCTGCTTGCTGTGAACCAGGGCCCCAGTTCTTGATCTTGTTCGCCTATGACAATTAGTCCTTTTGAATAAAGACTTGAACTCCTTTTTATCATCAGCCTCATATTTATTTGCAATTTTAGATTGCGTTTATTCCATTCTTGCTTGTGTTCTCGATTCGCTTGTAGGAAAGCCTTCTCGGCGGGGTCAATCGCGTTCGCGTGGTTGATAACCAATGGAGCAGTGGTGTAATGGCTGCGGGGGTCCAAATTAGTCTTAGTTCGAAGCCTACATCATGAACGTTGAGTCTCCACCAATCGACACTATCATACCTCTTGAAAGATCGGTCCTTGTCTACATCAAGTGGTATCAGAGACCTTGTTTCCCGTTAGGTATAACTTTGTTTTCCTATTTAGATTGTTACTATTTTTGCATTACCTATAGCCCACAAAAAGCCAAAAAAAATATATACACTATCACATATCTCTAGTCCTATAGCCCCACTATGCCTTTCCAATTTTTTTAATTTCAGTTTGCTTTATTGAACTGTCGTCCCTCGCCGTGTCTTAGTGTTTGTTGTGTTCTGATCTTGTTCTTGGTCTAGTGTCAAGTCTTGTCTTCCAGTGTGGTGATAGTTTGTTCCTTTTTGCCAAATCTTGCATCCCTATTGGTTGTTACGTGAGCAAATTGAGGAAAAAGAATAAGTCAAGTTGAGAGATACATATAGTACAAATCTTTATCCTGATCCTTATTTCCATGTTTAAAAAGGATATCTCATCTAATCTCCACAGTTGTAGCTGGTGGATTATTCTTGCGCATAGTTAGAAAGAAAGGAAAGCATTAATTGGCAGTTATAGTCTCCTTTGGAAATAATATGCACACAAGATTTTCTACTGTTGGTTAGTTGTGATCCTTGTTGGGCATCTCTTTGGTTTTTCCTTGCGCTAATCCAAAAGGAAAGTTCCTATCAGGGTGTCCATGCCTAGGCAGTCCTACTACTAATATTGTTTTGCTGGCCGAGAGTTTAGATCATGCTACAGTGCAGCTTCTTGATATTTTTATTTACAATTATTTTTGTAGCACTTTTCTGAGTAAAAAAAGAAAAAGTTAAAGGCAAAGAGGTGCAGAAACCAAAATAAGGAAAAAAGCGACACCTAAAAAGAGAGAGAGAAAAATAAAGAAGGAACGGAAAAGAAAGTGAAAAAAAGTTCAGAAGTGCTTGCATCCTTTTGAGTCCTTGTGCTAAGTTGTATTGTATTGCTTGCTTGAACTAGGTCCAGGATGAGTTTAGGCCAGTGACATAGACTAGCTTGGGACTACTTTTCAATCTTGCAATTTCTAAATTAAATTATTGCTATTCCTTGCTAATATATTGTGCCCGTCCAAGCTCCACTTTCTTCTAACCAAGTACAGGTTCGCCTTGCAACTGTTACACTCAAGCTACAACAGTATCATAGTCACCGACCAATTGCACCGTCTGTTGCTTTGGTAAGAACACTTGTAAGACCATGGTAAGACGCTTGAGAGTTGAGTGCCTTGTTTTTCCTTGTCCACAACCTAAGTAGTTGATAGGGATAATACTTTTGTGTTGTCTTTTGCTGTCTTCTAACAATGACAGGTTCTTTGTATCCACCGACTTATGATGGTATAGGTGCTAATGAGTACATGGAGTGGGAAATTACCATAGATAACATATTTGCTACTCGCTTTATGTGTCCAAGGAGGAAGGTAACAAATGCAGCTAGTGTTTTGCGACATTCTGCTTTATCTTGGTGGGAGTCTTTAGATCCTTCTGATAAACCTCAAACTTGGAATGATATGAAACTCCTTATGCGAGAAACCTTTGTTAATCCACCTCCTATTTTGACTTCATATGCTGAGGTGCACCATTTAGAGGAAGAGTTTGTTGTTATTCCTCTTGCTATGACTAACCTTCTGCAGGATAATGTACATAAGCGAGAGGATGACATGGAAGAAAATGAGAAGCTCATAACCTCATATGCAAATTCAGAACCATCACTATACAATGCACCTATTACTCCTACTAAAAATATAGGTAATGCCCATGGTGCTACAGTCACGGAAGGTGAGAATTGTTTTAATGTACTAAATTCTTCCACAAACCATGCTATCATAGAGCAATTATTAGTGGAACCCTCTCTTGATTTATCTTTGTCCCATGATAATTTGCTTGATGTTCCTTATGATAAAGATAAATTGGTTGATGATACTTCAGTTTTACATGTTTTGGAACCAACCACTTGTGCTGAAAATAAACATGTTATTCATATTGCTACTAAAACTGATGAGCTCAAACTGTTGTCTTCTTTACATACTTTGGGTTACATTGAATTTGATGTTTTTTGTAACCTAGATTGTTTGGAGGAGAGCCTTTTTAAATATGCTAATTTGCCTTGGTTTTCTAAACACACATATCATATTATTGGCAAATATAACAACAAGGGACAATATATGATACATCGAATATACATTCGTAGTAATATGAATTTTCCTTTTATTGTACAAGATTATGATCATTTTTTAGAGGGCAGCCATAATAATACAAACATTTTCTCATGTTCCTCAAAGAAACATGTTCACTTCCAAGAAGGGGAGCATTGTTGGTTGCTACCTATGTCTGCTAGACCATCTATTCCTGCATTGTCTTTGGTTAGTTCTAATCTTTTGCAGGATACTGTTGACATACATCGTGTGCATTCAGATCATGGAGTCTACATGCTTGCTGAAATTTTTATGCAAGATGACATGCTAGAAACTTGGAAACATGGTCTCGTTCCTTCTCACAATTATTTCAATTTCCTTTATCTTCGCAACCCCGTTCTCCTTTATGTTGTGCAGGATCAGTTTCAAGCGCAATCGACACCGAGGACGACTTTTCGTCAAGAAGGGGAGGATGATGAGGACATGACAACCATGCATATGACCATATTTGGCACATGTTATGGAGGGGTAGGAGTCCAGCAAGGGTGTCCAAGTCAAGAAGGAGGTCCGAGGCTAATTCGGTTCGAGTCCTCGAGGTGGAGGCCCAAAGCAACTCAAGTTCGAGTTTGCCTCGGCCTCTAGGACTGGTCTCCCTTAAACTGGTCACCTAGGACGCATCCGGACTCCGTTTTCAACGATCCACATATGGTTGTAAAGATAATTTGATAAGCAAGCCAATCCAAGTGGTCTCACATCAAAAGACCTTCAGAATCAACAGAAGTCGTCGAAACAAGTTAGTGTCCAGAATCTGCCAGGGTGCTGCGACACCATCTTTTGGTCCGTTGGACCGTGTATCGTGTTTGGGCCCATTAGGGGGCGTGTCCAGGGGGGTGAAGCCCAAGACTCTATAATTAGCAGTCGTCACTCTCCTTAGGGTTTGGGTTTTGTTTAGTTCTTGATTTCCTCATGAAACATACGTCGTTTTGTTGCAACTATGCTGCCAAGACTGCTTGTTGTGAACCAGGTCCCTAGTTCTTGATCTTGTTCGCCTGTGGCAATTAGTCCTTTTGAATAAAGACTTGAACTCCTTCTTGTTATCATAAGCCTCATATTTATTTGCAATTTCAGATTGCGTTTATAACGTTCTTGCTTGTGTTCTCGATTTGCTTGCAGGAAAGCCTTCTCGGCGAGGTCAATCGCGTTCGCGTGGTTGATAACCAACGGAGCAGTGGTGTAACGGTTGTAGGGGTTTGAATCAGTCTTGGTTCGAAGCCTAGATCATGAATGTCGAGTCTCCACCAATCAACACTATCATACCTCTCGGAAGATCCGGCCTTGTCTACATCACATAGGGCTCTAGCGGTTTGCCTAGTTTTACCCAAAGTTTATGCCCGCACACCGCGCCTCCAATTTTTAAACGTAAGTAGGGGTCAAACTGTCTAGCGAGTAGAATCTCTTGACAGCCCCCGAGTGATGTTCGATCCCCTACCATTGCTGGGGTTGGAGGCACGATGACAAATTTAATATGTAATGTAAGCAAGTAAGGGTGCTTATCTCTCGGTGGCGGTTTTGAGCCATTCGATCGACCCATCTCTCGGTAGTGGCCACGCCATCTAGTTGACTTGTGTTTCCTATTGAGACAAGATTTTCCTATGGGAGTAGAGGATGAGAGTATCTCGCAGAAGAATTTAGTTGGGCAGATAAGCCAAGCAACGAATTTGTGCAAAAAATGGACAAGTTCTCAATTTTGTTATAGCAAATAGCTTTTTAGCTCTTCTCCCTCTTTTTGCAAAAGAGGTTTAGTGCATTCCAACCCTTCTCATAGTTAAGTTCATAAAAGCTTGGAGTGCGGTGAGCTAGCCCTGATCACGCTAGTGAGCAAAGGCGTCATAGCCGCTGGGGCGTAGGTGCCTTTAGTCCACCCAGTTTTACTCAGAGCTTGTTCTCGAAATCCTAGCTCTTAGGATTTGCTATGAGAAAAGAGGGCAGGCATAGAGAATGTTTGCAAAGTAAATATACTCATACCAGCCCCCGAGTGAGGCCCGACCCTTCGCACATGTAGGGGTTAGATGTCACAAAAGATTGGGGATTTCAATGACAAAACTGATAAGAGAAAGTTTGTGTTTATTTAGGGGTAAAAGCGACGTAGCTGCTCGATGTTCCAAGCATTGGTGAAGACCTCACCATCGATGGTATTCAGCTTATAGGCACCTAGCCGGAGTACTTCTACGATGATGTACGACCCCTCCTAGGGTGGGGAGAGCTTGTGGCGGTCCTTGTTGCTCTACACAAGGTGGAGGACCAGGTCCCCAACATTGAAGGCTCGGCCCCGCACTAGTCGGCTGTGGTACCATCGCAACACTTGTTGGTACTTGGCCGAGCGGAGGAGGGCGACATCACGTGCTTCGTCCAGCTAGTCCATGGCATCCACATGGGATGCCTTGGCTCCCTATTAATCGTATGCCTTGATCCTTGGTGCCCCATAGTCGAGGTCGGTTGGGAGGACAGCCTTGGAACCATAGACCATGAAGAAGGGCGTGTAGCCGGTGGCTCGACTAGGGGTTGTTCTTAGGGTCTAGAGTACTATGGGGAGCTCAACAACCCATCATGCACCGAATTTGTTCAATCGGTTGAAGATCCTAGGCTTGAGGCCCTATAGGACCACACCGTTTGCGCGCTCGACCTGCCTGTTTGTTTGGGGGTGCACGACGGCGGCCCAATCGACCCAAATGTGGTATTCATCGTAGAATCGGAGGAATTTTTTCTGGTGAACTACATACCATTGTCCATGATGATGGAGTTCGGAACTCCAAAGCGATGGATGATGTCAAGGAAGAACAACATGGCTTGCTCGCATTTGATCATGAAGATCGACCGAGCTTCTATCCCCTTTGTAAACTTGTCTATGGTGACAACCAAGTGGGTGTAGCCCCTGGGCACCTTTTTTAGAGGTCCAACTAAATCGATCCCCTAGACCATGAATGGCCATGTGATGGGGATCATCTAGAGTGCTTGGGCTAGGAGGTGAGTCTGCTGAGCGTAGTACTGGCACCCTTCGTAGGTGTGCACGATCTGCTCGGCGTCGGCTACCGTAGTGGGCCAATAGAAGCCCAGTCGAAATGTGTTTCCGACCAGGGTTCTAGGTGTGGCATGGTGACCGCAGATCCCACCATTGATATCACTCAGCAAACACTTCCCCTATTTGATAGGGATGTAGCGCTGCAAGATCCCGATGTGGCTTCGCTTGTAGATTCGCCCTCCATAAGAACAAACAACTTGGCATGATGTGTGAGCCATCAAGCTTCCATCTTGTCCATTGGTAGTGTGTCATGGAGGAGGTAGTCGAGGTAGAGTACCCTCCAGTCGACCAGAGGTTCGAGCTCTATCGTGGGGTCTTCTTCAAGCTCCATGACTTTAGGGCCAAACGGAGCCGGCGTTTGGTCAGCCCCTGAGGCCGAATCGAGGGACCATCATCGGCCTATTCTGACCCCTTGTAGTGGACCGAGGGCTTGTGTTGGTCATTGGTGAAGACACCCATTGGCGCTGGCTCTCAGCTGGATGCTGCCTTCGCAAGTGCATCAGCCTCCTCGTTGAGGTGACTCGGGATGTGATTGAGCTCAAGGCCATTGAACTTGTCTTCCAATCATTGGACTTCTCAGTAGTATGAAGCCATCTTGGCGTCGTAGCAGCTTGACTCCTTCATGACTTGATCAATGACTAGCTAGGAGTCTCCCCGAACGTCGAGACGTTGGACGCCCAACTCGAAGGCAATGCGTAGGCCGTTGATGAGCACCTCATATTTGGCCACACTGTTTGAGGAGGGGAAATGGAGGTGAACTATGTACCTCATGCGTACCCCAAGGGGCGACATGAAGACTAGCCCTACGCTAGTGCCCTTCTTCATTAGCGATCTATTGAAGTACATCATCTAGTACTCTTGATCGATGACCACTGGTGGCATTTGGACCTCAGTCCATTCCGTGATGAAATCAGCTAATAGCTAGGACTTGATGGCTATCCAAGGGGCATACGCAATGCCTTGATCCATCAGCTTGAGTGCCCATTTTGTGGTTCTCCCCGTGGCATCTTGGCTTTGGATGACCTCATCGAGGGGGAAGGATGCCACAACCATTACCGAGTGTGACTCAAAGTAGTGGCATAGCTTCCTCTTTGTGATGAGGATTGTGTACAGGAGCTTCTGGATTTGGGGCTAGCAGGTCTTTGAGTCAGATAGGACCTCACTGATGAAGTACATAGGGTGCTATACTTTGAGGGCATGCCCCTCTTCTTCCCGCTCCTCAACTAGGGCGGCATTGACCACTTGTGTGGTGGCCATGATGTAGAGCAGAAGGTGTTCTCCCTCAGTGGGAGGAACCAGGATTGGGGCCTTTGTGAGGAGCTACTTGACCATGTCAAGTGCTTCCTAGGTCTCAGGCATCCATTCAAAGTGATCGGCCTTCTTCAGAAGTCAATAGAGGGGGGACCTCATTCGCCGAGGCATGAGATGAAGCGGCTGAGTGTGGCAAGGCACCCTATAACTCGCTGCACCCCCTTTATATTCTGAATCAGGCCCATCCTTTTGATGGCTAAGATCTTTTGTGGGTTGGCCTCTATGCCACGCTCAGAGACAATGAAACCAAGTAGCATGCCCCTTGGGACCCCGAAAACACACTTCTCGGGATTGAGTTTGATGCTGTTTGCTCGGAGTTTTGCAAAGGTTTGCTCAAGATCGGCTATGAGGTGGTCAGCCTATTTGGTTTTGACCACGATGTCATCCACATAGGCCTCAATGGTCCGCCTGATGAGGTCCTCGAAACACTTGAGCATACAGCACTGGTATGTAGCCCTAGTGTTCTTCAGACCGAGCAACATTGCAAGGTGGGGCCGCTGTCTCCCATTCGGCCTCGTCTCCAAGGTTGTCCACTAGGGTAGCCTCCTCCTTAAAGATGCTTTTGAGGTGTCCCTCAGGGGTCCCCATCATGAAGCATTCTCGAGAGGGGTGATGGCTCCCCCTGCTGGAGTTAGAGCCAGAGGGCGATCCTGGCTCCTCTATGAGGAGATCATGGAGAGATTCCATGATGTGTTCGATCACCCCTATGAACTTGTTGTCCATGGGAGGTGAGACCAGGCGTTATGCCACAAGGTGGCTAACGGTCGCCACGACATTGTAGAGACCGATTGGAAGCACCGTTGGGACGCTCCGTATGTGGTGTTTCGGAGAGAGAGGTTCTCCTCGGGCGGGCCACACCATGTCGTTGGTGTCAGAAAAGGTGAGGCAACGCTGGTCCTCCCTGGATGGCTAGGGTCCCAAGGAGACACCGAGCTAGTGCTCAAGCCTCTCATAGTTGAGGCCAATGGGGGGAAGAGGTTGGATGGTGGCGTGAGCCAACGCCAATCCTCCTCCCACCGTGATGATGAAGTCTAGATCCCTGAAGCACACATGTGCACCCGAGACCCAGCTGATTCCATGGCTAGCCATCCGTGGCCTGATGTTAATGTCGGACGCGCAAAGGTCCCCTACCTGGCGCGCCAACTATCGGTGTTTTGAGTAAACATCAACTAGTAAATTTGTATTTATTGCGCGTTGGGCTCGGACGGTGTCACTACACCACAACACCAAGATTAGCGATGGATGGTCTGACGCTAAAAATGTAACACCCCAGGTGTTTGTCACCAGTTAAGCAATGGGTTTAAACTCAACCATGGCATGTTAAGTGGTGATGGAGATGTTAGGTCAAACATATGAAAATGAGCCACCACTTAAACTTGAACCATGCACCATTGCTTACATGCTACCCTTTCTAAAAAGTATGCTTGGGTAATGCTAGATGTACTTGTTTCATGTGTCTCGCATCAATATCCATCTATATTGATCCATGGAAAAGTTTCGTGAAGTTTGGAATCAAGAAGTCACATGAAATGACAAGTTATGTCCTTGCCTAGATTGTTTTATAAAGTGAATGGAATTCTAGATCATCAACCAAACCTTGCAACCTTGCCCAAATGACTCTAATTGAACTCTACAACAAAAGTCATGAAGGGTTCGTGTTAAGCAGAGGATAAGAAAATATCTCAATCGGTCTAAAACTCGGATTTAAGCTTTACCGTGATGCTATTTGACCTGTGTTGACCAATCACTTATAGTGCTTGCATGGAGTTGCATCTTAAATCAAAGTTGAAGTTTGAGTAGAGTAGAATAAACTTTGTTTTTGGACCAAGAGCCAGATCAACTTGGAACTAAGGCGAATCGAGGCTCAAATGTTGAATCGGCAGCTGTTTTCGGTACTTAGAATTTTTCCAAGTTTGAAATTCATCGTCGACTCGTCGTCGACATTGGCATTCCGCGTTCTCCAAATTTCGTTAAGCAACTTGACTTGATCCCAAAATAAAAGTTAGATCATACATTGGGAAGAAGAGCGTGCAAAAGGAGGGCACTCGTTGGACCTTGTCTTGGCCATCGATTTTTGGAGTTTGGTAATCGCTGTCAATGCGTTGACACTTGCTAATTGGACACTAATTATCCGCTGATCCAGAGCTCTAATGACTTGGCAACTAGTATTACAAACCTAACTGCATAAATTGATTTTTACAGCAAAACCTTTAAATTAAATCATGCCATATTATAGATCTAGTGCATAGAGAATTTCATAAGGATTCCAAAATGTCCTCATTTACTATTTTATGATTTTTCTACTAATTCCTACAAATTTTCAAAGTGGATCATTCAAATCTACCTAAATCAAAGAAAAAAAGATCTAAATCTTGCATCGGGGACCCTGGAGTTTCCATAAATTAAAAGCAAACAAACTGATCCTTTCCGGCACCATTCGTAGTAATTAGTAGAAAAATCGTAAAATAGTAAATGAGGACATTTTGGAATACTTATGAAATTCTCTATGCACTAGATTTATAATATGGCATGATTTAGTTTAAAGTTTTTGCTGTAAAAATCAATTTATGCAGTTAGGTTTGTAATACTAGTTGTGTCTTGTCTTTTTCATAACTGTAGTTCTTTTGCTCCAATAAATGTGAAATTTTTATGGAGTGCTCACCAGATGATTGTTGTTGTATGGTAAAAATTTCAGGAGTTTAGGATTTATATTTTAAGAGTTATAAAAATAACAAATGCCTGTATTGCCTTGCTCCTACTCTGAACAGTTCTGAATGTTTGAATTAATTGGCTTAGTTAAGTTATGAATCATGACTTGATGAAAATACATGGGTTGTAGTACTTTTATTAAGATTTTCAAAAAGCTAAATATCATGATTTTTTGTTAAGTAGATCTTGAGTTATACTTGCTTAAATCTCTGTGGCTGTTTCTGCCCAAACCCAGAGAGGGTTTCCTTGTCCTTACTATGGGGCATTCTTAATAGTAGAATTAGCTTTATATATTTACAACAAAGTTGTTTATAATTTTCTAAGCTTTCTAAAAAGTCTAGAACCACATTTATTGGACATGTATAACTCCATTTGTAGCTGTTTGAAGTGGCATATCAGTTTCTATCCATGTTTTAGACAGAGATTCATTCATTGGATTAATTGACCTTGCTAACTGTAGAATCATCTTAATAGGAGAATAATAAAGTTGTAGGTAACTTTATAAGCTTTTCAAAAAGTTATGATTCATGTTTGTTGGAGGTCTAGAACTCTAGTTATGCTTCTCTGAAGATGCTATCAGTTTTCTATACCACTGCTGTTGGGCTGCATGTGCAGTGTTGCTTGTGCAATTATTTTCATGGTGTAAATGATGTTTGCTATGGTTGTAGTGAATACAAAAGTTGTAGAAAATTTCATAATCTTGCTTGTGTTCAAATTGTAAGACCTTAGGCCTGATAGTTTAGGAGTTACATGACTTTTAAATCTTCTGTCAAGTTTTGATTGTATTCGGAGTAGATCTGAAAGATGCTAGTGTTTGATCTAGTTAGGATTTGAGTCACACCTAGATGATTATAAGAAAGTTGTAGATAACTCACTTAAACATCTTGTGTTAAATTGTCCTGGCATTTGGCCAAATATTTTGTGAGTTATGCCTGTTTAAAGTTGGGTTTCAGATATGACTGCTCTCTGTCAATTGTGGACCAGTTTATGTAAATGAGTATATTTGACTTAGTTAACTTGAGAATCATGCTAAGATGATTAAAGATGAATTGTAGAAAATTTTCATAAGCTTTCTATAATGTCTTATTGCATGGCTATTGGATTTGTATAACTCTAGTTATGATCTCAACATGAAGCTGTTGTTTCCAGTCCGGAAATAGACATATGCTAGTTGTGGTTGTTTACTCCATGTGTTGCTAAGTGTGGCTTATGCCCTTGTTGATGGTCAAGTTATGATACTTGTGACCTTGTTAAACTTGCGTCATGCTTGATGTGCTTGCTCTCTATAGTTAGTTGTGTGATGTTAGTTAAATAGCTATTGGTGTCTATGTCTTGCATAATCTTGTGTTTGTCTTGAATGCTTATGTGATGCATCTTGTGTTACCATTCATCACATTCATACACCTGCATCTTGCATCTCATTTAGGTATGCTAGATGAACCACGTGAAGGATGTGATGTGGAGCCGAACTCGAGGATTGGGTTTGGTGGATCTGTCCCGACGATGGAAGGACTAAGCAAGTGCTAGGACCGGAGATGTCACCAAGACGGTGCAAGCTAACTGAACTGACTTGTGTCGGATCCTAGGCAAGCCCCGGAGCATTCTAAGTCTCCTAGTATTTTACAAAATATTACTCAAGTCCTTATGATTGATGCATTAGGTTATAAGAGTTGATTGGAACCACTTGATGCATATAAATTCCTTGTCTAGAAATGCTACCTTTAACCCTATATAGGTCCAGGATCGAACATATGCTTAACCATGCTTAGACCGGTAGAAGTCAGGTGATTTCCTATCACCTGTGAGATATAGGTGGATATCGAAGCACGGTTGGCTATATTTGCTATCGTGGAAAAGAACCATGGGGTAATGTAAATGGAGACCGGGCGGGATGTCGATAGAGAAGCAACAAGACATGGAGGTCTTGAGTGTGGATCTATCCCCGTCTATGTCGATTAAGGACTATACCGTTGTTGGTGCTTCTGACAAGATTGAATGCATGCCTATCACTTAGTTGGCCGGATAACTCGTTCTGACCGCAAAGCCGAGTAGCTCAACTCAGGCCAGACCCCGTTCTGTTGTGCGTTCCTTGCGGGGAGCCAGACTAAGCCCAAGGGAAGGCTAGGCCTGAACGTCCTGGCATTTGGTGTCCCCGATTGTGCAGCGTGGTATGAACCCACGAAATGTGGATCTGAGTTGTACCAAAGGTGACCTAAGGTGAGCATTGATCTGGTCTGCCTGGGTTTGTGTTAGGAATAAATTCCTAGCTGGTCAAAAATGATTCGAATCACCGTCTCTCCCGGATAGTGAGAAACTTGGCTAGTCCCAACATCGTATTAATTGGATTATGGAATGTGATGGTTCGGATAAACATGGAATTACTATACCTGCTATGGTTACTATTGTATGCTCTAAAAAGATATACCACATGTTTGGCACGAGATAGTTACTAATCTAGAGATGGATAGTTATAATTAACTTGATGATAGAATTATAATTGTATAATTGAATTAATCGCTTTTTATGCAAAATGTTGTCAAGCTACCTCCACTTATAAAGTCTTACATAATCCTTGGAGTCAATTTTATTTCTGGTTATGACGAGTAAGTCTAGCTGAGTACATTCGAGTACTCAGGGTTTATCCCACCATGTTGCAGGTGAGATTTCGGCCTACTGAAGATGGTGGCTAACCACCGGTGGGCTCGGTGACTCTATGTTATATCTCATCTATATGCTTTTATCTGAGGATGTCACTTATGCTAGCAACGTATTTGAAACTTATATTAATGTAATCGTTTGAAAGCTATGTTGTTTTCACTAATCGATTTTGAAACCCAAACTTGTCCTATTATTTATGAACCTATTTGTAATATTATTTTCTACTGCAACTCTACATATGTGATTTGTATCTGCTTAATCACATGATCTTGGTTGTGATATTGATTTACCGAGGTCTTTCTGGACACTCGGCAGACTACCGGGTTTATATAAGTGAAAGTATGCGCGTGTCAACATGTTAGCAGGGACAGCCGTACTTGATCTTGTATAAATTAGGCAGTTCTATCACAAAAAACGGCTACAGCGACAGACAAGCTGACGCTAAAATGTTATAGCGACAGACTTTTGCAGACGCTGTAAGTCCTGTCGCTGAAAATCTTTAGCGTCAGATAGTACTTTTAGCGATAGATAGTCCGTTGCCCTAAATTTTTTTAGCAACAGATAGTCTGCTGCTAGTCTTTAGCAACATATGCTCTATTACTAGGCATATACCGATAGAGCATCCAACTATACATGTATTTATAGTGACAGATTGTTCTATAGGACAATATAAATATATAAAAAAATACAATGAGAAAATATGTAGCACATATCATACCTAGATTCAAGCTTAAGGTCCATCACATAAAGATATAGAAACACATACATCACATGGAGGTTTGTGCACACCCAGCAAACAATACTAGTAGTTTGTGTTTGACATACTAAGGTTTGTGCACACAATCATTTCTAGGAACTCAAAAACCAAAAGCAATGGCTTGCCAACACTAGAGCCTCCACCAGGTTATGTGCAGAACCATTTTCCAGAAACTCAAGCCAAAGACTATCCAACACTTCCTGAAAAATATAACAACCATGTAATTAGGCTGAATTGAGCATGGTCTATGGCAATTTTAACTAGATGACAAATAGAATTACTAGCAAATAACATATAAGTAAGAAATATATGTTGAACATTATGATTACAAAAGTAACAATGTGGACATCCATTCCAATATGAAATATGACTTAGGTGCAGCAGGGAGCACACATCAGTTACCGGCCTGCAGTCATGGAATTTCTAGTCCAGGGGAAAGTGAGACACAACTTGAGTTGTATAGGATGTCTGATACACAATGGGATCCATGATTGTCTGCCCAGGATTATAAATACAGAGTTGATATAGATTTCAATGAGCGTCGCACAGCTCTCAAGCCATTGGAGAAAGCTCTTATGCTACAAATTCAACATCTCTCTGCCAATGGAACTGAAAGAACCATTGTCCTGATAGAAATAAGGCTTTATTGGGCTCCTTATGTTATCAGTCGGTGCACAGTGCTAGAATATCGAGCATTTAAGTGCCAAAAATTGTGCAAACTATACAATTTCAAACGAGATGAAACTAGTCATGGAGAAGATATTCTACATGCTTCAGTACTGAATGAATTCTTAGCTCGAATGGTGTGGAGATGCATATCAGTATTACATCTTGATGGTCCATGGGACCTTGGTATTTTTCATGCTGTTGCTTGGGAACAAGCAACATTTTTGTGGGGGTGGAAATGATATATGTCAACACATGTTATAGTCAAAGTTGTAAAATGGAGACGCATGCTACAGTCTGGGTGACAATGATGTATTGCAACATATCAGTGCTTGTTCTCTATTCCTATAGCTTGGTCGCAGAAAACTATATAGGGTGCTGTCCAGTGGTGGTGACTCTTACCAATTCCTAAAACAAGTGGATGAGCTATACAACATTCTTGACCAAGTGGATGAACTATTGTTGTTTCCTGACCAAAAGATTGGTAGACCATGGTGTGACACTGATTGGATATGTGAACTGATTCTATCTCAGAGAGGCAATGGTTTCAGCCCAAGCAAATGTTTGTTGCAACTAAAGCCATACATAGTGAGACAGTGGGATCTAGGAATTTCTAGGATCTTTAGTCATCGAGATACAATTCATGGTCATGCCGTTGCTTGGGGATAAGCAACATTTTGTGGGGGTGGAAATGTAACACCCATGAATAGCAAGGTGTCCAAGGCTTTAGCTGACAAGTGGACCACCCACCCATGGGACCCAGGTGGAAGACCAAATGATGTGTATAAGTTCCAAGAGTATGAACTGGGGAGGCTAGAAACAAAATAGAGAAGAAGACAGAGATTAGGAAGCCAGGTTTCCTACTCCGTATCGAGATCCCCTCCGATCTTCGATTGTTGCTGCTCATGTTGCCGGCTTGATCTCACCGGCGGGCATGGGTCGTGACAGCAAGTAATAGTTACAGTTACAATTTTCATCTCTAAACAAATGCCTTCTTTCTCCATCATATTTAGTATAGCTATTACCTATAAACTATGACCTGACAGCATATCACATGTATAGGTATGACTTGGGTGAAGCTCGGTCTTGTTTCTAAGTTTTATAGGATCATCTTTTGGGAGAATAGAATCTGAACTACTTGCTTAAAAAAATTAGCACAGATAACTCTCCCAATTAGGCCAGCGGCCAGCCCCTCATGTGGATTTAACAATGATTTTCCCCTAGGTTACATCTCAGGTGGTAAACTGTTTAGTTTGAAAAGTAAACTCAGTCTTCACAAGGAACGGTAGAAAGCAATGCAAATGACGGAACGAGAATAGGAACTCAAACGCAGAAGATACCGACGAAACAGCTTGCTGGACCGGAAATTCTAAGAGCTGGAATCAGAAAATCAGTCTTCACAAGGCAATGCATAGCACAGGAAGGATATGCTGCTACACAAAAAGCTTGGCCGATTTGCCTAGATGGCATGACTGATCAGCAGGCTTGGCCGAGTAGCCTTGTTGCTGCAACACACACACCAGAGGGAGGTACAGATGGAGATAAGCTCTCAACCATGCATACTACTCTAATCAAAATGAAGTAATTTATCACCTCCAGTAAATAGCCAATGGTTGAGTTGATATTTCACGGATGAGAGGCCATCCCCTCATATTTATCATATGCATGAGCTGTACGACGATCTCATGCACTAACTAAAACCTGCTCACCACCCAAAATACCAGATACACAATCCAAAAGTGAAGATAGAAAGTTTCTTTCGACCCACATACTAGTGTGATCTTCACACTACTAAGATCAAACTGCTTGGTGCTGATGTAGGTATCAATTTTAAAGGTGGTCTATTATACAGATAACAGAAACAAAAAGTACCTACCTACCCATCATACTCGTTGCTATGATACTTAGCAATTGGTAAGTCAACCATGCAGATAGAGATAGACCCTGTAGTTGCGAATACGATATTTCTAGATGATTGAAGTTGTCTGGGAAGCAAGTCCATTGCAATAATAAACTTGAGGGCCCTATTGCTAATAGTAGAAGCCATCACTTTGTGACTTTGTCAGACCATGAGCAGTACTACTAGCTAGTACTTGCATATGTAATTGAGTTGTTATTTTCTGTTCACTTGTAGCCACTATTCACTTTGTCAGACTCTAATTTAGGGACATACCTGCAGTGCCCTTGAGAGGTGTACTAGATGCCTTCCTGCATTCCTTCTTCTTGCATTCCTTTATCTATCATAGATAGGTTTAATTAGGACATTGGTCATGCATCACAGATCAAAACAAAATGAAAATTATGTCAAGTCTAGTTTATTACTTTATTGTATGGCCATGCAATGCTCATCTTGAGAGCACTAGCCATAGTTTGCATCTCGCCATAAGTCCGAGGCAGCATAGCATCCCTTCTCATCACAACATTGACAACTACTTCACAATATTCATTCCCAAGAGGGTGGCCTCCTACCATGGTGTTTGGATTAGTTGAAATGACTATTCCCCTAGCCACAGCTAACTTAGATCTCAATATAGCAAATAATATCACATCCTTTCCAACCTGAAATAAATGATGCGCCCATAAGAATTTTTAAGCAAGGAACATATATGAAACCACAAAAGAATGTAGGAAGATAGGAAGATTACAAGGTTATCATGAAAGCGAGGGCCATCATTTGTTGCTGTAGTTGTCTTGTTTATAGGTGAATGATCTGTATCATGTCTATGGGGGAGCAAGCTCTCATCAGTTTTAGCATGAAGTAAAGATACACTCATGAGTGCTGTAAAACATAGAACATTTAAAATCACTAATAAACATTGCTGCAGCATTGCAAGATTACATGTGTATCATTTGTAAAGTGAGGGAGGATATCATTTGTTGGTGTAGTAGTCATGTTAATAACTGAACGGGCTGCAACAGGCCTAGGGGCAGCAAGCTCTCTTCCATTTCAACCTGAAATAAATGATGCACTCATGAGAACTATAAAGCATGAAACATTTTTAAAATCACAAAGACAAACATTGCAGCAGAACGACAAGAAATTTCATCGAACACGTGGTGAAAAACATAAGTGTTAGTTAATTCGAGGCAGAAATGAGATGGAAATGGTGACTAAATCTGACAACAAACCAGCATCGATGCTACAAATCCTACTCTATAATCATATATTCAGTGGACTTGCACAAATATTTTGACAACAAACCAGATTTTTTGAGTTGCACAAATATTTCCTGTTGCCTAAATTCAGACTGGACGCCATTATCTACAAACATTAGCCTATAAATGAACAATACATAGGGATAGGGGGAGGATAGATAATCAAAACATTAGAACGCGAATTGCTCAGTATTCTGCTCAGGTTGGTTTTAACACCACCCAACATTGGAGCCAAAGAAGCACAAATTGAAAGAAAAGCACAAAACTAACACAACAATAGATGGCAAATAGTCAAATCGGCCTGAGGAACCATCCAATTTGAGGAATTAACACCCAAATCCTGGAGTGCTAGGACAAGTCAAAGGCTATAGTCGTAGGGACGGTAGGAGCGCCTAGATCGAGCGGAGGTTGTTGGCGTCGGCGGCGCTAGATGTGAGCACGACAAGACGGTCCTTAGGCTTTAGGATCTGTGTGGCCTCGGTGGCGAGGTCGATTGGGCGCTTGGTGGCATCGAGGGCGTGTCCCGCAAAGACAACGAGCTTCAAAGCAAAGGAGATAGGCAGGTACGGTGTTGCTGCTCTCTTCCTCGTGGCACGTAGGCCAATATTTGCCCAGGAGATGAATGTAAATGGGCACGTGAGCTGAATACGCGTGCGAGGGTGGGGCCCATTTATTTTTGGTGACAGATAGATTAACAGTATACCTCATTTTAGCGTCGGACAGTTAAACATTAAATATGAGTACCTATGGCGACAGATAGCAAATCGCTAAATGAGGATTTAGAGTCAGATTGTCTATGAGTTATCTTTAGCCTTAGATCATCCATCGATAAAAAAAAGTTTTAGCGTCAGATGTCTGACGGTGATATGGTGTTGTGGTGTAGTGTGTGCTAAAAGACACAAGGTTTATATTGGTTCGGGTAGAATGTCCCTACATCCAGTTTGCGGCTGCTGCTTGTGTTATTAGCACTGAAAGGTTTGTAGTAGGGGGTACAAACGGTCAAGAGAGGGATAGGTCCCAAGTCTCTGATGGAAAGGTTGAAAGGGCGCTGAGAGCTTGGTTGCTACTCAGCTGTGTGTTATGTGATGTGTGGTGTGTTTTTTTATCTATCCCCTTAATGGGGTGCCCTGCCCTCCCTTTTATACATCAAGGGGGAGCAGGGACTACAGATGGGAGAAAGAAGTAAAACCAGAGGCAAAGAAGGTCCTTCGAAGGTGCTGTGTCTTCCTTTTCCTGAGCTATCCCTGTTGACATGGTAGACGGTGTTAGGAGTAGCTCCATGCTGGGCGTCTGTTCATTGATGATGCCATGCTCTGCCTTGATTAGCAAGTGGTCACGTCCCATCCTGCCCTGGCGGGTGGCGCGATGGACTGGGGTGTTGATCTACAACCCCATGAGGAGCGGACAACGCAGTGACTGCACACCCATCACTATAGAGGATGTGAGTCTCCACTTGGACCATAGTGGTTGTCATATGGTTCCATCAGGATCCACGCCTAAGGGCCAGTGGCGGTGCCAATAATACTGGAAAATAAATGTCGATGCCTACAACACTGTTCGGGTCCTGACATGCCCGGAAGGGCCCTAAAGTGCCCGTCTTGACATATCCTAATGGTACTTTCCTATAGGCATGCAGGGTATGGTCATTGGTATTGCGGTTGACTTGAGTGTCCTACCTTATCTGCGTGCGTAGTTATGAAGGAGTAGCGTGCAGACGTCGGGCGAGGTGTGGAGTCTACCCCTAGACATCGAGCGAGGCACAGAGTCTGCCCCTAGATGTCGGGTGAGACGAAGACTGCCCCTAGACATCGGGCGAGGTGGAGTCTACCCCTAGATGTTGGGAGAGGCGAAGTCTAACCCTAGACGTCGGGTGAGGCAAAGATAGCCCCTAGACGTTGGGCGAGGCAGAGTCTACCCCCAAACATCGAATGAGGTGAAGTCTATCCTCAGACATCAGGGGAGGTAGAGTCTACCCTTAGATGTCAGGCAAGGCAGAGTCTACCCCTAGACATCGGGCGAGGCGGAGCTAGGCCCCGGATGTCGAGCGAGGCAGAGTCTACCCTCATACATCAGGCGAGGCAGAGTCTGCCCCTAGATGTCGGGCAAGGTAGAGCCAGCCCCTAGATGTCAGGTGAGGTAGAGTCTACCCTTAGACATCGGGTGAGGCAGAGTCTACCCCCAGACATCGGGCGAGGTAGAGCTAGCCCCAGACATCGGTTGAGGTGGAGTCTGCCCTCAAACATCAAGCGAGGCAGAGTCTACCCCCAGACATCGGGCGAGGCAGAGCCAGCCCCGAACATCAGGCGAGACAAAGTCTGCCTTTGGTCGTTAGGCAAGAGGTGTGGTCACTCTCTTGTCTATTCAAAAGTATCAATGTTTGATGGTTATTAGCTCCTCCTCTTTGGGTACCCCTGTATTTGGTCCCCGATAGTAAGCTTCCCTATCGGTTGGACTATGACTAACTTATTGATCCACCATTCATCACCAAGAAAGGAGACCCTGGCTTCCTAACAATCGAGGGCTCGATTAGACCAAAAGTCTTCTACAACGCCTTCTGTGACCTTGGTAAAAATGTATGACACATGACAATGTACTTCATGGACCTTTGTCCACTACATGTTTTCAACTGTGGATGGCGGATCAAACTGTATGAACCCCAAAAGGACTAGCCAAGGACATCTTGGTAAAAATTTAGGAAGACTACATCCCCACAGACTTTGTCATCCTTGACATGGGCACCAATGAGGAAGCTCCCCTCATTCTGGGAAGACCATTCCTCAATACCACCAATGTGGTCATCTTCGGGGATCAAGGCAAATTAACTTTCAACTTCCAGGGTGGACAATAAAATGTCCATTCAATGTTTATAAAATAAGTAAACACATTAAAACAACCCAGCCCAGGAAATAACCCCATTCAGCAC
Organism: Miscanthus floridulus; assembly: GCF_019320115.1. NCBI lineage: Eukaryota > Viridiplantae > Streptophyta > Magnoliopsida > Poales > Poaceae > Miscanthus > Miscanthus floridulus. The sequence goes on along the minus strand of NC_089580.1, from coordinate 105,856,475 downwards.
CACTTAGGGAGAATCAACCGCTGAATTCTGGGAATAAGAAGACCAAGCAGCCGTAGCAATGGAAGAAAGTGCAGTCATCCATGTCCACTTCTATGGGCATAGATCTACCATCATCAAGCAAAAAGTGAAAGGAGAAGAGTCCTACTCATTGGCCTTTAAACGGTGAGCCCTTATCGAAGGTAAATTGGTAGTTATCCTTTATAATTATAATTTTCTTAGAATCCCTATATAATAAAACTATAGACTATGCATTAATTTTGCTAAAACAAAAACAAATACTTCACCTTTCAATTTATCTCCACTTAAAACTTGTTTATCCATACATGTTCTATACAAGTATGCTTTGGTTTGGAATATGGCTTTTGATCGATCATTGTTAAGGTCTATTGACGGTAGTTAACAACCATTATAAACTGTCAATCTAACATGCATAAGGGCATAAATATAATCACCAATGAAGGTCTAGGAGTTTAAACTAACAAATTCCATGAGTTTTGGTGAATCTGTATTTTCTATAGGGTTTATCTAGAAAACCATTAAGGTGGACCTACATGTTAGAATTAATTGTGCTTATCCACAGCAAAATAGACACCAGAAGGTTCTAGAAGACTTAAGAGGACTCCACGCCAAAGTGGAGGGCAAGGCGCTGCTAGGTGGGGCCAGCTAGCCCCACCTGTAGGCTGCCCAGCCCCTAGGGCCCACATGTTGGTCTCCACTGCAATGTTGGTTTATCACTTCCTCTAAGGTTGCATCTACGCCGTTCTTTAAGTCAGTTTGATCCAAGGGCTCATGATTGATGCTCTGGCCTACATATACCAGCCCCTACCACCCCCCTCTAAGATATAAGTCATTTGAGAAGATAGCAACCCTAATCATCCTCAGAGCTCCACCATATTTTAGGGCATAGCTAGTTAGTCTAGGTCTAGAGGGAGGCAAGCAGGCTTTGCTTGGATTCCTAATCTTGTCAAGAGAGTGGTTTGGTATAATCTTTGTAACCCCACTCTTTTGTATCTCTCATTACTTTTATATGTTTGCTACAATTGTTATGACAACATTAGTATACATCTCATTCATGTTCTTCATTATAATGTTCATGGTTTACTTTGGTTATAAGCTTAGTATAGTTGGATTACCCTCATGTTCATGTGTAAGTTCGTATAACGCTCACTCTAGGGTACCATGGGTGATTGGTCAACATTGTGTAAGCATGGTGCTTATATGTTGTTTACCTACGGATACACCCTATATTCTAGGTCATGTGGTAGATCGCGGATGTGACACTCCCGTTGAGTCCTTTGTAGTCCACTCCCCAAGTATAGGTTCACACGTAGGATCTGGTTACAAAGGAAGACAAGCTCTGTTCTTAATCTTTCTTAGTAATATACCTTATGTGTAGATATGAAGTTGATCTTAACCATGATTACTAGGTGTAGTTGCACTAACCATAGTATGCTTTGACTTGTAATTAAGAATGACTTAGGAATTATTCCTCTAATATTCTACTTAACCATGCTAATGCCATAGACATGGGTACTCTGAGTGATTTATCATTGATCAATACTTATCATATACACATTTTATCCTATGACTTACCCCTATTGTGAGTAAAATGCTGGTTATGGTTTCTTTCTCTATCAATAGTATAAGTTATCAATACATGTCCATGCTAGACCTTCCCTGTAGTAAAAATATAAATAACGCTACCTGGAATACTCCCGGGTGAAGTGCTACAATGGTATATTATCTGTGCGCTTGCAGATATATATATATATATATATATATATATATATATATATATATATATATATATATATATATATATATATATTTCCTAGTCGTATAAAATAATAAAGAGCTACTTAGTATTATTCTAGTAGTAATGCTAAGTAGTATTAACAAGCATCTCTGGCATCATCACTAGGGATGACAACCTAGTAAACTAATGTTAAGAGATGTAGGCATACATTAGGTGGCTACTAAAACAAGTGACAAGTTAATAAATACCAACAAGCATTTCTAGCGCCGTTGCCGGGGAAGGTAGCTAGGCAAAGGAAGTATTGATAAACTTATACTTATTGATGTGATCGAGGAAACCGTTAACCTCTGCTCAAATTGGCTTACCCTTGTGTTTTCTACTTGTGTATCTTATGCAGGGTAATGTATGACCGGTTTTGACCTTCCGACAAACTATGTTGAAGATCCAGAAGCATTACTTAAGAGAACTAGAGCTAAACTCAATAAAGTTTTAGCTTTAGAGTCAGAAGACAACCAGATAAGGTGAAGCTTAACACTAGAATTTGAAGCCATGGCTGACAAGACTCTCCGTGAATTCTTTGCTCCAACTATGGCCAACATCCATACTAGACCGGCAATCAATGTTGGAGACAATGGATTTGAGCTCAAGCTTGCTCTCATCAACATGGTGCAAGCTAGCTAGTTTTGTGGGAAGGCACATGAAGATGCGATTGCTCATTTCCAACACTTCCTCAGGATCTATAGCACTTTCACAATCAAAGGAGTATCCAAAGATGCCTTACTACTTTGCCTCTTCCCATTCTCACTCTTGGGGAAGGCAAAGCAATGGTTCAATGCCAACAAAGATAGAAACACTACATGGGATAGCTGCTCCACTGCCTTCCTAGCCAAGTTCTTTCCCATAGGCAAGACCAATGCTCTACATGGGAGAATTTCAAGTTTTTAGAAACAACATGATGAATCTGTCCCTAAGGCATGGGAACATTTCCAAGATTACATTGCAGAATGACCTCATCATGGGATGTAAAATTGGCTACTTATGCAGACTTTCTACCATGGGTTGGCCAATAGTAACTGTGAGACTATGGATGCTGCTACTAGAGGAGCTTTCCTATCACTCACACTACCAGCTACAATAGCTCTCATGGAGAAGATGGCCTCCAACCAAGGTTGGAATGAAGAATGTGTTCAGGCCCACAAGAGAGGTGAAGGTATGCATCAATTCAAGGAGGTAGACATGTTGTCTGCCAAGATGGACCTGCTAATAGAGAAGCTCGAAGACTGAGCTAATGAGAAGCAAGAAGTCATGCACATTCATGATTCTCGCATGACATGTGAAGAGTGTGGAAACACTAGGCATTCAGGGAACAACTGCCCTAAAATTCATGAGGTTGTGAATTTCGTCAACAACAACTACTTTCATCCTCAACAAAATCAAGGATGGAATCAGCAACAAAGGCTGAACTAACAAGGTAATTACCAACATAACCCTCAAGGTAACAATTATAATAATTTCAAACAACCACCATTGAGAGAATTGATTTCTAGCCAAGCTAAACTTATGGAGGGATTATCTAGAAAGGTAGCTACCAATGATAAAATTCTAGAGAACATAAATAATAGAATGGATTGCTTTGCTTCTAGCATGAAAAACCAGCATAGCTTTAATAAAATGCTAGAATCACACATAGCTTCATGGGTGGCCGTTGTTCCTCTGACCGATAAAGGTAAGATTTCAGGGTAGCCGGAAGATCTAGAAACTACAAATCTTGTTGATATTCACAATGCAACTTACTACTACATAGAGCGGTCGACGAGAAGGTGGATAGATTATTCCCTACCCGATAGGAAAGGTGACCCTGGGTGACCTATCATCCCATCGCTATTGGACCTCACATTTTCCAAGATGCTATCTGTGACTTCGAAGCAAGTGTCAACATCATGCCTAAGGTAAATACTAGGTAGTACCAACAAGTATTTCTGGCATCATCACTAGGGATGACAACCTGGTAAGTAATGTTAAGAGATGTAGGCATACATTAGGTGACAACTAAAACAAGTAACAAGTTAAGAAATAGCAACAAGCATTTATTGCACCATTGCCGAGGAAGGTAGCTATGCAAAGGAAGTATTGATAAACTTATACTTATTGATGTGCTTGAAATAACCATTAACCTCTACTCAAATAGGCTTACCCTTTGTTTTGTCTACTTGTGTATCTTATGCAGGGTAATGTATGACCGGTTTTAACCTATCGACAAATTACATTGAAGATCCAGAAGCATTAATCAGAAGAACTAGAGCTAAACTCAAGAAAGTTCCATCTTTAGAATCGGAAGACAACCAGACAAGGCGAAGGTTGACACCAGTTTTTGAAGCCATGGCTGACAAGACTCTCCATGAATTATCTGCTCCAACTATGGCCAACATCCATACTAGACCAACAACCAATCTCGGAGACAATGGATTCGAGCTCAAGCAAGCTCTCATCAACATGGTGCAAGCAAGCCAGTTTTGTAGAAAGGCACATGAAGATGCAAGTGCACATCTCCATCACTTCCTGGAGATCTGTAGCACCTTCACTATCAAAGGAGTAAACAGAGACACCATACTACTTCACCTCTTCCCATTCTCACTCTTGGGGAAGGCGAAGCAGAGGTTCTACGCCAACAAAGATAGAAACACTACATGGGATAACTGCTCCACTATCTTCCTAGCAAAGTTCTTTCCCATAGGCAAGACCAATGCTCTGTGTGGGAGAATTTCAAGTTTCCAGCAACAACATGATGAATCTATCCCTAAAGCATGGGAACGCTTCCAAGATTATAGTGCAGAATTTCCTCATCATGGGATGGGGAATTGGCTACTCATGCAGACTTTCTACCATCGGTTGACCAACAGTACTCATGAGACTATGGATGCTGCTGCCGAAGGTGCATTCCTATCACTCACACTCCTAGCTGCAACAGCTCTTGTGGAGAAGATGGCCTCCATCCAAGGCTGGAATGAAGAACGAGTTCAGACCCGCAAGTGAGGTGGAGGTATACATCAACTCAAGGAGGTAGACATGCTGTCTGCCAAGATGGACCTGCTGATGAAGAAGCCTGAAGACTGAGCCAATGAGAAGCAAGAAGTCATGCACATTCATGATTCTCACATGACATGTGAAGAGTGTGGAAACACTAGGCATTCAGGGAACAACTGCCCTAAAATTCATGAGGATATGAACTTTGTCAACAACAACTACTATCGTCCTCAACAGAATCAAGGATAGAATCAGCAATAGAGGTCAAACTACCAAGGTAACCCTCAAGGTAATAATTTAAATAATTTCAATCAACCACCCTTGAGAGAATTAATTGCTGGCCAATCCAAACTTATGGAGGGATTACCTAGAAAGGTAGCTAGCAATGATAAAATTCTAGAGAATATAAATAATAGAACGGATAACATCTCTACTGCCATTAAAAATCTGCATAGCATTAATAAAATGATAGAAGCACAAATAGGTCAGCTAGCTATTGTTGTTCCTCCGACCGACAAAGGTAAGATTCTAGGGCAACTGAAAGATCTAGAAACTGCAAATCTTGTCGATATTCACAATGCAGCATACTACTACATGGAGCCATCGACGGGAAGCTAGATAGATTATACCTTGCCCAAAAAGAAGAGCGATCTAGGGAGACCTATCATTCCCATCGCCATTGGACCTCACATTTTCCAAGAAGCTGTTTGTGACTTCAGAGCAAGTGTCAACATTATGCCTAAGGTAATCTATGATAAAATTAATGGAGATACTTTGTTGTACACAAATATGCATTTGCAGCTTATAGATCAGTCCCTCTGCTACCCAAAGGGAATTCTTGAAATGCCATCATACAAGTGGAACAATCATACATCCCCATAGACTTTGTGTTTCTAGAAACAGGTGGAGATGAAAGGGCACCCATCATCCAAGGCCAACCTTTCCTAAGCACTGCGAAGGCCATCATCTACATGAACAGTGCCAAGATCTATTTCATAATCAAGGATAACAAGGAAAAGTTTTCTTTCAAGAATCGCATTCTGCAATCTCCTAGACATCCGTAGACGTCGTACTCATCCGAAGAAACAATAGTGACCAAGAAGAACAATAGGAGAAAGGAGGAAGAAAAAGGTCAGGCGGCCACAAGAAGAATCTATAACACCCTAGCGTTAAGCATTGCATTTGACATTTGCATTTCATGAGCACAAGCATCATCAAAGCATTCATGAATATGAGCATATGAAATTTCATCTCATCTTATACATTGTCACATGAAATGTTGAATATATATATATGCTTATGCTTGTAATCATATGTGACCAATGTATGAAATGGTTGTGTGGTCATGAAAACACCTTAGACACATCTAGAATGATAAGTGGAATAATGTTTATATTCATGACATAGACCAAATTTGCTTCTAAGTGTTGGTTTCATTTGAAATGCCATTTTCATGATACTAGTTTGACCAAAGTTGAACAGTAGCTTAGAGTATTTGCATGGCTATGTGACCTAAATAAAACTTGTAGTTCTTGTCATGAGTAACAAACTTTATTTAAGGGTCATGAGCTAATTCTATGTCTAACATGGTCAAATAGAGCTGGCAAGTATCACAAAATGTTGTTTTCAAAACTTGAAATTTTTCTAAGTGTTGAAGTTGTTTTCAGTTTCAAAGTACCTCCCTTTGGAGCTTTGTAGTTTGAAAACCATTGAGAATTAGATGATGGTTCCTAAAGAAGAGTTGGAGATCTAGCGTAGCTCTACAATTGTTATTAAGTAAGTTTTCAATAATTCGCCATCGGTTAGGAGTTATAGAGTCACAAATTTGTGCTATCAGTCGGGTTCAGCGACTTCTAAATCGGTGGCTGCGCGCGCATCGTGGCTGACCGACGCAGGCCACGCACACTGCATGGTGGCCATATGCTAATGTTGGTGCCACTGGTCAGGCCAACAAGGGCAACAAAGTCATGCGATGCCGCTGCCCTCCCTCGCTCGCCAGCATTCACGCTCCTCTACCTCGCTCACTTCTCTCTCACCATGCTAGGGCAAGCCAAGCACCGCGCTGTCGCCACCTCACCTCCACCGAGCTCGCATGCCACCGCCACTGTGCCTTTGTGTGATTGCTCGTGCACACCGCTCGACCATCATCTCCTCTACCTCCTCGAGCCGCATTGCCTTGGTTAGAGCCCAGGTAATGCGACATTTTACGTCACCGATGCTGCCATGGTCATGGAGCGCCACCAAGTTCTGAGCTCATGGTGGCTAGCCCTATCCATCGCTCCTCCAATCTCTCTCTCTTGATTCATCTTGGTCGTAGGTCCTAGAACCTATAGTCATAGCTTGTTGAGCCGCTACTGCATCACCGGTGCCAGAACGCGAGCCACACCGCCTGACCTGAGAGCACCGCTGCCATGCATGCCGCCATGGTTGTGCATGCCCGGTTCTCTTCCTTGCATGCTTTTAGATGTTAGAGTTAGGTTAGAGCTAGGTCTAGCCTGAGGCAAGAGCCTAAGGCCAATGCCGGCCTCGTCGGAGCAGAACGCTGCCATACCGCTGTTGCACTCGCGCCACTATGCACGCGGCCAAGCTTCACTACTGCTCCACCCTAACCTAATCCACACCATAGAGCTTCGCTAGGGTTTGTAGATGTCGTAGCTGCACTCGCCTGGCCATGCCATCGTCAAGGATGGCTAGAGCACCACCGCGCGCCACCGCTAAGCCGCCATGCTCACCGGTGAGCTAGCTTTGGTGATCCTCTGAGCAAACCGAGGGTACCTGTAGGTGTGGGTTGAGTTGGGGAACACATCAGTGGTGACGCTACCGTTAGTGACCTCATCGTCGGCGAGCGTTTCGCCGGTCAAGCCGTGCCCCTACTCTGTGTGTCACTGACGGGTGGGTCCCGTTGACTCGTGGGTCCCAACTGTTAGTTAGTATTTGAAATGTTTTTCTTGATTTATTTTCACAGATTTGAATGCAAGCTTCTAAAATTCATATCTAGAGCTAGGAGTATTCAAATGGGGTGAACCAAATTCTGTTGGGTTCATCCTGAAGTGTAATATTTGATAAAAATATTAAATCTACTGTTTAGTATATTTTTCTATGAGAATTAAATTGAGAAATATAAGTGCTTTTAAAGTAGTTTGTACCTTGTAAAATGCATAACTTGAGCTAGGAAAGTGATAAAAATGTGATGTCAATTTTTCCAGTCTTGTGTTGACATGCTCTAGCTAGGAAAAATACGAAACCTACAGTAGTCATGCTTGAGATATGGTCTTCATATTTACTACTAATTAATTGCTAGATTCTAGTGAAATTAATTGGGGTAAAAGTACACAACATATGATAATAAATTTTTTTACAAAGTATTATCATGTAAGGAGGAAAGTAAGAAAAATATTAAATCTGTTGCTTGACACTTTTCACTATGCTAAACTATTTTTACTAAAATAAGCATATGTAACTTATCATTTTGGTATAGGTAGATATACTTATCCAAATGACATGAAATTTGCGTAGTGGACTACTAAGGTCATATGTAGGCTACTGTAATTTTCTTAGAATTTATTAAGCACTAAAAATATTTATCCTTTAAATCACCTTATTATTTAAGGAAATTAATAAATGATTAGAAATGAATTAGTTATGTTTAACCATGATGTTTTCTATGGTGCTTGTGATGCATATGATCTATTGATGTTATTAGTTAGGCTTAGAAGTAATTGGTTGCATGCAACTAGTTAATTATTGCTTTATAATTCAACTAGATGACTGCATGTGTAGCTTCTGTTGGGGTAATAATTTCATGATGATAATTACCTTTTCTGTGAATCTTATTAACAACAAAGTTGTAGATAACTTACTTATATACCTTGTGTTAAATTTTCATAATCATAAGTCTTATGGTTTAAGAATTATGGCTGTTAGAATTGTGTTGTCAGAAATGCTTGCTCTCTGGATAAATCTGAAATATTGAATTGTTTGACCTTGATAACTACTGAATCACATTAAGATGATTAAACAAAAGTTGTAGGAAATTTCATAAGCTTTGCAGAATGTCCACATCTAGATTATTCTAATGTGTGTAACTCTAGTTATGGTCAAAACAATTGGCTGCTGTCTTGTAGTCTAGAAAATGATTTACATAAGTGTTTGTTTAAGTTACTAGAGAAGAGATATGCACCTACTTAGTAAAAGAAAATGTAACTTGTTATCACCATAATGCAATGCTGCTGATAACACTTATAAGGATGCATTCATTGCATCATATCATCTTATACATGTCATTAGATATGCATTCGTGATATCTTATTTCATGCACATGCATATACGATTGTCCGAAGGGATAACTCTTTTGGAGTTCAACGAAGAAGAAGAGGAGGAATAGAAGGAAACACCTTAGGTTGTAGCTCTAGAAAAAGAGGCACAAACTCTTGAGGATCTCCCTGAGTGCCCGGATCATAGGCCAACCTCTTTCCTCAAAGGCAAGCCCTAGAGCATTTTAAGCCTCCCATGCTTTATAAAATATCACTTGAGTCCTTTATGTTTGATGCATTAGGTTATAAGAGTTGATTGGAAACACTTGATGCATAGAACTACCTTGTCCAGATACATATACCTTTAACCTTGTGTAGGTCTAGGATCGAATATATGCTTAGTCATGCTTAGACCGGTAGAAGTTAGGTGATTTCTTGTCACCTACGAGATATAGGTAGATACCGAAGCACGGTTGGTTATATTTGCTATCATGGAATAGAACCATGGGGTAATGTAACTAGAGTCTAGACAGAGTCTTTATGTGGGTTGACTCATGTGATTTTGTCTATGCCGCTTAAGGATCTTACCGTTGTTGGTGACTCTATTGAGATTGAACGCATGCCTCTCACTAAGCTGGCCAGATAACTCATTCCGACCGCGAAGCCGAGTAGCTCAACTCAGTTTGGGCCCTGTTCTGTTAGAGTGCACACTCTAGATGGTAGTAAGGATGTGCGGGGAACCAGACATGAGCCTAAGGGTAGGCCAAGCATGAATGTCCTGGCAGCTGGTTGTCCCTGATTGTGCGGCGCTAGGTGAACCCGTGAAATGTGGAGCTGAGTTGTACCAAAAGTGACCTAAGGTGACCATTGATCTGGTCTGCCTAGGTTTGTGTGAGGAATAAATTCCTAGCTGGTTGAAATCGATTCGAATCGCCGTCTCTCCCGGATAGTGAGAAACTCTGACTCACACCAACATCGTAGTAACTATGTTATGGAATATGATGGTTCAGATGAACATGGAATTATTATACCAGCTATGGTTACAATTGTATGGTACTAAATGATATACCACATGTTTGGCACAGGTTAGTTGCTAATCTAGAGATGAATAGCTATAATTAACCTGATGACCAAATTATAATTGTATACTTGAATTGGTAAGCTTTTTATGCAAAATGTTGTCAAGCTAGCTCCACTTATAAAGCCTTGCATAATCTTTGGAGTCACTTTATTTTTGGTTTATGATGGGTAAGTCCAGCTGAGTACCTTCTTGTACCCAGGGTTTTATTCCCATTGTTGCAGATGGTACAGCTTATCATGGCTATTACAAGAACTGCTTCTATCCCGCCATGGACCAGTAGTAAAGCCCTAGGCAGGCATCTCTTATTATTCCCTCTCTTATGCTTTTTGTGGAAGTGTGATCGTGAGCTGGCACTATATTTAAACAATGTTGCAGATGTTGGTTTCAAACTTTTAATTTGCTTCCACTACTATCTTACCTAAACGTGGTTTGTAATAACTTTAATTCATACTCTGATGGATGAACTATATTTGTGAACTTTATGTAACGTGTGACATGTATGTTGAATCATGTACGATCTTGGTTATATGTTGGTTGAATCGAGACCCTTTGTGGTAGTCGATGGACTATTTGGTTTATATGGGCTCAACTATGACATTGCGACCGCTTGCAGGCTACCATTGTACTTGGGCTCTTATAAATTGGTCGGTTCTGCTACAGCTAGCATCAGAGCAATATTCAACATTAATTGCCACATGTATTTAAAACAAAGGTTTTGTTTTTCCAAAACCAATTTCTTGGAACTTATAGCTATATATATAGGTGTTTAAAAACCTAGAGTTTGAATCTAAAGTGTGCCAGTGATCATTTTCCTTTATGCCCAGTTAAGGACTTCAGGTGGCTAATTAAGTACTAATTTGGGGGTTTTCCATTTCATCATCCATACGACGTGCTATTGTATGGATGCCATTCACTTGAGTGGTAATGTATGGGTCAAATGCCTCTACGCCCAAGGTAAGATGTCACTCATCATCACAATGGCATGACCACAAGATGTGAGCGTGCGGTCTATGGGGAGAGTTAGCTTTGATACTGAAGTGTATATATGCCTCATATATATACAGAAGTATTTAATCGTGGGTTAGCTTTGATACAACTATATATGCATATTACATGTATATATATGACGTATTTACTCTCGGGTAGCTTTGATATGGAAGTATATATATATGGGTATGTATATATATATGGAAGTATTTAGCTTGCAACCTAGAGCCTAGATTTACATTCTGCATATATAATTATGGGGTTGGGCTGAAATGAAATTCTTGTGCAGGTACACTAAGAGCGAAACGTGTAGCCCAACTAGCTACATTATATATGAGAGAACGTATGTATGCCACCATGTATGCTGTTAGAAGTTTTAATTTTCCTAAGTTTGTGAGGACTTACGGAACATGCATGCATCATGATAAATCATTATTACATACTTGCATTGTTCCTCCCCTTGTAACTCTTATCCATTATGACGTTGTCTCATAAGAGTTGCACCATATTGTTGGTACAAATGGCAGCACCAGCTGGAAGTGAGATTTTCCTATTGATGTTTGGTAGCCCTGCCCTACTTTGGAGAGTCATGCATTATGCGGGGTATTACGAACCGCCCCTCTATTACTAGAATGAAGTATACCTAGAGGGACAACCATGGTATGAAGTACAGCTGACCATACCAGCTCATAACCATGCACCCTTCTAGCAGGAATGGAGGGCAGAATCTAAAGGAAGAACTCCTTGGGAGGCTGCCCAAGTAGTGGCCTTTGATGTGTTGAGTTAGATATGTTAGCAGCACGGGGATGAGCTTACCGGTAGTGCTGCTAGTACTTTTCCTCGGGTGGATCCGTCCACAGTAGTATGGGCATAGCGCAACAACAATGCATTGATCCAAGACCGGGATGAGTGGTCAGACAGTTCTAGTCCCGCTATGAGTGCAATGTTTGCAGCGATGAAGATGTTCTATACTCATTAGGACACTAGGGACTTCTGGCAGGAGTCCTATATCACTTGCATGGATAGGATCATGAGAGCTAAAGCTACACAGCGTACGCTAAGGAAGCATGTGTGCAATCACAAATAGGTAGCAAGTGAGGCTCGATGGGAAACTGATCAGGTATGTAGCATTAGGAAATCTCCACACCCAAATGGAGCAAGTTGATCAGCAGAGAGCTATCGCCCAAGAGGCAAGAGCAGATGATCAGGCAGTGCTAGCAGGACTCCAAGAGCAGTTGGAGGCCGCTCATGCCGAGACGCTCATAGCTACGTGCTAGCGGATCCAAGCAAACAACCGTGCAGCCCTAGCAGAAGCAGGACAAAATAGAGTCGAAGCCCTAACCGTGTAGCAGAACTGGGTCAAGAGGGATTTACACCAGTAGCTTTCATAGACCCAGAACATGGTAGTTGATCTTCAGCATGAGGTGCATTTTCTAAACAACCAACTGCACCCGAGCCTTGATGAGAAAGAAGAAGATCCAGAAATGATGGTCGACAATGATGGTTGGGAGGAAGAAGAAGTGGATCTAGAGGATGAGGACGATGCTATCTCCGACCTTAACAATGAGCACGCTAAAGATTAGAGTCATTTAGTGACTAGTCAAAGCACTAGATGTATCCCTGTTATTCATGTAATGGACTTGTAGCTTGAAGTTTAGTACTCGTGACGTAACTTCAGTGTAATATTGGCACTTTGCATGCCGTTTCAATATGGGTTGAACTTTAATGAAATTCTAGTTTTGTTTTACTAGTGAAATATGACATGCATGTTAACGCGTTGCGAGCATGATAAGTGATCTAATTGGTGATGTCATGTTGCGATAATGAATTATTATGCCTCTATTGTATTGTAGGAATTTAAGATTCTCTCTAGTAATTTTAGTTGGCATGATTACACAATTCATCTGCAATCTCCTGACATCATCCAATAATCACTTATTATTGCAACTTTGTAGATGACTTGCACCCATGCTGAAGTAGGCACCAGCCAAGGTGGCAACGATGGTAACTTACCACCACTGCCGTCACCGTCTGTGAATGAATTCTTCGCATAATTCCTAGGTAATCAGAGAGCCATGGAGGATACACTGTGCCTCATTACGCAGAACACTACTCATGTCCGTCAACAACATCAAGTTCCCTAGCCAAATTAATACAGCTCTTTCAAGGATTTCCAAGACACCAAGCCTCCTATCTTCAAAGTGGCCGAAGAACCGCTCCAAGCAAATGAATGGCTTAACACATAGAGCAGAAGTTTTGTCTGTTGAGGGTTATTGAGCATTAGAAGGCTGAATATGTGTCCCATCAACTGTAGGGACCAACCAGGATATGGTGGACCCATTTCCTATCCTCTCTACCTGCCAACTCATAGATCACATGGGAGCAGTTCAAGTTAGCCTTTAGGGGACATCACATTCCCCCAGGGCTAATGCACATGAAAGCCACTGAGTTCATGCGACTTACACAAGGGACCAAGACCCTTACCGAGTACATGCATGCCTTCAACAATGTGTCCCGATATGCCCTAGGGTTTGTCGATACCGAGGAAAAGAAGATAGAAAGCTTCAAGAGAGGCCTTGGTACTAAGCTAATGAAGACTATGGCCAACTCGAGGTGTACCACATACAATGAGTGCGTCAGTGATGCCTTGACCTAGGAGAACCAGAACAATTTGCATGCAGCGGCGAAGGGCCACAAAAGAGTAGCTGAGGCAAGCGCCTCAGGATCTTCCTAGTCTAGAGCTCCAGTTGTGGCTAGGCCACAGTTTCATCCACTAACGCCTAAGTTTAGGCCTCCTCCATGAAGAGCTCAAGCCAATCACCCCTAGAAGACATTCCGCAGGGCGTTCACCATTGCCCTACCCAAGGGAAATGGAGGGCAAGGAAGCTCAGCAGGACCAAGGAGCAATCAGCCATACTTCAACTATAACCAGTTGGATCATTGGGCCATGTAGTGCCCCCATCCTAAGAAGAATGGCAATCAAAACCAGAGTAATCAGAAATAGGCAAATCCAATGGCACTTCCTGGATACGTGCATTACACAATTGTTGAAGAAATCCCTATGGGAGAAGTTGTCATCGCCGGTATGTTTCTTATTAACAAACATCCCGCCATTGTTTTATTTGATTCTAGAGCTTCTCATTCATTTATGAGCCAAGCATTTGCATCTATGTATGATCAGAAAATAATTGAGGTAAACAAGGGTGGTTATAGTATAAGTTCGACTAGGGCTACTATCTCTACAAATTAGATAGTCAGAGATGTGCTCATCTCTATACAAGAGAGGGAATACACAATGGATCTAATAGTATTGCATGGATTAGCCATAGATGTGATCTTAGGCATGAGTTGGATGAGTGACCATGGAGTCCATATTGACACATTCACTCGAACAATTATGTTGAGAGAACAAAAGGGAGGTAGTGCTTTTCTAGTGCCACTTCCCAGAAGTTTTGATCTCCAAAACTTGCCTTGTGCTATCCATGCCACTACCCTCTGTGATATTCTAGCGGTTTACAAATTTCCTGATGTATTTCTAGATGAATTGCTAGGTTTACCGCTGGATAGGGATGTGGAATTTAAGATTGAGTTAGTGCCTAGTATAGCACCTATCTCGAGAAGACCCTATATGATGCCACCAAATGAGTTAGCTGAACTTAAAATTTAGTTACAAGAACTATTGGACAAAGGTCTCATTCAACCTAGTTCATCTCCATGGGGATGTCCAACTTTATTTGTAAAGAAGAAGGACAAGTCCTTGAGAATGTGTATGGATTATAGGCCGCTTAATGATGTGACCTTTAAGAACAAGTATCCTTTGCCCCACATCGATATCTTGTTCGATCAGTTGGCAAAAGCAAATGTATTCTCTAAGATTGACTTGAGGTCTGGCTATCATCAAATTAAGATTAGGCCAGAGGATATACCTAAAATAGCTTTCTCCACTAGGTATGGCTTGTATGAGTATTTGGTCATGTCTGTTGGACTAACAAATGCTCCTACCTACTTTATGTACTTGATGAATTCGGTATTCATGCCCAAGCTTGACAAGTTCATGGTTGTGTTTATCGATGATATCTTGATTTATTCGAAGAATGAGGTAGACCATGTAGAGCATCTGAGAGTTGTTTTGTCTAGATTGAGGGAACATAAATTATATGCCAAGTTCAGCAAGTGTGAATTCTAGTTGAGCAAAGTACCTTTCCTGGGTCACATCTTATCTGAAGATGGAATATCTGTAGACCCATCCAAAGTACAAGAGGCCATGGATTGGAAGACCCTGACTTCGGTTCATGAAGTTCAGAGTTTTCTAGGGTTGGTGTCACAGAACCGTTCAATTTATAAGAGCACAAGTACAATAGCAATCACCGAAGTGATCAAACCGTCATACTTGAGCCCATATAAACCCTATAGTCTGATGAAATCATGAAGGATTTCAAACAACCAACATACCAACCAAGATCATAATGATTCAACATAACCAGTCACATGTTACATCACAGTTCACAAATCTCTCACATACATCAGAGTTTACATTGTTATTACAAACCAAGTTTAAAAGTAGCGGAAGCAAAGTAGTTTAACATCAACATCACACGTAGTTTAATACAAAAGCCAGTTTCATAGTCATCTCCAAACAAAAGCATAAGGGTGAGATGAAATACAGAATGACCATGCCCATGGTCCTAGTCCTCATCCACTGCAGGAGCAAAGCAGTTCTTGCAGTAGCCGTGATACATAACATTATCTGCAATAATGGGAATAATACCCTGAGTACAAGAAGGTACTCAACTAGACTTACCTGTCATCTACTAAAATACTAAGACACCAAGGAGTATGCAAGGCTTTATCAGTAGAGCAGGTAAACTTTATTTGCATAAAAGCATAATTTGTCCAATATCTATGTAAATGTGATTCACCAGTTATTAATCCTATCTCATACTACATTAGCAACTATCCTATGCCAAACATGTTGGTACCATTAAGTCATCACAATAATAACCATATCTAGTTGAGTTCTTGCATAATCTCATAACCAACACTTCCATCGATTACTACGATGAAGCGTACTCCTGTCAAGTTCTCACTATCCATGAGAGATAGCGATTCGAATCGATTCCTACCCAGCTGGGGAATTATTCCTAACACACACCCATACTTCCCCCATCAGGGTTGCATTAGGTCACCTTTGGGACAACTCAAGTACAATCGCGGGTAAGACCAGCGCCGCACCCTCAAAGATACAACCAATCTGCCAGGAGGCTCGGGACTCTAACCCGGCCTTGGGCTTATGCCATTGGCTCTCTGCACATCCTTACTGCCTCGAAGGTGTGCACTTTAGCTGCTCGTGTCCCTGGCCTAAGTTGAGCTACTCGGCTTCACGGTCGGAACGGCTTATCCGGCCAACTATGTGAGAGTCATGCGTTCAACATGACAAGATGACCTCCAACGACCGATCCTTAAACGACATAGACGAAATCACTATGATTACCACAACATAAAACTCTGCCTAGTCTGCATTTATTCAACATCATCAGGTTATGTTCCACGATAGCACAATATAGCCAACCGTGATCAAATTATAACCTATAGCTCGCAGGTGACAGGAAATCACCTGACTTCTACTGGTCTAAGCATAGCTAAGCATAATAAGCTTCCTAGATCTAAATAGGATTCATGGTAGATATTTTTAGACAAGGAAAGGTAATATGCAGCAAGTGTTTCCAAACAACTCCTATCACATAATGCATCAATATGAATAACTTTAGGTGACATTAATAAAGTAGAGAGACTTATAATGCTCCGGGGCTTGCCTTTCACGAAAGTTGTAAGCTAGTGATCTATGCACTTAGGAAGGTGATCGGCTTTAGGCTCTCCTTCTTTGGGAACCTCCTGGTGCTGCACCTCTTGGTTCTCCTCCTGTGGATCGACGTCGAGTTCCACCAACGTGATCTCCTCGGTTGCACCTATTGCATGCATATGCATAAGTAAGTCCCATGAATGCATAAGAAGGATCATGGATGATGTGATAGGGGAATGTACATGCTGTGATAATGAGGTTAAATAACACAATGATAACAATGCCAACTCCTTGTTTAGTGAGTAGGTGCATATCTCTTCTCTATTCATTTTTGATATTCTACACAAGACAATTTTAGAGCTACACATGGCAAGCTACTAGTTTACATCATAACTGAAGTTCTACTTATCCAAATGCTGTGATCTTGGACTTTCTGGAAATCCTATAAAATTTCCTACAACTCTTATTTAATCACCAAAACCTAATTCCAAATCTATCCTAACCAAAACAAGCAATCTTTCTAGTTCTGTCTAGAAATTCCAGAGAACACACATTTCGGGAGACAAAGTTAAAACAACTATAACTCCTAAACACTTTGGCCTATTGCCCTGAAATTTTAACACAAGATAGATGAAGAAATTCCCTACCACTTTGTTATTAACTATTTCTATAGTAAACATCCTTTTGACTATGCAATATACCCAACAATAGAATCTGTCCGAAAACACTTTTAAATCGAATTATAGAGCAACAATATTTTTACTGCATATACACATTCAAAATTTGACATCACCAACTATACCAATAGTTCAGGAACATCAAATACACTCAAGAAAATATAATGGTCAAGCCCAATCTATTCATTTAAATGCCTTATTAATTTAATTAGATAATTAGGGGAAATAACAAACATATATCAAATGTCCACAATAAATTATCAGAAAATTACAGTGGCTTCCAAGTGCTCTCAGTAGACAGCTGTAAAAATTTCATACCATTTGAACATGTATAACATCCTCTACAAAAATGACAAGCTAGCAAGGTCTATTTTAGTGAAATTAGTTAACCCTATTGAAAAGTGTCAAACAACAAATTATATATTTTTCTTAGCTTCATCCCCAAGACAAGCTAGCAAGAGCTCTATCTAGGTCGATTACATATGTGAAGGGTGACGGCGGCGCTCATGGTGGCACGGCGGACGCGGGTCGACGGTGAGCCGCCGGAGTTGGCCGAGACGGCACAATCTAGGGTTCGACCGAGCTTCTACGTACTACGGCGAATCTATCGCGCACTCAAGCATGGCAAGTGGTGGTCGGAGGTGGCCCGGCCATGTGCAGCATGGCACGGCGGTGAGGCGACGGCGATGGCCGTGGCGCTGCACCGGAGGCTTACTGTGCGCTGCTAGCAACAAGGCAAGTTAGGTGAGGTGGTGGGAGCACGACGGAGCTACGATGGTGGCGAAGGAGCAACGTGAGCATGGTGCAGAACTGAGCGGACGACAATGGTGTCGGCGGCGAGCACTATGCTACTGCGGGTGGTGCTCTAGCGGGTGAAGGCAGTGGAGAGGGAGAGAGCACAAGGGAGTGAAGGAACTGAGCCATGCGGGTGCTCCTTAAGCACGCGCCAGCACATAGCGGTGGGGCCCGACATTGGCCAGTGGTAGCCACACGGTGGCCGGACTCTGTCCGTGGTCGGCCACCATGGCGCAACGCGCGACGGCCATCAGAGCCTCGTTCAAGCCTAACAGCGCCAATTAACGAGGCTCAATCTCCTAATCCACGGCTCATTAGCGAAAATGTTCTTAACAAAAGTTGTAGCCCTACATACCAACTCCAATATTGATTACGTGACCAAAGTCTAAAGCGCAACTATTAGGAAGATACATCACTCCAAAGTCAGGCAAGTCAAACTGTAAACTCATCAAGACTTAGAAAATTTCTAAGTGTGGAAAAATTAGGTTTTGCAGATTTTTGTGAGCTCAAAATGACCAAGCTATTCACTGAATTAGCTCATGACCCTAAAATAAAAGTTGTTGCTCTACTCAAATAGTACAACTTTGCTTAAGGGTGCTTTGCCATGCAAAGACTCTATGACATAGTTCAAAATAGGTCAAACATATGTCACACCCCTAAATTTCTGATTTTGGGTTGTGCAAAGAAAACACTAAATAAAATGAATTATTTTAATATTTGGATAAAATTTACCAAGTTTAGTTTGAGCTAGCACAAATTTAGTTATAGGAAAAATATGAATTTCAAAGTTTTCTAATTTTGACGGGCGTTTGGATGATGTGATGTTTGCTTGTTGCTTCTTTGTGTGTTGAGAGTGAGCAAAGTCTTTAAAATGCGTTAGTAGGTCGATTTTCCTTCTCCGGCATGCCTTTATCTTTTTCTACAATCAAATTCTTTGTTTCTTGGCTCATGTTTTTGTTGGGAGCTTCCTAAAATCTTTTATTTGTAACGCAAATCACTCCTTTTAGTTCCTTGTCCGACAATCAATTTCTAGTGAAAGTGTACCTCAGGCGAAAGCGTAAATCACAACTCACAGTGAAAGTGTACAACCTCTGCAGAGTGTAAAACTAGTATAACAGTCGTGCTCATGGTCATGAGCGGCCTTAGAACCCTTACGAAATAGATGATAAACACTGATGATAAAGATGCTCATTAATGAGTACTGTTTATGCTATTCATTATTCATGTTTAGCTGATCATGTGTTTATGGGCTTATGATAACTTTGTTGCCACCCTATTGCTAAAATCATGACTCAATAAAAGCTAATCACAATTAAACCAGTGTTAGCCTTTTGAGCCTCATAAACCCCATGTTATATTTGTTGACTACGACATGTACTTACGCTTGCTTTACTTTTTAAACCTTTGGAAAAATCCCAAATGGGTACCATATTGCAAGAGTTTGAAGGAATTGGGCTTATGATCAACTAGTCAGTTGTCCCTATGGAATTAGAGTCTTCACCCGAAGATCAGAGTTGTCTTTTCGCTGTCTGCTGTCTAAGGTTATATCCTTTTATGTTAAGTGCATTATATATTGAGCATTGTCTTTCGATATTACCCTTATTTATAGCTATATGTGAGATTTGACTTCCTAGGCTAACATATGGTGTGTATCTAATTTTGTTCTTAAAACCAACTGCTATAAAGTGGTATTAGAGCAATGCTGACTGTAGGACGCAAGCCTAGCAGAAACTGGTCGTTCTAACGTTTAGAATTTGCTACAAAACTACTTTTTTATCTCCTTCACTAGTTGAATTGATTATTTCTTATCCTTGTCCTATTTTCTTCTCTCCTTGATAGCTCCTTTGAGATATTGCTTCTTATCTCCTTGATTTTTATTTCTTTGGTTTACTAAAGTTTTTTGATCTCACCTTATTCAAATTTGCGATGGCCTTTCATCATAATCCACTCCTTAGGATGCCTGCCATTGCTATAGAAGCACATGTAGTTTTGATGTTGTGATGCATGCTTGTCTTGTTTAGTGTGTTGCTTGTTTGTTATCCGTATCTTTGTGATCCAAAGGAAGGCCCTGAAGACTACACCAACATGAGGATCTTCGTATGGAATATTCAGAGTTTAGCAAAACTCTTGTTAAGTGGGGTAGCATCCTCTACAAAGCATCATTGACCTTTATCTTCCATGCTATCCTGTGCAACTCCTAAATCCACTTTATCATGCAAGTTCATTCCTTCATCTCATTAATCCTAAATCAAGCAAGTGTGGAGGCGTGAAGATCTTGTTTGTCTTTCTCCCTAGTCTCTCCGATTCTTGGGACGAGATTCCTATTAAGTGGGGTAGTTTGTCACACCCCAAAATTTCTAATTTTGGGTTGTGCAAAGAAAACACTAAATAAAATGAATTATTTTAATTTTGGATAAAATTTACCAAGTTTAGTTTGAGCTAGCGCAAATTTAGTTATAGGAAAAATATGAATTTTCAAAGTTTTCTAATTTTGACGGGCGTTTGGATGATGTGATGTTTGCTTGTTGCTTCTTTGTGTGTTGAGAGTGAGCAAAGTTTTTAAAATGCGTTAGTAGGTCGATTTTCCTTCTCCGGCATGCCTTTATCTTTTTCTACAATAAAATTCTTTGTTTCTCTTTTCTAGCTTTTTCTGGAACTTGTTCCTACTTGTCTGTGAGCATAATTTAATTTTTAGATGCTCCAAATTATCTTATCATGGGCTTCAAATACTTTATTTGGGTTCCTCATGTTCCATAATGTCTCTAGGAATTTTCCCGAATTTTCATAGCTTTCGGATTTTTTTTCGCAGGTTTAATAATAATTCTAGACTTTTCTGGAATTATTTTATCCATGAAATTAATTAATTCCAAAAATAATAAATCTCTCATTTTTCTCAATGCTCAAAGCCCATGTGCAATAATCCTAATAAATCCTAAAGGCCCATGCATTTATTTACTAATGAGCTTTAATGATTATTTAGGCCGATTAGTAAATGTGGAGGGTGCAACATTAATTAGTACCATATTGCTAGTTGATGTAGATGTGGGGAGTTTTTCTTCCAATAAATATGTACCAACTCCTTGGGCAAAGCACACCAAAACTACCATAAGGAGACCCCTAGTTTGGAAAAATCCATCGTGTAGTAAATTAGATTTTTCTCCTCCTCTCGCCATCGCCGTCGCGCTGCCTAGCCCGGCCATCTTCTCCTTCGTGCAACAAGTCGAGCTCACCCCTATGTAGCTGATGTTGCCATGGCCATGTGGTGGCTGTACGGGAGGCCAAAGGATGAAGACGAGGTAATTACAAAATTACCACCAGTTCGTAATATCGTCGTCGTATATTCATTTTAAGTTCATTTCGAGTCCTTCCAATTGCGTTAGATTCGTATCGATGTGATCTACATGCTAGTGTCATCGTTTTTCATGTCAAGTGACTTTTTTATATATGCTTAAATATTAATTTGATTAATATGCATGCAACTAGTTTTTTTAAATAAAAGCAACATATTTATATACAATGCTCTTTTGTAAATAAGTTTTAACATGACTAGTTGCTAACATAAATATGCTTCTAAATTATAATATGTTTATTCTAAACACACATATCAATTTGGTTAGATGTTCTCACATGACAGTTTGTAAGTTAAAGTTGAATTGGCATAAATGATATCAAAATATTTATAAATAAAATATGATTAGCTTCAACTCAATTTTTGAGTATAAATATGATTTGTTTAATCTAAATTAATGCTACTCACATAGTTTTTCCTAATTAACATAAATCAAGCTTATAGTCTTCTCTTTTTTTATAATATAAAACTCTGTAGTCGTTTCTTTACAACCGTAGTTCTGATTATCATGCTTTTCGTGTCTGTGTGTTCGTAGTGACATGTAGAACACCTTCAAAACCTATTCACTCATTGTTTCATATGTCTAGTGTACTGTTCTAATTTAGTTCTATTGTTTGCTTCATGTATGATTGCATGGATGCTTGTGTGGTGCTTTATGATAATGTCCAGTCGGTGAGAAGTACGTTGGTGAAATAGAAGAAGTTGGTGATCTAGAAGAAGCCTTTTGGAGGTTACAATTCAATAGAAGGATCTGAGTTTAAGGCAAGTATAGCATGGGATCTTCTTTTTTGTCCGATACACCTTTAATCATTTAATTCATACTACATGTGTCTACCTTGACTACCACTAAGGATTTCCTAGTAATTTGTACCTTGTGCCTTGATACCTTTGGGTTATTGCATTGGGTAGTATGATGCTAGTGCTCAACTACAACCATGATCTTGTAACTTGACTAATGGAATATGCAATAAACACTAAAAGATGCTCTTTAGCAACATGGAACAAGGTGGCTAGAGCATTGCGCTATTTTTATGGTGCTTTAGATTCCTCTCCCTAAGGACTTATCTGTAAGTGATCATCTCGAACTTACAGTACAGCTATGAGGGCTACATGGCTCTGGCTTTAGCTCAGTATGAGAACCTTTTCTGGCTTGTTAGTGGTTACCTACATTGGCATAAGAATGGCTTCATAAATTGGGTATAGTGTGGCCTTTTTCCCCATGTGTATAGGCTGTGCGTCAATGTGCCATCGAGAAGGGGGGCTCTACATCAGTTTGCCATGTGAATCTAATGGCCCTAACTTGTTAGACAAACCTTTGAAAGGCTTCATAGTGAACCCTATTGACCTTCCTTGGAAGTGGGTCAAGAGATTAGCTACCTCGGGCAAAAGGGTAAATCATGACTCATAGTGAAAGTGTACAACCTCTACAGAGTGTAAAACTAGAATATCAGCCGTGCTTATAGTCATGAGCGGCCTTAGAACCCTTACATAATAGATGATACTGATGATAAAGATGCTCATTAATGATTACTATTTATGCTATTCATTATTCATGTTTACCTAATCATGTGTTTATGGGCTTAGGATAACTTTGTTGCCACCCTATTGCTAAAATCATGACTCAATAAAAGCTAATTGCAGTTAAACCAGTGTTAGCCTTTTGAACCTCATGAACCCCATGTTATATTTGTTGAGTACGACATATACTTATGCTTGCTTTACTTTTTAAACCTTTGGAAAAATCCTAGATGGGTACCAGATTGCTAGAGTTTGAAGGAATTAGGCTTGTGATCAATGAGTCAGTTGTCCCTATAGAATTGGAGTCTTCACCCAAAGATCAGAGTTGTCTTTCCATTGTCTGTTGTCTAAGGTTATATCATTTATATTAAGTGTGTTATATATTGAGCATTGTCTTTCAATATTACCCTTATTTATAGCTATATGTGAGATTTGACTTCCTGGGCTCACATATGGTGTGTATCTGGTTTTTTTCTTAAAACTAGGTGCTACAACATACCACTTTAAAATGATGACTTACACTATAACTAGGACTTAGAGACCAAACTAACCTTAGTCATGAATACCAAAGTTGTTCTGTGTGATATTCTAAACATGTTTAAGGTACTCCTAAGGTCACACAAGCATTTCATACATTGGTTACAAGTAAACCCTAGCATATGAAGGCAATTAAGTGACAACACATGCAATATAGGCTAACATAGAGATAATACTTGATATGCTCATGCTCATGAATGCTCAATGAAGCTTGTGCTCATGCAATGTCAAGGTTAAATACATGCTTAACACCTAGGGTGTTACAGCTGGCAGGCTACTATCATTGTTTTTTTCCTGATTTCTCCAAGATAGCTAAGCCCATGACTAGACTACTCTTGAAGCATGAAATGTTCAATTGGACTCCAGAGTGTGAAGCTATTTTTCACACTTTGCGAACCTTGTTAACTACAGCTCCGGTTTTAGCACAACCTGACATTGAAAAGCCTTTCGATGTGTTCTGTGATGCATCAGGTACAAGTTGGGGGTGTGTGCTCATGCAAGAAGGCTGAGTTATTGCCTATGCTTCTCAATAGTTGAGAAAGTATGAAGTCAACTATCCTACCCATGATTTAGAGCTCACAATAGTTGTTCATTCATTGAAGATATGGAGATATTACTTGTTGGGAAACGTATGTCACATATATACTAACCACAAAAGTCTCAAATATATCTTTACTCAACCTAAGCTGAACATGAGGCAGCGAAGATGGTTAGAGCTAATCAAGGACTATAATTTGGAAGTGCACTACCATCTAGGAAAAGCTAATGTTGTAGCAGATGCACTTAGTTGGAAATCTCATTGCAGCACTTTGGAAGCCTTGTTAGAAGATGGATTTAATTTGTTACATCCTGTTGTGCTACACAATATCACTGTTAGTTGCTCACTTGAGAGCAAAATCATAGAACTGCAGAAGACAAATCTAGGTGTATTGCACATTAAGAGAAAGATGAAAGAGCAGGAAACCAAGCATTTTAGGTTGGATGAAAGAGGTGTGCTATGGTTTGGAGACCGACTGGTAGTACCAAAGGACCATGAGCTTAGAAATCAATTTTTTGATGAAGCTCATTCATCCAAGTTGTCTATCCATCTGGGTAGTAGCAAAATGTATCAAGATTTGAAAACCTATTTTTGGTGGACCAAGATGAAGAAAGAGATCACCGCCTATGTCGCTAGGTGTGATAATTGTAGTAGAGTCAAGGCCATTCATTTGAAATATGCTGGATTACTTCAGCCATTGCCTATTCCAGGCCGGAAATGGGAGGAAATAAGTATGGACTTTATTAGAGGCCTCCCGCTGACACAACAAGGTCATGATTCCATATGGGTCATTGTAGATCACCTCACCAAGTCAGCACATTTTATACCAGTGAAAACAAAGTATCAAGCTAGGAGGTACACTGAGTTGTATGTTTCTCAGATCATGAGGCTACATGGAGCACCAAGGACCATAATCTCAAATCGGGGCCCACAGTTTATAGCTCATTTTTTGGAACACTTACACCATGCTTTGGGAACTAAACTAATCCAAAGTTTAGCATATCATCCACAAACTTCTGGACAGACTGAGTGAGTGAATCAAATTTTAGAAGACATGTTGAGAGCTTGTGTTATATCTTCCAAGGGTTCATGGGAAAAATGGCTACCATTAGCCAAGTTTTCCTATAACAACAGTTATCAAGAGAACATCAAGATAGCTCCTTTTGAAGCCTTGTACGGCTAGAAATGTAGAACTCCCTTGAATTGGATTGAACCCGGAGAAAGAAGATATTTTGGCATTGACTTTGTCATCGAAGCTAAAGAACAAGTATGTGTTATCCAACAACACATGAAAGCAACTCAGTCAAGACAAAAGAGTTATGCTGATAAAAGGAGAAGACCACTAACTTTTGAAGTGGGAGACTATGTGTACTTAAAAGTTTTGCCCATGAAAGGGTGTAGAGATTTGGAGTAAAAAGGAAGCTTGCACCTAGATATATAGGCCCATACCAGATTATTGAACGAAAGGGAAATATCGCCTACAAGTTACAACTTCCTCTAGAGATGAGTGTGATATTCGATGTCTTCCATGTTTCTCAGTTGAAAAGATGCCTTCACATACCTAAGGAAGCCATTGCACCCACCAACATTGAGATCCAATCAGATTTGACATATGAAGAGAACCCAATTCGAGTGCTAGAAGAAATGGAAAGAGTAACATGGAGCACGATCATTAAGTTCTACAAGGTGGTGTGGAATAACCATAGTGAACAAGATGCCATGTGGGAGTGGGAGGATTATTTACGTGAGGTTTATCCTGCCTTTTATGAGGAATGGTAGGTCTTTCAAATCTTGGGATGAGATTCCTATAAGGGGGAGGGGCTGTAACACCCTAGTGTTAAGCATTGCATTTGACATTTGCATGTCATGAGCACAAGCATCATCCAAGCATTCATGAACATGAGCATATGAAATTTCATCTCATTCTTATGCATTGTCACATGAAATGTTGATTATATATATATGCTTATGCTTGTAATCATATGTGACCAATGTATGAAATGGTTGTGTGGTCATGAAAATACCTTAGACACATCTAGAATGATAAATGGAACAATGTTTATATTCATGACATAGACCAAATTTGCTTCTAAGTGTTGGTTTCATTTGAAATGCCATTTTCATGATACTAGTTTGACCAAAGTTGAATAGTAGCATAGAGTGTTTGCATGGCTATGTGACCTAAATAAAAGTTGTAGTTCTTGTCATGAGTAACAAACTTTATTTAAGGGTCATGAGCTAATTTAGTGTCTAACATGGTCAAATAGAGCTCACAAGTATCAACAAAATTCTGTTTTCAAAACTTGAAATTTTTATGTATTGAAGCTGTTTTCAGTTTCAAAGTACCTCACTTTAGAGCTTTGTAGTTTGAAAACCATTGAGAATTAGATGATGGTTACTAAAGAAAAGTTGGAGATCTCATGTAGCTCTATAATTGTTATTAAGTAAGTTTTCAAAAATTCACCATGGATTAGGAGTTATTGAGTCACAAAGTCACGCTATCAATCGGGTTCAGCGGCGTCAGAACCGGTGCCGTGCACGTGCGTCGTGGCCGACCGCTGTAGGCCGCGTGCACCATGTGGTGGCCATACACTAGTGCTGGCTCCACCGGTTAGGCCAACGTGGGCAACAAGGCTGTGCGATGCCGCTGCCCTCCCTCGCTCGCCTGCATTCGTGCCCCTCTGCCTCGCTCACTTCTCTCTTGCCACGCTAGAGCAAGCCAATACCGCACCGTTGCCGCCTCACCTCCACTGAGCTCGCATGCCACTACCACTGTGCCTTTGTGTGATTGCTTATGCACACCACTTGGCCATCATCTCCTCTACCTCCTTGAGCCACCATTGCCTTAGTTAGAGCCCAGGTAATACGACATTTTACGTCGTCGTCGCCGCCATGGTCACAGACCGCCGCCGAGCTCTGAGCTCGTCATGCCTAGCCCTATCCACCGCTCCTCCAATCTCTCTCTCTCTCATGATTCATCTTCATTGTAGGTCCTAGAACCTATAACCATAGCTCATTGAGCCGCTACCACGTCGCCAGTGCCGGAACGCGAGCTGCACTGCCATGAGCCGAGAGCACCGCCACCATGCACGCCACCGTGGTTGTGCATGCCTAGTTATCTTCCTCACGTGCTTCTAGACATTAGAGTTATGTTAGACCTAGGTATAGCTCTAGTCAAGAGCCTAAGGCCAATGCCGGCCTCGACGGAGCGGAACGCCACCGTGCCACCGTTGCGCTCACGCTGCCATGGCCAAGCTTCGCCGTGGCTCCACCCTAACCTAATCCACACCATAGAGGTTCGCTAGGGTTTGTAGATATCATAGTCACACTCGCTTGGCCATGCCATCACCGAGGATGGCTAGAGCACCACCGTGCGCCACCGCCGAGCCGCAATGCTTGCCGGTGAGCTAGCTTCGGTGATCCTCCGAGCAAACCGAGGGTACCTGTAGGTGCGGGTTGAGTTGGGGAACACGTCGGTAGTGACGGTACCGCCGGTGACCTCACCCTCGGTGAGCTTTGCGCCAGTCAAGCCATGCCCCTGCTCTGTGTCGTTGACGGGTGGGTCCCATTGACTTGCGGGTCCCAGCTGTCAGTTAGTATTTGAAATGATTTTTCTTGATTTATTTTCATAGATTTGAATGCAAACTTCAAAAATTCATATATAGAGCTAGGAGTATTCAAATGGGGTGAACCAAATTTTGTTGGATTCATCTTGAAGTGTACTATTTGATAAAAATATGAAATCTACTGTTTAGGGTATTTTTTTAGGAGAATTAAATTGAGGAAATAAGTGCTTTTAAATTAGTTTATATATTGTAAAATGCATAACTTGGGCTAGAAAGTGATAAAAATGTGATTCCAATTTTTCTTGTCTTGTGTTGACATGATCTAGCTAGAAAAAAATACTAAACCTATAGTAGGCATACTAGAAATATGGTCTTCATATTTAATCCTAATTAATTACTAGTTTCTAGTGAAATTAATTAGGGCAAAAATACATAACATATGTTCATAAAATTTTTTACATAGTATTCTCATGCTGGGAAGAAAGGAAGAAAAATATTAAATTTGTTGCTTGACACGTTTCACTATGCTAAACTATTTTTGCTATAATAAGCATATTAACTTGTTATTTTTGTAGAGCTAGCTATACTTATCCAAATGATATAAAATTTGTCTAGTAGACTACAAAGGTCATATGTAGGCTATTGTAATTTTCTCATAATTTATTAAGCACTGAACATATTTATCCTTTAAATCACCTTATTATCTATGGAAATTAATAAATGAATTAGTTATGTTTAACCATGATGTTTTCTATGGTGCTTGTGATGTATATGATCTGTTTGTGTTATTAGTTAGGCTTAGAAGTAATTAGTTGTATTCAACTAGTTAATTATTGCTTTATAACTCAACTAGATGACTTTATGTGTAGTTTCTGTTATGGTAATAATTTCATGATGATAATGACTTTTTCTGTGAAACTTGTTAATAACAAAGTTGTAGATAACTTACTTATATACCTTGTGTTAAATTTTCATAATCATAGGTATTATGGTTCAACAATATTTTCTGTTAGAAGTCTGATGTTAGAAATCCTTGCTCTCTGGACAGATCTAAAAGATTAAATTGTTTGACCTAGATAACTACTGAATAACATTAAGATTATTAAAAGAAAGTTGTAGGAAATTTCATAAGATTTCTAGAATGTCCATAACCATATTATTCTAATGTGTATAACTCCAGTTATGGTCAAAACAAGTGGCTACTATCTTGTAGTCTAGAAAATAATTTACATAAGTGTTTGTTTAAGTTACTAGAGAAGAAATATGCACCTACTCAGTAAAAGAAAATGTAACTTGTTAGCACCATAATGCAATGCTGCTGAGAACACTTATGAGGATGCATTCATCATATCATATCATCTTATACATGTCATTCTATATGCATTCGTGATATCTTATTTTATGCTCATGTATATAGGATCATCCGAAGGGATAACTCTTTTGGAGTTCAATGAAAAAGAGGAGGAACAGTAGGAAACACCTTAGGCCATAGCTCTAGAAGAATAGGAGCAAACTCTTGAGGACCTCCCTGAGTGCGTAGATCATAGGCCAACCTCTTTCTTCAAAGGGAAGCCTAGGAGCATTTTAAGCCTCCCATGCTTTACAAAATATCACTTGAGTCCTTTATGTTTGATGCATTAGGTTATAAGAGTTGATTGTAAACACTTGATGCATAGAAGTACCTTGTCCAGATACATATACCTTTAACCCTGTGTAGGTCCAGGATCGAATATATGCTTAGCCATGTTTAGACCGATAGAATCGTGTGATTTCCTGTTTCCTGTGAGATATAGGTGGATACCAAAGCACGGTTGGCTATATTTGCTATCGTGGAACAGAACCATGGTGTAATATAACTAGAGGCCAGGTGGAGTCTATGTGTGGGTTGACTCATGTGATTCTGTCTGTGCCACTTAAGGACTGTACCATTGTTGGCGACTCTATAAAGATTTAACGCATGCCTCTCACTTAGTTGGTGGATAACTCGTTCTGACCGCAGAGCCATGTAGCTCAACTTAGGTCAAGCCCTGTTCTGTTAGAGTGCACACTCTAGATGGTAGTAAGGATGTGTGGGAGCCAAACATGAGCCCAAGGGCAGGCCAGTCCTAAACGTCCTGGCAACTGGTTGTCCCTGATTGTGCGACGCTAGGTGAACCCGCAAAATGTGGACCTGAGTTGTACCAAAGGTGACCTAAGGTGACCGTCGATCTAGTCTACCAGGGTTTGTGTTAGGAATAAATTCCCAACTGGTAGAAATCGATTCGAATCGCCGTCTCTCCTGGATAGTGAGAAACTCTAACTCACACCAACGTCATAGTAATTGTGTTATGGAATATGATGGCTTGGATGAACATGGAATTATTATACCGGCTATGGTTACTACTGTATGCTACTAAATGATATACCACATGTTTGGCATAGGTTATTGCTAATCTAGAGATGAATAGCTATAATTAACCTATTGATCGAATTATAACTATATACTTGAATTGGTAAGCTTTTTATGCAAAATATTCTCAAGCTAGCTCCACTTATAAAGCCTTGCATAATCCTTGGAGTCACTTTATTTTGGTTTATGACGGGTAAGTCTAGCTGAGTACCTTCTCGTACTCAAGGTTGTTTTCCCATTATTGCAGATGGTATAGTTTATCATGGCTATTGCAAGAACTGCTTCTGTCCCGCTGTGGATGAGGAGTAAAGCCCTAGGTAGGCATCTCTTATTATTCCCTCTCTTATGCTTTTGTGGAAGTGTGATCGTGAGCTAGCACTATATTTAAACAATGTTGTAGATGTTGGTTTTAAATTTTTTCTTTGCTTCTACTACTATCTTACCTGAGCATGGTTTGTAATAACATTAATTCATACTCTGATGGATGAACTATATTTGTGAACTTTTATGTAACATGTGACATGTATGTTGTATCATGTACGATCTTGGTTGTATGTTGGTTGAATCGAGACCCTTCGCGGTACTCAACGTACTACCCGATTTATATGGGCTCAAGTAGGATAGTGCGACCGCTTGCGGACTACCATTGTACTTGTGCTCTTATAAATTGGTTAGTTCTACTATAGAATCAGTCAACATGATCAACACACTCCGATTAGAGTATGACCACCTGCTCGCTTCACCATTCCTTGCTAAGAAGGATGATCCAGGCGTACCAACAATCGAGTGTACCATTGGACAAAGAATCTTCCATTGGGTTGGGTGTCAACATAATGTCCAAGGTAACGTATGAATATTTATTTGGTGATGAACCTTTGTTCCCTACATACATGCAATTGCAAATGGCGAACCAATCAATCCGATTTCCGAAAGGGATAGCTAAAGATATCATGGTAAAAATACATGATCACCATGCCCCTGG
Organism: Miscanthus floridulus; assembly: GCF_019320115.1. NCBI lineage: Eukaryota > Viridiplantae > Streptophyta > Magnoliopsida > Poales > Poaceae > Miscanthus > Miscanthus floridulus. The sequence goes on along the minus strand of NC_089580.1, from coordinate 105,825,223 downwards.
CGACTTCATGGTTCTAGACATGGGAGAAGAAGAAGACAATACACCCATCATCTTGGGAAGACTGTTCCTCAACACCACCAACATGACCATCTACATCGGATCTAGACAAGTCCACTACTAATTCTCAGGAGAAAAGGTACGCTGTTATTTCAATAGTTATACCACTTATGAGCAGCAGAAGAAGAATCACTCTAGGAGGAGACATCAATCATCCTAGCACCAGAAGAATCAACTCCCAAGGGATGAAAGGGAAGAACCTAAAGAACCCATGAAAGACGAACATACTCCGCCAAGGTCAAGTCCATAGACCAGACAGGTGTGGAAGGAAAAAGTGACAACATCAGAGTCATCATCACAAGAGGTGCAACCATTAAGGTCTCCATCTCTGGGACCGACAGATTTACCAAAAGAATAAATAAGACTAGAAAAGTCTTGTCCGGAGGACTTAAAAATTCAAACCCTCGCCGGGAGGTAACATCGGTAGTTATCCAAAATTATTTTCTAAGCATTACATGAATTCTTTTCACTTTAGCATATTTACTTTTCTGCATTAGCATTGCATTTAAAAAAAGATAAAAAGTTTCATGACCGCATTTCATTATTGCATTATAAATCTTAAGCCCCATGTGAATAAAACTATGGTGTAAATACCCGTAGGAATATTCACTATGGTGGCATAATCTTTTTTTTTGCATGCATATTTCTTTTTTGCATTATAAAAATAATAATAAGAAGAAGAAGAAAATCTAAAAAATATTAGATAGACATCCTCTTAGAATTCTGCCAAAAGAAAATCTATCCAAATCCTCAAGAATAACTAATCTCTGAACGACTAACCGCTAATTCTTTCAACCTAATCCGTTCCATGAGTTTTGGTGTTCTTGTTGATATTTTTAGTAGGATGATACACATGATTAAGAGCAAGTTTACCTCGTTGTTTTTCTCTCACTCATGGATGAGAAGGACAACCACTGGCAAACATGCTCTAGGAAGGATCACTCAACTTCAACATTCGACCATGACTACATCTAGCTTGGGGGAGGAGCATCCCCCATGTATCTAGCTAAGTATTTCTTTCCGTTTGGTTTTACTATTTTTAAGTTTGCTATATATTTGCTAAAGAAATAAAAAGATGCATAACAAAATAAAGAGTTATTTTAGCTAGTTATATATTATTAGGGTGTGATTTTAAGTCTTGAAAACAAAATAAAAGGTGTGTTTAGATTTTTAAGAGCTAAATAAGTGGACTTTGAAGATAATATCTTGCAATGGAAATGATGAATAGTTGCTCTATTGTAATTCCTTTCAAGTACCTAGTTTTCAGCCTTGAATTCTCCTGAGTTTTGGATAAGACTATTTTGATATAAGAATTTACTCTAAACTTGAAACTTGTGGGTAGCATATACTTGATCTAAGTCTAGGTAATTGATAGATATGATATGAGAAGGTCTGAGCTGTTGTTTATCTTGTTCCAAGTGATACTTAAGTTTTGGAGATTTATCTTTTGAAAAACATAAAAATACTACACAATGAGCTCCTGTATAACAAAGTTTGAATTCCTTACAAAGCCATATATGTTACTTAGATTTGGAAAACTTCCTCATATATGCTACTTGTTTTGCATTGAGTTTTGTCAAGCTTTGGTGACCCTTATGAGGGTTTGTCATGCTCTTAAAATCAAGATCACATACACCCCCCACATATGCACTACTCCTACACTAGGGGTAGGAGCAAAAACATGTCATTCCATCTAGATCCACCCAAAAATGTTTCACTCCTACATTAGAAGTAAACACCAAAAATATGCTTGATAGGATTTCCACTAAATAAATGTTTCAAGTTCTTGTTGCTATCTCTCAAAAGTTTGTTGCAGAAAAGAGACATGAGACTATGCAAAAGTTATTCATAAAGAAAAAAAAGAAAAAAAGGGATCAGAAAAAAATAGACAAGTGTCCAAGATATTAAAAAGAATCGGTACCTAGATGCCCGCCTAAAAAAAGAGAGTGAAAGATGAATAAGATACCCCTATTCTCTTGCAAAGTCGTTCCCAAGTTTCAAAAGAGAGATATGTTTTTGAGGAGCATAGTAGAATTAGGTTAGCCACCATATATATATGCACCATATATCCTGTAGCACCCGGTTTTAAGAACAAAACTAGATACACACCATATGTGAGCCTAGGAAGTCAAATCTCACATATAGCTACAAATAAGGGTAATATCATAAGACAATGCTTATTACATAGCGTATTAGTATAAAGAATACAACCTCAGAGTATAGACAATGGAAAGACAACTCTAATCTTTAGGTGAAGACTCCACTTTCACAGGGACAACAGACTGGTTGATCACAAGCCTAATTCCTCCAAACTTTACCAATCTGGTACCCATCCGGGATTTTTTCCAAATAATTGAAAAATAAAGCAAGCGTAAGTACATGTTGTACTCGATAAATATAACATGGGGTTCATGAGGCTCAAAAGGCTGACACTGGTTTACTGCGATTAGATTTTAATTATGACAATTTTAGCATAGGAGTAGCAACAAGTTTATCACAAGCCCATATAAACACATGACTAGGTAAACATGAATAATGAACAGCATAAACAGTAATCATTAGTGTGCATCTTCATCATCGGTATCATCCGTGTTCTTCATCATTAACCATTATTGATCATCTATTCCATACATGTTCCAAGGCCACTCATGACCATGAGCACGGCTGATATACCAGTTTTACACTCTACAGAGGTTGTACACTTTCACTATGAGTTATGATTTACCCTTTCGCCCGACGTAGCTAATCTCTTGACCCACTTCTAAGGAAGGTCAGAAGGGTTCACTATGAAGCCTTTCAAAGGTTCGTCTAACAAGTTAGGGCCGCTAGATTCACTCGGCAAACAGATGTAGAGCCCCTTCCTGATGGCACAATGACGCGTAGCCTAAACACAAGGGGATAGAGGTCGCACTATACCCGATTTGTCAAGCCATTCTTACTCCAATAAAGGTAACTACTAACAAGCTAGAAAAAGGTCCTCATACTAAGCTAAAGCTAGAGCCATGTAGCCCTCATAGTTGTACTATAAGTCACGGATGATCACTTATAGATAAGTCCTTAGGGAGAGGAATCTAGAGCACCATAAAAATAGCCTAATGCTCTAGCACCCTTGTTCCATGTCGCTAAAAAGCATTTTTAGTGTTTATTGCATATAACATTAGTCAAGTTACAAGATCATGGTTTTAGTTGAGCACTAGCATCATACTACCCAATGCAATACTCCATAGGTATCAAGGCATATGGTACAAAGTACTAGGAAATTCTTAGTGGTAGTCAAGGTAGACACATGCAGTATGAATTAAATGATTAAAGGTGTATAGGACAACAAGGAAGATCCCATGCTATACTTGCCTTAACACTTGCTTAAACTGCCTCATACTTCGCTTCTAGTCATCACTACCTTCTGATCTTCAGTGCTCACAAACGGTTCTCGTTCTACACATATCAAGCACCACACATAGGCAAACATACAAGCAACAAATAAAAGCAACTAAGAACAGTACACCACTCAAGATAAAACAACGTACTAAAAGAGAGCTAATTCTACAGTCACAAGATCACAAGAAATGGCGATAACAGAACTATCGTTAAAAAGAAACATCTATCGGGAGTTTTACATATATTATAAAAAGAAAAGAAAAGCCTACATGCTTGTTTTATTTTAATTGATAGACACTAGATGAATAACATTAACTCAGATTAGTCATGTCATATTTTAATTAAAAAATAAGTTAGAACTTGTTTATATTTTATTTATGTACATGTCTCATATTATTTAATCAAATTAACCTTTAACCCTGCAAAAGAAGAGTAAATGCTAGAGCACCTAAACAAGTTTATCCTATGCAAAATGTTTGAACTAAGCAAATTATAATTTAGAAAACATGTTTATGGTAGCAAATAATCACATTAGTAGTTGTATATAAAATACCGTATAAAACCTATGTTGCTTTTAAATTAGAAACTACTGTTGCTTGCACATTAATCTGATTAATGTTTATATAAATGCATAAACATATGACATGACTAACATGGCTACAAGGCCGCAGATTATATCACTACAAATGTCATGGAAAACGAAGAAACTAGTTTGGAGTTTGTCGCACACGGTTTTAAGAATAAAACCAGATACACACCATATGTGAACCTAGGAAGTCAAATCTCACATATAGCTACAAATAAGGGTAATATCAATAGACAATGCTCAATATATAACATACCTAGTATAAATAATATAACCTTAGATAGCAAACAGCAGAAAGACAACTCTAATCTTCGGGTGAAGACTCCAAATCCATAGGGACAACTAATTGGTTGATCATAAGCCTAATTCCTCCAAACTCTAGCAATCTGGTACCCATCTAGAATTTTTATCCAAATATGTGAAAAGTAAAGCAAACATAAGTACATGTCGTACTCAACAAATATAACATGGGATTCATGAGGCTCAAAAGGCTAACACTGGTTCAACTGCGATTAGCTTTTAATGAGTCATCTTTTAGCAATTAGGTGGCAACAAGTTCATCACAAGCCCATAAACACATGGTCAGGTAAACATGAATAATGAATAGCATAAACAATTAACCATTAGTGAGCATCTACAGCATCCATATCATTAGTGTTCATCATCTATTCCATAAATATTCCAAGGTCGCTCATGACCATGAGCATGACTGATATACCAGTTTTACACTCTGAAGAGGTTGTACACTTTCACTATGAGTCGTGATTTACCCTTTTGCCCGAGGTGATCAGCCTCTTGACCCACTACCAAGGAAGGTCGGCAGGGTTCACTATGAAGCCTTTTAAAGGTTCGTCTAACAAGTTAGGGCCATTAGATTCACTCGACAAATAGATATAGGACCCCCCTGTCAAATAGCACAATTCCATCATGGCTATACACATAAGAGTAGAGGTTGTCTTATACCCGATTCAGCAAGCCATTCTTATGCTAATAAAGGTAACTTCTAACAAGCTAGAAAAGGTCCTCATAGTAAGCTAAAGCCAGAGCCATATAGCCCTCATAGTTGTACTGTAAGTCTTGGATGATCACTTACAGATAAGTCCTTAGGGACAAGAATCTAGAGCACCATATAAACAGCCCAGTACTCTAGCCCCCTTGTTCCATGTTGCTAAAAAGCATCTTTTAATGTTTATTGCATATACCATTAGTCAAGTTACAAGATCATGGTTGTCGTTGAGCACTAGCATCATACTACACAATGCAATACCCCATAGGTATCAATGCATAAGGTACAAAGTACTAAGAAATCCTTAGTAGTAGTCAAGGTAGACACATGCAGTGTGAATTAAATGATTAAAGGTGTATAGGACAACAAGGATGATCCCATGCTATACTTGCCTTAAAACACCGATCCTTCGATAAGCTTTAATCTTCAATGTTTTTCTTCTTCTTGATCACCACGTCTATCTCACCAATTGGACATGATCATAAAGCACCACACAAGCATCCCTACAATCATACACGAAGCAAACAATAGAACTAAATCAAAATAGTACACCAATCATAGAAAAATAAGTGAAAGAGTTTGAAATACGATCCTACGCATCGCTACGAACACACAGACGCGAAAAAGCACGCTAATCGGAGCTACGGTGAAAAGATACATCTACCAAAAGATTTGCTGATAGGAGAAAATATAAAACTATTAGCTTCATGTGTTTTCATTTTATAAAAACATATATAAGATATTTTATAGATAATATGATTTAAGTCAAATTTAGATTTGAATTATAAAACTAAAGTGAAACAAATCATATTTTATTTATAAAATCTAGTTGCATAATTGTTATTCAAGATATGATTTAAACCATGAAATTTCAGAAATAATGATATGATAAACAGTGTTACCAATGCATAGTTTATGTTATTATGAATCCAACGCAACTTGAATGGGCTAAAACAGAGTTAAAACATAGAAGATAGGATTTAAACAAGATTTCCTTTATTAAAATAATAGATTAAATCTAACCTCGAATTTCAAGATTTGAAAACATATCTAACAGTTCTATGATCATGTAGATTATGAAATTACAAACCTAACGCAATGTGAACGGGTCAAATCGGAGTTAAAACGGAGAAGTTATGGCTAAAACAAAATCAGTGGCAAATCTATAAATAACTGAAAACGTATTTTAGAAGTCAACTGAACAAAATACGCTTTTTAAAAGAACAAAGCATAATCTGTGGATTACGCAATGGACCACAGGTTCAAAATCAGAAAAGTGAAGGGGCTCTTTAGTAAGATGGCCACGCGAAGGGGTATCCTTCGATATGGGCCATTGATCTCATATCGGACGGCTCAAACTTGAAACAGAGAGAGAGAATGGGGTGTCGCTGGCCAGGAACAGGGACAGCGCGGCGGTCCACCATTGATGGTGATGAAAAGCTTCACGACGAACTTGGTTTGGGCAAATCTGAGCCCCATATGACACGGGAAGAGGACAGGGAGCAAGAGGGAGGCGCGGCGAGCTCATCTGGGTGATCAATTGTAATTAAAAAGGAGCAAAGGCATGCGGGCAGTGAGCTACGGTGGCTATGAAGCAACTACTGCGCAGGAAGAACCATAACAGAGGAAGAAAGAGAGGAATACGGGCTAAACCGGTTCAAGAACTTCACGCGAGGCTCTGAGTTGTGCTTACCGTGATGGAGGACCAACAAAACAGCACGGTGACTCTGGCTTCTTCACGGCGGCTCTGGACAGCAGCGGAGCTAGGGTTCCCAGCGGCGTAGGGCATGCCCTAGGGCTTGGTGGAGGAGGATCGGGTGCAGAGCTTCACTATTTAAGGCCTGAGCAGCCGTGGGGCACAAGACCAAGGGCGGCGTAGCAGAGCCGAACATGGACACTGGCTCAGTGTTCGGATAGAACATGAGCTGAGGTTGATGACAGTGCTGACTAGTGGGGCCCAGCTGATAGTGGCTCAAGCACAAGAGAGAAGAGGACATGGGTGACAGAGGCCTCCGGCTGGGTTGCTTGCGTTGCTGAGGCAAAACTGGGCTAGGCGAAGAAGCAGGGAGAGCGGCGGCCCAAGAGCGGGAGCGGCTGGGCTTCCAGGAACTAGAACGGCTGCGAGCGTGGAACAGGTCGAGCTGGAGTGAAGGAGAGCGGGCCGCGGAAAATGGGCCAGCGCAAAGGAGCAAGCCAACAGGCCAAAAGCAAAGGAGGGAGAAGAAAATTCCTTTTCCAAAACTTTTTCCATTTTGTTTTCAAAACTAACTCATTCAAATAGAGTTTCAAATGTACTTTTCACTCAAATAAAAATGAGAAATTTTGGTAAGTTTTCCAAAAATAAATTTTTACAACTTTTTAAATTCTTTTATTTTCAAATTTTCTTTTCTTTTACTTCAAAGCCATTTTCATTTACAATAGCAATTTTAACTATTTTAAATTTTCAATCAAAACCACTCAACCAAATAAATCAAATGCAAGGGCATGTATGCTCAAACATGTTGCTACCCTATGATAAATTTAAAATTAATGAAAATTTTTATTTTCCTATGTTTTCATGAGCGCATAAATTCCAAATTCATTCATTTTAGCTCTATTTTGCAAAAATTCAAATTTTAGGGTGTTACAGAGTTAAAGCTGTGAACTACCAAGGACTAAAGGTTTAGAGAATGATGAGCATGTTCATGTACATAGATTCAGATCAACAGTCTATGTGCCCGGTGTAAAATGCAATTTCTTGAGTTGAGATGTAAAGAAGGAAGATGACTTATTTTGCAAGGATAACATAGGCATGATAACAACATAAACACTTTGATCAATAAAAGTAGTGGACAAGGATGTGGCACTGACCTTTTATTAATCGGCTAGGAGTCTGCTACTGATATCACAGTGAAGTCGCTGATGGACAGGTTCTGGGCAACAAAAGATTTGCACGATTAAAACAACAGAGAGATGACTTCGTGCTTGCTTGTGAGTGCCACACATGAACATGGACACTTCGGCTTGCAAGCTTGATAGCTGTGTTAAAACACTAGCATGCATCAAGCGACAGCGAGACGGCGATGTACAATAGCTAGTTTGCTCAGCTGCTATCTTGCAAGACAGTGGAACAAGCTTGTGGATAGAGCCCTATAGACATAACAGATAGATGAGGTACATCTGCCATGTAACAAACAGCCGCTGTAAACTGAAGATTGGATTTATGTATGAATAGAACATGACTGAGATGGTTTGTGGGCATGCTCACCATGTCTTGGTACGAACGGTGGCGGCATGCGGCAGCGACGGCGACGGCGAGAGGAGAAAAATCTGATTTACTACACATGAAGCTAGGGGCTTCCCTTACGATAGTTTTGGTGTCCTTTGCCCAAGGGGTTGGTACATATTTATTGGGAGAAAAACTCCCCACATTTACATCAACTAGCAATATGGTACTAATTGATGTTACACCCTCCACATTTACTAATGGGCCGAAGTAATCATTAAAGCGCATTAGTAAATAAATACACAGGCCTTTAGGATTTATTAGGGTTATTGCACATGGGCTTTGAGCGTTGGAAAAAATGAGAGATTTATAATTTTCAAAAATATTAATTTCATGGATAAAATAATTCCATAAAAGTCTAGAATTATTATTTAAGCCACGAAAAATACTCCAAAAGCTCTAAAAATTTAGGGAAATTCCTAGAGACATTATGAAACATGAGGAACCCAAATAAAGTATTTGGAGCCCATGGTAAGATAATTTGGAGTATTTAAAAAATAAATTATGCTCACAAACAAGTAGGAACAAGTTCTAGAAAAAGCTAGAAAAATTCCCAAGAAGCTTGTAGAGATTGATTGACGGACGAGAAACTAAAAGGAGTGATTTGTGTTACAAAGAAAAGATTTTAGGAAGCTCTGAATGAAAACTTAAGTCAAGAAACAAAGAATTTGATTGTAGAAAAATGTAAAGATGTGCCGGAGAAGGAAAATCGACCTACTAACCCATTTTAAAGACTTTGCTCACTCTCAACACATAAAGAAGCAACAAGCAAACATCACATCATCCAAAGGCCCGTCAAAATTAGAAAACTATGAAAATTCACATTTTTCCTATAACTAAATTTGCGCTAGCTCAAACTAAACTTGGTAAATTTTATCCAAATATTAAAATAATTCATTTTATTTAGTGTTTTCTTTGCACAACCAAAATCAAAAATTTTGGGGTGTGACACATCCACACACATGCACATTTTAATTTGATTGTATGACTCAACCCTCTTTGGATCCAAGGTTTGACTTTACAATATATGTATTATAAGTATGCTCTTTCATGCTTTTTTCCACTCCTATGAGCTCCACATAAGCCTTAGTTGTAGGAAGAGAAAGGCATAACATCACTATTGCCTTAGTTGTAGTCATACAATGGAACCTCTGAGTTTTATTTTGAAAATTTATAAAAACTTTGGAATAATAGTTGAGCAAATAACTTGAGACATAGGGCTTAACTTGATCATTCTATCTTTCAATTGCTCAAGACCTAGGAGAAGGCTAAGAAGCTCCAAGGTTGAAGGTAATATAGGTAAATCAGATAAGCCTCCTTCAAGTATGTTTGTCAGTAACCATTTCAATAAAAAGAAGGAAAACACAATATCCAACCAAGCATTATGCAACATAAAGTCACATTCACAGGAGAATTCTATCATCCAAACTTGATTCTGCATTCTGCAAAATTCAAGTATGAGGGATGGAATTCTTCAAAACATCTCATGTCATGTTGCTAGTTTGTCTTGGTCATCCCTACCTTTATGATGAGCTCAACTTGCTAAATCTCTAACAAGTAAAAATTTAAATAATCATGCTCCTTTGGGTTACCATACATATTCTTGTTTCTACTTTAATGAATCTCTTTATTCCTTGTTCTGTTATAAGTATGCTTCAGAATATTATTCAGACATGATTATTGAATCAAAACATACTTGTATAGAATTCGGTTATATATGTGGACTAACCCTTGGAGGAAAATATTTAAAATTTATTGGGAATGTTTGGAGATCATTCGTAGAAATGAATCAAGGTTAGAGGTATTCTTCAGAACAATCTCACACTTCTTTGCCTTAACCTTGTTGAAAATTTGATGTAGTGGTGAACAAAAAGGCGCATTATTTAAAACATGGGATAAAGATTTTATGCTAACTGAAATGTTAAAGCCAACTCTGTTATAGCATAGAAGTGGCCTTCAACTCTATGACAACTCTATCCTTGCTTTGAATCATTTGCATATTCCTTCAAGTACGTGTTGTCCGCTAATCCTTTTTGTTTGTCCATCAGTTTGGGGATGAAAAGCAGAACTGAAATTCAACTCTGTCATGATTTGATATGCCTACGACTAGAGAAAAAAAATAAAGTTTTGGTTCTGTTGGTGTTTTACGACCAACATAGCCCATGCACTTGATCTCTACCTTGTCTTTATGAGCAGAACACACTTCGAGCAAAGTGTGGGGGAGTTAATCCCCCAAATTCTACAAGTTAAAGATCTGAACCGGCACTAATGATGCAGACAAGATGTTGCCAGTTTCTATTACTGATGGTTAACTTCGAAACGCTAAACAAGGAGGAGAAACAAGTCAAGAAAGGATGAACCTATCAAACCTAAATCAAACTCAAAACAAAGACGAGTTTGGCAAAATAAGGTGGCACCACGAGTGGAAGCGCCACTACTAGAGGCGCCACCACAAGAATCCTCATCTTCAAGAGAGAACCGAGGTACTTGGTCAATGAACTTCCACAACTACCAAGGACAAGATTATGAAGCAACCTCAAGTGGGCATCAGAGAGGATGCTTGTCTTTCTCTGGCCGAGGGTATCATGACTCTTAGGAGGCCTACCACCGCTTTGACAACAGACTCGTAACCATTGAAGAGACAAATACTGCTGTACAAGGTATGTTACATAATCATGCACAATGGCAGGAAAGCATGGGACACAAGATGGCCAGCCTCTAGCAACAACAACAACAACAAAATCAAAATTGGGAGGCTTTGTTCCAGCACCTCCACATCCAGCCACCACGTTGAGCAACCATGACAATAGCCATCTTGGGAGAGAAGGCATCCCCCGTCTATCTAGATAAGTATTTCTTTTCCTTTTATTATTCTTAGTTTGCTTTATATATATTATAAAAAAGATGAATAACTAAAAATGAAATAAAAAGATATCTTTGTAGAAACATATATAGTTATAATGTGTGAAAACAAAATAAAGAGAGTGTCTAGTTTGCTTTAATTAGTTTTTAAGAGTTGAATAAAATAAAAGGACTCTAAAGATAATCTTTTAAAATGGAAATGATGAATAATTGCTCTGTTATAATTCCTTTCAAGTACCTAGGTTTCAGCCTTAAATTCTCCTGAGTTTTGGATAAGATTGTTTTGATTTAAGGATTTACTCTGAACTTGAAACTTGTGGGTAGCACATGCTTGATCTAAGTCTAGGTAATTGATGGATATGATATGAGTAGGTTTGAGTTGTTGTTTATCTTGTTCCAAGTGATACTAAAGTTCTGGAGATTTATCTTTTGAAAAACACAAAAATGCTACATGATGAGTTCCTGTATGACAAAGCTTGAATTCCTACCAGAGCCATACATGTTATTTAAGATAGGAAAACTTCCACATATATGTTGTTTGTTTTGCATTGAGTTTTGTCAAGCTTTGTTGACCCTTATGAGAGGTTTGTGATGCTCTTAAAATCAAGATCATGTACACACCACACATACCTGCTGCTCCTACACTAGGAGTACGCAAAAACATGTTTCCATCTAGATCCACCTAAAAATGTTCTACTCCGACGCTGCGAGTAAACACAAAAATAGGCTTGCTAGGTTTTCACTCAATATAAATGCTCCAAGTTCTTGTTGATATCTCTCCAAAAGTGTTGTTGCAGATAAGAGACATGGGGCTATGCAAAAGTTATTCATAAAAAGAAAAGAAAAAGAAAAAAAGTTGAAAAACAATGGACAAGTGTCCGAGATCTCTAAAACAATGGGTACTCAGATGCTTGGGTAAAAAAGACGAAAAAAGAGATGAATACGATAGCCCATGTTCTCTAGCAAATCGTTTTCAAGTTTCAAAAGAGAGATAAGTTTTCAAGGAGCAAAGTACAATTATGATTAACCACCATATATATCCACCCTATATTCCACACGCATGCACACCTTGATTTGATTGTATGACTCAACTCTCTTTGGATCCATTGTTTGACTTGACAATATATGCATTGCAAGTATGCTTTAGCTTTCTCCCTAGCTATGAACTCCACATAAGCCTTAGTAGTAGGAAGAGAAAAGGCATAACATCTTTATTTCCTTGGTGAGAATCCACAAATACCACATATATTGAGAGCCTTGAGAGTGTCATACAATGGAATCTCTAAGTTTTATTTTAAAAACTTATAAAAACTCTAGAACAATGGTTGAATGAAGAACTTGAGGCATAGTGCTTGACTTGATCATTCTGTCTTTCAACTACTCAAGACCCAAGTGAAGGCTAAGATGCCCCATGGTTGAAGGTAATATGGGTAAGTTTGAAAAACAAATCAGTTTATTCTAATCTAGAGGAAAATTCTGGTTTGAACACATGTGTATTTTTGAGGAGTGAAAACATTACAGCAACTCCTGATCCATTGCTGAGTTCAGCTTTGCTCAGGGACTAGCAAAGGTTAAGCTTGGGGGAGCTAGTTGACGGTCATTAATACCAATTATAAATAGTCAACATAACCTGCATTTATACTTAATTCCATCACCAAACATAGGAATAGGGGTTTAAACTAATGGATTCCACAAGTTTTAGTACATATTTATATGCAGGAGGATTTATCTAGAAAATAGCTCCTAGGACCACTGTCATACACTCAAAACAAGCAAACCGACGACAACAAGTGATTCAACATGCAAATACTATGAAAGACAACTCTAGAAGGTTCTAGAGGACACCAAGCCAAAGCTTGGGCCAATTGGCCACAATAGTGGGCCGGCCAGCCCACTAGGGAGGTCGCCTAGCCTACCGTGGAGCCCGCTCGCCCTCCGCCACCTCGTACTCCTTCCTACGATCTACACCATTGATTTTAAGGTGGTTTTAGGTTTGTTCATCCAACGATGATCGGGGGAGTTGACACGAATCAATGACGTGGTGATTCCTTGCCCCCTACTACACCTCGAATCCTTGCCCCCTACTCCACCTCGGCCTATATATAGCAGCCCCTACCCCCTCCCTAGAGACATCTAGGAAACCCTAATTCATATATCTCATTCAGATCAACACACACCTAGAGGATTATGTCTAGAGCTCTCCAATGTTGTAGATTAGTAGCTCGGGAGTGATGGTCGAGTTGGGCTCATGCTCAAGTTCCGGATCTAGTCTTAGAGGCTTGGCAAAGCCTTGTATCTTCACTTATACATCTTGTAAGACTTACTATCAATTCATCATATTCTTATCTACATGGCTATATTTAGTTTGAATATATATCTTGCTTAGTTGAGGTTATCATTACTTTTATGTGTAGGTTCATAGAGCGCTTAGCCTACTATAGTAATCGATTAGGCTAAGTAGCTGAGCCTCATGTAAGCATGGTGCATATACGACGCTCTACCTATGAGTACACCCTGTTCTCTGGTTGTGTGGTAGCAGTGGGTGGTGACAGTCCCATCTATCCTTTGTAGTCCATGCCGAATTGAACAGGTTCTTATATTATAGGACCATAGTCGTGTTAGTAGAGTTATCTATTATGGGTGCTCTACTGTCTAAGCGGCGTCCTAAAGTGCACAAGAGTAGAGTTAGTCATAGCTATAGTTGGGTATATATATACATGGATCCTGTAATAAGAATATCATAGGAATCTACATCACCCATTATTCTCCTGAGTTGACTAGTTATTTATCTTAGTGATCTATCCCCTAAGTGTTTTTATACTTAAATCCTATCATTACCTTTACCCCTTACTCTAGCTATGCAGGTATGTCGATGGATAGATATTTCTTATTTACTCAATAAGTCTTCACTCCATTGTTTCCCTGTGGTAAAATATATATAACGATATCTGGAATTCTTCCGGTAAAATGCTACAATGGTATTCTGTGCGCTTGCGGAATCCTTCATATTCTATTTGCACTTATAAATACCAACAAGCTTTTTTGGCGCTGTTGCTAGGGAAACAATTAGCGTAAAGATTTAGATCATTAACATACCACTAGCTTTAGTAGGATTACCCTAGTTCTGTTGAATTATGGAATAAGACAGGACATCAGACATTGTTTTGACATTCCGGCAAGCTTCCATGAGAAAAAAGAAACATTGAAGAACCCCAGGGTGCCTGAAACATTCATGATCCACCAATACCGAAACCCCGCCATCTCATAGGTTTGTATAGACATATATATATTCTCTAACCATGTGTAGATTGGAGAAAAAGGTTGACATCACAAGAATTCAAATCACATCTCAAGTGACGAAAATAGACGCTGCACTACTCATAAATTCCATCATGTGAGTCATGGTAAGTATGATCAAGAAAGGTGAGATAGTCTTGCTCATGGACTTTAAACTTGATGAGTAGTTATCTTCTAATTATTGCATTCCATTGCATGTTTACTTGGAATAATCCATGCATCCATTCCATTTAGTTTCAAATTTTTTCATATCAAATCTATGGCATGTTTAGTTCCTTTCATATATCCATCCCACTTGCATCTTTATTGAAAAAAATATGAGCACATGAAGGCTCAAGATTAGTAGAAAAACAAAAATTCCTCAACATGATCATGCTCTTTCATCTCCATTTAAGTGCATCTCTATAGTGCTTTCATGCTCCCTTTGTCTCCATAGTATGCTTTGGTTTGGAAGTACTAGACATACTTCCAAAGGCTTTTTAAATTAAGCATGGTGCTTAGGTTAAATAGTCTTCCTTAATCAGATTAGACATGGAGTTTAGTTTGGTTATTGAACTAAAAGTTGCTTGTGTAGACACTGGATATTTTGTTGGACTAACCCCTGTAGAAAACTCTCAAATTCAATCTGGGTAAGTCAATAGATGAATTCACATCAAAGATGAATCAAGGCATGTGATGAACTCCAATGACTTTGCGCAAAGAATACCTAGCTCATACTTCATTGAAGGAAGAACTATGAGTATCAAAATGCATTCACTTTGTCTTTTGCTACAAGTTACCTTTGCCTTGAACCATGCTTGAATGCAGTGAACAAATAAAAATTCATTATCAAACATGATAAACAATCTATGCTAAAGTAGTTCAAAAACCACCTTTTCATTAGCATAGATGAGAACCACACAAATTATGGATAACAACCCGTATTTCAAATTTGTTGTATTCCCTTGGGTATGTGTCCATTAACATTTTGTAGGAAAGAAGCTATGCCTTTTCATGGTTTTGTATGAATCTATTGACTCAAGCCAAACCACCACTTCAGCGATGGAAGAAAGGAGACGAGTGCCACAAAAAGAATCTACAATGAAAGCACTCACTCATAGGAAGTGGATGAACAAATCAACATGCCACAAGTAATGTAACACCCTAGGTGTTTGGCTTCCACTAAATCGCATGTCATTTCATAAACATGTGCATTATCTATGTCATCATGCCATTGTTACTGAAACGTGCATATGCAACATTTTCAACTGTGTATGTTTCATGCTTGAGTGTTGTGAATGGTAGTAGTGCAACATGTGAATGTTACATGAAACTCTCATACTTGGAAACATGGCAATATGGTAGTAATGTGACAAGTATAGGATAACAACAAGGTCATGCAACATGTGAAACCTTGTATTGAAACATATGTAGGAATTGCTTGTTTTGCTTTCTTTTATCACATGTGATCAGTAGAAGTGGTATAACAATTTTGTAAATTGATTGATCATGGTCTAATACACCTTAACTATACTTAGTTTACTTGTTGGAACATTGTTCATGTAGATCAAAATGACCAAAATGCCCTCAAGTGCAAGTTTGACTAGAATTGACCATAGGAGTCTCATTGTTTGACTGTTTAAAAAGTGCAACTTAGAGACTTTGCATGGCTGTGCACTCTTTACAAAAGTTGTAGCAAATTTAGTAAGGAACAAAAGTTGTTTTATGGTCAACTCATGAAAAGGTCTAGAGCATGGTCAAACATGGCCCACAAGTCAGAAATACATGCTGTTTTCAACACTTAGAAAAATATCCTAAGTCATGTTACATTTCAGTGAGATCAGGCCAACTTGGGCTTCATATAACTGCTGATCCTTGGCGAATTAGGAAATGGTCTTTGAAAGGAAAATGTAGCTGGATGGTACCTCTACATTTTTCATGTACACCATTTCTGCAAATCATCACTGGATTAGCCGTAGTATGGCGTTGAATTCACGCTGTCAGGCGATCCAAGTCGTCTGAATGCGCGCTACAGTGACCGACCGTTTTCAGAAAACGCCGGACGCGTGTGCGCCGCGCGTCGCCGGCTTGCTGTCGCGCTAGCCATGCGCCGTGCGCCTCCTGGCGTCGTAGCCGTGCCTTGAAGCCACCCCACGCCTGCCGAACGCACTCGCCTCCCCATTTCGCTTTTCCTCTCCTCCCACAGCACGCAGCGACGCGCGAGCTCGGCCGTCCGCCATTGCCGACCAAGCATCGCCACTGCCGTACGAGCAAACCACCGCGTAAACGCATTGCCCCGTCCGCCTGCAGCCTCGCCGTGACCTCCTCCACCTCCTCCACCTTTCAGCCGGGTCGATTGAGCCTCGGTAAGAGCGCATTGCCGTTTTCCCCCACCGCGGCCATGGCGGGAGCTCGCCGGAGTTGGCGCTCCACGCGGCCAGCTGCCCTCGCGCCGCTCCCATTCCTTCCTCGGCCACGCGCTAGGTCATAGGAACACCACTGAAGCTTGTAGGGTCACCGATAGGGGCTGTGTCGTCGTCGGGTCACCGGAGCCGGCCGTGCCGTGACCGTGCGCCGCCGTGTCAGTCGCCGACCCCTCTAGCCACCACCATAGCACCGATTGAGGTCACCAATAGATGCGCATGTTCATGGCGAACGTCGTAGAGTAGATGGTTTCACCGGAGAAGCCACCGGCGTTGAGTTCCACCGTCGCCGAGGCCGCCTCCCCTGTTTCCCTCGCTGACGCGCGGGCCCTTCTTGTCAGCCGTCGCGGCTGAGGCGGGAGCCCAGCGTGGGCCGCGTCGCGTTGGGCCGCGCCAGCGCGTGAGTCGCGGGCCACCGTTTCTTGGGCTGGCCCGTGTAGGGTTGAGTGTTGTTTTCCTATTTTATTTTGTTTATTTATTTCACAGATTTATGTACATCTTGAAAAATATGTAGCTCCTAGTATATAGATCCAAATGCTATGGTTCTAATTTTGTTAAGTTCCTGGTCATGTCTAGTATTTAATAAAAATATAATAGGAGCACATGTTTTAGAAAACTTGGATGAATTAAATAGGAGTTTGAAATGTGTTTTTAGAAGCATGCAAACTTGTTTGAATTTTATCTTGAGTTTCTGTGGTCCAAAAATTATGAAATTTTGTGGGTCCTCTATTTTGGTTTATTAGAAGCTCTGGTAAAAATTTCAGAGCTAGTGCATGTGTAGTTTTTAAGTTATAGAATTTCCTTTTATTAATAGGTGGATCTTGTGTGAATTTTCATAATTTTTCTATAGATCCAGTGAAGGTGAAATTTGATGGGTACTATTCTTATGCTAGAATGATGCTAGGAAAAATGTGAAATCTGTTGCTTGACACTTTTCATTAGGATTTCTTAATTATGCCATTTTAGGCTAGTATGCCTTATCATTTTTGTGTAGACTGTTATACTTAATCAATGGCTTTGAAATTTTTATGGTAGGCTATGTGAAGCATGAGATAGCTACTGTAATTTTTGTAGATTTTTCTGAACAGTTTTACTATATATTGCTTTAATCACCTAATTAACTAGATAAATTAGAAAAGGGTATTTAATAATTTATTTAGAAGTTGACACTATACTTTCTGATGTTTCTTAGGTATGAAAAACAAGTTGGTAAACTTGGTTTGGTCAAATTAGGCTTTTGCACCATCATTAAATAATTAAGTTAGCAACCCTGTCATTGCGGGATAGATTCTAGGTCTACTGGAATTGGAGTTGGTCAACTTTAGAATCATGCTTTGATGTTTACAAATAAATTGTAGAGGATTTCATAAGCTTTCCAGAATGTCCTCTTGCACGTCATTTGGAGTTATAGAACTCTGGTTATGATAGAATTAAGTTGCTACTTGTTGCATATGAAGCTTTAACTGTTATTTTAAGTATGTCTTTACTATTCTAAGTTCATGGTACTGTTCCTAGGTGTTAGGCCCTTAACTGAAGATGAGCATATTTATCTTAGGTTATGCAAGTTAGGTAAGTTAATCTTGTTCTTTCAGTTAAGTTAGAAATATGCTTAAAGTGATTTGAATAGGGCTAGTCTTACTCAGTAAACGAGTGTCCAGTAATGCGTTCGTAAACACTTACTATGATCCATTCATCATGAGCATCATGTCATACCTTATGCATCCATGGTATTTATCTTTTGCATCGGCATGCAATAGGTGTACCGGAAGGAGTAACCCTGCTGGAATTCGAGGAACTGAATGAGCAGCAGCAGCCGACACCGGAAGTTCAGGAGGAGCAGCCTTCAGGAGAAGTGCCAGACGAGGTCGCCGTTGAGTGCCCTGACCACCGTCCTTGCAACTTTGTGAAAGGCAAGCCCCGGAGCATATTAAGCCTCCTATTTTCCGAACTGCAGTTACAGTATTATTATTACATATATTGTTGCATTAAGTTTAGGTGTTGGATGCAAACATTTGCTGCATCGGTTACCCATTCCTTGTCCAGATATTGTTGCCCTGAATCCTATGTAGCTCAGGCTCGAGTAGTGCTTAGCCCTGCTTTAACGCGGTAGAAGTCGGGTGATTTCCTGTCACCTGCGAGATATAGGAAGATACATGTGGCACGGTTGGCTATATTTGCTATCGTGGAAAAGAACCAGTCTTAATTTGAAATGAAGACCGGACGGAGGCTTGCCGGTTTGCAGTGACTCCGTCTGTGTCGATTAAGGACTGGATCTTGGAGCCTTTCCTGTTCATGTTGAACGCATGCCTCTCTCTTAGTTGGCCGGCCCGATGACCGACCGCGAAGCCGAGTAGCTCACCTCAGGCCGGGAGTCGATAAGTATAAAGTGCGCCTCGGAAGGGAGCCGTAGGCGTGAGTCCAAGGGTAGGTGATTTAAAAGTCCTGATCGTCCTAGCAGAAGGGTAATCCCTGAGAGTGCTGGCGCTGATCGAACCCACGAATTTGGTTCCTGAGATGTTCCAAAGGTGACCCACGGCTACCCTTGCAAAGTATGCCAGGGTGAGAGTTAGGAATATCCCCTCAGCTGAGTTGTAATTCGATTCGAATCGCTGTCTCTCCCGGTTAGTGAGAACTTGATGGGCTTATCTCCAATGTAGATACACTTAATAGCATAATGGTTCGGAAATGATGATATGGTGATGACAACCTTATTATACCTGCTATGGTTAATATTGTTTGCTCCTAATAAGTGAGTGCTCTAGTACAGGTGCTAATTTAGCGGACAGGTAAATAATGATAAGCTTGATGCTAAGTTTAAATTGGTTACTATAATCTTAAGCTCTTTTATGCAACTGTGTCAAGCTAGCCCACCTGAAAAGCCTTGCATGATCCTTGGTGTCTTTTATTCTGATTTTTGTCGGGTAAGTCTAGCTGAGTACCTTCTCGTACTCAGGGTTTATTTCCCACCTGTTGCAGATGACCAGTTCTACTTTGGTTGCTGCAAGTACTGCCTTCTCCCTGCTGGGGATGAAGACTAGACCGTTGGGCACGGTCTCTACTAGTTCTCGTACCTGATAATGCTTTTGTGGGACATGACTCTGATCTTGGCAATGTATTTGAAAACTATGATGTTTTGTACTAAACTATGTTGCTTCCGCACACTCAAACTTGGTTTGTAATATTTATTTGAACTCTGATGGATGTAATTCGAATGCTACTTATGAAATGTTGTAACGGATGATGTGTTGTGTTGAATCACTACGATCTTGGTTTGTATGTCGAGAGTTGGTTGAAATCCTTCGTGATTTCCGGACTACCGGGATTATGGGAGCTTAAGTACAGGAATTTGATCGCTTCGGTGATTGTTTTTGTACTTACGTTCTTATGATTTGGTCGGTTCTGTTACAGCTGGCATCAGAGCAAGATTTGACACTAAACACGTCATTTGTGTATTTAAAACAAAAGTATTTGTAAAAATCCTAAATTAAATACTAAGTATTGCCAGTGGTCATATCCCTTATGCCCGAATAAGGACTCTTAGGTGGCTTATTAAAGTACTAACTTGGGGGTTCCTGCTTGTTTCTGTTTCGTCGTCCATACGGCATGCTATTGTATGGATGCCATCCGCTTGGGTGGTAATGTATGGATCAAAATACCTCTACGCTTGGGTAAGTGTGAGTTGTGAGAGCATGACCGTCCAACCGTCGGTCTAGGGGAGAGTAGTTGTGGTTGCTCGCATACTTACATGTTTGATCATGTATCTATGAGAGTACTTAATTGTGGGTATCTCTGACGGGTAGCTATGATACTAGAGTATATGCATCAGGGGATGTATGTATGAGAGTATTTAGTGTACTGCTTGCTTTTATACTTTTTGGGAAATTATTGGGCTGAAATGAAATTTTCTGTAGGTACACTAACAACGTATCGTTGTAGATCGACTAGCTACCGTATACGAGAGAACGTATGTATGCCACCGTATATTTCGCTAGCCTTTAAATTTTTCTAGGTTTGTGAGGACGTACGGATCGTGCATGCATCATGTTCAAGCATACATGGCATTTCTTGCATTACTCCCTCCTTTAAAATTGATGGTCCTGAATAATTAAATTTCGTATCCCTTAAATGATTCTCCCCTTACGTTGTAACTTTTTGCTACAGATGGCGCGCACGAAACGCACTGCTCGCAAGTCCGCTGGAGGTAGGGCGCCTCGTCACCGTTTAGCTCCTCGTGAGCCCCGTCCTGAGCCTACTGAGGCGGAAAGGCTGAGGGCAGAGCTGGCTCAGGTGACTGCTGAAAGGACTACAGTTCAGCAGCATTTAGAGCAAGTCACGCAAGAAAGGGACCAAGAGACCCTTGAGGTTCAGAGGTTGACAGTTGCTCACCGCAACTGTGAGCGTATGTTGGTTCACATGCTGAACCAACGGAATGAAGCCTGGCACGAGGAGAATGTGTTGAGAGCGAGGCAGGTTGAGCTAGAGCAGCAGTTGGCGGCTGCAGAAGAGTACAATGACAATCTCCATGAGGAGGTTCACCTACTGCACAACCAACTTCACCCTATCCTGCCACCTGATGATGAAAATGAGATGGGTTCTGGTGTCATCATGGCTGAAGGTGATGATGACATGGAAGTCAATGGACCTAAGGACGCTCCACCTGATGAGGAGGAAGATAAGGAGTTAGAGCCTCCTAGTGATGAAGATGGAGGAGAAATCTTCGACACCGACTCTGAGGACGATGCGTAGTTTAGCTTACTACTTAGCTAATGCGCTAGATCTAGTCTTTTGTTGATCCTCATGCATGGACGAGTAGCAAGTTAATCGTTGGGATGTAATATCGAACCCTATGTTACCTTTGATGTAAGTTGAAACCACTATGGCTTGGGTGTAACCTATCGAACGTATTATGCTCCACGTATGTGAGCTTTTGATGAATTTCACCTTTGCGGTCTATGGATCTCGTTGTTGGTTAAGTTCATCGCATTAATGTGTCAATTGATGCACTTGATGAGTTGTGTGATTGTGATGGATGATTGTGCCTCTGTTGATAGTACGAATTCATTTTCTCCATTGGAGTCAGTTTGGCATAATTATACATTTCATCTACAAAATTTCCACATCGTCAGTGCTCATTGGCTATACATTTTGCAGATGGCTTACAATCTTCGCCGCGGTCGTAACCTTGGAGATGAGGAGCAAACACCTCCTCCACCACCACCTACACCAGCTGAGCTAATGCAGACTGTTGTGGAAAGTCAGCGCATGCTAGCTGAGGCTATGCGCCAGATGGCAAACCGTGAGGATCGGCATGTCCGCCAGGGACCCGAGCCGAACCAGTATAGCACTTTTAAGGACTTCATGGACACAAAGCCTCCTGTCTTTCGTGAGGCAGAAGAACCCTTACAAGCGGATGAATGGTTGAGCACGATAGAGCAAAGATTTGGATTGCTCCGTTTGACCGAAAGCATGAAGGCTACGTATGCAGGACACCAGCTCCAAGGCCCTGCAGGTATTTGGTGGACCCATCACAGGACCACCTTCCCTGCTAATGTTGAGATCGTCTGGAACCAGTTCCAGGCAGCCTTCAGGGGACACTTTATCCCTCCTGGTCTCATGGCCATCAAGCATACTGAGTTTATGAAGCTCACCCAAGGCAATAAGAGTCTCAATGAGTACCTACAGGCATTCAACAACCTAGCAAGATATGCTCCTGAGTTTGTCGATACTGACGCCAAAAGAATAGCTAGCTTCAAGAGGGGACTTTCCCCAAAACTGATGAAGTTAATGGGCAACTGCAAGTGTGTCACCTTCAATGAATTTATCAGTGACACTCTGACTCAGGAGAACAATGACAAGATTTATGCTGCTTCCAAGAACCAGAAAAGGAACTTTGAGGCTGGTGCTTCCCAGTCCAAGGCTCCAATGGTATCTAAGGCCCCGTACCGTCCGCCCAATGCTAATGTCCTGGTACCGCCCACCGCAGAAGAAGAACCAAGCTAAAACCGGTTTCCGCAAGGGGTATACCATTTCCTTGCCGAAGAATACATCTGGGCAGAGTAGCTCCAATGTTCCACCATCAAACTAGGCCGTGCTGGAACTGTAACCAACCTGGTCATTGGGCAAACAGATGTCCCCATCCTCCCAAGAATGCTCAAGGAAACGTCCGTCAGGGGCGTGTTCACTATACTACAGTGGAGGAAATTCCTGCTGGTGAAGTGGTCACCGCTGGTAAGTTTCTTGTTAATGATCACCCTGCAGTTGTGCTCTTTGATTCGGGTGCTTCGCACTCCTTTGTGAGTTCTACTTTTGCATCTGAGCATAATATGAATGTGATTACAATTGTCAAGGGTGGGTATTGTATTAGTGCTGCTGGAAATAATATCCTGACTAACCAAGTAGTTAAAGATGTAAAGCTTGAGATTGGGGATCGAGAGTTCCAGTACGGATCTTGTGGTTCTACCAGGGGTAGGAATTGATATAATCCTAGGAATGAAGTGGATGAGCGGGAATGGAGTGTTGATCGACACGTCAACCCGTGTAGTAATGTTGAGGGATCCTGTGGATAAGAAGGGTTTTCTCGTGCAGTTACCTCGTGATATCTCTATTCACAATACAGCCAATGCTACCTTAGCCAAAGCCATTAAGGATCTACCTGGTTGTCTGTGAGTTTCCAGATGTCTTTCCTGATGACTTGCCTGGATTACCTCCGGACCGTGATGTAGAATTCAAGATAGAACTCATTCCGGGTACGGCTCCCATTTCTCGAAGGCCCTATCGAATGCCGCCAAATGAGTTGGCTGAGCTGAAGAGTCAGTTGAATGAGCTATTGAAGAAAGGATTGATTCGGCCTAGTTCATCTCCTTGGGGTTGTCCAGCTATATTTGTGAAGAAGAAGGACGAGTCTCTACGCATGTGCGTGGATTATCGTCCCCTAAACGCTGTTACTATCAAGAACAAGTACCCTCTTCCTCGCATCGATATTCTGTTTGATCAGCTCTCTAAAGCTAAGGTATTCTCCAAGATCGATTTGAGGTCTGGCTACCATCAGATCAAAATTCGTCCTGAAGATATACCTAAGACAGCTTTCTCTACTCGATATGGCTTGTTCGAATACCTCGTCATGTCATTTGGGTTGACAAATGCTCCGGCACACTTTATGTATCTGATGAATTCTGTATTCATGCCGGAATTGGACAAATTTGTCGTCATGTTCATTGATGATATCCTGGTATATTCTCAGAATGAAGAAGAGCATGCTGAACATCTGAGAATTGTTTTAACTCGGTTACGTGACAACCAGCTTTATGCTAAGTTCAGCAAGTGCGAGTTCTGGTTGAACAAGATACCTTTTCTAGGTCATGTGTTATCTGGTGATGGGAATTTCGGTTGACCCTACGAAGGTGCAAGAAGTCCTTGAGTGGAAGGCACCTACTACGGTCACAGAAGTCCGAAGCTTTCTGGGTCTGGCTGGCTATTATCGTCGCTTTATCCCGGATTTCTCAAAAATCGCCAAGCCCATGACTCGACTACTGCAAAAAGATGAGAAGTTTGTGTGGACTCCGAAGTGTGAAGAGGCTTTCCACACTTTGCGGACCTTACTCACCTCTGCTCCTGTATTGGCACAACTTGACATCGAGAAGCCTTTTGATGTCTACTGTGACGCATGTGGCACCGGTTTGGGGTGCGTTCTTATGCAGGAGGGCCGAGTAATTGCTTATGCTTCGCGCCAGCTTCGAAAGCATGAAGTCAACTATCCTACCCATGACTTAGAACTAGCCGCAGTTGTTCATGCCCTGAAGATTTGGAGACATTACTTGCTGGGTAATGTGTGCAACATCTATACTGACCATAAAAGCCTCAAGTACATCTTTACTCAACCTGAGTTGAACATGCGTCAACGGCGATGGTTAGAATTGATCAAGGACTACAACCTTCAAGTGCACTACCATCCTGGTAAGGCAAATGTTGTTGCTGATGCCTTAAGCAGAAAGGCCCATTGCAATTCCTTAGTTAGTGAAGACTTTCATTGTCACACCTCCTTCATCCTGTAGTACTCCACAATATCACTGTGGATTGCTCTCTTAGAAGTCGAATTATCGAACTCCAGAAGACTGATGTGGGTGTATTTCATATCAAACGGAAAATGAAAGAGAAAGAGACCAAGCACTTTAAAGTCGATGACAAGGGAATTCTCTGGTTTAATGATAGGCTAGTGGTACCCAAAGATAAAGAACTTAGAAATCAAATTATGGAGGAAGCCCATTCTTCAAAATTGTCCATCCATCCTGGTAGCAGTAAAATGTATCAAGATCTCAAGCTGTATTATTGGTGGACCAAGATGAAGAAAGAAATCGCAGCTTATGTGGCAAAGTGTGATAACTATTGCAGAGTCAAGGCTATTCACATAAGGCCCGGACTATTGCAGCCACTATCTATTCCTGGCTGGAAGTGGGAAGAAATTAGTATGGATTTTATTGTTGGATTACCCACTACCAAAAAGGGTTGTGATTCCATCTGGGTTATCGTAGATCGTCTAACTAAATCTGCTCACTTTATTCCGGTCAAGTCTACCTATCACCCTCACAATTATGCTGAGATTTATTTTCAACAAGTGGTACGTCTCCATGGTGTACCCAAATCCATTATTTCTGATAGAGGACCTCAGTTCACGGCTCGCTTTTGGGAGTGCTTACATCAGAATCTTGGCACTCATCTAATCCGCAGTTCTGCCTATCATCCGCAAACATCAGGACAGACTGAGCGTGTTAATCAAATTCTTGAAGACATGCTTAGAGCTTGTCTTATCTCTTGCAAAGGCTCTTGGGAAGACTGGTTACCTCTCGCTGAATTCTCTTATAACAACAGTTATCAAGAGAGTATCAAAATGGCTCCTTTTGAAGCTCTTTATGGCCGCAAGTGTAGAACTCCTTTGAACTGGGTGGAACCCGGGGAAAGAAGATTCTATGGTATTGACTTTGTAAAAGAAGCTGAAGAGCAAGTCCGGACTATACAAAAGAATATGACTGCCGCTCAGGCTAGACAAAAGAGCTACGCTGATAAGAGAAGGAAACCTATTGAGTTTGAAGTAGGTGATCATGTTTATTTGAAGGTATCCCCCATGAAAGGAGTCAAGCGTTTTGGAATTAAAAGGAAGCTTGAGCCTCGATATGTTGGACCTTACCGCATTATCGAGAAAAGTGGAAGAGTAGCCTATAAACTCGATTTACCCCGTGAAATGGGCGCTATATTCCCGGTATTTCATGTGTCCCAGCTAAAGAAGTGTCTCCGTATTCCTGAGGAAAGGATAGCAACCAGAAAAGTCAACTTGAAGTCTGATCTTTCTTATGAGGAAAAGCCCGTGCAAGTTCTGGATACACAAGAAAGAGTGACTCGTACACAAGTGGTTAAGTTATACAAGGTAGTTTGGAGTAACCATAGTGAACAGGATGCAACCTGGGAGCGGGAAGATTATTTAAAGGAAAACTATCCAGCTTTCTATACTGATTGGTACGCTTTCCAAATCTCGGGACGAGATTTTTCTAAGGGGGGAGGGCTGTAACACCCTAGGTGTTTGGCTTCCACTAAATCGCATGTCATTTCATAAACATGTGCATTATCTATGTCATCATGCCATTGTTACTAAAACGTGCATATGCAACATTTTCAACTGTGTATGTTTCATGCTTGAGTGTTGTGAATGGTAGTAGTGCAACATGTGAATGTTACATGAAACTCTCATACTTGGAAACATGGCAATATGGTAGTAATGTGACAAGTATAGGATAACAACAAGGTCATGCAACATGTGAAACCTTGTATTGAAACATATGTAGGAATTGCTTGTTTTGCTTTCTTTTATCACATGTGATCAGTAGAAGTGGTATAACAATTTTGTAAATTGATTGATCATGGTCTAATACACCTTAACTATACTTAGTTTACTTGTTGGAACATTGTTCATGTAGATCAAAATGACCAAAATGCCCTCAAGTGCAAGTTTGACTAGAATTGACCATAGGAGTCTCATTGTTTGACTGTTTAAAAAGTGCAACTTAGAGACTTTGCATGGCTGTGCACTCTTTACAAAAGTTGTAGCAAATTTAGTAAGGAACAAAAGTTGTTTTATGGTCAACTCATGAAAAGGTCTAGAGCATGGTCAAACATGGCCCACAAGTCAGAAATACATGCTGTTTTCAACACTTAGAAAAATATCCTAAGTCATGTTACATTTCAGTGAGATCAGGCCAACTTGGGCTTCATATAACTGCTGATCCTTGGCGAATTAGGCAATGGTCTTTGAAAGGAAAATGTAGCTGGATGGTACCTCTACATTTTCATGTACACCATTTCTGCAAATCATCACTGGATTAGCCGTAGTATGGCGTTGAATTCACGCTGTCAGGCGATCCAAGTCGTCTGAATGCGCGCTACAGTGACCGGTCGTTTTCAGAAAATGCCAGACGCGTGTGCGCCGCGCGTCGCCGGCTTGCTGTCGCGCTAGCCACGCGCCGTGCGCCTCCTGGCGTCGCAGCCGCGCCTTGAAGCCACCCCACGCCTGCCGAACGCACTCGCCTCCCCATTTTGCTTTTCCTCTCCTCCCACAGCACGCAGCGACGCGCGAGCTCGGCCGTCCGCCATTGCCGACCAAGCATCGCCGCTGCCGTACGAGCAAACCACCGCGTAAACGCGTTGCCCTGTCCGCCTGCAGCCTCGCCGTGACCTCCTCCACCTCCTCCACCTTTCAGCCGGGTCGATTGAGCCTCGGTAAGAGCGCATTGCCGTTTTCCCCCACCGCGGCCATGGCGGGAGCTCGCCGGAGTTGGCGCTCCACGCGGCCAGCTGCCCTCGCGCCGCTCCCATTCCTTCCTCGGCCACGCGCTAGGTCATAGGAACACCACTGAAGCTTGTAGGGTCACCGATAGGGGCTGTGTCGTCGTCGGGTCACCGGAGCCGGCCGTGCCGTGACCGTGCGCCGCCGTGTCAGTCGCCGACCCCTCTAGCCACCACCATAGCACCGATTGAGGTCACCAATAGATGCGCATGTTCATGGCGAACATCGTAGAGTAGATGGTTTCGCCGGAGAAGCCACCGGCGTTGAGTTCCACCGTCGCCGAGGCCGCCTCCCCTGTTTCCCTCGCTGATGCGCGGGCCTTTCTTGTCAGCCGTCGCGGCTGAGGCGGGAGCCCAGCGTGGGCCACATCGCGTTGGGCCACGCCAGCGCGTGAGTCGCGGGCCGCCGTTTCTTGGGCTGGCCCGTGTAGGGTTGAGTGTTGTTTTCCTATTTTATTTTGTTTATTTATTTCACAGATTTATGTACATCTTGAAAAATATGTAGCTCCTAGTATATAGATCCAAATGCTATGGTTCTAATTTTGTTAAGTTCCTGGTCATGTCTAGTATTTAATAAAAATATAATAGGAGCACATGTTTTAGAAAACTTGGATGAATTAAATAGGAGTTTGAAATGTGTTTTTAGAAGCATGCAAACTTGTTTGAATTTTATCTTGAGTTTCTGTGGTCCAAAAATTATGAAATTTTGTGGGTCCTCTATTTTGGTTTATTAGAAGCTCTGGTAAAAATTTCAGAGCTAGTGCATGTGTAGTTTTTAAGTTATAGAATTTCCTTTTATTAATAGGTGGATCTTGTGTGAATTTTCATAATTTTTCTATAGATCCAGTGAAGGTGAAATTTGATGGGTACTATTCTTATGCTAGAATGATGCTAGGAAAAATGTGAAATCTGTTGCTTGACACTTTTCATTAGGATTTCTTAATTATGCCATTTTAGGCTAGTATGCCTTATCATTTTTGTGTAGACTGTTATACTTACTCAATGGCTTTGAAATTTTTATGGTAGGCTATGTGAAGCATGAGATAGCTACTGTAATTTTTGTAGATTTTTCTGAACAGTTTTACTATATATTGCTTTAATCACCTAATTAACTAGATAAATTAGAAAAGGGTATTTAATAATTTATTTAGAAGTTGACACTATACTTTCTGATGTTTCTTAGGTATGAAAAACAAGTTGGTAAACTTGGTTTGGTCAAATTAGGCTTTTGCACCATCATTAAATAATTAAGTTAGCAACCCTGTCATTGCGGGATAGATTCTAGGTCTACTGGAATTGGAGTTGGTCAACTTTAGAATCATGCTTTGATGTTTACAAATAAATTGTAGAGGATTTCATAAGCTTTCCAGAATGTCCTCTTGCACGTCATTTGGAGTTATAGAACTCTGGTTATGATAGAATTAAGTTGCTACTTGTTGCATATGAAGCTTTAACTGTTATTTTAAGTATGTCTTTACTATTCTAAGTTCATGGTACTGTTCCTAGGTGTTAGGCCCTTAACTGAAGATGAGCATCTTTATCTTAGGTTATGCAAGTTGGGTAAGTTAATCTTGTTCTTTCAGTTAAGTTAGAAATATGCTTAAAGTGATTTGAATAGGGCTAGTCTTACTCGGTAAACGAGTGTCCAGTAATGCATTCGTAAACACTTACTATGATCCATTCATCATGAGCATCATGTCATACCTTATCCATCCATGGTATTTATCTTTTGCATCGGCATGCAATAGGTGTACCGGAAGGAGTAACCCTGCTGGAATTCGAGGAACTGAACGAGCAGCAGCAGCCGACACCGGAAGTTCAGGAGGAGCAGCCTTCAGGAGAAGTGCCAGACGAGGTCGCCGTTGAGTGCCCTGACCACCGTCCTTGCAACTTTGTGAAAGGCAAGCCCCGGAGCATATTAAGCCTCCTATTTTCCGAACTGCAGTTACAGTATTATTATTACATATATTGTTGCATTAAGTTTAGGTGTTGGATGCAAACATTTGCTGCATCGGTTACCCATTCCTTGTCCAGATATTGTTGCCCTGAATCCTATGTAGCTCAGGCTTGAGTAGTGCTTAGCCCTGCTTTAACGCGGTAGAAGTCAGGTGATTTCCTGTCACCTGCGAGATATAGGAAGATACATGTGGCACGGTTGGCTATATTTGCTATCGTGGAAAAGAACCAGTCTTAATTTGAAATGAAGACCGGACGGAGGCTTGCCGGTTTGCAGTGACTCCGTCTGTGTCGATTAAGGACTGGATCTTGGAGCCTTTCCTGTTCATGTTGAACGCATGCCTCTCTCTTAGTTGGCCGGCCCGATGACCGACCGCGAAGCCGAGTAGCTCACCTCAGGCCGGGAGTCGATAAGTATAAAGTGCGCCTCGGAAGGGAGCCGTAGGCGTGAGTCCAAGGGCAGGTGATTTAAAAGTCCTGATCGTCCTGGCAGAAGGGTAATCCCTGAGAGTGCTGGCGCTGATCAAACCCGCGAATTTGGTTCCTGAGATGTTCCAAAGGTGACCCACGGCTACCCTTGCAAAGTATGCCAGGGTGAGAGTTAGGAATATCCCCTTAGCTGAGTTGTAATTCGATTCGAATCGCCGTCTCTCCCGGTTAGTGAGAACTTGACGGGCTTATCTCCAATGTAGATACACTTAATAGCATAATGGTTCGGAAATGATGATATGGTGATGACAACCTTATTATACCTGCTATGGTTAATATTGTTTGCTCCTAATAAGTGAGTGCTCTAGTACAGGTGCTAATTTAGCGGACAGGTAAATAATGATAAGCTTGATGCTAAGTTTAAATTGGTTACTATAATCTTAAGCTCTTTTATGCAACTGTGTCAAGCTAGCCCACCTGAAAAGCCTTGCATGATCCTTGGTGTCTTTTATTCTGATTTTTGTTGGGTAAGTCTAGCTGAGTACCTTCTCGTACTCAGGGTTTATTTCCCACCTGTTGCAGATGACCAGTTCTACTTTGGTTGCTGCAAGTACTGCCTTCTCCCTGCTGGGGATGAAGACTAGACCGTTGGGCACGGTCTCTACTAGTTCTCGTACCTGATAATGCTTTTGTGGGACATGACTCTGATCTTGGCAATGTATTTGAAAACTATGATGTTTTGTACTAAACTATGTTGCTTCCGCACACTCAAACTTGGTTTGTAATATTTATTTGAACTCTGATGGATGTAATTCGAATGCTACTTATGAAATGTTGTAACGGATGATGTGTTGTGTTGAATCACTACGATCTTGGTTTGTATGTCGAGAGTTGGTTGAAATCCTTCGTGATTTCTGGACTACCGGGATTATGGGAGCTTAAGTACAGGAATTTGATCGCTTCGGTGATTGTTTTTGTACTTACGTTCTTATGATTTGGTCGGTTCTGTTATAAGTAACGTTGAAGGCAACCAAGCATTGAGCCTTTCTATGACTCAAGCTAGGAGGCTGATGAGAAGCAGGGTGCAACAAACCTCATATTAGCCAATCTAATGCCAACTTTCATCACCTTCAATAACTACATCTTGGCATACATTCTTGTGCCAACAGACGTCAGTAATCAATGGATGTCTATCGATAGTGTCTCATGAAATTATGGGCACAAGAAGACATCCCTAAGCCATTGGAGATGAAGCTTTCATGCAAATACCAATGAGGTTCCTTCTTTGACCATCAAGACGGCCGGCGTATCGTTAACAAACAAAGAAGAACAACTCTCCGCCACGCCGTTAGACCATCAAGGAGGAACTTGAGTTGCATCTCCAATGAACCCTAATTCATCAACCAAGAATCAACAAAAATCAAGAAAGGTTGATGGAAGAATAGCATGCAATTGTCCATATCCTCATCTCCAGGATCGTGGCTTAATACAAGGAAAGGTCCTGCTTAATGGAGTATGAGATCTCATCAATAGGTAAATCAGATAAGCCTCCTTTAGGTATGTTTGTCACTAACCTTTGCAGAGAAGAAACAATGAGTAGAACAGAAGGTCCAACACAATGTGAAGATCCACAAAAGAAAAAGTACAAAAAGATGGCATGATGAAAGGATGAGAAAAGGAGTGTGACATAGAAGACAAGATGCTCATGAACAGCTCAAGCAAGGAAAGCTTCAAGCAGGAAGAGAAGACCACCATAAGTCATCTACCCTCCATCACATGGTGTCATTACACCACACTGCTGAAGGTAGCATCTTAAGGTAAGTGGTCATTATTTAAAAAGCTTCCCTTTGATCTTGCTATTTATATAAATGAATAAACTAATATGTTTGAGTGATAACTTTGCTTGATTCAACATGATTAAATCAACATGTTTTGTTCCATAAGTTTGTTCATAGCACCACTTTCTTGATCTCATAACCTTAACGAAATGAGCTAAAATGTTGCATATCTTATCTTTAAAAGATGATAGTCATTACCATGTAAAGTTTGATACATTATAAAGATGGATAATCCTTCCTTAGGTTAAGCAGCTCCACTCTTTTTTTATCCTTCTGATCTTATCACCCATGTTATAAGAATAAATAATGCACATAGCATTAACTCTATCATGATTCGATGTGCCAAAGGCTAGAGAAAAAATAAAATTTTGGTTCTTTTGGTGTTTTCCCTCCAACAGAGCCCATGCACTTGATCTCTACCTTGTCTTTATGAGCAGAACACACTTCAAGCAAAGTGTGGGGGAGTTAGTCCCCCAAATTCTACAAGTGAAAGTTCTGAACTGGCAATAATGATGCACACAAGATGTCGCCTGTTTCTATTACTCATGGTTAACTTCGAAATGCTAAACAAGGAGGAACAAGTCAAGAAAGGATGAACCTATCAAACCTAAATCAAACTCAAAACCAAGATGGGTTTGGCAAAATAAGGTGGCACCACAAGTAGAAGCGCCACTACTGGAGGCGCCAACACAAGAATCCTCATCTTCAAGAGCGAACTAAGGTACTCGATCAATGAGCTTCCACAACTACCAAGGGCAAGATTATGAAGCAACCTCAAGTGGGCATCAGGGAGGATGCATGTCTTTCTCTGGTCAAGGGTATCATGACTCTTAGGAGGCCTACCACCACTTTGACAATAGACTCGCAACCATTGAAGAGACAAATACTGCCATACAAGGTACGTTATATAATCAAGCACAATGGTAGGTAAGCATGGGACACGAGATGGCCAACCTCCAGTAGCAACAACAACAACAAAATCAAAATTGGGAGGTTTGTTCTAGCTTGGGGGAGAAGGCATCCCCTGTGTATCTAGATAAGCTTTTTTCCTTTTATTATTCTTAGTTTGCTTTATATATATTAGAAAGAAAAAAAGATGAATAAGTAAAAACAAAATAAAAAGTTATCTTTATAGAAATATATATAGTTATAATGTGTGAAAACAAAATAAAGAGAGTGTGTCTAGTTTGCTTTAATTTGTTTTTAAGAGTTGAATAAAATAAAAAGGACTCCGAAGATAATCTTTTAAAATAGAAATGATGAATAGTTGATCTATTATAATTCCTTTCAAGTACCTAGTTTTCAGCCTTAAATTCTCCCATGTTTTGGTTAAGATTGTTTTGATATAAGGATTTACTCTGATCTTGAAACTCATGGGTAGCACATGCTTGATCTAAGTCTAGGTAATTGACGGATATGATATGAGAAGGTCTAAGCTACTGTTTATCTTGTTCCATGTGATACTAAAGTTCTAGAGATTTATCTTTTAAAATACAAAAAAAATGCTACATGATGAGTTCCTGTATGACAAAGCTTAAATTCCTACCAGAGCCATACATGTTATTTAGGCTAGCAAAACTTCCACATATATGTTGATTGTTTTGCATTGAGTTTTGTCAAGCTTTGTTGACCCTTTTGAGAGGTTTGTCATGCTCTTAAAATCAAGATCACATACACACCACATATACCTGCTGCTCCTACACTAGGGTACGCAAAAACATGCTTTCCATCTAGATCCACCCAAAAATGTTCTACTCCTACACTAGGAGTAAACACAAAAAACATGCTTGCTAGGTTTTCACTCAAAATAAATGCTCCAAGTTCTTGTTGATATCTCTGCAAAAGTTTTGTTGCAGATAAGGGACATGGGGCTATGCAAAAGTTATTCATAAAAAGAAAAAGAAAAGGAAAAAAAGTTGAAAAAAATGGACAAGTGTCCGAGATATATAAAACAATGGGTACTAAGATGCCTGCCTAAAAAGAAGAAAAAAAAGATGAATAAGATAGCTCATGTTCTCTAGCAAAAGTTTTCAAGTTTCAAAAGAGAGATAAGTTTTCAAGGAGCCAAGTAGAATTAGGATTAACCATCCTATATTCCACACACATGCACACCTTGATTTGATTGTATGACTCAACTCTCTTTGGATCCATTGTTTGACTTGACAATATATGCATTGCAAGTATGATCTAGCTTTCTCCCTACCTATGAACTCCACATAAGCCTTAGTAGTACGAAGAGAAAATGCATAACATCTTTATTGCCTTGGTGAGAATCCACAAATACCACATATATTGAGAGCCTTGAGAGTATCATATAATGGAATCTCTGAGCTTTATTTTGAAAACTTATAAGAACTATAGAACAATGGTTGAACAAAGAACTTGAGGCATTGTGCTTGACTTGATCGTTCTGTCTTTCAATTACTCATGACCCAAGTGAAGGCTAAGATGCCCCATGGTTGAAGGTAATATGGGTAAGTTTGAAAGACAGATCAGTTTATTCTAATCTAGAGGAAAATTCTTGTTTGAACGCATGTGTATTTTTGAGGCTTGAAAACATTGTAGCAACTCCTGATCCATTGCTGAGTTTAGCTTTGCTCAAGGATTGGCAAAGATTAAGCGTGGGGGAGCTTGTTGACGGTCATTAATACCAATTATAAACCATCAACATAACCTATATTTATACTTAATTCCATCACCAAACATAGGAATAGGGATTTAAACTAATGGATTCCACAAGTTTTGGTACATATTTATATGTAGG
Source organism: Miscanthus floridulus (assembly GCF_019320115.1). NCBI lineage: Eukaryota > Viridiplantae > Streptophyta > Magnoliopsida > Poales > Poaceae > Miscanthus > Miscanthus floridulus. The sequence goes on along the minus strand of NC_089580.1, from coordinate 105,790,553 downwards.
AGGATTTATCTAGAAAATTGCTTCTAGGACCATAGTCATACACTCTAGACAAGCAAACCGATGACAACAAGTGATTCAACCCATGAAAACTACGAAAGACAACTCTAGAAGGTTCTAGAGGACACCATGCCGAAGCTTAGGCCAAATGGCCACAATAGTGGGTCGGCTGGCCCACTAGGGATGCAGTCTGGCCTGCCATAGAACCCGCTCGCCCTCCGCCACCTCATACTCTTTCCTACGATCTACACCATTGATTTTAAGGTAGTTTTAGGTCGGTTCATCAAACAGTGATCATGGGACTTGACACGGATCGATGACATGGTGATTCCTTGCCCCCTACTCCACCACAATTCCTTGCCCCCTACTGCACCTCATCCTATATATAGCAGCCCCTACCCCCTCCCTAGAGCCACCTAGGAAACCCTAATTCATATCTCTCATTCATATCAACACACACCAGAAGGATTAGGTCTAGAGCTCTCCAATGTAGTAGATTAGTAGCTCGGGAGTGAGGGTCAAGTTGGGCTCATGCTCAAGTTCTAGATCTAGTCTTAGAGGCTCAGCAAAGCCTTGTATCTTCACTTATACATCATGTAAGACTTACTATCAATTCATCATATTCTTATCTACATGGCTATATTTACTTTGAATATATATCTTGCTTAGTTGAGGTTATCATTACTTTTATGCGTAGGTTCATAGAGCGCTTAGCCTACTATAGTAATCGACTAGGCTAAGTAGCCAAGCCTCGTGTAAGCATGGTTCTTATACAACGCTCTGCCTATGAGTACACCATGTTCTTTGGTTGTGTGGTAGCAGTGGGTGGTGACAGTCCTGTCTATCCTTTGTAGTCCATGCCGAATTGAACATGTTCTTATATTGTAGGACCGTAGTCGTGTCAGTAGAGTTATCTATTATGGGTGCTCTACTGTCTAAGCGACGTCCCAAAGTGCACAAGAGTAGAGTTAGTCTTAGCTATAGTCGAGTATATATATACTTGGATCCTGTAATAAGAATATCATAGGAATCTACCTCACCCATTGGTCTCCTGAGTTGACTAGTTATTTATCTTAGTGATCTATCCCTTGAGTGTTTTTATGCTTAAATCCTTTCATTACCTTTACCCCTTACTCTAGCTATGGAGGTATGATGACGGATAGATATCTCTTATTTACTCAATAAGTCTTTATTCCATTGTTTCCCTATGGTAAAATATAAATAACGATACCTAGAATACTTCTGGTAAAATGCTACAATGGTATTATGTGCGCTTGCCAAATCCTTTATATTCTATTTGCACTTATAAATACCAACATACGCTATTATTTCAATAGTTATACAACTTATGAACAGCTGAAGAAGACCCTCTCTAGGAGGAGACATCAATTATCCCAACACCAAAGGAATCAACTCCCCAAGAATGAATGGGAGGAAGATGAAAAACCTGTGAAAGATGAACCTACTCTGCCAAAGACTAGTCCACAAACCAAGCAGGTATGGAAACAAAAAGGTGACATCATCTGAGTCACCATCACAAGAGGTGCAACCATCAAGGTCTGCATCCCTAGGACTAATAGATGCACCAAAAGAATGAACAAGATAGGAGAAAAGTCCTGTCTGGAGGACTTAAAATCTGAACCCTCGCCGGGAGGTAACATCGGTAGTTATCCATATTTACTTTTCCACATTGCATGAATTCGTATCACTTTAGCATATTTACTTTTCTACATTTACATTGTGCTAATAAAAGAAAGATAAAAAGTTTCATGACATCATTACATCACTGCATTATAAATCTTAAGCCCCATGTGAATAAAACTACGGTGTAAATACCCATGGGAATATTCACTGTGGTGGCATAAAAATTAAAATACGATGCATACATATTTTTCTGTTCTACATATAATAAATAAGAAAATTTAAATATATATATATATTAGGTAAATATCCTGCTAAAATCTATCAAAACAAAAATATTTCTAAACCTCAAGAACAACTAATCTTTGGACGGCTGAACGCTAACCCTTTATCCTAATCCATTCCACAAGTTTTGGTATTCTTGTTGATATTTTGTAGGATGATATGATCAAGAGTAAGTTCACTCGGTTGCCTTCACCTCATTCCATTTATGGACAAGAAAGACATCCGCTAGCAAATCTGCTCTGAGAAGGATCACTCAACTTCAACATTCGACCACGCTAACATCCAGCTTGGGGGAATAGCATCCCCCGTGTATCTAGCTAAGTATTTCTTTCCCTTTGGTCTTACTACTAAGTGAGTTTGCTTCATGCTAAAAATTTATCTTTGTCTTTAATATGTATTAGTAAAGTGTGATCTAAAAATAAAATAAAAGTGTGTGTCTAATTTTCTGTTTTTAAGAGCTGAATCAATAAAAGGACTCTGAGGATAATCTCTTGCAATAGAAATGATGAATAGTTGCTCTATTGTAATTACTTTCAAGTACCTAGTTTTTAGCCTTGAATTCTTCCGAGTTTTGGATGCAACTTTTTAATATAAGAATTTACTCTGAACTTGAAACTCGTGGGTAGCATATGCTTGATCTAAGTCTAGGTCATTGACAAATATGATTTGAGAAGGTTTGAGCTGCTGTTTATCTTGTTCCAAGTGATACTAAAGTTCTAGAGAATTATCTTTTGAAAAACATAAAAATTCTACATGATGAGTTCTGGTATGACAAAGCTTGAATTCCTACTAGACCCATATGTGTTACATAGATTAGGAAAACTTCCTCATATATGCTGCTTATTTTGCATTGAGTTCAGTCAAGCTTTGTTGACCCTTATGAGAGGTTTGCCATGCTCTTAAAATCAAGATCACATACACACCACCCACATACGCACTACTCATACAAGGGGGTAGGTGCAAAAACATGCCTTCCATCTAGATCCACCCAAAAATGTTTCACCCTAAAACTCCTAATCCTTTTACTGAGTTTAGTTTTGCTAAGGGCCTAGCAAAGGTTAAGCTTGGGGGAGTTTGTGGATGGTAGTTAACAACCATTATAAACCATCAATATAACATCCATAAGGGCATAAATATCATCACCAACAAAGGTCTAGGGGTTTAAACTAACAAATTCCATTAGTTTGGTGAATCTGTATTTTCTGCAGGGTTTATCTAGAAAACTGTTAAGGTGGACCTACATGTCAGAATTAATTGTGCTTATTCGTAGTGAAACGGACACCAGAAGGTTCTAGAAGACTCGAGAGGACTCCACACCCTAACAGAGGGCAAGGCGCTGCTAGGTAGGGCTAGCCGGCCACACCTGTAGGCCGCCCAGCCCACTAGGGCCCACATATGAGTCTCTGTCGCAATGTTGATTCTCCATCGCCTCCTAGGTTGCATCTACGCCGTTCTTTAAGTGGGTTTGATCCAAGGGCTCATGATTGATGCTCCAGCCTATATATAACAGCCCCTGCCACCCTCCCTAAGATATAAGTCATTTGAGAAGATAGAAACCCTAATCATCCTCAGAGCTCCACCATATTCTAGGGCATAGCAAGTTAGGCTAGGTCTAGAGGGTGGCAAGAAGGCTTCGCTTAGATTCCTGATCTTGTCAAGAGCCTGGTTGGGTATAATCTTTGTACCCCCTCTCTTTTGTATCTCTCATTACTTTTATATGTTTGCTACAATTGTTATGACAACATTAGTATACATCTCATTCATGTTCTTCATTATAATGTTCATGGTTTACTTTGGTTATATGCTTAGTATAGTTGGATTACCCTCATGTTCATGCATAAGTTCATATAGCGCTCACTCTAGGGTACCTTGGGTGAGTGGTCGACATTGTGTAAGCATGTTGCTTAAACGTTGTTTACCTATGGATACACCCTATTTTCTGGGTCATGTGGTAGATCGCGAATGTGACACTCCTGTTGAGTCCTTTGTAGTCCACTCCCCGAATATAGGTTCGCACGTAGGATCTGGTTACGAAGGAAGGCAAGCTCTATTCTTAATCTTCCTTAGTAATATCCCTTATGTGTAGATATGAAGTTGATCTTAACCATGATTACTAGGTGTAATTGCACTAACCATAGTATGTTTTGACTTTGTAATTAAGAATGACTTAGGAATTATTCCTCTAATATTCTACTTAACCATGCTAATGCCATAGAAAGGAGTACTCTTAGTGATTTATCATTGATCAATACTAATCATATACACATTTTATTCTATAACTTACCCATGTTATGAGTAGAATGTTGGTTATGGTTTATTTCTCTATCAATAGTATACGTTATTAATACATGTCCATGCTAGACCTTCCCTACGGTTAAAATATAAATGACAATACCTGGAATACTCCCGGATGAAGTGCTACAATGGTATATTATCTGTGCGCTTGTAGATCCCTTTCATATATATATATATATGTATATGTATGTATATATATATATATATATCCCAGATGAAGTGCTACAATGGTATATTATCTGTGCGCTTGCAGATCCCTTTCATATATATATATGTATATGTATATATATATATATATTCCTAGTCACATAAAATAATAAAGAGCTACTTAGGGCCTATTTGGCATGGCTCCACTCTAGAACTCCAGCAACTCCAGCAAAATTCTAGCCAAACACCACAGCTCCAAAACTCCTTGGAGCTATAGTGCAAATGGGGGTGGAGTTTTGGTGCACCTCTTTTGCAACTCTAGAACCATCCCTTTTGAACCTCCTCGTGGAGTTGGTGGGTAATTACCCACCAATGCCACTGGTTACACAAAAAATGGTTCGTTCTTTTCCTCTGAGACTCCCCCCGCACCTATTTTTCTCCGTCCCATGCTTGTTTCCTCCAATGTCGACTACTCGCTTCTTCTCCCAAGCATGGGCGCCGCTAGGGTTTCGACCACCGCCACCCACACCGACGGCCGCCGTCCACCCACGCCGCCAAACACCGGAGCCCCTTTCAGCTGCCCTAGCCCTCCTGGCTACCATCAATCTGAGCTTGAACGAGCGGTGCATGCTGATGAAGCCAGCCGCGCCTGTCACCAGCACTGACATCCTCGCCCCGCCCATGGACCTCGGTGGCCTCCTCGGTGTGGGGGACACGTGGATCTGCCACTCCCAGTGGAGGCCACCCCAGGAAGAGTCCATCACCAGCACCAACATCCCCTACCGACCGTAGAACAAGGTATTTTTTTAGTTTTGATTCAAAAATTGATTCATAGTATGATTAGAGGCTGGATTTGTGGGAGTGAACTATGTGCTATGCTGCAATCCAAGATTCACAGTAGATATTTTGCAATCCAAAATTTGTTGTATGTACTACAAATATGGACAATGCCATTTTAGTGAATTAGATTAATGGCTTCTAATATGAAATTTGTGAGTTGGATAGATGCCTAAAATTGATTGGAACTCGGAGAACACTCGGGTGCTCTATATGTTGTTTGCCGAACAAGTTGGAAAAGGAAATCGGCCAAACACACACTTGAATGCACTTGGTTATGCTGAGGTTGAGAAAGGGTTCAAAGATAGGACTAGAATTGTGGCTACCAAGAGTTAGATCAAGAACAAATGGGACAAGTTGAAGGAAGATTTCAAGGCATGGAAGAAACTAATGACGAGGCAAATAGGGACTGGTTGGGACCCTATAAAGAAGACTATTGCTATGGATGATGAATGGTGGAAAAAGCTAGAGCTATAAGTTGGTTCAAAAATTTAGAGATATTTGTTTACCATATGTCAATTCTGTTGGTAATACTTATAATAATATGTGTTGTTTTGCTTATTTTAGGACATTCCTAGTTGTGGAAAGTTTAAAAAGAAGGGCCTTGAGAATGAAGATGAATTAGCCACGTGTTGATGTGGACTTTGCTAATTTTGATAGAGATCCTACCTACATGCCTAATATTCTAGAAAGGTACAAGTATGCCATGTCTCAACATGCCTCTAATGGATCAACTTCAGAATCAAGCTTTGTGAATATGGACACCTTTCTTTATAGTATGGCTACATCCATCGCCCTAGCATGGAACTAGTGCAATGATTATTGTAACGACCTTATTTTTGAACTATGAACTTATTTCATAATTTTAGTTCTAGGCAAATGACATGTAATTTATTATTATTTTGGACTTCATTGCACATACTTTCATTTCATATTTGTGAGAAGTAGTTCAAGTCAAACTAGGGGCAAGAATGGCAATCTACCCTCAAACTCCTCTTTTCTAGAGCTGGGGACACCCTCCCAGCCAAACAACTCCATCGGACAGCTCCAACTCCACCCAGAGCTGGCTCCACCTAGAGTTCTGGAGTGGAGCAGCTCCACCCATAGTTGGAGTCATACCAAATAGGGCCTTACTATTATTCTAGTAGTAATGCTAAGTAGTACAAACAAGCATCTCTAGCATCATCACTAGGGATGACAACTTGGTAAAGTAATGTTAAGAGATGTAGACATACATTAGGTGGCTACTAAAACAAGTGACAAGTTAATAAATACCAGCAGGGTCATAACCCTAGGGTGTCTCAAGGCAACAATTAGTCAATAGGCCATGCAGCCCGCAATACATCAGCTAGTGAAGACCCGAACGACCGAGGCCTAACTAGGCTGAGCAAACCAGGCCGGATGCTAAGGCTAGGGTTGGCCATGACCTCTTCTTCCTGCCTTAGCCACACGGCACTCAAGAGGCACATGACCTCACCCCCATCACATCCCTTGGAAGGAACAAGGAGAGGTCAAGCCTAGCCAAGAATGCCTACTCTAATAGGAATGAGCACGCCACACTGACCTGACAAGGAACGAGGGGATGATAGGTACGATGACCACCGACCAGATGTGGCCTAATGAGATAGGAGTATGATCCCACCCACTATGGGATGGGATCCATTACAAGGGCCTTGACATAGAGGCTACCTAGGTTGGTGGGAACCATGACCCCAATGGTAGGGATCGTGGCCCCACACTCCTCAAGACAACAAGGCGATCACCGACCTCGAGTGGCCACCAACTCCTGTATGACATGCTAGGAACCCAGGACACGATGATAGAGACCATGATGGAGACCATGTCGCATAGGATGGCTGGCACATCACCACCAAGCCTACAGTGCCACCACGACTAGCGTAGAAGCACCACACCATACCATGCCATGATGTGGTCGCAAGATGATGATGACAGCCATGACCAAACATACTCCACAAGACAGCATAGCTTGCATGCCAAGTTAGATAGGCCTTCCCTTAGGCTCATCACCCCTCGATCAAGAGAACCTATTGCTTTGTATATGCCCTAGCCCCAAACTCTATATAAGGGCAGCCAGGGTACCCATCTTGACATTAGATTCTGAGTCCCCTACTCATTCACTCATTCTCCATCATAGTAGGGCACCTAAAGCTTCCCTTTAGGCTGCATGTCTCCTAGCTTAGGTTCTTCTACCTCTTCCACCACTCTTGCACCCCCCCATTGTAAGAACTTTAGAGCATTCAAGCGAGGAACACACACTCGATCATCTTTGAGACTAGACATAGGGCTCCATCCTGAACCATTATAAATCCTCGCATCTTTTTGATGCTGCCATCGTCTTCCTGGAGCAGCATGGCAATTGTATAAGTTTACTAGTCTGGTTTACAAAACACCGATAGTTGGCGCACTAGGTAGGGGGCAGTCATGCACTCTCATTTCTTGAAAAGGAAGTGATGGCTCCTCGCATCGCTAGTGGACTCGCTCATAGAATGTTCCACGGTGGCCACATCCGCCATAAAAACTATGAGCTCATCGGTGCCAAAGGGCCAGCGCCTATGCCTGCCTTCAATCACGGCCTAGACCTCCACCCTAGAGGTTTGGACTCCATAGTACATGGCAGACACACTCTCAGAACTACCCTCAGGGGCTACATCCTAGAGTTCACCTACTCATAGGGGCCTATACCCTCACTCATCATCGGCCATGGCTAGGTCTCTCGTCTAGGAAACCGAAGGTCCATGGCTCATAACGAACTCACCGGGGGAATGGCCTTGATCGGCCACATCCTTTTGGGAAACCACATGGTTAACCACACCAAAGGCCCAGCACCTACGTCCGCCTTTAGTTGCAGCCCAGACCTCTACCCTAGAGGTTTGGATCTCGTGATCTATGGCAAATGCACTATCAGAACTCCCCTTGGGGGCAACATCCCAGAGTTCACCTCTATAGGGGGACAAGAACCCTCTCTCATCACTAGCCATGGACAAGACTTCCACCAAGGAAACCATAGGCATGCAGCTCATGGCGACCTCACCTGAGGACTGGCTCACAGTGGCCACATCCTTCTAGGGAACCATGAGATCACTCGAATACATTCACCAACATCTGTCATTGGCTGCTACCTAGTCTAGACTCACCATGTTGGAGAAGTATGCCCTATAGTAGAGCCACACACCGGACAGCGTGACCGCCACCGACTGAACATAATGAGCTAGGGCACACACAAATGACAAAACTACCCACCGCCACATGGCATCACCACTGGGTGGTGCCACACCGTGCGGTGCTAAACCCAGCACCAGGATCCACCCCTAATGACAAGCAAGCCATACAACAAGTCCACGCCAACTATCAACTATCACATAGAGGTGAGTGCATCCAAGGAAGTGGGCCCTCTGAATGGACCGTGCGCCATAATGAGTGGACCAAACCACATTGTGCTCGGAACCCTCTTTTGTAGTGATAGGTCATGCCAGCTCTTCATTGAGAGCAGCAACCACACCTAGAGGCGAGAACACGATGATCGTGACATCTACGCGTTGAGGTGCTTGGCATGGATGAGGCAGAGCGAGGCGCTGGCTTGACAGAGCAGAGGTGCAGCAAGCTCGAACAAGGCACGACATGGCGATGACATCGCATGAATGCAGAGGCGAGGTGGTGCTTGGCATCATGGCATGGCTTAGGGCTGCATGGGCTTAGGATGTGCTGCTCCTAGCCACGGTCATCTAGGTCTAGCACAGCACGGTGAGAAGCAAGAGATGTGGCCGAGGTGAAGAAGAGCTGGCCGGCATTGAGGATGAGGCGCTCTAGGTTCGGCGCGGTGCGAAGGCAGAGCACAACATGGACGTAAAGGCAAGGACATGTGGCCAAGGCAGAGTAGGAATTTGTGACGATGGTGGCCTTGGGGTTGAGGATGGCGTGTAGCAGCTCGGCGAGGCATTTTGGGTCTAGCGTGGCAAGGAGGAGAGGCTAGCGGTGTGCTGGGTCGCGGCACTGAGATGTCATGGTGGTGAAGCTGCTGTCGACGTCTAGGTAGTAGAGGCGTAACACATAGAGGGCGAGGTTGGAGCATGATGTCGGTTGTCCTTTGCTTGGCATGGACTATAGAGGTAGTGGAGTGGACACCAAGAGAACGAAGAGGAGCTTATGGTTTTGTACATGGCATATGTGGCCATGATGAGCTCGGATAAGAGCACGGCATGGTTGATGTCAAGCTTGACTCAAGGCGGCTCACGGTGGTCATTGTGGAAGCGCCAACAGAGAGCACAGTGCATGCGGTTGTCGCCATGACGTGTCGAGGACGTGAAGGGCACGGACGTAGTGGTGGCAGTGTGGCTCAATGACCAAAGAGAGTAGTAGGACAGTGGTGCGCTTGCTGCTAGAGGTGTGAGGGCTAGAAGAGGAGGAAGAGAGTCATGGTGGCAGTGGCTGGGGAAGAGGAGTGGTGGCTCCTCAGCTTAAATAGTGGCATAGGGCTAGGGTTGGGGAGTAGTAGGCCATCCTCGATGACCATGCAAGGGGAGGGACACATGACGCGAATCAAGGAGTGAGCGCTGGAGTCAGGATGTGGATGGCGTGGCGCGGGTCACGAGAACAGTGGCGGTGGCCTCCAAGCATTGGGCGCTAGGGTTACAGGTGGGTCATGGCCGGGTGAGCTAGTGGGCCCATGGGGGCCACACGTGTGGCCCGGCAGGGGGCAGTGGGTGGATCTAGGTTGCACGCGTGGGATGGGCCAAAGGGGCACGCTGGGTCTCATGGTTGAAAGGGGAGGAGGGGAGCACAAGCTAGGCCACTCAGGATTATGAAGCCAGGGCCCAGGTGGCAGTCGGCTTGGGCCAGTGGCTGGAAGAGATGGGCAGCTATCCCAAAGGAAGAAGACGAGGTGGGTTGGTTAGAGTAGGAAGAGAAGAAAAGGATTTTTCATTTTTTGTATTTTGAGTCAAGGGATTTTAGAGAAATTAAACAGGGAATTTACGATGAATTCAAGAGAGACTTGAGAGGAATTGAAGGAGAGGAGAAAGGATTTCCCAAATCCTTTTTGGGGAAAAGAGTTAGATGGTTTTCTACCATATTGCTACTATGATTTGAGAAGTAACTCAAGGGGGTTTGAAATGAATTCTCTATGAATTTATGCACTCCAAACACCAAACAAAACTCAAACCCGACAACCAACTCAAGAACAGGGCACACTCCTACAATCAATTCTACATGATGCACCATCTTACTTGTACTTTCTTCTCAAGTTGACTTAGGTTTGACCTAGCAACTACATGATTCACACATTATAGGAAAAATTTAAAAAAAAAGCTCATATTTTTGGTTGCATGAAAACACGGGTTGTTACAGCTAGTCACCGTCCAAGCAACCCTTTTTTGAGCCAGTGACCCATGTCCTGACCTCTCACTTAGGTCACCCTGGCCGACCCAATGGACCAGCTCCTAGGCAAGGCCAGGCACCTATGCACGAGCCCAAGATGAAATGGGAAACTTGTTCGCTTAGCACCAACAGAGCGAAAGGAAAGAGGACTCATGTCGTTCCCTTGCTTTCTTCTTACATCGTGCTGGATCTACGATCACCCCTCGTTGTTTTGTCGCTCCAATGGATCACGCACATTTTAGCCCCGTGGGCTAGCCCCCAGAATAAAATATGCACATTCCAATTCGAACGGAAAGTAAGTGAAAGAACAGCAGAACAACAAGCGAATACACCAATCGCACACTATGTGCAAAGATCCCAAGCACCATCTATTATTGAACAAGGGACCTATTTCGAGCCTCTCCGTGTGTACCTATGGCAGGATAGAATGGCAAACTGTTTCCTAGCCTCTCAACTGCAATGAGATGCCTCCCTGACCAAGCTTCTTAGACCAGATCTAGGGCAAAGTCGGGCACTCATGCGGAAGGGGAGCAAAATGAAGTAGAGCACCACCCTGTCCGAGCGGGTAGAATGGTGAAAATCAAAGCCTATGCCCTCTGCTCGTTTTTCCCCATGCATCAAAATGGATCAGTGACTTGACCTCAATGCCTTGACCACAGCATTGGGCCACATAACATTCAACTCTGTGGGCCAGCCCCTAGGCTAAAACATGCACCCATGCTCACAAGGCTAATGGTGAAGGAGCACATTCCAACCTGAACAAAGAGGAACACAGGCGGCAACACAACAAGGTGGGATCACGAGCTAGCAACACCACATGCAGGAGTAGCAAGCTCCACAACAACCAAGCGGCCCTCAGCACGCATGACGCTCAAGTAAGCTGACCCGCCTGAGCCAAAAGAAAAAAGTCATTCACGGTCGACCCACACATTCAACAAAAGAAGACCGAGCGAATGACCTCTCTAGGACAAATCCCGCAAGATGGGCTCAATGAGGACCAAGTCAACAAGAGCGACATGCCTATGAAACATTTGCACGTGCCAGAATGACCATGGTGGGCGCATCATGAAATCGAACGAAACCATCGTGAACCCCTTGAGGCTCCATGAAACAAGGCCTACGCAACCCGCTCAGGAACGCCAAGCACCTCGATGCGCGCTTGAACGATGTAGCAAGGCCACTTCATCTAGGTCCATGGCAGTCGCTCTTTTGGAGGAAAGCCTAGTGGGAAACAACAAATGTGTCACCCCCTCGATTGCGCTGGAGTATGTCGTAGCGTACAAACACGAATCACCATAGCCTAGCAATGGCTCGACAATGAGCTTAGATGGGCAGAGTGATTCATGAAAATCAACAACACAGAGACCGGATAGCTTGGGCAAAACCTTTCATGCCAAGGATCACTGAGATGAGTCATTCATACAATTAACATCAGTGATGACAAAATGGAAATTAGAAAAAAAGCAACGCATACATCAGGGCCTCAAGGACTTATGCATTTGCCGATTACAATGTTGTCCTAAGTATTAGGATCACCACCTTCTAAAGCCATAGACAAAGATGTCTAGTCTAACACATTACAGGACTAAGATGTCTAGTCTAACACATTACAGGACTAGATGGACCCGAGGTTACAATGATCATTGGATCCCCTCCCACTCGCGATGGACATCTCATGAAGCGGAGAGACTGATACAAGGTGTCTCTAGACATCAGAGTCGCATCATGAGCAAGAGAGGACTATCAAAAGAAGCCTCAGGGACAACCACCGCATGGAGCTTCCTCTAACATTTGAGGAAGAGGAGCCCCACCAAGAACCACCATGACACCGCTTCCCATAGAGCAGGGGAAGAACGTCTGGTGACAAGCCAGCGAACGCGAGCCATCGAGTCAATGCTCGAATGCTCCGTTGATTTTCATGGGGAGCCCAGTGACCTGAGCCTCCCATGGCATCATTCCTCCCCATCTTCATGGAACTTCCTCTAATAGTCATGGAGGATGAGCGCCGGTAGGGAGCGGCAGAGCCTGATCCCTAAAGACCCCTCCCGATGATGGCAAAGCCACTGGGATAGGCCACAAACCATGGCTCTTAAAGAAAATAGCCATTCTCTCACTCGGACTAGATGTCGAGAAAACTCAGAAGATGGAGATGAAGTGGGGATGAGACTCGCTACACTCATCTCCCTTGGCTTAAATAGCGGCATGAAGATGAAGGTAGAGAAGATGGTGGTTGGTGTTCAAGATGGCCACAAACTTCAAGATGCACTCCTAATCAAGAGGCAAAAAACACAGTGGTTCAGTCTCCTAGGCATTACCAGACCCAACAATGGTCATAGGAGGTACATTGAATGCATGTGTTTCCTCCAACATTTACTAAATGCTTTCTCATAGCACAGGGGAGGTGGTTGGACAAAAGACTGAGACCTAGATGCCAACGCGATAATATATCCCAAGTAAGCCTCATACCTTTTGTCTCCATTATCTTTCGATTCATGCGCCCACATTTTATGGTGCACAACTACTCACGGGTGGGCGCCATGATGCCATGACATGACTAAGGAGGCCAACAACTCCTCAGGATCGTATGCAGAGTGACCCACCACAACCATAACCCCATGTCGTGCTTAGGAAAACTTCTCTTGGGCTGGTCCTTAGAAGGGCTCAATGCCACAAAAGGCATAGGGGCAGGGAGGAGATAGGCCCCTGTGGCACTAATTGATGGTGCGGAGCCACATGACCATCTCTCCCTGTGTTCGAGTCATCTGCTTCGAAGTCTCCCGGGTTGACCCCCTCTAGGGAGAGGCATCTTACCCTCTAGCCACTACGGAGGTGGTTGGGGGCCAATGGGATTGATGGTCGATGATTTATGGGTCATCTCTCAATGAGACACAGCCGAATTCCATGTCAATTGGGGAGGATATTGGGCCCCACTCGAATTACCCATTGACCCCGATGAGGCGCACCGCTCTGACTGTGTGGTTATGGTGGTCATGCCTCTCCCCACGTGGGGTGAAATCAAACCCACCTATAACAAGACAACATGACCTCTTGAGGTCGACAAGGACACCAGGGCAAAATAGAGTTGGGTCCCCATGACCTCGAAAGGAATCAAGGCCAAGCCATGACCAAGCTCTTCCCTGTGTCCTAGGTCCAAGACCTAGGGCAAGCTTCTAAGACTCACAAACCATCAGAGGTCCCCGACCTCTCCAGGAGAGATCAATGACGCAAATGGCTAGGGTCACACGCAATGCGGAGCCCAAAGTGTGATCATGGCTCGGTCACATGGAAGAAGCAAAAGGTCCAAGACCTACGAGCCAACACACGGTCACAAAAAACCTCACGACCATGTGAGCGGAGGTCGAGGAAACATTTCCTTGTATCATCAATACGAGAAGAACCTACCAATGACCTTAGGCTAAACCCACAAGTCTATCCCCACGACATAGAGGATCGCTGCCTCTGCAAGGAAAGCATTAGCATTGAGAAAGGGAAACTCTCACTTATGTATCCACAAGTACGAGAGCGATCACGCCGCTTGGAAAACAAAAGGTACAAAGGATACGGTGCCACCCCATTGGTGGCTCCAAAGCCAAAGGACAGATGTTATAAGAGCATGGAAGGTGAGGTAAAAACTTGCCCCACCATCCCTCTCACAAGCATCATGCTCCCACGGCCAGAGCATGGGAAAAGAATGATGATGGCCCCGATGGCCCTAGAGGGCACCTAGCGTGCACTAGGAGACTTCCAAAAAGCACTCCTAGAAAACATGGGGGCCACCAAGCCAATAGGAGCCGTGAAAGCTCTAGTTTGGTTATGGTAAATTGATGAAACCCTAAGTGCTAACCTAGTTTATCAAGTGATCATGAGATAGGTAGCACCTTCCAAGTGGTGAAGCAAATGAAGATCATGACATGATGATGGTGATGCCATGGTGATGATCAAGTGCTTGAACTTGAAAAGAAGAAAGTGAAAAACAAAAGGCTCAAGGCAATGGTATAAATGGTAGGAGCTATTTTGTTTTGGTGATCAAGACACTTAGAGAGTGTGATCACATTTAGGTTTGATAGCCGTACTATTAAGAGGGGTGAAACTTGTGTTGAAATGCAATTATCAAAGTGCCACTAGATGCTCTAACTCATTGCATATGCATTTAGGATCTAGTGGAGTGCTAACACCCATGAAAATGTTTGTGAAAATATGCTAACACATGTGCACAAGGTGATACACTTGGTGGTTGGCACATTTGAGCAAGGGTTAGGAACTTCACCAGCGGAGTGTTCGCCCATAGAGTGTGGACAGTCCGATGGTGCCACTGGCACCCTAGACAAAAATGACGGAGGTCACTGTAAGTGACCGGACGCTGGTCTCGGTTGGACCGATGTGTCTGGTTAATGGCAGCAGAGGGCATGTAGCGTCGGTCTCTGACCAGACGCTAATAGGGTGCATCCAGTCCTGCTGACGTGGTAGTGGATAGAAGAGTCACCGAGTGACCGGACGCTGGGTGTGTCTGGTCGAGCATGACCAGACACATCCGGTCGTGAAAAGTCATCTCTGGATGCTTACTAGAAATGACTGGATGCTGGAGTTCAGCGTCTGGTCACTTTGAGCTGCTACGTCCAGTCGTCACTTGACCATTGAGATCGAGCGATCAACATTTGAAGAGAGGGGACATGTGGCACGCATTGCGTGACCGGACGCTGAGGTGCGTTTGGTCGATATGACCGGAGCGTCCGGTCACCCTGTGTTGTGCCCAGTGAAGGGGTATAATGGCTCTATTTCATGGGGGCTTCTATTTAAGCCCCATGGCCAGCTCAAGCTCACCCTCTTGGCCATTTACATTGATATAGCAACCTTGTGAGCTTAGCCAAATCCCTCCCACTCATCTCCATCATAGATTCAACATCTTTGTGAGATTGGGAGAGAATCCAAGTGCATTGCTTGAGTGTTTGCATCTAGAGGCACTTGGTGTTCGTGTTTCACTGCATGATTCGCTTGTTACTCTTGGTGGTTGCCGCCACCTAGATGGCTTGGAGCAACAAGGATCCTCGAGCAGAGGGGGGTGATTGTATCTGGCTCCAATCGTGGTGATTATGAGGGGTTCTTGACCTTTCCCCGGTGGAGAGCCAAAAGGTACTCTAGTGGATTGCTCATGGCTTGTGTGATCCTCATCTTGTGTTGGTTGTGCGGCACCCTATTAAGGGTTTGGCGTGTGAAGCCAATTAGCGCGTGAACCTCCAAGTGAGTGAATCACCACAACGAGGAGTAGCTTGTCGGTTAGCAAGTGAACCTCAGTAAAAAATCATTGTGTTCATCATTTGATTCCGAGGTGATTGGTCTTCATTGGTATTCATTCTTGTGATTGATTGGCTCCTTCCTCAATATGGCGGTATAAACAAATTGCTCACTCTCTTTACTTTATGGCAAACTAGTTGTCAAGCTCTTTAGTGTAGCTAGTTGTGAGAGCTTGTTAGTTTGGTTAGTGTGGCTCTTTATTTAGCCTTTGAGAGAACATTAACTTAGTGTAGTGTCATAGCTTTTGTGTGGATAGAAACAATATAAACTAGAATTGTGGTAGGTGGCTTGCTATTTTAGTAGGCTAGCGCAACACTTGCTTCGCCTCTTAATTATCTAACTGGTTTGTTAAGTGTTGTAGTAGAAATTTTTAATTGGCTATTCACCCCCTCTAGCCATTAGGACCCTTCAAGCCATCCCCATCCTCTTGATGGAACAAGGAGGCTAACCGGTAGCCAAAGTGCACCTATGTCACGGCTGCATCCTACTCAGCCCGGGCAGCGTGATAAGGCAGTGCTACTTCATCCTCCTCCTGTTCCATGAATGGCACAAGGTGGACACGGAGTGACCTCCCTCATAGGTCACAATGCACCATTGGCCAATGTGCAGCGCTCATGAGGAAGCTAGAGATGTCCCCAGCCATCGTCCACTTTGGGTATCTAGACCAACATGGTCCAGAACAAGAAGCGGTGGTGGGGTAAAGGCTCGAGATCGCGTATGACCAAACTCAATGCCTACGACACCTCACACTCCTCTGCTCGCAAGTTCCTTTCTAGCACTAGCTGTTGGAAAGGGTGACCATCTACCTCTCTCTCATTCCCTCGCCCTCTTGGCAAGAAAGGAGGGAAGGAATTTATAGTCATGGCCACGAGTGATTCAAATGGAAGGTTGGCTCATATTTATAGCCCCAAGGGCGGACTAAATAGCCTGAGCCCCAACACCGCATGGCGAACTAAGGGAGGTCATTGCCAACATCGAATGTCCGCATAAGATCAGGAAAATCGAGACCCACACAAAAGGTAGGGCCGATATAGTGTCGACGAGACCACTCGACCCTCACCAAGGTCATGAGGCCTTGATGCGTAGCACACTGACATGGCAAGGCTCAGTGGTCATGTACCACATCATTATGGTGTCCTAATGGGGCAAAACTCAATGGCCACCTACCACATTGAACGCACCAACCTGCAAGGGGTCGAGCAATGATGTAACACCCTAGGTGTTTGTCACCAGTTAAGCAATGGGTTTAAGCTCAACCTTGACATGTTAAGTGGTGATGGAGATGTTAGGTCAAACATATGAAAATGAGCCACCACTTAAACTTGGACCATGCACCATTGCTTACATGTTGCCTTTTCTAAAAAGTATGCTTGAGTAATGCTGGATGTACTTGTTTCATGTGTCTCGCATCAATATCCATCTATATTGATCCATGGAAAAGTTTCATGAAGTTTGGAATAAAAAAGTCACATGAAATGATAAGTCATATCTTTGCATGAATTGCTTTATCAAGTGGATGGAAACCTATGAAGTCAACCAAACCTTGGTACCTTGCTCAAACAACTCTACTTACACTCATGAACAAAAGTCATGAAGTTCATGTTGGGAAAATGTCGAGAAAATGCATCAATCGGTCTAAAACTTAGATTTAAGCTTTACCGCGATGCTACTTTGACTTGGTTTGAACTATGGCTTAGAGGGTTTGCATGGTAGTGGAACCTAAACAAAAGTTTAAGTTTGAGTGGTGTAGAACAAACTTTGTTTAATGCTCAAGATCTAAATTAGTGCCTAGCTTAGTCAAATGCCACTCACAATATCAAATCCAGTGCTGTTTTTAGGGTTCGAAAATCGGCTAAGTATGGATGACTGAAATGGAGTTTTCAGTTTTCGTGTACCCCGCTTCATAGCCGTGTATCTCTCCAACCAGGCTGAATCAGACTTTGACACTTTAAGCAAAGTTGTAGATGTCGTGTAGCTCTACAATTTTGATTACTACGGATTGTGCCAAAAATAAGTGGTTTAGGAGATATGGAGGTCTGAACATTGGGCTTCAGTGATATGTTTGAGGTGGTATTTAATCCACTCATTCAGTTTGGAATAGCACGTGGCCGACTGACTTTGGGCACCGCAGGCCGTGTGGCTCCTCTGAGCTATGCTCGCTTGCCACCTCGCCCCCTTGTGCATGTATACCGAGCACTCGCCCTGCTCTCTCCATTCACTCTCTTCCTCTCCCTTCCCATTCCCTCTCCTGCTCTCTCCAAGCCGCCGGTCAGCTCCCGTTGCCGCTCGCACTGGCTGCGGCCATGCAGCTACTGCCCGTTGCTGGACTCCCTCCTAGACAAGCCACCGAGTGAAGCTCGCTGCCGCCAGCGCTGCTGCCTTTGGCCTCCCCATGCCTAGCCCCGCGCTCGTGCCGTACAACGCCATTAACGCATCACCTCGCCACTGCCATAGCCGGCCGCCGCCGTGGCATGCCGCCCCCACACATGGCCAGGAGGGCCACGGTCTGCAGCTAGCCATGCCGTTGGCTAGGCGTGGTCGCGGCTACGCCCTGCCGAGCCCTTCCCGCCGCTGCCGGCTCTCTCGGCCGAGCCCGGCCGGTCCAAGCTGTGACCTGCTTCAGTCTGTGAAGAAGAGAACGCCAGGGACTTCACGCGGAAATTTGAAGAAAAGGAAGGGGTTAAGTGAGGAATCCGTGACTCTGTTGAACAGTGCTAAAAAGGGTATATTTGTTTGACTTAATTTGTGAAAACTGCAGGGATCCCGATGCAAGATTTACATTCTCTTCTCTGGTTTTTACAGATTTGGATTATCAACTTTGAAAACTCATAGTAATTAGTAGAAAAATCGTAAAATAGTAAATGAAGACTTTTTGTAATACTTGTGAAATTATCTATGTAGTACATCTACAATATGGCATGTTTTAGTTTAAATATTGTGCTGTAAAAATAGATTTATTTAGTTAGGTTATTAATACTAGTCATGTCTTGTAATTTTCATAACTACAGTTATTTTACTCAAATAAATGTGAAATTTTTATGGAGTGTTACTGATGTGATTAGTGATGTCTGGAAAAAATTTCAGGAGTTTAGGGTTGATGGTTTTAGAGTTATAAAAATAACAATTTCTCTATGTTGCTTTGCTCCTATTCTGAATAGTCCTGCATGTTTGAATTAATTGGCTCAGTTCAGTTATGAATCATGACTTTATGATAATACATGAGTTGTAGTATTTTTATTAAGATTTTCAAAAAGCTAAATATCATGATTTTTGGTTAAGTAGATCTTGAGTTATACTTGCTTAAATCTCTATGGTTGTTTCTGCCCAAACCCAGAGAGGGTTTCCTTGTTCTTACTGTGGGGCCTTCTTAATAGTAGAATTAGCTTTAGGTTTTCTAACAAAGTTGTTTATAATTTGTTAAAATTTCTAAAAAGTCCAGAACCACATTTATTGGACATGTATAACTTCAGTTATAGCTGTTTAAAGTGGCATGTCAGTTTCTGTCTATGTTTTGGATAGAGATTCGATTATTGGATTAATTGACCCTCCTAACTGTAGAATCATCTTAATATGAGAATAAGAAGGTTTTAGGTAACTTCCTAAGCTTTTCAAAAAGTTATGGTTCATATTTGTTGGAGGTCTAGAACTCCAGTTATGCTTCTCTGAAGTTCCTATCAGTTTTCTGTACCACCGCTGTTGGGTTGCATTTGCAGTTTTTCTTGTGCAATTATATTCGTGGTGTAAATAATGTTTTCTATGGTTGTAGTGAATACAAAAGTTGTAGCAAATTTCATGATCTTGCTCGTGTTCAAATTGTAAGGCCATAGGCCTGATAGTGTAGGAGTTACATGACTTTTAAGTCTTCTGTCAGGTTTTGATTGTATTCTGAGCAGATCTGAAAGATGCTAGTGTTTGATCTAGTTAGGATTTGAATGAGCTTTTGGTGATAAAAACAAAATTGTAGATAATTCATGTATCTAGCTGCTGTTAAACTTTTGTGGTATTTGGTCTTTTGGTTTGTGAGTTATGCCTATTTAAATTTGGGTTTCAGAAATGGCTGCTCTCTGTCAATTGTGGACCAGTTTCTATAAATGGGTATATTTGACTTAGTTAACTTGAGAATCATGCTAAGATGATTAAAGATGAATTGTAGAAAATTCCATAAGCTTTCCAGATTATCTTGTTGCATATCTTTTGGATTAGTACAACTCCTGTTATGAGTAAAATTAGCTGCTGTTGTTTGCAGCCTTGACTCTGTGATTGCCGTGAATAACTTGTTTGCTTGATATGAGTTGATGTGATAATTTAGATGCTAGGCCCTTAACTGAAGATGAGCAATTGTATATTAGGTTGTCTAAACTTGTTAAGTTAAAGTGATTTGAATAGAACTTAAGTAAACTAATATGCCATGTTTGATGTACTTGCTATCTCGATGTTTGGTTTGATGTGAATAGCTTGCTCTCTATAGTTAGTGTGTGATGTTAGTTAAATGCTATTGGTGTCTATGTCTTGCATAATCTTGTGTTTGTCTTGAATGCTTATGTGATGCATCTTTTGTTGCCATTCATCACATTCATACACATGCATCTTGCATCTCATCTAGGTGCGCTAGATGAACCACGTGAAGGACGTGATGTTGGAGCCGAACCCGAAGACGGTGTATGGTGGACCTATCCCGAAGTTGGAAGGACTGGACAAGTGCTAGGATGGGAAATGCTCACCAAGCGAGTGTCGTCTAACAAACACTAACCTAGTGTTGGATCCCAGGCAAGCCCCAGAGCATTCTAAGTCTCCCACGTTTATCTTTTATTGTTGATGATGCATTAAGTATAGGAATTGGTTGGAACCAATTGTTGCATTATATCCTTACCTTGTCCAGATAAAATCCTATGAATCCTAATTAAGTGTAGGATCGAATGATGCTTAGCTATGCTTAGACCGGTAGAAGATGGGTGATTTCCTGTCACCTGCGAGATGTAGGATGAGCTCTGGTCATGGTTGGCTATAATTGCTATCATGAAAAAGAACCATGTGTTAATAATGAATGGAGACCAGACGGGATGACAGTAGTGCAGCAACAAGGCATGGAGGTCTTGGGTGTGAATCTATCCCCGTCTGTGTCATTTAAGGACCGATACGTTGTACGTCCTCATGTCATGTTGAACGCAGCCAAACACTTAGCTGGCCGGATAAGTCATTCCAACCGCGAAGCCAAGTAGCTCAACTCAGGCCGGGAACCATGGGGGTTGGATGCATTTTGGAGGTAGTAAGGATGTGCGGAGAGCCATTGGCATAAGTCTAAGGGGAGTCAGGTGCTTAAAATCCTGCACTTCCTAGCAGAGTGGTTCTCTGAGAATGTAGGGCAGCCCGGATCCACGTCTTTTCTTTTATTTTTCTCCTGAGTTGTGCCAAAGGTGACTCGTTGTGACCCTGACGGGGGAAGCAGGGTTTGTGTTAGGAATACCCCTCTAGCTGGATAGGAATCGATTTGAATCGCCGTCTCTTCCGGATAGTGAGAACTTGATTGAGCAGCGGCAACATAGATTCACTAAATTTAAAGATATGGTTAAATGATGATGATGACGATTATGATAATGAGCCATGAAATACCTGATATGGTTATTATTGTTTGCAACTTAATCAAGTGATTGATTAGTACAGGTGCTAATATAGATGATAGGTAATGGCTAAAAGTCACTGCTAGTCTAGGTGAATAATGCTAATGGTTACTCAAGCTTTTATGCAAAAAGGTTGTCCAGCCAGATCCACTAAATTAAGCTATGCATGATCCTTGGTGTCATTTGTTTTGGTTTCCGACGGGTAAGTCTGGCTGAGTACATTCGAGTACTCAGGGTTTATCCCACCATGTTGCAGGTGAAGTTCTCGGCCTGTTACTGATGGTGGCTAACCACCGGTGGGCTCGGTGATTCTATAGTTACTTTCGTCTATATACTTTTGTCGGATGATGTCACTTATGCTAGCAATGTATTTAGAACTTATATTAAGGTAATCATTTGAAAGCTATGTTGTTTTCACTAAGCGACTTTGAAACCCAAACTTGTACTATTATTTGTGAACCCATTGGTAATATTATTTCCGCTGCAAACCTGCGTATATGATGTGTATTTGCTTAATCACGCGATCTTGGTTGTGATGTTGATTTACCGAGGTCTTTCGGGACACTCGGCGGACTACTGGGTTTATATAAGTGAAAGTATGCGCGTGTCAACGTGTTAGCGGGGACAGCCGTACTTGATCTTGTATAAATTGGGCGGTTCTGTCATAGCTGGCATCAGAACATGATTAAGCATAATACTATCATGTATATAGTTTTAAAAACAAAGTTTTGGTTTTAAAAATCCTATTTTAACTAAAACTTTAGCTACAGGTAAATTTGTCAAAATTTATTTGCAAAACTATGCTAGCGACATCCTCCTTTATGCCCAATTAAGGACTATTAGGTGACTATCTAAGACTAACATGGGGGTTTTACTTTCATCGTCCATACGGTGTGCTATTGTATGGATGCCATTTGCTTGAATGGTAATGTATGGATCAATTGCCTCTACGCCCAGGTAAGTGTGAGTTGTGAGAGCATGACCGTCCAACTGTCGGTCTAGGGGAGAGTAGCTGTGGTTACTGGAATATTTACATGTTACACACATGTATATATGAAGGTACTTAATTGTGGGTATATCTGTTGGGTAGCTATGGATACCAAAGTATATATATCTGGGGATGTATATATGGAGAGTATCTTAGTTTACTGCTTTCATTGTGTGCTTATTTATCTCTTGTGGGGATGGGCTGCAATGATTTTGCCTGTAGGTACGCTAACCACGAATGCGTAGATTGAATATAGCTGACGACTAGCTATATATCGAGAGAGTACGTGTTATGCCACCAACATAGAACATGATTGCCACCTTAGGCTGGCAATTTCGTGAGGACGAATAGGACGAGCATGCATCATGATTGTGCTTGTGCATAAATATGCTTCCCTCACCTTGTTCTAATGCTAAGTAACTTGTGATCAATGTGATGTCACTATTTTCCCTGTGTGAAGCTAGCCAAAATGTCTTGTCCTATGCTGCTTGAATAGCTATGCTTGAAGATAGTGTGTGATTAGCTCGTCTTGTATGTTTGCTTCCAAACAAAATAGATGACAAGTTAATAGTTAACAAAAAGTTCACCCCTTTGAAAACTAAATTGCTAAATGTAAGTAAAACTTGTTTTGTAGAGATATCCACCTACTCAGTAAGAAAAGGAAACAAAAGATAACAATGCCTTACCACCATGTGTTGCATGATATGTGTAGTGGTTTTGCTATAGGTGACTGCTTGTTATGTATGAGCTTTGTGCTTAGTAATAGTCGCTTAAGCTAATCGGATTGAGTATATTCGAAATGCTCGCTTAAAACCATGATGTAGGTGTGGATGCTCGTTATCTAGGTAGTGCCGTAGCTGTCACTCCTTTTGTCCTCGGTAAGCATATGAGTGTTGAATAGCGCTATCCTAGAACAGCGTCCAAGTTTTGATAATCTCATGGTTGTCGTTTCTAATTAAGTTCTCTCTTAGGAGCCTGAGCCTATACACGTGGTTGCTAGCCTTGAACATTGCGCTACGAAGACCTTTATCCATGCCTTTGCTTGACCTTAGGCCCAAGCTTAATTCCCTTGAATGCTGTTGAATGCTTGCATGTGTCATGGTTGTCCCGCTCCTATGTGGGAGGACCTTGCTCAAAAATCCTTATTGGGCTTCATTGCTCCTTCTCCTACTGATGAGCTAGTGCAACGCTAATCGCTATCTACCCTGGCTTTGGAACCTTTTCCTCGCAGATCATGTCATTGCTTTATCAACTCAATCCCTAGTCAGTGCAATGGCTCTGTCCCTCGAATCTCATGTATTTTGTCTCCAACTCTTTCAACTCTCTGGATGTTTATCAGTGTTGATCTCATGTTGCTGCTCGGCAAGACCAAATCTCATGTTAATCTTTACCTAGTAATCACCTTGGTGGACACAAGGCGTTTATGGAAATTAAGCAAGAGTCTCTTGCTTAGTTGCCTTCAGCAATTAGGCTATGTTCTTTTGTGCTATGTTTTGATCTTCTGATCGCCTCCTTGTTGGCTCCTAACCTTGTGACTACCTTTGTTTTATATCCTTCCTTTGCATAGTGCTTGCTCCTATGCAACCAAATTTGTGCCATGTGAAAATTCTTGTGGGTTGTATGTTCAGTAATGGTGCCACGATTAGCGATCTACGGTGCCGTGACGAAACCGAGAGCCTCCTGTGGGTGCACACACAAGGCTGTGCTGCTCGACACGCGCTGGTATCGGGGTTTCTAGTCATGATCCATTGCAGAACTGCACCGATGTGTTATTTTCATGTAAGCTCTTCCTTTGTTATCTCTCCATATCTCATCGAAGATCCATATATCAGACCAAAAGTAGTAGAGCTTCCTTTTGAAGTCACAAAAAGGATAACCTTTGAAGAACTGGTCACTGACATAAACATTAACAGACTGCAAGAGGTGGTAAACAAGTGACTCTACCTAACTGTCCCTATAATGACATCAATCATCTGATGAGCAACTTATGTCATCCATGTTGGATCAAAAAGGTACCCAACACTAAATGTTGGACAAGTTATCAATTTAATGATAATGGATGGTGATATCATGTGGTGTAACAGGTCACCGAGTGCCCATGAACCTCCCGTTCAAGTTCTTGATCTGTAAGTGCATGATGGTCATACAGTCGAGATCAACCATCTCTAGTGTGACCCCTTGTCTGCTGACTTCAATGGCGACCATTTGTTATGAGTCAATCACAACTATTGTTGGCAAGAGTTGTAACACCCTAGGTGTTGGCTCCCACAAAATTGCATTTCATTTCATAAACATGTGCATCGTCTATCTCATCATGCCATTGTTATTGAAACATGCATATGCAACATTCTCAACTATGTGTGTTTCATACTTGATTGTTGTGAATAGTAATGGTGCAACATGTGAATGCAACATGATTTTTCTCATACCTTGAAACATGGCAACATGGTAGTGTAATATGACAAGTTTAACATTTCAACAAAGTCATGAAACATGGATTTGCAACATTAGGGTAAATTGAGTGTTTTGTTGTTTCATCACATGTGATACTTAGAAGTTGGTGTAGCACTTGTGTAGAGTGGTTATTTATGGTCTAATACACCTTAACTACACTTAGGGTAATTGATGGGACATTGTTCATGCAGACCAAAATGACTAAATTGCCCTCTAGGTGGAGGTTTGACTTAGAATGACCCATAGAGTGACTCAGTTTGACTGATTAAAAAGCCCAACTAGAGATCTTGCATGGCCATGCACCCTTTACCAAAGTTGTAGCCAATTTATCAAGGAACAAAAGTCTCAATAGGACCCTCTCATGAAAATGGCTAGAACATGTTCAAACAAGGCCCACAAGTCATGTTTCCCTGCTGATTTCATACTTAGAAAATTTGCTAAGTCATAAATCCAGTTTCAGTTGGATCGAGCCAACTTTGGCTTGATGTAACTTCTGATCCATGGAGAATGAGACGATGATCCTTGAATAGAAGTTGGAGATGGAAGGTAGGCCTACAATTTTCATGTACATGGTTTTTGCGATGGATCAACGGTTTAGCCATTTTAACGCATTGAAGTTGCACTGTCAGGCTGATCGCGTTAACTGAAAGTGAGCTACAGTGACTGACAGTATTCAGAAAATGAGCGCCATGTTTGTGACACTCATCGCCGGTCTCTTGATCGCGATGCCATGTGCTGCGGACGCCCTGCACGGCCGGCCATGACTTGAGCACTCCCCCGCGTGCCTGTTGACCAGTTCTACTTTGGTTGCTG
This sequence comes from Miscanthus floridulus, assembly GCF_019320115.1. NCBI lineage: Eukaryota > Viridiplantae > Streptophyta > Magnoliopsida > Poales > Poaceae > Miscanthus > Miscanthus floridulus. Next base: position 105,764,792 of record NC_089580.1, on the reverse strand, counting down.
CAAGTATTGCCTTCTCCCAGCTGGGGATGAAGACTAGACCATTGGGCGCAGTCTCTCCTAGTTCTCATACCTGATGATGCTTTTGTGGGACATGACTAAGATCTGGCAATGTATTTGAAACTATGAAGTTATGTACTAAACTATGTTGCTTCCACAAATTTGAACTTGGTTTGTAATATTTTATTTGAACTCTGATGGATGTAATCCGAATGCCACTTGTGAAATGTTGTAACGAATGATGTGTTGTGTTGAATCACTATGATCTTGGTTTGTATGTCGAGAGTTGTTGAAATCCTTCGTGATTTCCGGACTACCGGGATTATGGGAGCTTAAGTACAGGAATCTAACCACTTCGGTGATTGTTTTTGTACTTACGTTCTTATAATTTGGTCGGTTCTATTATAGCTAGCATCAGAGCAAGATTCGACACTAAACATGTCATTTGTGTATTTAAAACAAAAGTATTTGTGAAAATTCAAAATTAAATACTAAGTGTTGCCAGTGGTCATATCCCTTATGCCCAAAATAAGGACTCTTAGGTAGCTTATTAAAGTACTAACTTGGGGGTTCCTACTTGTTTCTGTTTCATTGTCCATACGGCATGCTATTGTATGGATGCCATCCGCTTGGGTGGTAATGTATGGATCAAAATACCTCTACGCTCTGGTAAGTGGGAGTTGTGAGAGCATGACCGTCCAACCATCGGTCTAGGGGAGAGTAGTTGTGGTTGCTCGCATACTTACATGTTCGATCATGTATCTATGAGAGTACTTAAGTGGGGGTATCTCTGACGGGTAGTTGTGATACTAGAATATATACATCGGGGGATGTATGTATGAAAGTATTTAGTTTACTGCTTACTTTACATGCCTTTTGGGAAATTATTGGGCTGAAATGAAATTTGCTGCAGGTACACTAACAACGTATCGTTGTAGATCGACTAGCTACCGTATATGAGAGAACGTATGTATGCCACCATATATTTCGCTAGCCTTTAAATTTTTCTAGGTTTGTGAGGACGTACGGATCGTGCATGCATCATGTTCAAGCATACATGGCATTCTTGCATTACTCCCTCCTTTAAAATTTGATGGTCTCGAATAATTAAATTCCGTATCCCTTAAATGATTCTCCCCTTACGTTGCAACTTTTTGCTATAGATGGCATGCATGAAATGCACTGCTCGCAAGTTCGCCAGAGGTAGGGCGCCTCGTCACCAGTTAGCTCCTCATGAGCCCCGTCCGGAGCCTACTGAGGCGGAAAGGCTGAGGGCAGAGCTGGCCCAGGTGACTGCTAAGAGGAGTGCGGCTCAGCACCGTTTGGAGCAAGTAACGTAGGAATGGGATCAAGAGACCCTGGAGGTTCAGAGGTTGACAGTTGCTCACCGCAACTATGAACACATGTTGATTCACGTGCTGAACCAGCGGAATGAAGCCTGGAACGATGAGAATGCGTTGAGAGCGCGACAGGTTGAGCTGGAGCAGCAGTTGGTAGCTGCCGAAGAGTACAATGACCATCTCCATGAGGAGGTTCACCTGTTACACAATCAGCTTCACCCTCTCCTGCCCCCTGATGATGAGGATGAGATGGGCTCTTGTGTCATCATGGCTAAAGATGATGATGACATTGAGATTAATGGACCTGAGGACGTTCCACCTAGAGAGGAGGAAGATGAGGAGTTAGAACCTGCTAGTGATGAAGATGGAGGAGAGATCTTCGACACTAACTCCGAGGATGATGCGTAGTTTAGCTTACTACTTAGCTAATGCGCTAGAGCTAGTCTTTTGTTGATCCTCATGCATGAACGAGTAGCTTTGTAATAAGTTAATCATTGGGATGTAATATCGAACCCTAAGTTATCCTTGATGTCAGGTTTGGAACCTCTATGGCTTGGATGTAACCTATCAAACATGTTATGCTCCACGTATGTGAGCTTTGATAAATTACGTCTATGCGGTCTATAGATCTTGTTGTTGGTTAAGTTCATCGCATTAATGTGTCAATCGATGCGCTTGATGAGTTGTGTGATTGTGATGGATGAATGTGCCTCTATTGATAGTATAAATTCATTTTCTCCATTGGAGTCAGTTTGGCATAATTATACAATTCATCTACAAAATTTCCACATCGTCAGTGCTCATTGGCTATACATTTTGCAGATGGCTTATAATCTTCGTCGCGGTCGTAGCTTTGGAGATGAGGAACAACCACCTCCTCCACTGCCCACACCAGCTGAGCTAATGCAGACAGTCGTCAAAAGTCAGCGCATGCTAGCTGAGGCTATGTGCCAACTGGCTAACCGCGATGATCGACATGTCCGCCAAGGACCCGAGCCAAACCAGTATAGCAGCTTTAAGGACTTCATGGACACAAAGCCTCCTATCTTTAGAGTGGCAGAAGAACCATTACAAGCTGATGAATGGTTAAGTACGATAGAGCAAAGGTTTCGATTGCTCCGATTGACAGAAGGTATGAAGGCCTCGTACGTAGGACACCAGCTCCAAGGCCCTGTAGGCATCTAGTGGACCCATCATAGGACCACCTTCCCTACAAACATTGAGGTGGTTTGGGACTAGTTCTAGGCAGCTTTTAGGGGACATTTTATCCCTCCTGGTCTCATGGCAATTAAGCATACCGAGTTCATGAAGCTAACTCAAGGCAACAAGAGTCTTAATGAATACCTCCAGGCATTTAACAACCTAGCGAGGTATGCTCCTAAGTTCATTGATACTGATGCCAAAAAGATAGCTAGTTTCAAGAGGGGACTTTCCCCTAAACTGATGAAGTCTATGGACAACTATAAGTGTGTCACCTTCAATGAGTTTATCAGTGACACCCTGACGCAGGAGAATAATGATAAGGTATATGCTGCTTCCAAGACCCATAAGAGAAACTTTGAGGCAGGTGCTTCTCAGTCTAAGGCACTAGTGGTATCCAAAACCCAATATCGTCCACCCAATGCTAATGTCCGGTACCACCCACCTCAGAAGAAGAATCAAGCTAAAACTGGTTTCCGCAAGGGGTACATAGTTTCCTTGCCAAAGAATACCTCTGGGCAGGGCAGCTCCAATGTCCCACCAGCTAACAGGCCATGCTGGAACTGTAACAAGCCTGGTCACTGGGCTAGTAATTGTCCCTATCCTCCCAAGCAGAATGCTCAGGGAAACGTCCGTCAGGGGCATGTTCACTACACTACTGTGGAGGAAATTCCTGCTAGTGAAGTGGTCACCGCTGGTAAGTTTCTTGTTAATGATCACCCTGCAGTTGTGCTCTTTGATTCTGGTGCTTCACATTCCTTTGTGAGTTCTACTTTTGCATCTAAGCATAAGATGAATGTGATTACAATTGTCAAGGGTGGTTATTGTATTAGTGCTGCTAGGAATAATATCATGACAAACCAAGTAGTTAAAGATGTAAAGATTGAGATTGGGGATCGAGAGTTCCTTGCAGATCTTGTAGTTCTGCTGGGGGTAGGAATCGATGTAATCCTAGGGATGAAGTGGATGAGCGGGAATGGAGTGTTGATTGATACATCAACCCGTGTGGTAATGTTGAGAGATCCTGTGGATAAGAAGGGTTTTCTATTGCAGTTGCCTTGTGATATCGCTATCCACAATATAGCCAATGCTACCCTAGCCAAAGCCATTGCAGATATACCAGTTGTTTGTGAGTTTCTAGATGTCTTCCCTGATGACTTGCCTAGATTACCTCCGGACCGAGAAGTAGAATTCAAGATAGAACTCATTCTGGGTATGGCTCCTATTTCTCGAAGGCCCTATAGAATGCCGCCCAATGAGTTAGCTGAGCTGAAGATTTAGTTGAATGAGCTATTAAAGAAAGGTTTGATTCGGCCTAGTTCTTCTCCTTAGGGTTGTCCGACTATCTTTGTGAAGAAGAAGGATGAGTCTCTGCGCATGTGCGTGGATTATCGCCCCCTTAATGCTATTACTATCAAGAACAAATACCCTCTTCCTCACATCGATATTCTGTTTGATAAGCTCTCCAAAGCTAAGGTATTCTCCAAGATCGATTTGAGGTCTGGCTACCATCAGATCAAAATTCATCCTGAAGATATACCTAAGACAGCTTTCTCTACTCGTTATGGCTTGTTCGAATATCTTGTCATGTCCTTTGGGTTGATAAATGCTCCGGCACACTTTATGTACCTAATGAATTCGGTATTCATGCCGGAATTGGACAAGTTCGTCATCGTGTTCATTGATGATATCCTTGTATATTCTCAGAATGAAGAAGAACATGTTGAACATCTGAGAATTGTTTTAACTCGATTACGTGACAACCAGCTTTATGCTAAGTTCAGCAAGTGCGAATTCTGGTTGAACAAGGTACCTTTTCTAGGTCATGTGTTATCTGGAGATGGAATTTCGGTTGACCCTACTAAGGTGCAAGAAGTCCTAGATTAGAAGGCACCTACTACGGTCATAGAAGTCCGAAGTTTCCTGGGTTTGGCTGGCTACTATCGTCTCTTTATCCCGGATTTCTCAAAAATCACCAAGCCCATGACTCGACTACTTCAAAAGGATGAGAAGTTTGTGTGGACTCTGAAGTGTGAAGAGGCTTTCCACACTTTGCGGACCTTACTAACTTCGGCTCCTGTATTGGCACAACCTGACATCGAGAAGCCTTTTGATGTCTATTGTGATGCATGTGGCACCGGGTTGGGGTGTGTTCTTATGCAGGAGGGCCGAGTCATTGCTTATGCTTCGTGCCAGCTTCAAAAGCATGAAATCAATTATCCTACCCATGACTTAGAGCTAGCCGCGGTTGTTCATGCCCTGAAAATTTGGAGACATTACTTGCTTGGTAATGTGTGCAACATCTATACTGACCATAAAAGTCTCAAGTACATCTTTACTCAACCCGAGTTGAACATGCGTCAACGACGATGGTTAGAATTAATCAAAGACTACAACCTTCAAGTGCACTACCATCCTAGCAAGGCAAATGTGGTTGCTGATGCCTTAAGCAGAAAGGTCCATTGCAATTCCTTAGTTAGTGAAGACTTTCATCTAGCACACCTCCTTCATCCAGTAGTACTCCACAATATCACTGTGGATTGCTCTCTTAGAAGACGAATTATCGAACTCCAGAAGACTAATGTGGGTGTGTTTCACATCAAGCGGAAAATGAAAGAGCAGGAGACCAAGCACTTTAGGGTCGATGACAAAGGACTTCTCTAGTTTAATGATAGGCTTGTAGTACCCAAAGACAAAGAACTTAGAAATCAAATTATGGTTGAAGCCCATTCTTCTAGATTGTTCATCCATCCTGGTAGTAGTAAAATGTATCAAGATCTCAAGCTGTATTATTGGTGGACCAAGATGAAGAAAGAAATCACAACCTACGTGGCAAGGTGTGATAACTGTTGCAGAGTCAAGGCCATTCACATGAGGCCCGGGTTATTGCAGCCACTCTCTATTCCTGGCTAGAAGTGGGAAGAAATTGTTATGGATTTCATTGTTGGGTTACCACTACCAAAAAGGGTTGTGATTCCATCTGGGTTATCGTAGATCGTCTAACCAAATCTGCTCACTTTATTCCGGTCAAGTCTACCTATCACCCTCACAACTATGCAGATATTTATTTTCAACAAGTGGTACGTCTCCATGGTGTACCCAAATCCATTGTTTCAGATAGAGGACCGCAATTCACAGCTCGCTTTTGGGAATGCTTACATTAGAATCTTAGCACTCATCTAATCCGCAGTTCTGCCTATCATCCGCAAACATCGGGACAGACTGAGCATGTTAATCAAATTCTTGAAGACATGCTTAGAGCTTGTCTTATCTCTTGCAAAGGCTCTTGAGAGGAATGGTTGCCTCTCGCTGAATTCTCTTATAACAATAGTTATCAAGAGAGTATCAAAATGGCTCCTTTTGAAGCGCTATATGGCCGCAAGTGTAGGACTCCTTTAAACTGGGTGGAACCCAGAGAAGGAAGATTCTATGGTATTGATTTTGTAAAAGAAGCCGAAGAGCAAGTCCGAACTATACAGAAGAATATGACTACCGCTCAGGCTAGACAAAAGAGCTATGCCGATAAGAGAAGAAAACCTATTGAGTTTAAAGTAGGTGACCATGTTTATCTAAAGGTATCCCCTATGAAAGGAGTAAAACATTTTAGAATTAAAAGGAAGCTTGAACCTCGATATGTTGGACCTTACCAAATTATCGAGAAAAGTGGAAGAGTAGCCTATAAACTCGCTCTACCCCATGAAATGGGAGCTATATTCCCAGTATTCCATGTGTCTCAGCTGAAGAAGTGTCTCCGTATTCCCGAGGAAAGTGTAACAATAAGGAGAATCGAACTGAAATCTGATCTTTCTTATGAGGAGAAGCCCGTGCAGGTTCTGGATACTCAAGAAAGGGTGACTCGTAGGCGAGTAGTTAAGTTATATAAGGTAGTTTGGAGTAATCATAGTGATTGGGATGCAACAAGGGAGCGGGAAGATTATTTAAAGGAAAATTATCCGGATTTCTATACTGATTGGTACGCTTTCCAAATCTCAGGACGAGATTTTTCTAAGGGGGGAGGGCTGTAACACCCTAGGTGTTTGGCTCCCACAAAATTGCATTTCATTTCATAAACATGTGCATCATCTATCTCATCATACCATTATTACTGAAACATGCATATGCAACATTCTCAACTATGTGTGTTTCATACTTGATTGTTGTGAATAGTAATGGTGCAACATGTGAATGCAACATGATTTTTCTCATACCTTGAAACATGGCAACATGGTAGTGTAATATGACAAGTTTAACATTTCAACAAAGTCATGAAACATGTGAAACATGGATTTGCAACATTAGGGTAAATTGAGTGTTTTGTTGTTTCATCACATGTGATACTTAGAAGTTGGTGTAGCACTTGTGTAGAGTGGTTATTTATGGTCTAATACACCTTAACTACACTTAGGGTAATTGATGGGACATTGTTCATGTGGACCAAAATGACTAAATTGCCCTCTAGGTGGAGGTTTGACTTAGAATGACCCATAGAGTGACTCAGTTTGACTGATTAAAAAGCCCAACCTAGAGATCTTGCATGGCTGTGCACCCTTTACCAAAGTTGTAGCCAATTTATCAAGGAACAAAAGTCTCAATAGGACCCTCTCGTGAAAATGGCTCGAACATGTTCAAACAAGGCCCACAAGTCATGTTTCCCTGCTGATTTCATACTTAGAAAATTTGCTAAGTCATAAATCCAGTTTCAGTTGGATCGAGCCAACTTTGGCTTGATGTAACTTCTGATCCATGGAGAATGAGACGATGATCCTTGAATAGAAGTTGGAGATGGAAGGTAGGCCTACAATTTTCATGTACACGGTTTTTGCGATGGATCAACGGTTTAGCCGTTTTAACGCGTTGAAGTTGCACTGTCAGGCTGATCGCGTTAACTGAATGCGAGCTACAGTAACTGACAATATTCAGAAAATGAGTGCCTCATGGGTGACACTCGTCGCTGGTCTCTTGATCGCGATGCCATGCACCGCGGACGCCCTGGCACGACCGGCCATGACTTGAGCACTCCCCCGCGCGCCTGTTGACCAGTTCTACTTTGGTTGCTGCAAGTATTGCCTTCTCCCGGCTGGGGATGAAGACTAGACCGTTGGGCGCGGTCTCTCCTAGTTCTCGTACCTGATGATGCTTTTGTGGGACATGACTAAGATCTAGCAATGTATTTGAAACTATGAAGTTATGTACTAAACTATGTTGCTTCCACAAATTTGAACTTGATTTGTAATATTTTATTTGAACTCTGATAGATGTAATCCGAATGCGACTTGTGAAATGTTGTAACGAATGATGTGTTGTGTTGAATCACTACGATCTTGGTTTGTATGTCGAGAGTTGTTGAAATCCTTCATGATTTCTGGACTACTGGGATTATGGGAGCTTAAGTACAGGAATCTAACCACTTCGGTGATTGTTTTTGTACTTACGTTCTTATAATTTGGTCGGTTCTGTTACAAGAGTGAAAATTTGGAATTTTTAGTGTTGAGAGCCAACTGATTAGTTACTAGTATGAAGCTTCACCTCCTGCTAGGTGACAACTTGTTGCTAATTATGAAGGCTATGTCTCGCAGAGCAATGTTAAGCAATGTGACAGCAAGCCGTTTAGTAATGCAACTACTGCTTTGTTTTCCAAAACCTGTGCTATCAAGTCAATTCCATCTTGGGCAATCACACAGGACGTTGTATTGGCTACGTAAGGAGCTAGCGAAAGCACGTCCCTAGTTTCAGTCAGCATCTTTGTGCCCCTAGGTGCCACTAACACATGTGTCTGGATTCTATTGGACCAAGTGCCTGAGAATATTCAGAAACTGTTCCTTGTCTATGTAGGAATGCCCTACGTGTGGAATAATGCTTTGTGCCCTGCGAAAACAGCCCACAAGTCCAATGCTTGTGCATAGGCAAGTTGGTGTCTAGAACGATGGTTGAAGTGTTACCAGAGGAGCATGTGAGCAAAACTCTAGCCTCCATCCTCAGCTAGGGAAAGGCTGCTGCTGCTATGAGAAAGGTTAGAGAGTGCAAAACACACACCTCAACATGTGAAGCAAAGAAAAGGGAGAACACGAAATCTGTCTAGATTTTGTGGCACTAAACCGGTTATCTTCAAGCCAGCGATTAGTGACTCAAACGAAGTTGGATTGACCCCAAACTTGGTGATCTCATTCCTTGCTTAGGACGCTCCAATGTCTTAAGTTGGTTTGAGTATAGGTTGAGTAAAACATCAGATTTGAGAGATATCTTGTCGGCTCGGGTTGCTGCCATTTCAGAAAAGAGCAGTTTTGGTAGATGAATTGTTTGGATGGTCAAACAGTGTCCGGTTGAGTTGAATTTTGGTGAGTAGTTAGAAGGCCCATGGATCTACATGCCCACCAAAATTTGTGCATATTGGCGTAGTAGTTTGTGAGATATGAATAGAAAACAAAAAAGTACAGAATCTGCAATTTCACTGTGACTGCGATCATCCTTTGCATTAGACGGTTGTGTTTGTAATTCATGCCAAGAAATTACAACTTGTAGGTGTATTGCTATTAGACAACCCTCCATACCCTTGAGAAGACTAATTGCACCCCTATGTGCCTTGCTTTTGCCCTCTTAGATCAGCAATGCGTGAGTAGTCAAGGTGCTCTAGAAGTCAAATTGTGCCCTTGCAATTCGAAAGTAATTGGAAAGGTGTCAAACCATAGATTTTTGGATTATGGTTTTTGAGATATTGATTGGCCTAAGAATGGAAGCCTCGACGTCAAATATAGTTTAAGAAAGCTAGTTTTGCCACGATGCAAGTCAACCCAACTTGCTGTGCAACTGCACCACGAAGGCAAATTGTACTTAACCTGCTTGGTAGTGAACTAGTCCCTAGTTTTGTGATTACTTGCAACTTGTGTTGCCCTCCAAGCCTCGCTAACATCCTTCTGCATTAATGGTTCTCTAATGCTGACATGCCTTTGGTGTCTTCCATGTGTTTTACCCAAGGGGTTGCCTCAGATACAACTCAGATAACTGTTGCTGCTTGGATACGAGAATTCCCTTAAACAATGGTCGTCGTAAACGCTGAGTCAACAGAGTCAGCTATCATGTTCACCGCTCACTCAACAGACTCAGGTAATACAGCATTGTTATTAGAAAAAGAGCACTGCACACATGGAACATTATGTAGCTTTCTATCAGTTGACATATGAGTGATTGCACCGCTACAACCAGTTTGGATATTGGTTAACTAGCTTCTCATGCCCTCAAAGGATGTTTACCCCATCTATGATCACATCCTTTACGAGAAGTTGTGCTCAAGCCACTTTAGTAGAGAACTGCTTTTCTGACCTTAGGAGCCAATATAACACCGTTGTAAGGAATATCAGTCAACCGACTGCAATCTAGTGCAAAGTCCATAAGTTCTGTGCTTTATCCACTAGGGAAGTAGATGTTACAAGTATTTAGTCTACGCTTGTATCACTCTTCGTACATCGAGGACGAAGTACGTAGGATAGTGCTATCTTGGATTCCTTCCAATGTAATAATGCTTTATGGACGCCAACAAAGGAAATTCTTCAGACAACAGCTTACGACGAAGAGAAAGTATCAGAAAGTGTCGTGACCAAATTAGCCTCTCTGATACTTCGAAGTTTAGTAGCCTAATGCTATCACTGATGTTGGAAACTGGATGACAAGTTTCTCTTCCCTTAAAAGTCTTTCGCACCGAATCTCGGGACGCGATTCCTTTAAGGGGGGAGGGCTGTAACACCCTAGGTGTTTGTCACCAGTTAAGCAATGGGTTTAAGCTCAACCTTGACATGTTAAGTGGTGATGGAGATGTTAGGTCAAACATATGAAAATGAGCCACCACTTAAACTTGGACCATGCACCATTGCTTACATGTTGCCTTTTCTAAAAAGTATGCTTAAGTAATGCTGGATCTACTTGTTTCATGTGTCTCGCATCAATATCCATCTATATTGATCCATGGAAAAGTTTCATGAAGTTTGGAATAAAAAAGTCACATGAAATGATAAGTCATATCTTTGCATGAATTGCTTTATCAAGTGGATGGAAACCTATGAAGTCAACCAAACCTTGGTACCTTGCTCAAACAACCCTACTTACACTCATGAACAAAAGTCATGAAAGGTTCATGTTGGGAAAATGTCGAGAAAATGCATCAATCGGTCTAAAGCTCAGATTTAAGCTTTACCGCGATGCTACTTTGACTTGGTTTGAATTGTGGCTTAGAGGGTTTGCATGGCAGTGGAACCTAAACAAAAGTTTAAGTTTGAGTGGTGTAGAACAAACTTTGTTTAATGCTCAAGAGCTAAATTAGTGCCTAGCTTAGTCAAATGCCGCTCACAATATCAAATCCAGTGCTGTTTTCAGGGTTCGAAAATCGGCAAGTCTGGATGACTGAAATGGAGTTTTCAGTTTTTGTGTACCCCGCTTCGTAGCCATGTATCTCTCCAACCAGGCTGAATCAAACTTTGACACTTTAAGCAAAGTTGTAGATGTCGCGTAGCTCTACAATTTTGATTACTACGGATTGTGCCAAAACTAAGTGGTTTAGGAGATATGGAGGTCTGAACATCGGGCTTTAGTGATATGTTTGAGGTGGTATTTAATCCACTCATTCAGTTTGGAACAACACGTGGCCGACTGACTTCGGGCGCCGCATGCCGTCTGGCTCCTCTAAGCTGCACCCGCTTGCCACCTCGCCCCCTTGTGCATGTATACCGAGCACTCGCCCTGCTCTCTCCATTCACTCTCTTCCTCTCCCTTCCCATTCCCTCTCCTGCTCTCTCCAAGCCACCGGTCAGCTCCCGTTGCCGCTCGCACTGGCTGCGGCCGTGCAACTGCTGCCCGCTGCTGGACTCCCTCCTAGACACGCCACCAAGCGAAGCTCATTGCCGCTAGCGCTGCTGCCCTCGGCCTCCCCATGCCCAGCCCCGCGCTCGTGCCGTACAATGCCACTGACGCGTTGCCTCGCCACTGCCATAGCCGGCCGCCGCCGTGGCATGTCGCCCGCACACATGGCCAAGAGGGCCACGGGCTGCAGCTGGCTGTGCCGTTGGCCAGGCGCGGCCATGGCTACGCCCTGCCGAGCCCTTCCCGCCACTGCCGGCTCTCTCGGCCGAGCCCGGCCGGTCCAAGCTGTGACCTGCTTCAGTCTGTGAAGAAGAGAACGCCAGGGACTTCACGCGGAAATTTGAAGAAAAGGAAGGGGTTAAGTGAGGAATCCGTGACTCTGTTGAACAGTGCTAAAAAGGGTATATTTGTTTGACTTAATTTGTGAAAACTGCAGGGATCCCGATGCAAGATTTACATTCTCTTCTCTGGTTTTTACAGATTTGGATTATCAACTTTGAAAACTCATAGTAATTAGTAGAAAAATCGTAAAATAGTAAATGAAGACTTTTTGTAATACTTGTGAAATTATCTATGTAGTACATCTACAATATGGCATGTTTTAGTTTAAATATTGTGCTGTAAAAATAGATTTATTTAGTTAGGTTATTAATACTAGTCATGTCTTGTAATTTTCATAACTACAGTTATTTTACTCAAATAAATGTGAAATTTTTATGGAGTGTTACTGATGTGATTAGTGATGTCTGGAAAAAATTTCAGGAGTTTAGGGTTGATGGTTTTAGAGTTATAAAAATAACAATTTCTCTATGTTGCTTTGCTCCTATTCTGAATAGTCCTGCATGTTTGAATTAATTGGCTCAGTTCAGTTATGAATCATGACTTTATGATAATACATGAGTTGTAGTATTTTTATTAAGATTTTCAAAAAGCTAAATATCATGATTTTTGGTTAAGTAGATCTTGAGTTATACTTGCTTAAATCTCTATGGCTGTTTCTGCCCAAACCCAGAGAGGGTTTCCTTGTTCTTACTGTGGGGCCTTCTTAATAGTAGAATTAGCTTTAGGTTTTCTAACAAAGTTGTTTATAATTTGTTAAAATTTCTAAAAAGTCCAGAACCACATTTATTGGACATGTATAACTTCAGTTATAGCTGTTTAAAGTGGCATGTCAGTTTCTGTCTATGTTTTGGATAGAGATTCGATTATTGGATTAATTGACCCTCCTAACTGTAGAATCATCTTAATATGAGAATAAGAAGGTTTTAGGTAACTTCCTAAGCTTTTCAAAAAGTTATGGTTCATATTTGTTGGAGGTCTAGAACTCCAGTTATGCTTCTCTGAAGTTCCTATCAGTTTTCTGTACCACCGCTGTTGGGTTGCATTTGCAGTTTTTCTTGTGCAATTATATTCGTGGTGTAAATAATGTTTTCTATGGTTGTAGTGAATACAAAAGTTGTAGCAAATTTCATGATCTTGCTCGTGTTCAAATTGTAAGGCCATAGGCCTGATAGTGTAGGAGTTACATGACTTTTAAGTCTTCTGTCAGGTTTTGATTGTATTCTGAGCAGATCTGAAAGATGCTAGTGTTTGATCTAGTTAGGATTTGAATGAGCTTTTGGTGATAAAAACAAAATTGTAGATAATTCATGTATCTAGCTGCTGTTAAACTTTTGTGGTATTTGGTCTTTTGGTTTGTGAGTTATGCCTATTTAAATTTGGGTTTCAGAAATGGCTGCTCTCTGTCAATTGTGGACCAGTTTCTATAAATGGGTATATTTGACTTAGTTAACTTGAGAATCATGCTAAGATGATTAAAGATGAATTGTAGAAAATTCCATAAGCTTTCCAGATTATCTTGTTGCATATCTTTTGGATTAGTACAACTCCTGTTATGAGTAAAATTAGCTGCTGTTGTTTGCAGCCTTGACTCTGTGATTGCCGTGAATAACTTGTTTGCTTGATATGAGTTGATGTGATAATTTAGATGCTAGGCCCTTAACTGAAGATGAGCAATTGTATATTAGGTTGTCTAAACTTGTTAAGTTAAAGTGATTTGAATAGAACTTAAGTAAACTAATATGCCATGTTTGATGTACTTGCTATCTCGATGTTTGGTTTGATGTGAATAGCTTGCTCTCTATAGTTAGTGTGTGATGTTAGTTAAATGCTATTGGTGTCTATGTCTTGCATAATCTTGTGTTTGTCTTGAATGCTTATGTGATGCATCTTTTGTTGCCATTCATCACATTCATACACATGCATCTTGCATCTCATCTAGGTGCGCTAGATGAACCACGTGAAGGACGTGATGTTGGAGCCGAACCCGAAGACGGTGTATGGTGGACCTATCCCGAAGTTGGAAGGACTGGACAAGTGCTAGGATGGGAAATGCTCACCAAGCGAGTGTCGTCTAACAAACACTAACCTAGTGTTGGATCCCAGGCAAGCCCCAGAGCATTCTAAGTCTCCCACGTTTATCTTTTATTGTTGATGATGCATTAAGTATACGAATTGGTTGGAACCAATTGTTGCATTATATCCTTACCTTGTCCAGATAAAATCCTATGAATCCTAATTAAGTGTAGGATCGAATGATGCTTAGCTATGCTTAGACCGGTAGAAGATGGGTGATTTCCTGTCACCTGCGAGATGTAGGATGAGCTCTGGTCACGGTTGGCTATAATTGCTATCATGAAAAAGAACCATGTGTTAATAATGAATGGAGACCAGACGGGATGACAGTAGTGCAGCAACAAGGCATGGAGGTCTTGGGTGTGAATCTATCCCCGTCTATGTCATTTAAGGACCGATACGCTGTACGTCCTCATGTCATGTTGAACGCAGCCTAACACTTAGCTGGCCGGATAAGTCATTCCGACCGCGAAGCTAAGTAGCTCAACTCAGGCCGGGAACCATGGGGGTTGGATGCATTTTGGAGGTAGTAAGGATGTGCGGAGAGCCATTGGCATAAGTCTAAGGGGATTCAGGTGCTTAAAATCCTGCACTTCCTAGCAGAGTGGTTCTCTGAGAATGTAGGGCGGCCCAGATCCACGTCTTTTCTTTTATTTTTCTCCTGAGTTGTGCCAAAGGTGACTCGTTGTGACCCTGATGGGGGAAGCAGGGTTTGTGTTAGGAATACCCCTCCAGCTGGATAGGAATCGATTTGAATCGCCGTCTCTTCCGGATAGTGAGAACTTGATTGAGCAGCGGCAACATAGATTCACTAAATTTAAAGATATGGTTAAATGATGATGATGACGATTATGATAATGAGCCATGAAATACCTGATATGGTTATTATTGTTTGCAACTTAATCAAGTGATTGATTAGTACAGGTGCTAATATAGATGATAGGTAATGGCTAAAAGTCACTGCTAGTCTAGGTGAATAATGCTAATGGTTACTCAAGCTTTTATGCAAAAAGGTTGTCCAGCCAGATCCACTAAATTAAGCTATGCATGATCCTTGGTGTCATTTGTTTTGGTTTCCGACGGGTAAGTCTGGCTGAGTACATTCGAGTACTCAGGGTTTATCCCACCATGTTGCAGGTGAAGTTCTCGGCCTGTTACTGATGGTGGCTAACCGCCGATGGGCTCGGTGATTCTATAGTTACTTTCGTCTATATGCTTTTGTCGGATGATGTCACTTATGCTAGCAATGTATTTAGAACTTATATTAAGGTAATCATTTGAAAGCTATGTTGTTTTCACTAAGCGACTTTGAAACCCAAACTTGTACTATTATTTGTGAACCCATTGGTAATATTATTTCCACTGCAAACCTGCGTATGTGATGTGCATTTGCTTAATCACGCGATCTTGGTTGTGATGTTGATTTACCGAGGTCTTTCAGGACACTCGGTGGACTACTGGGTTTATATAAGTGAAAGTATGCGCGTGTCAACGTGTTAGCGGGGACAGCCGTACTTGATCTTGTATAAATTGGGCGGTTCTATCACAGCTGGCATCAGAACATGATTAAGCATAATACTATCATGTATATAGTTTTAAAAACAAAGTTTTGGTTTTAAAAATCCTATTTTAACTAAAACTTTAGCTACAGGTAAATTTGTCAAAATTTATTTGCAAAACTATGCTAGCGACATCCTCCTTTATGCCCAATTAAGGACTATTAGGTGACTATCTAAGTACTAACATGGGGGTACTGTTGGGATCATAACCCCAGAGTGTCTCAAGGCATCGATTAGTCAGCCAGCAATGCGGCCACAATACATCAGCTAGTGAAGGCCCAAACAACCGAGGCCCAACTAAGCCAAGCAAACTAGGATGGATGCTAAGGCCAGGGTCATCCATGACCTCTTTCCCATGCCTTATCCACACAATGCTTGAGAGGCACATGACCTCACCCCTGTCATGACCCTTGGAAGGAACAAGAAGAGGTCGAGCCTAGCCAAGCATGCCTGCTATGATAGGAATGAGCATGCCACACTAACCCCATAAGGACGGAGGGGACAGCAATCACCTCGGTCCGGTCAGATGCCATCCCTATGCAATGCTACATACACTAGACAATATAGCCCAAAGCAGTGATGACAAGTACAATGACCACCGGCCAGATGTAGCCCAACGAGATAGGAGTACGGTCCCACCCACTATGGGATGGGATCCATGACAAGGGCCTTGACTTAGAGGCCACCCTGGCTAGCGGAAACCATGACCCCAATGGTAGGAATCATGGCCCTCCGCTCCTCAAGACAACAAGGCAATCACCGACTTGGGGCAGCCATCAACTCCTATACGATGCCCCAAGAAACCAGGAGGCGATGGCAGAGACCATGATAGAGGCCATGTCATACAGGATGGCTGGCGCATCACCACCGAGCCTATAGTGCCACCACGACCGGCGCAAAAGCACCATGCCACACCATGACGCGACGTGGCCGCAAGATTTTGACAACAGCCATAGACGTACTCCACAAGATGGCGTAGCTTGCACACCAAGTTAGATAGGCCCTCCCTTCAGCTCATGACCCCTTAGTTAGGAGAACCTATTGCTTTGTATATGCCCTGGCCCCGAACTCTATATAAGGGTAGCCAGGGCACCCATCTCGACATTAGATTTTGAGTCCCCTACTCATTCACTCATTCTCTATCATAGCAGGGCTCCTAAAGCTTCGCTTCGGGCTATCCGTCTCCTAGCTTAGGTTCTTCTACCTCTTCCACCACTCTTGCACCCCCCATTATAAGAACTTTAGAGCATTCGAGCGAGGAACACGCACTCGATCATCTCTGAGACTAGACTTAGGGCTCGTGTCTTTTGGATTCTACCATCATCTTTTGGATGCTGCCATCGTCTTCCTAGAGCAGCATAGCAATCGTATGAGTTTACTAGTCCGATTTATGAAACACCGATAATCATATTTCCATAGGCTTTTTAATTTAAGCATGGTGCTTAGATTAATTAGCCTACCTTGATCAAATGTCTAACTTGATCATTGAACCAAAACTACTAAGTATAGAAATGAAATAAACCTATTAGTAAAACCATATATAAAAAACAAATAATAAAGAAAATTATTTACCTTGGAGTCATCACCAAGCAACTCACTGGACCATAGGCCATGAGCTAGCTTGGGGGAGGACCCCCATAGAGGTACCTTGTATATTTTTCACTTTTTTTATTTTTGTATTTATTTTTTGCATTTATTAGCATTTAAAAAATACCAAAAAATAGAAAAATGATAAAAACAACAAGAATATGAATTCCACTCTCATATGTGTTTTAAGAATGTTTAGTTTCTCCTAAGTTGAAATGATGAATAATTGCTCTATCTATAATTCATCTATGCCTAGGTTGCAACTTAGTATTGCCCAAAATTTAAGTTTGTTGGCTAAAAATTTCTCGTCCCAAAAACTTGAAAACTTGTGGGTTGCAAAAGCATGCTCATTTTCTAAATTGTTGCGAGTTATGATATGGTACAAATAGAATTTGCTATGATTTTGTTATAAGAGAAACTAGACATCCAGAGTTTTCAATTTCAAAAATGCTAAAATTCAAAAGTTCCTCAATAATTATGAATACCTACCAAGGCCATATGACATGATACTCAGGCAAAACCTTAGTCATATGCTACTTGTTTGAGCATTGAGCTTTGTCAAATTGTTGTGACCCTTGTTGAGATTCTTGTCATGCGCCCATGATCAAGACACACGTACACCCACAAATAAACTGCTAACTCTTACACTGGGAGTTACGCAAAAACATGGTTTTTCCATCCACCAAATAATTACTCCATTCGTTTATCATGAGTCTGTCTTTCTAAAGTTTTATATGCCAAAAGAATACTATGGGCTATGCTAAAAAAGAATTTCTTCCAAAAAAATATGTCCATGCCAAAAGGCATGAGAGAAAAAAAATGCATGCCAAAGAGCCTGAAGAAAAGAAAAGAAAAAGAAAGAAATAAGATAGCCCATACTTTGAAATAAAAGGCATTCATCCAATAAGAGAGAGATTCATGATTCAAAGGAGTACAAAAATATTTTAGAATTAGGACATTATAAAAATTCCACACACTTGCACGTCTTGATCAAAGTGTATCACTTGCATCTCCTTGAGGTCCAGTTTTTGACTTAGCAAAATATGTGATGCAAGTATGCCTCAAATTTCATAGCTACCCAAAACTCCACAAAAAGCCTTTAGTGGTAGGATGAAAATAAGGCAAATTTCAAATGCCTTGGTGAGGTTTCATACACATTGAGCGATCGAGAGAATCATTTGAGGAACTTACATTTATTTTGCAAAACTCATAAAAACCTCTAGATTGACAGTTGATCAAAGAATGAATGACTGGTGATTCTATTATAACCATTCTATCTTGCAATCGCCCAAGAACTTCGAGAAGCTATACGGCCCACAGAGATCAAGGTAAAGGGTGGATAAAAATGCCAATTTATTTAAATTGTGGAAGAATACTTTGTTATAGGCATGGCACTTGTGAAATATATTCATCATAGTAGCAACTCCTAATCAACAACCAAGTACTTAGCTATTTGCTCGGGACAAGCAAAGGTTAAGCTTGGGGGATTTGTTGGCGGTCCTTAACGACCATATCCGACTACCAATTTATATCCAAAATGGGAGACATAAAAAAACTTTTGGCACATATGCTTTTACTATTTACATATTTCCACATGTATTGGAGACTTAGTATTTTATAGGACATACATTTGAATACAAGTGGAAAATAGGACAAAAGGCGTAAAACAAAAAGCGTAAAGAAGAAATGCATAAGAGAAATAAATGGAGAAGCCCACCTTCATGCCAAAGTCAGGCCGAGCACCAACGTAGGAGGGGCCCAAGCCTAGCCACCAGCCCACCTGGCAAAGGCGATGGCCATGCGAGCCAGCCAGTGTGCGGCCACACCCTGGGTGCACCCACACCCCAAGTGGCATAGCCCGAGCCTAGCTTCCTATAACACCCCAGGTGTTTGGCTTCCACATTTGCACTTGCATTTCATAAACATGAGCATCATTCATCCATTCATGAGTTTAGAATTGTCTGAAACATGCTTTTGAAACATTGCAACATATTGTTACATTCTATGTGTGATTGTTTTAGGAAATGAATAGTGTGTAACCTTACACTCAAGTGCAATATGTGCAACACACTTTAGTGAAACATGGTTAGCTAGTACAATGCCACAAACTCATGAAACATGGTTTTGAAATAGAAGTAACAAAGTCACTTGTTTTTCCTTGTTTCAATACATGTGATGCTTGATTTTGGTGTGACCAATGTGTGGTGTGGCTAATTATTCTCTTAAGCAACTTAGTTATACTTAGAATGTCATGAGGAACAATGTTCATGTTGATCATTTTGCCTAATTAGGTTTCCAAGTCATGGTTTGACTATTATGGACCCCTAGAGCTCCTGAGTTGACTATTTAAAAAGTATAGCTTAGATTATTTGCATGTCTGAGCAACCTAAAGCAAAGTTGTAGAAAATTTGATAAGGAACAAACTTTGTTTAGGATCCAAGTCATGAAAATGTGCTGAACATGCTCTAAAGGGACCCACAAGTCAGTTTTGGGGTTCAAATTGAGACTGAAATTTTCTAAGTCCCAAAGCAAGTTTCAGTTTCAGGTGTTGATGCTTGGAGTAGTGTATCTCCCAAACCAAGCCGAACGAGCTTGAGCTCCAATTGTAAAAGTTGTAGCCCGCATGTAGATCTCCAACTTTGTTTACTACGCCAGGAACTGGATCATCACGGTTGATTAGTTGCAATGCGATGAAAGTGCATTGTCAGGCTCGGTTGGCTTCGCTGAATTGCAATTTTAGAATCAGCACAGTGGCCGACCGGCCACAGACCGCTACCGCCGCGTGGCCGCCATGTGCCATGACCGGCCTGGAAATGCTGGCCACGGTCAATAGCAAGGAGGCTGCATCCGTCTGCCCCCCCCCCCCCCCGCTCGCTCTCAGTCACTCTCTCCCTCTCGCGCGCGTCCGAGGCACTGAGAAAGCAACACCGCCGCCGTCGCCATTGCTCCGTCGAGCTCGTGCGCCACTGTAGCCCTGCCATTGCCTGAGCTAGCATGCTAGAAGCTCTGCCTTGCTTAGCTCCACCATCTCCGCCAACTTGCAGCATCAATCGACCTTAGGTGAGGGCCTTTGGCCATTTCCGCCGCCGTCCGCCATGACCGGGTCTCGCCGGAGTTGGAGCTCACCATGGTCGACCACCATCGGAGCCCTCTCATGTCCCTTTCTTCCTTCCCTTAGCTTCCTCGTGAGCCCTAGAAGCTCGTACCGAGCTTAGCCATGCACTACATGGCCGAACCTCACCGGAGCACCGTCGGATTCCGCCGCCGTCCGCCATGCACACCGCCGTCCTTGCTAGAGTTCGGTAGAGGTTGAGGGAAGAGCATGGTTAGGTGCGGCTCATCGAGGCGAGCATGCCGGTGCCCTCGGCCTTGCCTGAGTCCTCACCGCCAGCGAGCAAGCGTGGGTCAACCACCGCTCCCCTGCTCTGCGGTGTCAGACCGGTGGGACCGTTGACCCCACAGGTCCCGCGTGTCAGTGAACCATGTTTAGGTTTTATTGACTTAAATGCAGATTTGATGCTGTTTTGTAAAATTTATAACTGGAGTTTGGTAGATCCAAATTCGGTGGTTCCAATTTTGTTAGGATCTTGGGGAAATGTAGTATTTAGGAAAAATATAAGATGAACACTTGTAGTGGAAGTTTTGGATGAATTAAATTGAAACTTGAAATGTGTTTTTAAATGCATCCAAACTTGTTTAAATTATATCTTGAGTTCTTGTGCTGCAAAAATTATGAAATTTTGTTGGTAAGCTATTCTTGCTTAGTGGAAGCTTTGGTAAAAATTTTAGAGTCATTGCATGTATGGGTTTTGAGCTATAGATTTTCCTTTTATCATTGAATGATCCTTGTGTGAATTTTTGTAATTTATCTATGAATCCAATGACCAGAAATATTGTGGGAATGTCCTAGTACCTTAAGGATGCTAGGAAAAATATAAAATCTATTGCTTGACACTTTTCACTAGGGTTTCCTAATTATGTCATTTTAAGCCTTTATGTCTTGTCATTTTTGTGTAGGATGTTATACTTGCTCAAATGATGTGAAATTTTTATAGTAGTCTACTTGGAGCATGTAGTACCTACTTTAATTTTTGTAGATTAAATGGTGTAGTTCTCATATATGTTTATCATTTCTCTTAATTAATTAAATAAATTAAGAAAGGCATTAAAAAGAAATGAATTGGTGGTGAACACTTTGCTTTCTGGTGTTCTTGTGATATGTGTGATAAGTGAGTAAAGTTGGTTTTATCCAATTAATTGTTTGCAACATAAGTTAATAAATATTTTCTTGCATTATGTCTTTCCGGACAGTTCTCGGGACTTTACAAAACTCCCCATGATATTTTGGTTTGCTAGGAATGTGGTGAATACAAAAGTTGTAGATAACTTATGTATATAGCTCCTTTCAAAATTTGGGGGCATTTGGCCTAGTAGTTTAGGAGCTACAGTCGTTCAAACTTAGATCACAGTTTTGCTTGCTCTCTGTCTTGTTGGACCTGATTATGTGGTTCTGTAAATTTGACCTGGTAAAAGTTGGAATCATGCCTTGAGGTCTGAAAATGAATTGTTGGCAATTTCATAAGATTTCCAAATTGTCTTGTTTCCTGTCATTTCAATTTGTAGATCTCCAGTTTTGGTCAGTTTACTGTACCACTATATAAGTTCCTATTTTGCTGAAATACGAATGATTGTGTGTGCTCAGTTGCGATGTTCATGTTGATTGTTTAGGTGCTAGCCTAACTTGAGAACATGCTTAGGTGCAGGTGCTAGGTCCTTAACTGAAGATGAGCAATTGTACATTAGATTGTATAAACTTAGTAAGTTAAAGTGATTTGAATAGAGCTTAAGTCAGAAAATGCGAACTGTAGTAAGCATGTGCATTCCTCGAGCATTTCTAACTTCATACATGTGCATCCATGATATTTATCTTGCACATACATGCAATAGGTGTGCCGGAGGGAGTGACGCTTCTAGAGTTCGAGGGAGCGAGCCAGGAGGAGGAGCTCGAGGTGTAGGCAATCAATGAAGCAGCCGCCGAGGAGGAATTGCTCGAGTGCCCTGACCCATCCTTCCTCTTTCCTGAAAGGCAAGCCCCGGAGCATATTAAGTCTCCCATGTTTTTTCAAATATCTTGAGTATCTTTTATTCGTTGATGATGCATTAAGTATAGGAATTGGTTGGAACCAATTGTTGCATTGTATATCCATCCTTGTCTAGGTATCGCACTTGAATCCTATTTAAGTTCAGGAACGGGTTAATTGCTTAGCCATGCTTAGTGCGGTAGAACTCAGGTGATTTCCTATCACCTGCGAGCTTTAGGATGAGGTGGATCACGGTTGGCTATATTTGCTATCGTGGAAAAGAACCATGTTAATAAGGAATTAAGACCGAGCGGAGTCTTGTGTAGGGTTGGACATAGTGACTCCGTCTATGTCATTTAAGAACCGATACACTGTATGTCCTCATGTCATGTTGAACGTAGCCTAACACTTAGCTAGCCGGATAACTCATTTCGACCGCGAAGCCTAGTAGCTCGACTCAGGCCAGGAACACGAGGAGTGGCGTGCATTCTGGAGGTAGTAAGGATGTGCGGAGAGCCATTGGCATAAGTCCAAGGCGGGTTAGAGTCCCGAGCAACCTTGGCAGAGTGGTTCTCTGAGAATGTCGATCTGTTCAGACTCACGACTCCTAAATTGTGCCAAAGGTGACTTGTTTGTGACCCTGATAGGGGAAGCAGGGTTTGTGTTTAGGAATACCCCTCCAGCTAGATAGGAATCGATTCGAATCGCCGTCTCTCCTAGATAGTGAGAACTTGACTAAGCAGTGGCAACGTAGATTCAATTAATTTAACGATATGGTTAAATGGATGATGATGAGAATGTTTCCACGATTTATACCTACTATGTTATTAATGTTTGCATCTTAATCAAATGATTGCTTAGTACAGGTGCTAATATAGATGACAGGTTAGTGGCTAAAAGTCACTGCTAGCTCAGGTTAGAGTTGATCATTATTACTTATGATTTTCAGCAAAAAGAAAGTGTCAGCCAGATCCACTAAATTAAGCTATGCATGATCCTTGGTGTCATTTGTTTTGGTTTCCGACGGGTAAGTCTAGCTGAGTACGTTCTCGTACTCAGGGTTTATTCCCTCTTGTTGCAGATGACTTTCTATATCAGGGCTTTTGTAAGTATTGTCTCCACCCGTCAAGTGACGAAGACTAGATCATGGGCATGATCTCTGTTTCTCTTATCCAAATACTTTTGCGGGTTGTGATCAGCAAACTGGTATTTGTATTTGAACTCAGGTGTGTAAGTTAAACTAATTGCTTCCGCATACTTTACAAGACTTGTTTTGTAATAACGATGACTCTGAGGTGTTGTAACCTAATTGCAAACCGTCTGTGAAATGTTGTAACGTATGATATGTTATGTTGAATTACTGTGATCTTGGTTGTATGCAAGTTGGTTTGAAATCCTTCGTGGTTTCAGTTGACTACCGGGTTTATATGGGCTCAAGTGCGAGAATTTGATCGTTTTGGCGATTGTTTTTGTACTTGTGCTCTAATAAATTGGTCGGTTCTGTGACACTTCCCACGGCGGTTCCATGGCGGCATGCATAGGCGCTTCATAGCGGTTTCCTAATTTATCTACGCTAAACTGACCTAGAGCTATTATAAGAAGGGGGTGGAGCTCTTTCCTCCAACACACACCTCATTTGGGCTCTACACCTCACACTACACCTTGTACTCTTTTTAGCTTTTAGTAGTATTTGGAGCTAGTAAGAGCTATCAAGAAGGGCTTGGCTCCTTGGGAGAAAAGAGAGAAAGCTTGGTATGAATACAAGAACTTCTTCCAAAGTCGTGCTCTCATTTTATAAATATAGTTGTGCTATAGAACTAGAGTATATTTTTTATGTTATAATCATGACATATGAACTAGCATATAGTTTCTATGCTATGATCTTAACATGTGCAACTTTATGCTTAATCATTCATATAACTTGTATGATTAGAAGTAGAGCTAAGTTGAGGTGGCGGTTCATCGTTCCTTCGAGCTTGCCCATGTCCTATGCTTGTCGATCCGTAGGGTTGGAGTCCTAGGGGGATGTAGGTAGTTTTTTGTACATGGGTGTGGTGCTCGGGTGCATGAGAAATTTTGGATATGATGGTACTCCATGGTTGAGGAGTAGACGGTACGTGGTGATAGCCCTGTCTGTCCCTTGTAATCCCCCACATTCGGGTATTGTGTAGGAGTCTTAAAGTCTCTCGCGCTTGCTGGTAGATTAGTGCTTGAAGATGTTCCCGCCCATCTTAAACTTAGTTCTAGCTCTAACCAAGTAATTTGTATGATCACCAACTATTCTTTGCATGGCTATTTTAGAACATGCATGTTGGTGTATTGTAAACCAGACTACAAAATTTATATGATTGTCGCGCTGCTCTAGGAAGACAATGGTAGCATCCAAAAGACACGATGATTTATACTGATTTAGGCTAGAGCCCTACATCTAGTTTCATAGATGATCAAGTGCGTATTCCTTGCTTGAATGCTCTGAATTTCTTACAATGTGGGGTGCAAGAATGGTGGAAGAGGTAGAAGAACCTAAGCTAGGCATTGGTCTGCCTAAAGGGAAGCTCCAGGAGCCCTACTACTTTGGAGAATGAATGAAATGGTAGAGGGATCCAATCGCCAAGATGGGTGCCCCGGCTGCACTTATATAGAGTTTAGGGCTAGGGCAAAAACAATGCAATAGGTTGTCCCAATCGAGGGGTCATGAGCCTTAGGGAGGGCCTAGCTAACTTGGCTTGCAAGCTATGCCATCTTGTGGAGCATGTCCGGGCATGGCTATCATCATGGTCTTGTGGCCACATTGCGGCATGACATGGCATGGTGCTAGTATGCCGGCCGTGGTGGCACCATAGGCATGATGATAGTTCGCTAGCCATCCTATGCGACATGGTATCTACCGTGGCCTTCATCATCGTCTCCTAGTTTCCTAGGGTGTCATACAAGAGTTGGTGGCCTTCCCTAGGTCATTGATCGTGTTGTTGTCTTGAGGAGCGGGGGGGCATGATCCCTATCATTGGGGTCATGGTTCCCGCTAGCATGGATGGCCTCTAAGTCAAGGCCCTCATCGTGGATCCCATCCCATAATGGGTAGGATCATACTATTGTCTCATCGGGCCGTATCTGGCTGGTGGCATCTTACCAGTCATCATCGCTTTGAGTGACATTGTCTTATCTGAGCTATAGAGATGGTGTCTGACTAGACCAGCATGACTGCTCTTCCCTCGACCCTTGCGGGGTTAGTGCAGCATGCTTGTTCCTATCGGAGCAGGCACGCTTGGCTGGGCTTGACCTCTCCTCGTTCCTTCCTAGAGTCTAGATGGAGGAGAGGTCATACGCCTTTTGGGCACTGTGTGGCTAAGGCAGGAGGAAGGGGTCTTGGCCTTAGCATCTAGCCTAGTTCACTCGGCTTAGCTAGGTCTCAGTCATTTGGTCTTTTGTTAGCTAGTGTATTGTGGTCCGCGTGGCCTGCTAACTAATCGGTGCCTTGAGACACTCCATGGTTATCGCCCCGATAGTAGCCCCTGAGCATTTTTACGATCATGAAGTGATCGTGAAAGCATTGAGATGCGTGTGCGTTGAGCGTGGGTTCATAGTCTTATACTATCTGAGCTTCGTTGTTCGACCCTTATGGGCTAGTGCGTTCAATGAGGTAGGTGGACATTGTGGTTTGCCCCGTTAGGATGCACTTATGATATGGTACATCACTGCTCAGCCTAGCCATGTCAATGTGCTGTGTATCGGGGCCTCATGACCTAGGCGGGACTGAGCAGTCTCATTGATGTCGTACTGGCCCTGCCTTTGTGAGAGTCTCAATTTTCTCGACTTTACACGGGCATCTAACGTTGGTCGTAGCCTCCCGTGGTTTGCCATGCAGTGCGGGAGGTTCAGGCTACTCAGTTCATCCCAGGCCTATAAATAGAGACCTTCCTACCATTTGAGGCTATCACGAGTTGTTTCCAATCAGTTAGACGTTTAAATAGAGAGTGAGAGAAGTAGAGACTTTCTGGGAGAGTAGGTGCATGATATTCTCATGATGTGTCCAACTGAAGGTGGTCCATGGTGGCCGGTAGCTGTCACTGCTCCTTCCTATGGCGGATGCTAGAAGGGTCTTTGCGAGTAGGGTAGGATGAGGCAGCATGTTTATCGGAACTACAGCTTTGCGACCTCCTCGCCTCCCAGGGCCCTTCAGCTAGGATGCGTGAGGTGGTCCTTGCTATGAATAGTTCCACCATGTCATCTGTCCTTGTGAGATGATGGTGCTACCACCGCTCTCTCCCTGTGTTTTATGCTCCAGGAGCTACGGTGCTAGGATGAGGTTTGCGAGGTGCTCCTCTCCGTTGTGTTTGTTCACAATGGCAAAGGGGAGCGTCCCATAAGTCCCCTTCTAGCATCCTAGCTTTCGAGGCTTCGGTCCCTACTACCGTGTCAGAATGGGGAAAGATTTATATGTAGAATGTCACGGTGCTCGGCTAAGTTTGTTTGTATTTTAAGTTATATTTCCCAAGATTTTTGGCCCAGGATCATCCTATGTTTTTGTAGAAATTTAAGGTGTGCTTTTTGGGCAGCGTCAGGGTTTCTGAGATGCCTTCCCTGACCAGGGGTTGGTGTCTTGACCTGGTGTCGTCTGTATTTTGATCCTCGGTGGATGCGTTGCTAACCATTCTATAACACCCTAGGTGTTAGGCTTGCATAATTTTACTTGCATTGCATGAGCATAATCATCAAGCATTCATATATAAGCTTTTACATACGAAACATACAACGGAAACATGTGAAACATGACTTGTTATTTTATGTTTCCATATGTATATGCTTATGATCATGTGTGAATAAGTGTAAATGGTTGATGTTGGTCGCTAAAGCACCTTAGCTACACTTAGGATGACTAATGAAACAATGTTCATGTAGATCACTTTGTCTAATTAAGCTCCTAAGTGATGATATGCTTGTTGACCTACGAAGTATTATATGTAACCAATGTATGAAATGCTTGTGTGACCTTAGGAATACCTTAACCATGTTTATAATGTCATTATGAACAACTTTGGTATTCATGACTAGGGCCAGTTTGGTCACTAAGTCATAATTGTAGTGTAAGTCATCATTTGAATGTGGCATGTTTGACCTAGTTTGAACCCTATCATTGAGCCTTTGCATGGATGTGTCCACTAAAGCAAAGTTGTAGTATTTGATGAGAGAAAAAACTTTTATTTTTGGGTCATAGGATAGTTTAGCTCCTAACATACTTGAATTTGGCTCACAAAAATCAGCAAAACCCAATTTTCCACACTAGGAAAATTTGATAAGTCATTTGGAGTTTGCAGTGCTGACGTACCCAACATTGTGATGATTTTACTCCATATTCATTGAGAATTAGGCCTTGATCCTTTAAGAAAAAATGGAGATGGTATATAGGGCTACAAGTTTTGTTCAGATAGTTTTCGCTAATGCGCTATGGATTAAGAGTTTGAACATCATCAAATTGAGCCGTTAGACCGGATCGCGCGTCTCTGATGGCCGTCGCGCGTTGTGCTCTAGTGGCCGACCGATGCCAGGGCTTGGCTGCTGCATGGATGCCGCTAGCCATCATCGGGCTCCCGCGCGTGGTGTGCTGGTGTGCGCAGAAGGAGACCACACGTAGCTCGGCTCAGTCATTCCTTCGCGCTCCCTCACTCTCCCTGCCTTCCTCTGCCTTCGCACTGCCCGCAGCGCAGCACCGCCGACGTCATCACCGGCCACTCGGCCTCGCCTTGCACCCACATAGCTCCTTCACCACCACCGCAACTCCATTGTGCTTCCACCGTCTCACCGCAACTGCCTTGCTAGCTTGCGCGCACGGTAAGCCTTTGTGGAGCGTGCGGCCCTCACCGGCATTTCGCCGCCGTGCCCCATCGCCGTGGCTGGGCCACCTCTGACCACCGCGTGCCATGATTGAGTGCGCAATAGATTTGCCATAGTGCGTAGAAGCTAGGCCAAAGCCTAGATGGTGCCGTCTCGGTCGGCCGCACCGCCATGACCGCCGCCGTCATCCTTAGCTCCATTAATCAGACCAACTAGCTATCCTATCGTGTGCGCAAGGTCGCGGGGATCATTGAGGAGCCGATGCCATCGCCGGAGAGCTCACCGTCAATGAACTCCGGGCGGTCCACCCTGGTCCCCTATTTTGGTGCCACTAATGCGCGGGCCCGTCTGACCCTAGGTCCCAGCTGTCAGCGACTCTGATTTAGAAGCTAGTTAATTTATTTCAGATTTGTATGCAAACTTTGAAAAAATCATAAGTGGAGTTCTAAATGTCCATTTTTCGTGAACCAAATTTTGTTGTGTTCCTCTTGATCTGTAGTATTTTATAAAAATATGAAATATACAGTTTCTAGTATTTTCCATGGTGATTAAAATGTATTAAAATAAATGCTTTTTGAATGTTTACAATCTTGTAAAATATATATCTTGAGCTGGAAATGTTATAAAATTGTGATTCTAATTTTGCTAGTCTTGTGTTAACATGCTCTAGCTAGGAAAAATATTAAGCTTGCAGTAAACTTGATTAAAATATGATCTTTCTATTTATCTATTAATAAATAGCATTTTTGAGTAAAATTATAGGGGTAAGAATATGTAATATATTGCTATGCAAATTCTTGTATAGTAGTATGGCACTAATATAAAGCTAGGAAAAATATATAACCTATTGTTTGACACTTTTCTATAGGGTTAACTATTTTTGCTAAAATAACCCTTGCTAGCTTGTCATTTTTGGAGAGGATGTTGTACATGTCCAAATAGTATGAAATTTTTATAGTAGTCTACTGTGAGCACTAGGAAGCTACTGGAATTTTATGAGAATTTATTGTGCATATTTGTTGTATGTTTGTTATTTCCCCTAATTATTCAATTAAATTAATAAAGGCATTTAAGTAATTAAATTGTGATTGACCATGATGTTTTCTATGGTGCTTGTGATGCATAGTAACTGTTGATGTCCATATAAAGTCTTAGAAGTAATTGATTGTATGCAACTAATTAATTGTTGCTTTGTAATTCAAATAGATGGTTGCATATATAGTTTTAGTTGTGTGGATTATTTCATGTTGATAATAGCCTTTTCTGTAAAACTTGTTAATAACAAAGTTGTATATAACTTACTGATCTACCTTGTGTTAAAGTTTCATGGTCATAGGCCTTAGGGTTTAAGAGTTTTTGTTGTTAGAAGTTTGTTGTCCTAATTGTTTATTTTCTAGACAGATTTGTTTGACTGAATTGTTTGACCTAGATAACTGTTGAGTCACCTTAAGAGTATTAAAAGGAAGTTGTAGACAATTTCATAAGATTTCTAGAATGTACATAGCCATATGATTTCGATGTATATAACTCCAGTTATGGTTAAAACAAGTAGCTACTGTTTTGTAGTTTGGTAAATGAATTGCAGAAGTGTTTGCTTAAGTAATAGAGAGGAGATATGCACCTACTCAGTAGAATAGGATGCACTTGTTATTACTTTAACACCATGCTGTTGAAAATACTTACAAGGATGCATTCATCATGTTTTATCATATTATACGTGTTGTCATACATGCATTCACAATATCTTATTCCATGATCATGCATATAGGATCGACGGAGGAGATAATGTTGTTGGAATTCAACAAAGAAGAGGAAGGCGATCAGTAGGAGATTCCTCAAGCCGCAGCTCTAGGAGAAGAGGAGCAAACTCTAGAAGAGCTCCCTGAGTGCCCAGATCACCGCCCCTCCTCTTTCCTCAAAGACAAGCCCAGAGCATTCTAAGTCTCCTAGTGTTTTACAAATACTACTTGAGTCCTTTATGTTTGATGCATTAGGTTATAAGAGTTGATTGGAAACACTTGATATATGGAACTACCTTGTCTAGATACATACACCTTTAACCCTGTATAGGCCTAGGATCGAATATATGCTTAGCCATGCTTAGACCGATAGAAGTCGGGTGATTTCCTATCACCTGCGAGATATAGGTGGATATCGAAGCACGATTGACTATATTTGCTATCGTGGAAAAGAATCATGGGGTAATGTAAATGGAGGCTGAATGGAGTCTATGTGTAGGCTGACTCATGTGATCCTATCTGTGCTGATCAAGGATCGTACCGTTGTTGCAACTTTTGACAAGATTGAACGCATGCCTATCACTTAGCTGGCTAGATAACTCATTCCGACCGCAAAGCTGAGCAGCTCAACTTAGGCTAGGCCTCGCTCTATCAAAGTGCGCACTCTAGATGATAGTAAGGATGTGTGGGGAGCTAGACGTGAGCCCAAGGGCAGGCTAGGCCTGAACGTCCAGGCAGCTGGTTGTCCCTGATTGTGCAGCGCTGGGTGAACCCGCGAAATGTGGACTTGAGTTGTACCAAAGGTGACCGTTGATCTGGTAAACCTGGGTGTGTGTTAGGAATAAATTCCTAGCTAGTTGAAATTGATTTGAATTATCGTCTCTCCTGGATAGTGAGAAACTTGGCTAGCTCCAACATCATAGTAATTGTATTATGGAATGTGATGGTTCGGATAAACATGGAATTGCTACACCGGCTATGGTTACTATTGTATGCTCTTAAAATGATATACCACATGTTTGGCATAGGATAGTTGCTAATCTAGAGATGAATAGCTATAATTAACTTGATGACCTAAGTACAGCTGTATAACTAAGTTAATCGCTTTTTATGCAAAATATTGTCAAGCTACCTCCACTTATAAAGCCTTCCATAATCCTTGGAGTCCATTTATTTCTGGTTTATGATGGGTAAGTCTAGCTAAGTACCTTCTCGTACTCAGGGTTTTATTCCCATTGTTGTAGATGGTACTGTCTATCACGGCTATTGCAAGAATTGCTTCTATCCCGCCATGGATGAGGAGTGACCCTTGGCCAGGCATCTTTAATAATCCTTCTATTATGCTTTTGTGGATTGTGATCATGTGTTGGCACTATATTTGAACTATGTTGACAAATGCTACTTTCGAACTTTAATTTGCTTCCGCTACCATCTATCGAACTTGGTTTGTAATAACTCTATTTCGTACTCTGATGAATGAACTATATTTGTGAACCTTATGTAACGTGTGACATGTATGTTGAATCATGTATGGTCTTGGTTGTATGTGGATTGTTTATCGAGACCTGTCGTGGTACTCGACGGACTATCGGGTTTATATGGGCTCAAGTATGGCAGTGCGACCGTTTGCGAGCTGCCATTGTACTTGTGCTCTTATAAATTGGTTGGTTCTACGACACGTTCGAAGGATGAGAACCTGGGGCTCAGGGAGGAAGCTGTCGAGGCTAGGCCTCATCCTAATAGTGGGGCCGCTAGCGCCCACTTCCTTCTTTCCCTGATGCCTCTCATGACCCAAGGGGTCGTGGTGCCTTCCTATAGGCAAATTTTGGTTTTGCCCCATGTTGGCAGTGCTTAACTCATATTTCTACCACCAACATTTAAACAAAATAAAACAAATACGAATATCGAAACTTAGAATTAGGGTTTACAACTCACATTTTTCATGAGTTTTGGTATGATTATGTTTTGCAGGGCAATACATGAAAATACACCAAAATGCGTAATCGAGAAGGCGCATTCAAGCAAAACAACAAGCAAGCCCATCCAAACTCCACACTTGGGCTAGAACACCAGTGTGGAAGCCATCCAGGCCTAGCCAGCAACCCACCAGAGCAAGGCAGTGGTGAGAGGGCCAGCCGAGGGTGCAGCCGCACCCATGGTGTAGGCGCACCGCCCCTAGCCCCACTCGGCCCCACCTTGCTCAGATGGTGCAATTAATGCCCTAGGAGGCAGTTGCATGTGGTGTTTCCTAAAATACCTATGCAAACCGACCATCTTCAAGCTATAAAAGGAGCCCCCTCCTCACATTCAAAATCATCATATACATTTGAAGAAAATGAAGAAGGGCTACATTCATTCCATTAGCTACTAGCTAGACTTGTTAGGGAGTGAGAGAGGGAAAGAGTAAGAGGAATAGCGGAGTAGCGGTATCCTCTACTTCTTGTACTCGGCGAGCCCTGTACATCAGGTGGACAGAGTACTAGACTTGTCGGCCCCTCTACACTTGTACCTCTACGTTCATCTTACTACATGGAGTAAGAAGTTCATGTTCATCTTTTAGTTTTAATCCCTTAAGTAAAGTTATCATTGTTACTACTTACTTATGGGTTCGTCATCTATCCTCATGGCGGATACTCTAGTAGAGGACTCCTAATAAAGATGGAAGTTTCTGGACAATGCTAGAGTAGTAATAGTTAGCGTAGACATGGTGTCTAAGCTACATGTTACCTTTGTTTGCCTTGTATCCCTAGTTAAGGGGTAGGCGGCAGGTGGTGATAGCCCTGTCCGTCCTTCGTAATTCCCCATGTTTGGATATGGCGTAGAGCTAGAGGCCAGCATCACTTGGTGGACCAAGTGCGATCTAGTGCCCAAAGTGAGTCTGTAGTAGCAAGGTTATCTTCGCTTAAGGTTTCTACCCTTTGAAGAACCTCACTACCCAAGTTACCCTTCATCTTGTTCGTTTGGGTAAACTAGCCTAAAGACTACTTACACTTCCATTCCTCATGGAAATATGATACCCTAAATACCACTGGGTGAAGTGCTATAATGGTACTTCCATGCGCTTGCAGACTTTTCTACTTACGCTAAGAAGCACCAACAAGTAATTCTGGCACCATTGTTGGGGAACGGTTGTCGTTTTAGTCTCCGAACCTAGTTTTCCTGCGTATCCTTTGTTTTTACCTTTCTTTTCTTTTTACTCTTCTCTAATGGAGCAACCTACCATTTTAAACCTTTCTGCTCCTAAGGGCGAGTTCGTAGAACCACCACAATTCTCTAAGCCAATCACAACTTCAAGTTATGAACTCTGCCCTGGCTTTATAGCCATGGTTTAGGAACAAGCCATCTCAGGGTTAGATTATTAAAACCCCTATCATCACCTAAGGGAGTTTGAGCAGCTATGTGCTTGCCTAACCATTTCAGGCATGTCACAAGAAACGCTTTGGTGGAAGTTCTTTCCTTTCTCACTTGATGAGAGGGTGAAGCAATGGTATGCCCACAACGTAGGGAAGATAGCTGGTGATTGGGAAGAACTAAGGAACAGATTCTATCTTGCATTCTTCCCTATATCCTGAATCGCTGCCCTACGACAAGAGATACTCAACTTCCAACAAAAAGAGAAGGAAACCATAGGTGCATCTTGGGATAGATTCTCAATTTTAACGAGATCTGGCCAAGACTTGTCTATACCTAACCATGTGCTATTACAACATTTCTGGTTAGGGCTTAGCAAGGAATCTGCCCTATAGCACGATATAGCTGTCGGACGTTTGTTTACCCATAAAACCTATAACACCCCTAGTGTTAAGCAACACTAAAACTTGACCATGTCATCATCTTGCATGTTAAGCATTCATAGTAGCTAACCAAGCTTTGCATCCACAAAAATCAAGGTTAATTACCTAGCAATGCAAAGCATGTGTGATGTATTGTGTTTCAAACCAAAAATCCATTTAAGGTACTTTGTGACCTTCTACTTTTGAATTTCACAAAAATACTTGAAGTTATACCCTAATAAACTCTGAGGTGTAAAGTGTTTACTTTACCCTAGTGTCAAGTGTAGGGTATGAATTCAAGTCCAAACCATTAAAATTTGAGCTCCAAACTTGAATTCAAACTTAAGTTTCAAGCACTTAGGCATTTTGGCTAAGTTGTGGATTTTAGCTTGAGTTCAATCTTGTGGGATTTATTAAAATGAATTTTTCAAATAAACATGTTACAAACTTTAGTATCATTTCATAGTATGAAGTTTGTACTATGCATTGGTGTTAATGGTTGTAGAGTTTGCTTGATAATTAATCACCAATTAACTCACAAAGATAGCTAATCAACACTATTTCAAAACCCTAATTGAAACTCTAGATTCAGTTTCTTCATACCCTTGTTCTAGGGTTTAGGTCTTCTGATCTAATGAGAATGAGAGCTTGATCCTTTAAGCAAAAATGAAGACCACATGAAGATGAACAATTTCTGTTCTTGGAGATTCTCGAGTTTCTAAATGGAATTGGGAGAAAAAGGATGAAGAAGATTGGTCATCAGGCTATTACAGTACATCGACTGTGAGCACCAGTCTGCATGCTTGCCACCAATGCGCCGCCCTTGCTCGCTGCTTCACACGCGTGTGACCCATAGCTGCTTCACCTCGACGCTTCGCAAGCAGCTGCTGGACGCCCAGACATTTCACCGTAGCCCTTAAGTGCCCAGCGAGTCGCCATCCTCATCTTCTCTCTTTTCTGCCGCCGTCGAGCACCACCAGTTCATCATCAATTCCTCCGCCACTACTCGTTGCTATCTAATTCATCTCATAACCACACTCACCTCACCCTTGCACGCCATTCGAGCCATCCTGTGTTGTCCCTCACTATCGGAGCTGCCTGCAGACCATCATCTTCCTCGACGATGTTCATAGCATCACCGTGAGCGCCTCCGTTGTTGGCAGCCCACTGTGGCACACCTTTTTCCAAACCTTCTTGTGTTTTAGCTCCGCTTTGGTGTCCTGTTGCTCATCATGTTGATGGTTTTCACAGTCAACCTCTAGACACATCAGAATGCTACCATGTCGACGAGTTCGCGCCGCTGCCATCGACCTCGACGCTGGTGACCTAGCTCCGCCTTGCCTCCATCTCAACTAGCAGGAGCACCAAAATCGCGGTGAGCTCTTGAAGCTAGCCCTGATGTCTCATTTAAGTTCTACTATGGCCTTCTGGCCGGAGCGCCACTGTGCTGGCATGCTCTTCTCTGCCGAGCCACCATAGCCGCAGACACGAGCGTAGTTAGGTTGTGTGCACTCAACCGACCCCTTGAGCATGTGCGTGGGAGCAAGTGCAGTGTACCGGTGGCCTTCGCATCGCCGGGGACCTCGCCATTGTGCTGGTCCACCGTGCCGGAGCACCGTCGTGCCACCATGGTCGCCGGCGGGTAAGCTGTTGTGTCGTAGAAGTTCATCTGTCACCTCTACCAAGTTCACGAGGCCGAGAGGATCATGTATTGCTAGTTTGCATCGCCGAAATCATCGCCGTTGACCATAGTTGTCATGCCGGAGTACCGCCGACCTGCCGGAACCGCCGTCGTACTCACCACCGGTCACCAATTGATCAACCAATACCACTAGGAGACGCGCGAGGACTAGATGAGTGTAGCGGGGTAGGTCTCATCGCCGGCGAGGTCGCCGCTAGCTAGTTACCCGACGATCAAAGGTGATATCACCGTTGTCATCGCGGGCACACTGTGCATGGTTGACCGAGCCCGTCCATTAGTCTGAGAGGGGGAGAGAGCCGGGTGAG
Source organism: Miscanthus floridulus (assembly GCF_019320115.1). NCBI lineage: Eukaryota > Viridiplantae > Streptophyta > Magnoliopsida > Poales > Poaceae > Miscanthus > Miscanthus floridulus. Next base: position 105,729,415 of record NC_089580.1, on the reverse strand, counting down.
AAAGGTTTTTATTCCTTTTCATTTTTTCTAAAAATATTAATAAGTGCTAAAACTTGATTAATTAAAATAACTAAATAATTAAGACTGATAAAATTATGAAAATTTTTGTGTACGCTTGTTATCTTATGCTTAGTCATGGAAAAATATGAGTTTGCCAAACTCAGTATTTTTGCTATGTCTAGAAATTACATCTTTTAATTAATAAATTAACCTTCCATGATTTTTATAGGCTAAAATAAATATCCTAAAATCATGAAACTTTGTGTATATGCTTTTTATACTTAGACTAGCCTTCTTAAAAAGTTTAGCTCTATTTTAATAAAAATAAATTGTCCACTTAATTTAATTGCCTTTTATGGATTAATAAAAATACTAAAATGCTTTCTATAAAATCATTAAATGGTTGGGTGTCAAATTGGAGTTGATTATGGACCTTGGAACACTAAACCCTTGTTTTTCCATGGCAATTACTTTACATGATTGTGTATTCATAGTTAAATTGTTAATGATATGTTGTTTGAGAGTAATTAACTTAATTACTTAATGAAGGAAAGTTGTATTCAATTTAATCACTTTTGTTTAATCATCTTAATCCATGCTTAGCATCTCATCATTCTAAAGCATGCATGTTTACTTATGTTTAGTGATCGAGAGTGCAATTCCTTTGTTTAGCTAGTCCCAGAAGTGGATTTCTTGTTAGTGGAAGTTGGTTATCTTTTCTCTGGTTTTCTAAAGTGACTAACAACCTCGACACCGAAGGCAAGCCTCGGAGCATAACTCTTCCTTGTGTTTTATAAATATTATTCACACTAGATAGCGTGTTCGTGCGTTGCTACGGGATAGCTAACATTTCGTACTAAAAACATATGGATCGCACGATAAGATACCAATGCTGTAAAAATTAAATACCAACATTAAAGTGACAGTTAATCCAAAAAGCATAGTTTGTGAAATTAACAGTCATGGAGTGCACGGCGTCACAAGCTTCCAAACTCTACTTTATAGAACTTTCTGTGATGCGTCTAAGATAATGTTTTATATCGGCAGGAAGAAATCTCCGATATCCATTTTTCTTACGCCAATAAATCCACGAATAAGTTCCGCCGTATCTCCATACCATCCTGCACACAGGCTCGAGTATATATTCCAACATTAGTGTCTGTCGATATGTCGACAAACATTGCTCAATCCACAATATTAGTGCCTGTCGATATGTGGAAGGGGCGCGCCGCGTCAGGCGCTTGTAAGTGGTATATGGATTGTCCCCTTTGTATCTAAGTAAATTAAATAGGTGGGGGGGGGGGGGGGGGAGTAATGCGCCATCGCACGTATAAATTTTTAAGCAGAGTTTTGTTAATGTTACGGTCTAATGTCATGAACAAATGAGAAAACCAACATTCAGAGACAACAAAGAAAACACTCGGTCCTCATGGTCTCTAATAGCCATGTACAATCCCGTTGAATCTTTACATTTCTAAGCGGCGAAGAGCTTTACTGTCAGGTAGAGCTTCTTGAATCAGTGGTTGTTGCAGTGATTTGTCATGGCACAAGGCTTTGAGCTTGTCTGCCATCACGTCACAGTTTGTCTCTAGGATAAAACGGCAGTGAGGCCAGCAAGCTGCTAGAATGATTCCTTGAAGCCTTGAAGGCAAACCGTCGCCTTTTGAGGTTCCGGCAATGGATAAGAAACTGCCATGAAGTTAGCTTCCGTTGAGAAATTGACTTTTTATCGAACTATGAAAAGGATGTCACGGCCATCAATTCCAACACAATAAGAATATGTAATAGCTAAGATTACTCAATCACTAAGATGCATTTGGTAGGATATGGCCTAATAATGTAGACAATGAACATGGATTAGTAAAACAAATTGTAAAACTTTTATTTAAAAAGAGAACCTTTGTCTGGTGAAGTAATGCTGGATTAACACCATTACGGGTTTGGAAAGCATCAGATCAGTTTAAGCAAAATAATTGAAATGATATCTACTAATGAGTGTATATGGGTAAGGATGGTGAGCTTACAGTGTTGATGAGATCCATAGGTGTTAGTAATGGTATGATGTTAATCTATTCCCAAACCACCTCCAATATTCAGGTAGTCCAACTTAAAAAACTTTGTTCGAATTTCATCAACATAATTCACCATAAGAACTGCAGCATATCTTAATATATCAACCTAAAAAAATGAAGAACACTTTAGATACATCTGCTAAGAAAGAAACGGGTATTCTGCAAAGAATACAACCATGTAAGCAAACTGGGGTACTGAAAATGTAAATGTTATGTATGGGTCTTTATGGCAAAAAGATGCGAGCTGTAATCAGTATCAGATCACTTTAAGCACAATAATTTCAATAATATCTACTATAATGAGTGTATATGCCGTACATGGAAGGCTGTACCCCTTGATGCAGTCAAATATGCATCTTATTTTCCAAATAGTTGAGGCAATACATGGTCATCCCCAGCTTATAGTAACAAAAAGCAAGGCTCGTTTTTATATTGATATACTAATAATGCATGAAATCTTATCTCTGCAGTGCGCACATGCTGCAAATTCCATGATTGCCTCACACTGAACATGATAGTTCATGCAGAAATCTTACCTCTGCAGTGCACACATGCTGCAAATTCCATGATTGGCTCACAAATCGGGGCAATAACAAACCCCTAGAGCAGCAGGTACACGGATGAGGGCGGGCATCATCCCTTGACATGCTGCGATGGCGGGGAAGTGGGTCAGGTCGACCTAAGGACGCGGACATGGAGGCGCAAGGAAGGGAGACACGACAGTACGTGGATCTGCTCGCGCCGAAGGGGTCATGCGCGCCAGCGTCTGGGGTGCGGCGCTAGGGCCTGCGAGCAACCTGAGGATGCGGAGATGGCAGTACCTGGATCTATCGCGCTGGAGGGCTTGCACGCACCGGCACCCGCGACGGCACCGATGCTGCTGCGGTGGTGCGCCACCGGGAGTTGCAGGAGGAGGCGACTCGGCGGCGGCGTTGCGGCGGCCGGTGGGCGAGGTGTCGCGGTGCTCCGGCGGGGTCACGGGCGGCGGGTGCAGGAGCGACGGCGACAGTGGTGCGGGTTGCGGGGATGGGGATGCACGCGGTGATTGCGGCTTTTGCGCACGGACGGGAGGCATGGTTTGCAGGGGAGGGGCGGACCAATGGAGCGACTATTATCGCACGAAACGGCAGGGAGGAGCGACCCCAAAAAAAGTCACACCAAAAAATTGTCTTACTTTTATTCTTTTAGTTGTAGGAGATAAGCGCAAAACCAAATGAAATGATCAGAATAGGTGCAAAGGGAGGCAAAAAGTCGAACTAACCAATTGACCATTGCCTCAGCTATCACGGAAGAAGCAGAAAGGCTTCAAAATACACAAAATTGAATAGGTACAAAGAGACGCAAAAAATTAAAGCTACCAACTGACCATTGCCTCAGTGGTCATGGAAGAGGCAGAACGAGGAGCAAAAAATAGAATCAGCATTATTAGTCATAATTGACCATCGCCTTAGTTATCATTGAGCAGGTACATAGAGACAGGAAAAATAAAACCAACATTGGTCACGATCACCGCCTCAGTCATCAATATAACCAATTGACCACTAGTTCAGCTGTCATGGAAGAAGCAGAAAGGCTCCAAAATACACAAAATAGAATAGGCAGAAAGAGACACAAAAAATCGAAGCAACCAACTAACTATGCCTTAGTAGTGCACATAAAAGACGAAGAAAGAGGTGAAAAATAAGAATCAGCTTTGGTCATGTTCACCGTCTCAGCTATCAACTAGCATGGAGATGTAAAAGGAAGCATAAAAAAAGCAGAACCAACCAAGTGACCATCGCCTCTATTTATCATTGAGCAGCTACAGGAAAAAGAAAATCAATTGTGCCCATGATCACCACCTCAGTTATGAACACAGTAGAGAGACATGAAAGGAAGAATCATCATAGCTCATGAGCATTGCCTCAGTTATCAAGAAAAAGAAAGAGGTCTAAATTGTGGAACGATAGACCATGATCACTGCATCAAACATTAAACATTTATTGTGTATTTATCACAGCACGAACCCATTCCCTCAAATTAATCTAACAGCAAGAGGAAAGTGTACTCATCATTGGACATTACCAAAATCATGACCACTACGGTGCACTAAGAAATGAAACGAATATGATTGTCATGGCGATGTCCTTAGATATATGCCACAAAATCATAAGGACTACAGTGAACTAAGAAACGAAACAAATATCATGGTCATGCCCTTAGATATATGGCACATAATCATGAGCACGAACAAATATCATTGACATGGTGATATCATCAGATATATGGCACAATACCTAGTATTGTCAAGATCCAGTCGAACAGAGCAGGTGACACGATACTCAATGCAAAAAAAATCTGCTGTAAGGCAGTAACCATCTAGATTGGTAAGGGAAAAGTGGGAGAACAATAGATGGATTGCTTCCAAATCGCAAAGCAATGCCAGCTGGATGATTAAATGGACCTTAGCTTGTTGGATTGCCTCCAAATCGCAAAGCAATGGCACCGCACATAGCAGATCCACTGCACGGAATGAGGGAGAGAGAGAGCAAACCAGGGAGTAGATGGATCGAGGCAAAGCAGAGCCATGCAAGCAGCATGCAGGAGGCCACGCGGGGGAGAGGGGGACGGGCGGTAGGTGCGGCATCACCCACGTTGGGTCCCGATCGATCTGGGGACAGTCAGGCGATGGAGATGCGAAACCCTAGGCCGGCATCGTTCCAGCACGACGGGGGGAGATGGGAGGGGAGGCGGTAGGAGGCAGGAGGCAAGGAGAGGACGAAGCGAGACAACGACAAAGCATGATGGGCGCGGGTTGCGGTGGCGCGGCCTGCTGTGGGCGAGCATGGGTTCAGCGACGCATGGAGGTGGGGGTGGCCGGTGGGGGTGGGATGCGGATGGCGCGAGGGGGCGCGATGGGGAGATGGGAGGGGAGGTGGCAGGAGGTAGGAGGCAGGGAGAGGATGCAGCAAAATGATGGTGAAGCATGACGGGCGCGGGTGGCGGTGGCATGGCCTGCTGCGGGCGAGCACGGGCGCAGGGTGGGTGCGATGGGGGCGCGGCGGTGAGCGACGTGTTTTTGGAAGGGAGATGGGCATAGGGGGCATAGAGAAAGATCGCACGAGCAGCAGGTAGATAGGACGATGGACGAATGTCGCACCAAAAAATATCCATGCTTTGTTCTTTTTAGTTGTAGGAGATAAGTCTTATGCCTATTGCATTTAAGTAAATAGGAATTGATTGAAAACCTTTTGCTACATGCCTACCTTGATAATTCTTCACCTATCCTTATCACCCTGATAGTAGTAGTAAGTTGGTAATGCTTAGCCATGCTTAGTTGATAGAAATTGAGTCATGAGTTTTTGGTTCTTCACTCAGGGTTGGTCCTGAGGTTTAATGATGTTCATGAATTTAAATTGAGACGGGGCTAACTATTTGCTTACGTCAAGAATGGAGTCTTGACGTAGTGCCCCGCCTATGTCGATTAAGGACCGATCGTTGTAGGGCCGCTTGTGATCGTGACTTGTAGTACTAGCCACATACTCCAGCAAGCGTAATACCTCAGCTAGTCCATTACATGAAAGGCTAACCGCGCATTAGGAGTGGAGAGATGGTGAGAGTAGCGTGTACACATCCTGTGAATCCACCAAGAGTGGCGCATGGAGGTGGAGTACTATGCTCTTGGGTAGCGCTAGACACGTTCATGTTTTGGAGGATCCGTGTGAGAGTTGATATATGTAGATTCGGGTCCGGTCCTAGACCTGCATATATTGTGTGGTAGGGAAACCCTAGTTGGGCCAAATTGATTTGAATCGTCGCTGCTTCTCGGAGAAGAAGACTCGATCAATTGAACTGCATCGTAGTTAAGAACTGAAACATTAGTTCTATGATCATGAGATGGAATTATAAAGAGTGAATGATTTAGTATAGGTGCAAACTGGATTCTTATAATGACTTAACTTGAGCTAAAATATTGGAAGTAAGGATCAATTATTAGTAAGCTTCTCTGCAAAAGTTAATCTTGATTCTTGCTTTAGACTTACCTTGATTCCCCGTAAGCCCACATATCCTTGGAGTTTTTACTTCTCATCGGTTAAGTCTTGTTGAGTACCTTTGTACTTAGGGTTTGTTAAACCCTTGTTGCAGGAGGAGAGCCAGCAGTAAAAGAGTTTGTGTGCACCCTTGGGTAGGGTGAACCTCCTTTGTGTGTTGTATAAAGTGGTACCCATCATGCTACCCTACTGCCTTATCGGCTAAAGATTATGTTTTGTATTAACTTAATGAACGATTGTAAACTTATGGTTGTAAGACGTCCGCTGTTGATTTTGATGTTGTATATTTGTATAAACTGTTGTAATACTACAATGTCTACTATAATGCATCCTGCTCGGAAGGTTTAAGTGGATGATTTGGGGTTCCCCAAGGACACTTGATAGACTACTGGAGTTGTCTGTCTCACATGTATAGCCGTCGGAAGTCTGAAAAACAATGACAAGTACATGTGGGCCATGTAACTCAGGCAGTTCTACCACAAAACCATAGTGGAGAGTAGAAGCTCTCCTAGACCGCATTCTAGAGAACACTCCCCTGGTAGAACCTCTATGTGTAGAACTCAAGATGAGCCATGAGGAAGTCTCTTCAGCTAAAGCCAAACCCATAACACCGTTAGAGTGACCCTCGCGTGAACCATAAGTTCCGAAGGAGGGTTTCCAACCTTCAGACCTTCCGTATTTTGAGGACGACCTTTTTGAAGATTTCAAAAATACCTCGAATTACGTATGCCAAAGGAGGCCACTAGTCCCTGTCATTCCTTGTGATCCCTTGGACAAAGAACTTTTTATGGAATCCATCAAGGAATTGACCACTATTATGAGTAGCAAATGGGTAGACGAGGGACAGCTTTCTTCTGAAGAAGTTCAAATTCGTGCCCCCCACCTACCTATCTGCTATAAAATCCAAGGGAACTAGGTGGATATGTTGTACAATCCAACTGTAGGAGCAAACCTCATGTCAAAATCCTTCGCACTCACATGTTTGGGTGAAGAACCTCGTGCCCCAACAATGAAGTCCTTTAGAATCACCCCTCAATCTAGCCTAAAAGGACTTGGGATTCTACACAACATAACCCTCCACCACGGCGATGTTGAAATGGCCCTCGATTTCCATGTCTTTGACATCACGGATTTTGACATTTTGATATGGCATCCCTTAGAAAAACTCTTCTTAGACCCACCAAAAAACAAGGGATCTAGACGTAAAGTTGGGGAGAGACACTTTCTCCATTCCTATCACTCAAGCTAAAAACTTAGTGGCAGAATCTCTCCCCTATCCTAACCTGCACAAGGAAATCATGTCGGTTTTACCCTTTGATTCCCCCGAGTCATCCTTAGCAAAGGATGCAAAACTATTTGTAGAAGAAGAGGATGACTTAAGAGAAACCATTAATCTTCCCCAAGAGGAAGCACTAGCATGACCTCCGATTGAGCTAAAACTCTTGCCCGCTGGCCTACACTATGCTTTCCTAAATGGCGACAAAAAAAACTCTTGTAATCATTAGCGATAAGCTTTCCGATGAGGTAATGTCCAAACTCATCGCCGTCTTAGAAAAACATAGGTCGATCTTCGGGTATTCTTTGCAAGATCTTAAGGGGATTAGCCCAACTCTCTGTACCCATCGCATTTCGATTGACCCTTCGAATACACCATCACGAGAGCCTCAGCATAGGCTCAATAATGTGATGCGGGAAGTCGTGAAGAAGGGAGCCCTCAAACTTCTTCATGCCAGGATTATTTATCCCATACCACTAGTGACTGGGTTAGTCCCATCCAAGTGGTTCCAAAGAAAGGAGGCATGACAGTCGTTGAAAACAATAAAAATGAGTTAATTCCACAACGAACCATCATGGGGTGGAGAATGTGCGTTGATTTCCGAAAACCCAAAGCACCAACAAAGAAAGACAACTTCCCACTACCTTTCATTGATGAAATGTTAGAGCAGTTACGAAGCATTCTTCTATTTTCTTGATGGGTATTCATGATATCATCAGATTCCCATCCACCCCGATGATCAGAGCAAGGCGACATTTACATGCCCGCATGGAACATATGCTTATCGTAGAATGTCGTCTGGGTTGTGTAATGCGCCCGCATCATTTCAACAGTGCATGATATTTATTTTCTCAGACGTCATAGAAGAAATCATGGAGGTTTTCATGGATGATTTTTTGGTCTATGGCAAAACCTTTGACCACTGTTTGAAAAATCTAGATAAAGTCTTGTAGCGATGCCAAGAAAAGTACCAGGTATTGAACTGGGAAAAGTGCCACTTCATGGTCCGTGAAGGCATCATTCTTGGGCACCTTGTGTCTGAGAGGGGGATTGAAGTAGATAAGGCCAAGATAGAGGTCATTGAGGAGCTACCACCCCCCGTGAACATAAAAGGAATCCACAGCTTCCTAGGTCATGCAGGATTCTATAGGCGGTTTATCAAAGATTTTTCACAAATCACTAGACCCCTCGCGAACCTGTTAGCTAAGGATGCACCTTTTGAATTCATAGATGAGTGCTTAAGTGCTTTTCACACTCTTAAAAAAGCACTAATCTCAGCACCAATTATCCAACCACCCTATTGGTCTCTATCATTCGAGATCATTTGTGATGCTAGTGACTATGTTGTTGGTGCGGTCCTTGGCCAAACCAAAGATAAGAAGCATCACGCAATCACATACGCTAGAAAAACGCTGACGGGAGCACAAGTTAAGTACGCTACCACCAAAAAAGAGCTATTAGCAGTCCTTTTTGCTATTGACAAGTTTAGGTCTTACTTAGTGGGTGCAAAAGTTATTATTTATACTGATCATGCTGCACTTAAATATTTGCTCACTAAGAAGACGCTAAACCTAGATTAATAAGATGGGTTCTCTTACTACAAGAATTTGACCTTGAAATAAAAGATAAAAAGGAAGTAGAGAACACTATCGCCAATCATCTATCGTGTTTGCAAGTCACTAACATACAGGAACTTCCAATAAATGACTTCCTACGCGACGACATGCTACTAAAGGTGATGGACACAAACCCGTGGTACACAAACATCGTGAACTTTATGGTTTTAGGACATATACCACCGGGCGAAAACAAAAGGAAGCTGCATGCAGAGAGCAAACGTCACTTTGGGATGACCCATACCTGTATAGAGTATGCTCTAAAGGCCTATTGAGGAGATGTGTACCAATGGCAGAAGGGTTGCAAATCATCGAGAAATGTCATGCAGCACCATACGGAGGCCATTACAGAGTATTCCGCACGCAAGCCAAAATCTAGCTATGCGGGTTCTTCTGGTCGACAATGTACAAAGACACCAAGGAGTTCATCCAAAGATGCCAAAAATGCCAGCTACAGGGTGGCATTACGGCTCGCAATGCAATGCCCCTCCACTACAACCTACAAGTGGAGATCTTTGATGTTTGGGGCATTGCCTTAATGGGGCCATTCCAAAAGTCCCACAACAGCGAATACATCCTCATCGTCGTTGACTATGTGTCAAAATAGGTGGAAGCTTTACCCTATAGAGCTACTGACGCCAGGCATGCAAGGAAGATGTTTCATGAAGTAATCTTACCTCGCTTTGGAACACCATGAATGGTGATAAGAAATGGAGGATCCCACTTCATTGACAAAACCTTCAGAGCCTTCCTAAAAGAGCTTGGGGCCAAGCACAACATTGCCACCTCGTACCATCCTCAAACAAGCGATCAGGCAGAAATTTCAAATAAACAGATCAAAAATATCCTGCAAAAAATGGTCAATGCAATGGGAAAAGGATGGAAACATAAGCTACCTAGTGCACTTTGGGCATTCAAGACAGCTTATAAAACTCCCATTGGCATGTCACCGTTCTAGCTTGTATATGGGAAAAGCTACCATTTACCAGTCGAGCTTGTACACTAAGCTCACTGGGCCATAAAAAGCTGGAACATGGATGTGAAGCTAGCTAGTAGAAATCGTCAAAAACAAATTGTTGAGCTAGAAGAATGGCGAGACAAGGCATACCACAGTGCCAAGCTCTACAAGGAAAGAACAAAGAGATGGCACGATCACAGAATCCAATACAAAGAATTCAAGGAGGGAGATAAGGTTCTTCTATTCAACTCCCGAGCCAAAATCTTTGGTGAAGGAAAACTAAGAAGCAAATTGCAAGGACCGTACACCGTCATCAACACTTCGCCACATGGCACGATCACCATCCAAGACGATGACGGTAACATTTTTAAAGTTAACAGTCAACGTTTTAAAGTTTTCCTAGAGCCTTCTTATAACACTAACTTAGAAATAGATAGAATAGATTTAACTGCTTTTGATAAATTTATTCAAAACTTATGAAATTTTTTAAAAAATAACTATGCTAACATATTGCTTCATTTACTTAAAATATAAAAATTTGCTTTATCTTCTTAAGCAAGTCATCATCTTAAAATGACCTTTATGCCCTCACTAGACAAACCATGAATCTTGCTCTATCTTGCTTGATTTTTGCTGATCACATGAATATTCACTCATTAATACAAAATCATGTGAAATTTGAAATATGAATATTCTCTTGATTCATCATGATCATGGGCATCTTGGGCCATCACTCGCTGATCCTAGTGAATAAAAATCCGACACCAGCATCTCAAGGATCCCCACGCATGCAAGTGCACCTGGATGAAAAATCAGGTCAAGGGGAGGAGTTGGGGGTGCAGGCGCACCCATGGTGTGGCTGCACGACCCGTGGCTCCGCTGCCCCCAATCTTTGCGTGCATCTCTTTAATCTCCTATGTATCACAGCCATGGCAGTGCTTAGTTTGTTTCCTTTGCAGTAGAGGCCCGGGCACCTATAAGAACCAACCCATAGCCTCTCCTCTCCTCACACCAAGCTGTAGGTTTTCTTCTCTCCTTCCACTTTGCACTTAAAGCTCTAAGCTCAGCAATGGCTAGCCACGCTCTCACCTTGTACAAGGGCTCTTGCTCCACCTACAACCTTGATGGCATTTCGATGTCCATTGATCTTGTACCCAAGAGCTCATTCGTGAGGGAAGAAGCAAGGCTCATCACCGAAGTGCCGCTCGCTATCATGGCACCACCTAGCTATGCCGTGAGTGGCAGTTCAAGCCTCAAGACCACGGCATGTTCCAAGGCACCCCAAGGTGGCGCCAAGGAGAAGAAGGTGGTGCAAACAAGCCCAACCACCAGCGCCATCAGCCTCAAGCGGAAGGCACCCGAAGCTAGCGGACCTAGCAAGCTCTCTCTTGTAACGCCTTTAGGCAATTTAGTTTTTCATGCTAGTTCTTCCTTTCATACCGCCAGGCCTTGTCTCTTCTACACCATGGTAAGCGTGTGCAAACCTGAAGGAGGGGACAGGAAGGCGCTCATGCGCAAACTGGCTAAAAAGCCGAAAAGCAAGCCGGCCCCATCAGGAAAAGGGTCGGAATCCTCGGGTGCACCGATGATGGTGATCTTGTGGATTTCCAGGTGTACACGCTCTATAGAGTTTATCGATCTATACGTATAGCCATGTCCTCGGATATGGACATTCCTATGACCTATGCTTCCCTTGATTAGTGAGTGGAGTCCTTTCTTCTCTCCCGCCTGGGTTTTGGTGTTGGTTTCTAGCTTTGGCTGATGAGGCAAGGAACGAGAGGGAGTAGTCCTTGTTGCCTAAAGAGTGTGAGAGTGGTGAGATGTGTGCGATGGGATGGGTGAGCGTGTGGTTGAGATGGGTTAAAACTTGATTAATGGTTATTTTAAAACTTGACATACTCGCATAGGAAAACTATAGCCACAATTAGGTCTTATGCTCCAACCTTACATTCCACTATCACAAAGCAAACGCAAAGCATAGGGTGGGAACCGGTGGCCAGTACAAATCGTACTTATAATTGTTTGGCAGGTTTTGAGTCTGAGTATGACTACTAGGGAGATAGTTGGGAGGATTAGAGGTCTTGTTCCTGCACTCAAGTTTGGTTCGTGAAGATGGAGTCGACGCCCACTGCTATTCTACTTGATGCTATTCTAGTTGCTGCATGCTCTGAGTGATTCTGCCAAGTGGCAATGTAATAATGCGTAAACCTTGCTATTTGTACTCTCTTTAAAATAGGTATTCAATGTATGACTGTGATATTGACTGTTATTGGATAATGTGATGGAATGATCACCTGGGACTATCACGTTATACTTCGTATCTATGGATTTCCCTTCGAGCAAATCAAGATCGTTTCACTAGGGTGCGGCCGCACCCATGGTGCGGGCACACCGCCCCCAGCCCCGCTCGGCCCCACCTTGCTCAGGCAGTGCAATTAATGCCCTAGGAGGCGGTTGCATATGGTGTTTCCTAAAATACCTAAGAAAACCGACGATCTTCAAGCTATAAAAGGAGCCCCCCTCCTCACATTCAAAATCATCATATACATTTGAAGAAGAAAAAGAAGGGCTACATTCATTCCATTAGCTTCTAGCTAGACTAGTTAGGGAGTGAGAGAGGGAAAGAGTAAGAGGAATAGTGGAGTTGTGGTATCCTCTACTTCTTGTACTCGGCGAGCCTTGTACATCGGGTGGACAGAGTGCCAGACTTGTCGGCCCCTCTACACTTGTACCTCTACATTCGTCTTACTACTTGGAGTAAGAAGTTCATGTTCATCTTTTGGTTTTGAACCCTTAAGTAAAGTTATCATTGTTACTACTTACTTGTGGGTTTGTCGTCCGTCCTCGTGGTGGATACTCTAGTAGAGGACTTCTGATAAAGACGAAAGTTCATGACCCATGCTAGAGTAGTAACGGTTAGCGTAGACATGGTGTCTAAGCTACATGTTACCTTTGTTTGCCTCGTATCCCCTGGTTGAGGGGTAGGCGGCAGGTGATGACAGCCCTGTCCGTCCTTCGTAACACCCCACATTTAGATATGGCATTCAGCTAGAGGCCACATCACTTGGTAGACCAAGTGTGATCCGGTGCTCGAAGTGAGTCTATAGTAGCAAGGTTATCTTCGCTTAAGGTTTCTACCCTTAGAAGAACCTCACTACCCAAGTTACCATTCATCTTGTTCTTTTGGTAAACTAGCCAAAAGACAACTTACACTTCCGTTCCTCATGGAAATACGGTACCCTAAATACCACCGGGTGAAGTGCTACAATGGTACTTCCGTGTGATTGCGGACATTTTTGCTTACGCTAAGAAGCACCAACACCCCATGTGGGGAGAGGCATGTCCACCATAACCATGTGGTCGGAGCGGTGCGCCTCATCAGGGTCGATGGGTAATCCAAGCAGGACCTGATATCCTCCCCAATTGACATGGACTTTGGCTATGTCTCATTGAGAGACATCCCATAAATCATTGGCTGCCAATCCCCGGTTGGTCTCCAACCACCTCCACAGCGGCCAGAGGGCAAGATGCCTCCCCCTAGACGGGATCAACCTGGGAGACTTCAAAGCGGATGACTCAAACACAGGCAGATATGGTCATGTGTCTTTGCACCATCGATTAGAGCCACGGGGGCCCATCTCCTCCCTGCCCCTATCCCTTTTGGGGCCTCGAGCCCTCCTAAGGGCCAACCCAAGAGAAGTTTTCCTAAGCATGACATGGGGTCATGGTTGTGATGGGTCGCTCTGCACATGATCCTGAGGGGTTGTTTGCCTCCCTGGTCATGTCATAGCATAATGGTGCCCACTAATGAGCGGTCACGCGACGCAAAGCACAGGCGCGTAAATCAACGTAATATGGAAAAAAGCAGGGACACATAAAGCTTACTTGGTTTGCACCGCTACGTGGGTTACCACCGCTTCGCCTTTCCTTCGATCGCTTCACCTGCTCTGTGTGGTTTCCAAGATGGTCAGTAAATGAGGGTGAATACACGCGTGTTTGAGGTATCCACTGTGGTTGGTTACTACGGCTATAAATCAGGAGAACTAGTACGGTGGAGGGAATTATCTGCTCATCGGTGTTTGCCCTGTTGCTTCTTCCTTCTCCAAGTCGATGGATTGCGATAAGCATCCATAGGAGGGGTCGTAGAAGGCTGGTGGTCTGCTGCCGCATCTCTAAGGTTTGCTGCGCGAATGGGGGTAAGTGTTTAAGCAATGTTTTGAGTTCGATGCTGACCTAAGTTGACTGTGAGATTGTCTACCATGCCACCTTGGGTGGTGCTACTGGCATTGCTCTAGCTGAGGCCCCACCAGGGGTGGGGTCAAGCTCGTCTTCGTCATCTCCGGGCGGTCGTCAAGAGTTTCGTCGCCTCATCCATGAGGAGGACGAAGCTCACCGGCGGTCTTCCGTGGCTGCCCATGAGGCGAGGCAGCTGGAGCTCAACCTTGGCGCCGCTAAGGTTGCTCTTGTAGCCTCAGATGGTGAGTTTGCTGTCGCATAGGCAGCGACTGCCGTCCCCTAGGCCCACATCGTAGGTAAGGGTTTCCTTTGTCTTGATGTTTGGATGGATGTCTACAGCATATGATCTTCGTGTTGTCTTATCGCCAGCGTTGGAGGACCAGCTGGTGGTGTCTCGCCATAAGAAGGAGACGGCTCACCTCTAAGGGTTCATCATAGCGAAGGATCATGAACGAGCGGTGGTGGTAGGGATACGGCAAGGGGTCGGCGTCTCCCTTGCCGCCATGTAGCTATGGATCGGGGTGAACCTCCATCGGTTGGTGCCTGGGTTCCAAGAGCGTGTCCGGCCAGAGGAGCGAGCTAAGATGGTCAATGATTTTACGGCCACCATGGACGCCATTGTCGCTGCCATGGATGTGGAGGAAATCCTCTGCGGCGGTGGCTAAGAGCCCTGAGGTGTTCTCGGGGCCATTACCAATATTAAGTACAAGCCAGTTCCTTTCGACCCGTGTTCCATGATTTTCTCGTGTGCCACCGTCTTGCTGTGATCGCCGTTGGTCTGGTCGTTCGAATGTCGTAGCCGCATGGCCCCGCTCATGGATCGTCCCATGGGGCTTGGACCAATAGGACCCCATTTTCATGACCTAAATGTCTATAGGATAGGTGTGGCGGCATCGAGCCTTTCTTCATTTTTTTTCTTCAAGTTGAGCAGACACCTTCCTTTCCTTGCTTTCGTGCAGGCATGACGCCTTGCTTGGATCGGGCTATGAGGATTTGAGCTCGCATGGTCCTTTGTCGCATATGAGCTCTTGGCACGTTGCAGTGTCGTGGGCTGTGCTGCTGCTTACATAGCGAGAGTTCTTATGGGCGAGGTGTCAGTCACCTGTGTATGCCATCGGTTCTAGGCTTCCAAACTGTGATGGTCCTTGATGTGGATGTTTTGATGTTGTGTGTGTATGGTATGTGGTTGGCGCATTCACTTGCTATCATGCTGCCTTCTCACTTTTCTTTTCATTCAAGTTGGAATGTGCTTCGTTCCCCTTAGCCTTGTGCTCGTGGGTGCGCATTTTAACCTAGGGGCTGGCCCATGGGGCTAAAAGGTGCGCGATCGTTGGAGCGATGAGGCATTGAGGGTAGATCGTAGATCCAGTATGATGTGAGAAGAAAGCGATCGAGCAGCAGAAGATTCCTTTATTTTCGCTTCTTTCACCTTTTTGAGCGAATTCCCTATTCCTTTCAGACCCATGCGAGTGAGAAATCAAGGTGAGGGTCATCGGTTCATCACGACGAGAGGTGCGATTGGAAGGAGTTAGAAATGGACGAGTCGCTAGGATGATGATAGGCAGTGTTGTGCTGCAGATTGCGCGTATATACCCATGTGTGTAATCCCCATGAGCAAGTCATGTCCAGCTGTGAGCGTGAGTCATATCGAGTCACTCGGGAGTTAAGCACTACTAGGATACAGTGCGTGGGCTTCAAGTTATCTAGTTTGCTCCATGGGTCGGTCCAAAGTTTACACAGCAGTTGGCGGGCTTATATGTGTTTGTGGACACGAGCTGATGAGGGTGCTTCCTTAGTGTTTGGAATGGTCACAGTTGGCGCGGATCAACCTCTCAGCTGGCTTTGGGTCCACTCTTGCCGGCTCAACATTCTTGGCAGGCCTATGAGCCCCTGAGTGCGTCTTCTTCATGTCTAGCCCATTGTAGCTTCTAGTCAAGAGGGCCCATGTGTTCTAGTGGTTGAGCCCTCGTGTCGCGATGATGGGGTCATGGCATCCCTGCCTCTGAGTGCGGTTGCCGCTCTTGACGAAGAGTTGGCGTGACCTGTCGCTACGGAAGGGGGTTCTAAGCGCAACGTGATTTGGTCCACTCGTCACGCGCATGGTGTGTTCAAGGGGCCCACTTCCTCGGATGCACATGCCTCCAAGTGATAGTCGACGGTTTGCTGAAGCATGATGGATGGTATGCCCGTCAACTAGGGCTGGGCTCTGGTTCTAGGCTTGGTCCTGGGCGGCGTGGCGGCGGCTAGCCCCCTGATCACCGGCGACGATGCCATGTGAAGGCTGGTAGTTTCGTCGCTTGTGTGTGCCTTGCCTCGTTGCGTCCCATTGGCGGCTGAGACACTGTCCGGTGCGTGGGTCTACCGTGGAGTCCCATTTTCCCATGTGCTAAGTCTGGACTGGGTCGGAGCCAATGACGGGCATTGACCCATTTTTTTGGGTGATCTCACGATTCCCTAGAAGAATGTGGCCACCGCGGGCCATTCCTCGTGCGAGCTCGCCATGATCTATAGGCCTCTGGCTTCCTAGGTGGAAGTTCTAGCCATAGCCAGTGATGGGCGAGGGTATTAGGCCCCCAACGTAGGTCAACTTGGGGATGTAGTCCCCGAGGCAGTTCTGGGAGTGTGTCTGCCGCGGATCACAGGATCCATACCTCCAGGGTGAAGGTCTGGGCCACAACTGAAGGCGGATGCAGGCGCTGGCCCTTTGGTGTGGTTAACCGCATGGTTTCTCAAAAGGATGTGGCCAGTCGAGGCCATTCCCTGAGTGAGTTCTTTATGAGCCGTGGACCTTTGGTTTCTTGGATGGGAGACCTGGCCACGGTCGGTGATGAGTGAGGGTACTGGCCCCTCTGGGTAGGTGATCTCTAGGATGCAGCCCCCGAGGGTAGTTCCAAGAGTGTGCCCGCCATGGACCGTGGGATCCAGATCTCCAGGGTGGAGGTCTGGGCCGCGCCTAAAGGCGGACGCGGGTGCTGGCCCTTTGGCGCCGATGAACTCATAGTTTTTATGGCAGATGTGGCCACCGTGGGCCATTCTGCGAGCGAGTCCACCGGCGGTGCGAGGAGCCACCGCTTCCTTCTCAACAATCAAGAGTGTGCGACTGTCCCCTACCGAGCGTGCCATCTGTCGATGTTTTGTAAACCGGACTAGTAAATTTATATGATTGCCGCGCTGCTCTAGAAAAATGATGGTAGCATCCAAAAGACACGAGGATTTATACTGGTTCAGGCTAGAGCCCTATGTCCAGTCTCAAAGATGATCGAATGTGTGTTCCTCACTTGAATGCTTTGAAGTTCTTACAATGGGGGTGCAAGAATGGTGGAAGAGGTAGAAGAACCTAAGCTAGGCGGTGGGCTGCCCAAAGGGAAGCTCTAGGAGCCCTACTACTATAGAGAATGAATGAAATGGTAGAGGATGGATCCGATCCCCAAGATGGGTGCCTTGGCTGCCCATATATAGAGTTCGGGGCTAGGGCACATATAATGCAATAGGTTCTCCCGACCAAGGGGTCGTGAGCCCGTGGGAGAGCCTAGCTAACTTGGTTTGCAAGCTACGCCATCTTGTGGAGCACATCTGGGCATGGCTATCGTCATGGTCTTGTGGCCACGACGCAGCATGGCATGGCGTGGTGCTACTGTGCCGGCCGTGGCGGCACTGTAGGCACGATGATAGTTCGTGAGCCATCCTGTGCGACGTGGTCTCCGTCGTGGCCTTCATCATTGTCTCCTAGTTTCCTAGGGCATCATACAAGAGTTGGTGGCTGTCCCTAGGTCATTGATCGCCTTGTTGTCTTAAGGAGCGGGGGGCCACAATCGCTATTGTTGGGGTCATGGTTCCCACTAGCCCGGATGGCCTCTAAGTCAAGGACCTCATCGTGGATCCCATTCCGTAGTGGGCAGCATCGTACTCTTGTCTTGTCGGGCCATATCTGGCCGGTGGTCATCATACCTATCATCATCGCTTTGGGCGGCATTGTCTTGTCTGAGCTATAGGGATATCGTCTGACCGGACCGAGGGGACTTGCGGGGTCAATGCGGCGTGCTTGTTCCTATCGGAGCAGGCACGCGCGCTTGGCTGGGCTTGACCTCTCCTCGTTCCTTCCGGGGGTTAGGGCGGAGGAGAGGTCGTGCGCCTTTTGGGCACCGTGCGGCTAAGGCGGGACGAAGGGGTCGTGGCTGACCCTGGCCTTAGCGTCTGACCTAGTTCGCTCGCCTTAGCAAGGCCTCGGTCATTTGGGCTTTTGCTAGCTGGGGTATTGCGGACCACGTGGTCTGCTAATTAATCGGTGCCTTAAGACACCCGGGGATATGACCCCGACAATGCCTGCTCCACTTAGGAATATTCTTTTATTCTTTGTTTTTCTTTTATCCTTGAGGTTGCCTAGATGTGTGTCCACTATCCTTGTAATACCATTTTTACCCCTGTCGTATATTATTGGTTTACTATGCAAGTATGTAATCTTGTTCATATCCATGCTAGGCTCTTATATCTTGCCCTCCTTTGGGAAAATATAAATAACAATACCCTGAATACTTCCGGGTGAAATGCTACAACGATAGATCCATGTGCTTGCGGATATTTTCAGTAATCGTTAAGAACTATCGTGTTGGTGCTCCTTGGCAGCATTGCTAAGATTTATCCAAATCTTAGTGATGGTGCAGAGAAATACCGACTGACGTTTCTAGTGCCGTTGGCAGGAATGGATTCCGTCTCCATACCTGGTGATTACGCTAAGAAATGCCAACACCGCCGCAAAAGGTTGTTGCGGTGGTGTTTGATCTACTGCAATCTGCGTGCACCGACGAGCGCTAGCACGCTACATCGCCGCTATTATCCTCTCCGTACGTGTGGACGTCCATAGAGGTGCCGCTGCGTTGCGCACTACATCGTAAGGTACGACTACTTCCTCTAGTTGACTACTCGACTGCGCACATTCTGCCAAGTCTTATGTTGCGCCGCGCGTTGGGAAGGTATGATCTTTGATCATCTCATGCAAGCGATCCTGTTTTTAGTGGTTATTAATTTATCCTAGTGTGTAGCCATCTGCGTACCTCTTAGCACTTAATCGTCGCTAACCTTCAGACCAAAATGACCAGAGCAGGCATGGTGTGGACGTGATGGTCGCCAACATGGGACGGTGGCCGGCGGATGGCTCAGGTCTTCAGAATCACAACCGAGTTAACCTTGATCGGTAGGTACTAGGGATTCGGACTAATTCACATCACCCACCAGTGAGATGGGAGCTAGTACCCTTACCCTGTCAAGCCAACTTAGTCGTCTGTTACTTGGGTTGTTAGGCTCCTAGACTCAGTCAATTCTTAAGAAAGCAGAGATCAATCCTAACAAGACGTACGTGAAAATTAATACAGTCATAAAGCACACATCTTGGCATAACTTCCACTCATTCAGATAATATTACATTTCCCCATGTTTCATAGTTCACAATAAATTAAAACACACATTTGCAGCTGAAAGATATGGATAACCATGACTCTAGTCCCACACTTGTGTCTTGGGAAAAAGAAAAAGAGTCTCTCACACTTGTATCACAACCATTATTCTTCAGAAACTTAGATAGTAGTGCAATATCATGCAAGATTATCAAGTACGCATCATTTCAAGGCAACAAAACGGACTCAATGCTTGGCCGGAGGGTGGTAGAGTGGAGGAGGCAAGCCAAACGTTGGCACGGGAGGGTGGTTCTCTGGCTGTGGCTTGGGCTCTGGCTTAGGCTCTGGTGGCACAGGCTTCTTGTGGAAGTAGTAGAAGTGGTGGTGATGGTGACCCTTGTAGAAGTGATCGAACATGTGCGGAGCATGGTTGCTCACAGGAGTTGGGGACCCGTTTGTGGGCGTCGCTGACCCGTAGGTCGGTGTAGTAGGAGGCTGGTGCTCTGGCTGTGGTTTCTGCTGTGGCTCAGGCTTTGGTGGTACAACAGGTTTCTTGTGGAAGTGGTCGAAGAAGTGCTCGAGCTCGTCGTCTTTGTGGAAGTGATTGGTCAAGTGCGTGTGCATTGCAGGAGGATGGTAGATTGGAGTCGTTGGCGACCCGTACGTCGGCGTTGGGGGCTGGTGTTCTGGCTGTGGCTTGGGCTCTGGTTCGGGCTTTGATGGCTCCGGCTTCTCTTCCTTCTTGTGGAAGTGCTCGTGGAAATATTTGTTGATCGGTCCGCAGATTGTCACCGACGCACACACCGCAGACGACACTGGTTGCGTGTTCCCGGGGACGGCAACGAAGGTGCCATCGGACAACGGCGTGATCCTCGACGGCTCCTGCCCCGGGCATGGCGTGCCTGCTGCACTGTGTGGAGCTGTGCGATGCAGTCGGCGAGGTTGACGGAGACAGGGACGCTGAAGGCGCCGGAGCTTTGGAGCTCGCCGACAGCCTTGCTCTCGCACTCACCGTTGCTGTTCTTGCATTTGATCGCCACCTTAACACTTGAGATAGATGTAGGCGCCAAAAATACATGAAAATACGGCCCGGAGGGATAAACGTAGCGCAATTAATTACTCTATATAACTTTTTACCATTGAAAGCCGCCTCAGCATTCACGTTCTTCCTCGTGCAATCCGCGCACTTGGCTAGGCCGATGGCCGATGACCGACGCCGCCTCGCCGGACCCAGCATTTGCGACGGCGATCGCCATCAGCACGGCCACCACGCAAGCGCCGAGGAGTCTGCGTGGTGCAGCCTCCATACTTGCGAAACACGTCCAGCACATGAGCTAGCTACCTGTTAAGTATTAAATGGTAGAAGATGGGTGAAGAACTAGGAGAGTCAGTGCTTGGTATATATAGAAGGTCTCTGCACTGCATGCATGTCGATCGATCTGTGGGTACGTGGAGTGGTTACTGACGTGATCATTCTTCTAACTTTTGTCGCCGAATTTACTGGTTGGTGATCAATGCCTCTGCAGCACAAATAAGCCTGCTCAAGTACTGATGGCACAATAATCAATAGTTCACTTTTGAACGAAAGAAGCTAATACGTATATAATAACAAGGTCTAGTAGTCTACACATGAACTATGTGTTAGAAAATATTAGCCTTAGACAGGATCTCAGTTCGCCTAGCTCAGTCCATTACAACACCTAGCACTTAGGGATTAGGATTTCTTACATCGTACCTTTATACGAAGATGCCTAGAGAGCTGCTGCAGTCCCCATGCCTTCGTGATGCAGGCGTAGTGTCGATCTCCTTCTCTAGGGATATGTCGGTGACAAGGACGCCAAGGGGCTGGCGGCTGTCTCCTAGTCTTCACGGGATGCACCGAACTTACATTGACCGATAGCTTGTTAAATAACAGTCTTATCGCATCGTTAATTAGACACCGTCACCCCTCTTCTTATAGCTCGGGCACCCTGGGATAAGGCCAGTGACTGTTGGGTCTGTTAAGTCCATCAGTCATGGACTATTAGCGGGCCTTTAAGCCCTTAATGACTCAGTTTGTCATTGACTAAGCTGAGATCATTCCAACATTCTCCCCATTGATCAAATGACTTAGTAATTTTATTATTAGTCCCATTCTCAATAGAATAGTATAATAAGATGAAAAATCGTATGGGCAGTTATAAGTACTATTAGATCAATCATCACCACTCTACATTAAATAGAAATATTACTTATACATTTAAGAGAGAACTTATGGGGAGATAACACTAGTATCTTAATTCTTCAATAAAACAATACACCAAAATGAAATGATTGCCACAGTTAATTAATAAGCACCGATGAGCCCAATCACTATAGTGCACCATCCATATCTCAGAATAGTTCACTCTTAGTCTTAAGGTGGCCTCTTTATGGTCCTGTTGTGCAGTTTTGTTTTCACTTATGCTTTTGTGCACTTACAAAGAATTATTACTTCTAAAATCACAATTTTGAGATCTCAATCTTATCCCATATGGTAGGCTACCATTAAACTTTACGCCGGCAACTTAAGATAGGCCTATGGTGAGAATAACTAAACTGAACATGTGATCAACACTCAAAACTTAAAACTTAAAACTTACATAATGTGTACCAACATCTTAAACTTATATGATTAACTTTGATTCTAGGTTGGTCTTTCACACTGTCTTCGGTTTGGCAAAACCACTTGATGTGTTACTTGAATCAAAAACTGCACTTCTTATATAACATATTTTGGGATGAGTATCTTATGCTAAATAGTAACTTACAATAATAATACTTTATTCTTAAGACAAAGTAAACTTAACTTATATTAATTAAACATGTTATAGCTTAGTTTGTATCACTAACCATACTTTTGAACTAGGATGAAGCCATTCCACAATATGCAGATTTCTTAATATCAACACTCCTTGCAAAGGGAGATTAGTGCCATAGCAACCTATAACTTAGTGGTTACTAGACTTCTTATTCTAGATCAGACCATGTAATACTCTATATACAAAAAAGCAAGATAACTTTATAGCATTCTAGGGGACCATTCCTGGACTACGTTTGTCAAGAATCCTAGTTATAAGATTTAAGGGCATGTAATAACTTTGTCATTATTCTTATAACTTAAATATCATGATTATGGCTTAGTTATAGTACTTATATAGAATGCTTATGTCAGCGTATATCATTATGAAAGCTTATCGCCCTTAGATTGGAGTATGACTAATCTTTCAACTTATGAAATAATTTCAAATACCCCCTTTTGTGGATTTATCTTAGTCAATCTTAGTATTCAAATAAGTATAAGAAGTATCATTAAGATAAAATTTAAAGGAAATATTGTGTTCTTGCCCCTATCTAGCGGTCTAATTATGATTTTGCCTTTGTTTTTTTAATTTTGTGATTTTGGCCTCGCTACTTTGAAATGAATCCTCCGTTTGTCCGTGGTTTGGATGTCCATCAAATGGGCCTGGAACAAATAAATTAAAAAATATAAAATCTTGTGGGTGACAACTGAGCAGGGGCGCATCTAGTGGCCGGGTCTAGCGGCGGCAGCGGCAGAAGCTCGCGGCGTGCAGGCTGCGGCACCAGCACACGACATGCGGGGCAGCGACGGGGCGCGGCGTGGGCTGTGGTGGTAGCGGACGGCGCGTGGGCACGCGGTGCTCGGCACGCAGCGCTCAGGCTATGGCGGTAGCAGGCGGTGCATGGGGCTGCGGCGGGCCACGGTGCCTTGCGCACGGGCCGTGGTGCTCGGCGTGCGGGGCGCAGGAGGCAACCGCGGGTCGTCTGCTACTCGCGGGGAGGCGGCGTGCGGGTCGTATGCAGCTCGCGGGGAGGCGGCGTTCTCCGTGTTTGCAGGCACCTATCTCGCGTGGAGGCTGGTCGTATCCATTCTCTTCGCTTGCTCTGTGCAAAACAGAGGACCCAAATCTCTAACAGAAGTTATTTGGGACCCAAATCCCTAACCTAAGCTATTGCTAAGATGCAGCCAAAATGTTGCCAAAATTTAATTTTTCAATATTAAATCTGATTTTAAATAATTGCAAATTGTAAATTGCCTAGATATATTTGACATTTTTTGTCAAAATATAACATAAATGTCTTATTCCAAATCATGGGTAAAATCACAAATAGCCATAAAAACCAGAGGCAAAATCGCATGGCCATTTTTGTCCTTCTATCTAAAAGTTAACACCGTTAAGGGAGGATGACGGAATAGGGGCAAAGTGATACTTCGTTTTGAAAACATAGGGGGTATTCACAAAGTTAAAAAAATATAGGCAAAATCATAATTTCAATATAAAACAAGGGTGGAAATACAAGAGCCCCAAATTTAAAACAATGCAGACAAAAAAAAATTAGCTCTTATATGCAATATATCTATTGCTTTTCTTATATTTGACAAAACAAGATCATTAATTAACTATAGTGGTTCTATTACTTATACTACATAATTGTGTCATGTATAGGAGAAATGTGCTAAAAACCAGCTGAGTTGTGAAAAATTTCAGTTTCAAGTACGTACCGGATCTTTCTTACATTGCCCAAGCCTATATCGTTGTAAGAAAAAACTATGATGTCATCAAGTTGAGGCTCCGTTCGTTTCTTTGGGAGCAGGCCATTCCGGCGGTCGTTCCGGGTGGAACGGAGCCATCCATATTGAAAACTGGTGTATACTGGCCAGGAACCAAACCTGGTCCGGCTGCTGCCGAACGGGCCCTGAAGGAGATCATGCTTGTGCTGGGGAACATGGTCTGTATGTTATTTATGTAATGCATCATGTTTCTCTCAACATTACAGAAGCATGAAAAATACAAAGATACTGGGCCCACTGCAATTGATCTATTCAAGGAGATACACCTGTGAAGAAAACCATAACAAGTACTAGATTCTTACCTCTTCTTTTCCTTCTTTTACTAGGTACCTTATGCAATGAACCTTTATTTGCATAATAAATCAAAACTGAAACGTTGCTTTGATTACTAGGATGATATGAAGCCTCCAAGCCCTCACTACAAGATGGGCAGCAACAAAAGACTTCTATAGAAGCTGTTTCCCAAGTCCTGCCGAAGCCAAATACATTTCTTCACAATGTTAGAATTCAGCAGCTTGCTGCCAAGACAAACAATGTTTCAACAGAGATGCAAGAGCTACAAGCTGAATTGGAGGCAAAGAAGCAAGAGTCTGCAGGACTTCGATAGGAGGTTGAAAGATTGGAGGAGTAGACACTAGAATATGATGCAAAAATTGACAAATAAGCTTAGGAGGTTTAGAGCCTAAAGAAGATGACAACAGATACTCAAAGCCTCATTCAACAAATGATAACATTCGGACAAGGTCATATCACTCCTCCCGGAGCTTGCTATATGCTCTCAAGACTGTTGAAATGTATTTTGGTGGCTGAAATTTTGGTGCATGGTACTATATGTGTATGGTTGAACAGGAAGTTGGCTTGCCTATTACTGTAGCTGAACTTGTAATTTGGTGGCTGAGAACATGGAATTTGGTGGCTGTTACTGTTAG
Organism: Miscanthus floridulus; assembly: GCF_019320115.1. Taxonomy (NCBI): domain Eukaryota; kingdom Viridiplantae; phylum Streptophyta; class Magnoliopsida; order Poales; family Poaceae; genus Miscanthus; species Miscanthus floridulus. Next base: position 105,704,295 of record NC_089580.1, on the reverse strand, counting down.
TGTAGTTGAACTTAGAGGTTGTGATCGCTTCAGCTACTTGGGCTGTGCTGTATATATTCCAACTATTTATACTATTGTTCAGCAGCTTGGATGTGCAACAACAAAGCCCAAGTAGCGCAGCCGATCAAGCTGAGAATTTTGGTTTCTGGTACTAGGCAATTTGGTGGCTGGAATTTATGTTTTGGTGGCTGGAACTTCTGTTTTGGTGGCTAGAACTTATGTTTTGGTGGCTGGACTATTACAACCATTTTGTATTCATGTTTCTGTATGGGCAGCATCATATATGGTTTTGTATGCACTGTTATATGGCTATGGCTAGAACTTGTATTTTGTTGTAGATGAAAATTATGTATGGTCATTATTTTATTATGCAACTGGTCATGTGGTCTATAATTTGTGATGATTTTTAAATGGGCCAACGCACAATATGAGCTTCGACTATAATAATTTGTGATGATTTTTAAAATGGACTAGCCCATGCGTCAATTTCTAGCTGGGCCAAAACAGGCTATAAACAACATGTGGGCCAACTGGGTTGACCCTAATTAAAAAATAAAAAACCCATGTTATATGGGCCAAATGTCATCTGCCACATCATCTGCCATGTCACCATACACATGTCGTTATTCTGTTCAATATGCTGTGACATGTTTAGTGACAGATATTGCTGTCACAAGTTAGGGACAAAAGAACTATTGTCATTGGATCCATGACAGTGTTCTCTGTTGGTTACACAAGTGGGTAAGTGAAACACCTTATGTGACAACAGCCACTTTGTCACTGCAATGCCATAGATGCAGCCTGTGACATGAAAAAGGTTGTCATCGTCATAATCTAATTGTCATAGAAGCCCATGTCTCTTGTAGTGATTTCACCACCGGTTCTCTAGCTCGTCAACATTGTCCACTTTCACCGCCGGTGAGCAAAACCAGTGGTGATGTTGTGTTTTAGCCCGGCGATGATGAATTTATTGTTGTAGTGACGGTATATATTTTGACATTATATGGTCAGCATTGTTACAATATTTTACCTACTATTTGATACATAAAAATAACTTCCAAAATGGATCTGATATTATTGATTTTTGTGATCAGTTGGTATCAAACCAATAACTCAAATACCTGCTCCAATATTATATTTGTTGTATCCAAATACACACCGTCAAAAAGACCTTATTTTGTATCCACATTCTGAAAGTACCGTCCCTTTTCTGAAACAAACTATATATTACTGTGCTGAAATTTATTGTCCAGCAGATGAGCACACCGGACACGCGCTTTACATCAACTTTGCTTTTTCGATGTCACCAATGAAAGGATGCATTACATAGTGAATGTACTGGCGCCGCATGCATGCAAATGCAAAGTGCCGGAACTGACGTAACCCACACAACTCCAACTACTACCAACCGTCTGGACATGATGAATGGACAGACAGAGATTGATCAACTCAAATGGACGGCATTAATTCCCGGCCGGTCTGCAATTTCGGCGCCAAAATTATGTGTGTGCTGGCGCCTCACCTCATGATCATGCGTGCATGCATGTAAGATAGAGCTGCGTTTGATCAATGCATAGGCCTATATAAGGCAGGCATTGCATTGCCTCTTCTTCATCTCATCGAGTCATCTATCTATCCATCCTCCAAACATGGCTGCGGTACTTGGGGGCCTTCTCCCCGGCGTCTGCGCCGTGCTGATGGTAATCGCCGTGGCAAGCGCTGCCTCCAGCGAGGCGTCCTCGGTGGTCGTCGGCCTCGCCAAATGCGCCGACTGCACCAGGAAGAACATGAAGGCCGAGGCGGCATTCAAGGGTATATGTACTAGGAGTACATGCATTTAATTATGCTATAACATTAACAGTGTGCATACTGAATGCTTTACGCTGATCAGTGACTAGGTCAGAAGAAGCTAGCTAGCCGCTGGTACTGACAATGCTTTTCGATCCATGCATTTCAGGTCTTGAGGTGGCGATCAAGTGCAAGAACAGCAAAGGCGAGTACGAGAGCAAGGCCATGGGCAAGCTAGATGGCTCCGGCGCCTTCAGCATCCCGCTGAGCACGGACCTGCACGCCGCTGACTGCGTTGCGCAGCTCCACAGCGCCTTGGGCACCGCGTGCCCCGGCCAGGAACCTTCAAGGATTGTGCCGCAGTCGTCCGAGGCCAACTTCGTCGTGGTCCCTGGCAAGACAGACTACCCATCGGCAGAATGCGCGTCGGCAACCCTGTTGGGGCCGATCAAGAAGCACCTGTTGGACCATTTCCACAAGAAGCCTGTGCCACCGAAGCCGAAGCCAGAGCCAAAGCCAGAACCTAAGCCACAGCCAGAGTACCACCCCCCTACACCAACATATGGATCCCCAACTCCGATCTACCATCCTCCAGCCAGGCAGTTGTTTGACAAGAAGCACGTGTTTGATCACTTCCATAAGGACCATGATTACCATCACTTCTTCGACCACTTCCACAAGAAGCCAGTTCCGCCGAAGCCGAAGCCAGAGCCCAAGCCCAAGCCGGAACCCAAGCCACAGCCGGAGTACCACTCTCCAACGCCAACATACGGCTCTCCAACTCCGATCTACCACCCTCCAGCCAGGCATCTGTTCGACAAGAAGCCCTTGCTCGGTCACTTCCACAAGGACCATGACTACCACCACTTCTTCGACCACTTCCACAAGAAGCCCATGCCACCGAAGCCAAAGCCAGAGCCCAAGCCGCAGCCTGAGCCTGATCACTTCCACAAGGGCCATGACTACCACCACTTCTTTGACCACTTTCACAAGAAGCCCGTACCACCCAAGCCCAAGCCAGAGCCCAAACCGCAGCCTGAGCCTGAGTACCACTCTCCTCCAACGTACGGGTCACCTACACCAATCTACCACCCTCCGGCCAGGCATTTGTTCGACAAGAAGCCCTTGCTAGATCACTTCCACAAGGACCATGACTACCACCACTTCTTTGACCACTTCCACAAGAAGCCCGTGCCACCGAAGCCAAAGCCGGAACCCAAGCCGCAGCCTGAGCCTGAGTACCACCACCCGACGCCAACATATGGGTCTCCGACTCCGATCTACCACCCTCCGTCGTTGGACAAGAAGCCCTTGCTCGACCACTTGCACAAGGACCATGACTACCACCACTTCTTTGACCACTTCCACAAGAAGCCTGTGCCACCGAAGCCCAACCCGGAGCCCAAACCGCAGCCGCAGCCGGAGTATCACCCCGCGACGCCAACATACGGGTCACCGACTCCCATCTACCACCCTCCGGTCAAGCACTGATCGATGGAGTTTACGATGGTCAGTGATCAACGTTGCTAGCTACTAGTTGCATCATGCGAGGTCTAGCTAGCGTGGTTTGCAGTCCTGTTTTTTTTTTTTTTTTTGTTTCTGCAGAATAAAGTACAGTTGGGTGTGTATACTTATCTGTACTGCGATTGTGTCATATACATGTAAGATTTGAGTGTGCGTTATTTTTAATATGCGTGTTCTATGATGTATTTTATTTCTTTTTTAATTGTTATATATATACGTATATAACTTATTAAAAGGTGTACAGTGTGCTTTACTTCTTTTGCATCCAGAAGATCTACCTGAGAAGGATGTGGACGATCGATCAATGTGCTGAAATGAATAGGATACTGTGTGCACGTCGCGACATGGGTGATGTGATGTTATTCTGGATTAGGGACAAGGCTGTCCTGGATATTGTTTTATCTGCGAAGAAAACCATCTCTAAGCATGCATGGACGAAATAAACCCAATCCAAGGCAGGCCATGCTACTAGTACAGACAAGCTGTATAAATAATATATGCAAACCATTATTTTTCCTGGCCACAATCTTAAAGACAGGTCGGAATTGAACTTGATAAACTATTGTGACGACTGCCTAGTGACACATAATTAAAGACATAAGGTTCTAGATCGAGGTCTTCAATGTTGACCCCTGCTCAGCTAGTGTGACAAGAGGATATACAATTTGAATCAAGCCAGATAATGGAAGTTAATTCAGACATTTACCTGCATTATTGATGCACAGACAACGACCTAGTGCATTACTCCACCAATTTGAAATTACAACATCCATTCCCAAATACTTGATGTTTTAGGATTTTTAGGACATATTAGTGTTCAACAGAAATTACACATGTACTCCTATTTATATAAGGTGATTCGATCCATATAATTAAGAAATAAGTTGCTAATTAATTAAAAGTCATGTATGGAGCCAAGCAGGCCGCGATCTGAAGCTAATATGGGCCCAATATAGTGCCGAGAGCTAAAACATCAAGTTTTCTAGGACAACATGTTCATCCTCATGAGATTTTCTGGGACCAAATGGGTATTAGCAATATTCTAAGTCAAACTTATCTAACTTTGACCATATTTATTGACAAATGCATCAATATCTGCAACATTAAATTTCTTTCATTAAATTCCCTATGAAATATGTTTTGACAATGCACTTACTCGAACTGTGTAAATGTTAATATACATTTATAATAATTTAATTGGTCAAGGTAAGATAAGTATGACTTGTGACAAAAACAAAGTGAACTATATAACTTGATGAAAATTAGATAAGCAATAAACTTATTACCATACTAATTAATAAGCACAATGTGCTGGACAACATTATTTTCTTTAGTTCGTTGTTTTTAAATTATATTGTTGGTGAGTATGTTTATTTTAGTAATCATTTTTGTTACATCATCTTTGCTAATTTACACTAGTATCAATCATGTAAGAAATATGGACCCCAGTAAGGGTTTAATTATTTTAGTGGTTGATTGGCAACATAACCATTTGGCTAACAATATTTGCTAGCATACAAGGTGCATTAGTCCATACGTTGTAGAGATGGACATGACCTAGGCTAGGGTGAAGATCAACATCTCAATGAAAGATCAATGACGAGAAGACCCTAGAAGGAAAGCAAGAATCTCAAGATATCATACAAGTGAAGCCCGGACAAAAAAGGATGTGAATGTTTCAACTCATGATTGACTGCATGCAATGAATAGTCTGGCCATGAAGAAAACACACACACACTGGACAATCGAGGTGGAGTCTGGCTAGAGAGTGCATGAGAAGAAACAATGCAAATACAAGCATGGGACAGTCCAACCAGAGGTACATGAGAGCATCAGACAATGAACGAACATTCAACAGAAACTAGGGTTTTGTGGCTCAGTGAAAATAAACGGATTGAACTGTTCGGTGGGTAGAAAATGTGAGCACTAGACATTCATATCAGAAGCGGTTGAAGTTGAGGCTGATTGTGCATTTGAGCACAATGGAATATACAATGGTGGAAAAAATTTAAGAGCACCAGACTTTCTGATAGATGATGTTATATCGCCATTGGAAGTGTCAGATATAGCCAAGGCTGGCTTGGGGAGACAAATATGCGAGGTGGGGTCCGGCCCAAGGTGAAAGGTAGTTAATTCCATGTATAAAACTATGTGTAAGCCTGGGAGTGGGGACGTCGTGGGGTATCTTTGTATTTGGGAATATGCTACAGCTGGCGAGGGGTATTATTGATACACGGAAATGTTAAATGTACATTTTATCCCTCCTACAAAATGGAGTCGCTTTAACGGAGCAAAAGGGGGATTGCCAGAGAAAGGGTCCATTTGTTAATCTTTGTCACCTCATTTTTTGTTTATGGAGGTAGGACCTTCGGGAAATACCTTCGCCAACCCTTCTTGCATGTGCTTATTACATACCGTTTGCACATCCCAGGGATTATTATATATGTGTGTTTGATTGAACTGCTTCTTCTAATTTGAGGTTTTCCGCTGCATACGTATGTTTGTTCTTTCGGTAGCTTATTATCTTGTTCAATTAATTTTATATTCCAAAGCACCATCGTCTCTCCTTAAATAAAGAAACTAATGTTAGGGGGTGTTTGGTTGCCCCTCCTAAATTTTAGTCGATGTCCCATTGAATGTTTAGACACATGCATGGAGTATTAAATATAGACTAATTACGAAACTAATTGCATAGTTTGCGACTAATTTACGAGACAAATCTTTTAAGCCTAATTAGTCTATGATTTGACAATGTTTGCTACAGGAACCATGTGCTACTGATGGATTAAATAGGCTTAAAAATTGTCTCGTGGAGTACGGATTATATAATTTGTTTTTTTATTAGTATCCGAATACCCCATACAACATTCTCCCGACATACCTCTTAAATTTTAGTCATTAGATCCAAACACCCCATTAGTCGAACTACTGGTGATATAGGAGTATATTTTTATGTTCCACAGGACACTTTACAGCCACTTTTGATGCGAGCGCCACAACAGACGTGCATTATTGATAGATACAAAATGTAATGGACGACGCAGCATTTATGTTTGCATCTGCAAATTCGGCACCAAATTAAGGTCATGTGCGGCACTGCAGGCCACATGTACGTACACGTCTCGGTCGTGGTCGTGGAAAATCGATCTGTATAAGCAAATCAGCTGATGATCACAAGAGAAGCGACGCATGCATGGTCCTCGCTAGTCGCTCCTTCTCGTACCCACCGTCCATTCTTTCAGAGACGGCGAAAGAGATCGGCAGGCAGCTCTTCTCACAGGTTCTCATAGTCTTGCACATGCATGCATTCATGACAGCCGAGAATCTAAATACTGTATGTACTAGTGAGAAGCAAAAGTTTTGCCACCTTTGCCATTAGTGATCTCCAACACGAAGTGACGAGAGCATTTATGTCACTGCACGGTGCACGTACACCAGCCACGACTTCAATTGTCATCACTGCACTACTGTTTGCTTTAGCGCGATCCTAGCCAGCGATTATAGCGCCGACATGTACTAAATTATACTATATAAATAAATGTAATCGAGCAACAATTCAAGAGAACGAGCCAAATTTAAAATCCATTTCATTTCATTATTAGAATTCCCAAATCTTTTATCTTTTCTCTTTCCAAAGTGTGAGAAAGAGAAACCACCGGTAACCACTGCCAGAAACCAGATATTTCGTGAGAGTGCAAAACACGTCACGAAATATGGTTTTATTCTCACGAAAATAATGTGTGAGCACTGAAAGCATCTAGGCCCCTAGTTGGGTTTCGGTGATTAATGACAATACGTGATTACTGTGACTAACGTGTGTTTTGCAGAGGCAATTAAGTTATGTCATGGTAATGGAGATCGATTGGACAATCAAGATAGTCATGCCCCTACAATGGAAATCATTTCGGTTTTCAAAGGATGGACGACAAGGTTAATGATGGACTAATTCTAAGTGTCGATTGGAGTTGGTGAGACACTTAGAGTGGTTTAGGACTTTGTTTTTCCTTTGGCCGTACTATTAAGGGGGGTATGAACGGGTAGCTTGACCTAGGTGAGTCTAGTGAGTTAGGTGTGGTGCACACTTGTTAAAACTAGCAATAGGTAGCTCGAAAACAGCTCTTTGATCCAATGGAACAAACTTCATTCACATATGATCGAGAGTTGGAAGTGAATGGATGGTCAAATACTGACCGGACGCTGGCTCCGGTGTGACCGGACGCTGGCTCAGGGTCCGGTAAGTTCATTTGACCAAGGTGAAAGTGTCTGGAAGTGACCGAACGCTGAGAGGTCAAGTGACCGAACGCTGAGGGCTAGCGTCCGGTCGACTCCAGTAAGGTCCCAGAGAGGGAGAATCCTGATCGGACACGTCCGGTCAATGTTGACCGGACACTGATCAGGTTTCGGCTACTGACCAGACGCTGCTCAGCAAGTGACCGAACGCTGGGGGTCCAGCGCCCGGTCGACATCAGTAAGGTTCCAATGAGGGGAAAACGTGACTGGATGTGTCCAGTCAACACTTAACCACTGGAGTTCGGGGTGTACTGATCGGTGCGTCCGGTCAACATGACCGAAGCGTCCGGTCATCCCGCAGAGGCACATAACGGTTCGTTTTTCAGCCGGTGTTACAAATACAACCTCCACTCGTATGTGGGGGTACTTTTGCTCATTCCAACAGCTAAGAAACACATTTGAAAGTGCCAAGAAAAGCAAGGTCCTAGTGAGGTGATTGAGATTTGAGAATCCCAAAGAGAGCCCTCATTAGTGAGATCAAGAGTAGTAAAGTGTGCATCCACCCTTCTCATTAGGCTTGTCGTGGTCAAGTGAGAGTTTGTGCTTGTTACTCTTAGTGATCATCATCACCTAGACGGCTTGGTGATGATCGAGAGTTTGGTGATCATTCGGCGGAGCTTGTGGGTGACCCAACTCAAGTTGTGAGCGGTTGTGGGTGATTCACCGCGACGGAGTGTCGAAGAATCAACCCGTAGAGAGCACTTGATCCTTGCACAGATCAAGGGGGAGCTACACCCTTGCGCGGGTGCTCTAACGAGGACTAGTGGGGAGTGGTGACTCTCCGATTCCTCAATAAAACATCGCCGCGTTCCTCCTTCTCTATTTACTTTGAGCAATTCAATTCTTATCTTTACATTCATAGAATTGTCATGCTAGAGTAGGATTGGAACTTAGGTTGCAAGTCTTTTGTGCGGTAGAACAATTAGAAACACTTTCTAGGCACAAGGGGTTAATTAGGCTAACCATAGGATTTAATTATTGCAAAGAAATTTAGAATTAGCCCAATTCACCCCCCTCTTGGGCATCTTGATCCTTTCAATTGGTATCAGAGCCTCGTGCTCACGTATTTAGGCTTAATCGCCTAGAGCAAGATGTCTCACGGGGATGGACCTCCTCCTATCTTTGAGAGAGATGATTTTCCTTATTGGAAAATTGGCATGGAGGCGTATTTAGAAGCTCTAGATGTTGGTATTCTTAGAGCCTCCTCACATGGCTTCCCAAAACCCTAGAATGCTACTCACCTATAAGGCGATGAGGTGAACTACGAGAAGTGGAATGCAAAGGCTCGAAACACCATCTTTATAGGCCTTTGCAAAGATGTGTTCAATCGGGTGAGGAACCACAAAGATAAGGGCAAAGCAAGACTTGAGTATGAGAGCTCAAGTGATGATGAAGTTGATGATGAAAGTCTTGCTCTCATGGTGAAGAAGACCGCCAAGATGCTAAAGAAGCTCAACAAGAGTGGCATCAAGTTTGATGGTAAGAAGAAGAAGTTCTTCACTAGCTCTAGATGGAAGCCAATCTTCGAGATGGATTGCTTCAATTGTGGAGAACTTGGTCATCTAGCACACCAATGCACTAAGCCTAAGAAAGACAAGTTCAAGAACAAATACAAGGGTAAGAAAGATGACTCAAGTAATGAAGAAGAAGAAGAGAAGAAGAAGAACAAGCCATACAAGAAGAGAGATGGTAAGAAGAGGGACTTCCACAACAAGAAGAAGAAGAGTGGAAAGGCATACATTGTCGGTGATTGGCTCACGGACATTGATTCATCTAGTGCCTCATCCGATGATGATGATAGTGACAACGAGAAGGTGGCCACAATTGTTATCAACTCTTCATCATCTTCATCGCCACCACCGCCATCATCCTCTACACACCTATGCCTTATGGCCAAGAGTGACCGCAAGGTATCTAATAATGATGATAGTAGTGATGATGAGCATGCTAGTGATGATGATAGCGATAGTGATGATGATGAATATGAATCACCTTCTTATGATGATCTTGCTAGATTGCTAAAACAATACACTAAGATCATTATAAAAACTAGAACTAAAAATGAAAAGCTAGAAGCTAAAAATGACTCTCTTTTAGCCAAATGTGATATAGCGGAAAAGGCTAGTGTTGAGCTTAAAGAAGCAAATGATGATATATCATCCAAACTCAAGGAGCTCAAATCTTCTAAGAAAGAGCATAAAGAAAAACATGATAAACTTGAGAGGACACATAATGAGCTCATCACTAGCCACAACAAGCTAAGAGAAGAATATACTACTCTTAAGGTTAATCATGATAATCTTGTTATTGCTCAAGAATTCTTTTCCAATGAGCCACATGATGCTACTAACGATGTTGTTAAGATTGATATAGCTACATCATGTGATGACTTAATTATTGAGAGCATTGAGCAAAGTTCTAGTAGCAAGGGCAAGCAAGTGGTTGAAGCCGATGATTATGATGAGTTTGTCAAGCTCAAGAATGACAATGAAAAGCTTAAGAAAGATCTTGAAGAACTCAAAACCACCAAGTCTATTATGCTAGAAACTATTATTCATGATGATGGTTTGATCCTTGAGAATGAGAAGCTCAAAGATGAGAACAAGAAGCTCAAGGAAGAGAAAAACAATGATGCTCTCAAGGAAGAAAACAAGAAGCTCAAGTTAGAAAAAGAGCATCTTAAGATTGGATTGAACAAGTTCACTAGAGGCAAGCATCTTCAAAGTGAGCTACTAATGAACATCGTCATGAAGATGGATAGAAGTGGCATTGGGTACTTGGCAAATCAAGAGAAGAAGGCTCAAGCTCAACAACAACATAAGTCCAAGCCAAAGTCAAAGAGATGTTTTGAGTGTGGACAAGAAGGCCACTTTGCTCATGAGTGACAAACTCCACCACCACAACCCTTGCCCAAACATGCTAGACCTTTTGCCTTCAATGCTCACTACATGCTTAGAAAGGATTCTAGTGGAAAGATGAAAGTGATGTTCTTAGGACCTCCCAATAAAAATAGGCCAAAGAAAATTTGCTTTGCAAAGTCACTTGTTGAGAAGGTGAAGGGCCCTCAACAAGTTAGCTTGATCTCTTGTGCATAGGTGAACTACAAGACCAGTGGAAGTCATTGGGTTATTAATAGTGGTTGCACACAACATATGACCAGTGATCCTCGTATGTTCACCTCACTAGATGAAGAAGTAGATGGACAAGAAAGAATCACATTTGGAGATAACTCAAAGGGTAAGGTCCAAGGATTGGGCAAAGTGGCTATATCAAATGATTATTCCTTCTCCAATGTGCTATATGTTGCTTCATTGAGTTTCAACTTGCTATCTATTGGACAATTGTGTGATCTTGGCTTCCAATGCTTGTTTACCGAGAAGGAGGTTGTTGTATCCAAGAAGGATGATGATCATGTGATATTCAAAGGATTTAGATATAACAACCTATATCTAGTGGACTTCACCTACGAAGATGCAAACTTGAAGACATGCCTATTCACCAAAACAACACTTGGGTGGCTATGGCATAGAAGACTTGCTCATGTTGGGATGAGCTCACTCAAGAAGATAATGAAGAATGATTTGGTAAGAGGGTTAAAGGATGTAAAGTTTGAGAAGGACAAGCTTTGTAGTGCATGTCATGCCGGCAAGCAAGATGCAAATACCCATCCAACAAAAGCTTTCATGTCAATCGCAAGAGTGCTAGAACTCCTTCACATGGATTTATTTGGACCAACAACATACAAGAGTTTGGGAGGAAATCTTTATTGTCTTATGATTGTTGATGACTATTCAAGGTATACATGGGTATTCTTCCTTCATGACAAATCCGAAGCTGCATCTTGCTTCAAGAAGTTTGCCAAGAGAGCATAAATGAATTTGAAGTGAAGCTCAAGAAGATAAGAAGTGACAATGAGAAGGAATTTGACAACACAAACATAGAAGCATATTGTGATGAAGTTGGGATCAAGCATGAAGTCTTCACAACATATACTCCTCAACAAAATGGTGTAGTTGAGAGGAAGAACCGGACATTGATCACTCTTGCAAGAACAATGCTTGATGAGTACAACACCCCTGAAGCTCTATGGGCAGAAGCTATCAACACCGCATGCTATGCATCAAACTGCCTATTACTTCAAAAGTTCCTTGCCAAGACACCTTATGAGTTGCTCAATGGGAAGAAGCTCGATGTCTCCTTCTTTAGGGTGTTTGGTTGCAAATGCTACATCTACAAGAAGCGGCAACACCTAGGGAAGTTTTAAAGACATTGTGATATTGGTTTTCTTGTTGGTTACTCATCAAAGTCCAAAGTATATAGAGTATTTAATCATTCCACCGGCTTAGTTGAAGAAACATATGATGTGGAATTTGATGAATCTAACGGCTCCCAAGGAGCACATGAGAATCTTGATGATGTAGGTGATGAACCATTGAGGGAGGCTATGAAGAACATTCCAGTTGGAGAAATCAAGCCTAAAGATGATGAAGATGATGTACAAGTGATTGATCCACCCTCTTCATCAAGTGTGCCACAAGATGGTGAAAAAGATGGGAGAGTAGAAAATGAAGATACTCATGTCTCCCATGAACAAATGGTGGTACAAGCACAAGATGTTGATGCTCCACATCCTCCCCCTCAAGTGGTCAATAGAAGAAATACACCTCTACTTCAAGATTATCCACAAGATCTCATCATAGAGAGTCCATCAAATGGTATAATGACTCGATCACAAAAACTTGCTTCATTTATTGCTCATCACTCTTTTGTCTCTTGCTTTGAGCCTACTAAGGTAGAAGAAGCTCTTCAACATCTAGATTGGATAAATGCAATGCATGAAGAGTTGAACAACTTCACCCGCAATAAAGTTTGGACTCTTGAAGAGTGGCTGAAAGGTGCAAGAGATATTGGAACAAAGTGGGTGTTCCGAAACAAGCAAGATGATCAAGGTGTTGTTGTGAGGAATAAGGCAAGACTAGTGGCAAAGGAGTTCTCTCAAGTTGAAGGTTTGAATTTTGGAGAGACCTTTGCACTGGTTGCAAGACTAGAAGCCATCTGTATCCTTCTTGCATATGCATCACATCATGAAATAAAACTTTATCAAATGGATGTGAAAAGTACTTTTTTAAATGGCTTTATTAATGAACTAGTCTATGTTGATCAACCTCCTGGGTTTGAAGACCCTAGATATCCTTATCATGTTTATAGATTGTCCAAGGCATTATATAGGCTTAAGCATGCCCCAAGAGCTTGGTATGAGCGCCTTCAGGACTTCCTCATTGAGAAGGGATTCACCATTGGGAAGGTCGACACCACACTATTCACCAAGAAGCTTGATGGGCATATCTTCATTTGTCAAGTGTATGTTGATGATATCATCTTTGGATCATCAAATGAAGATTCATGCAAAGAGTTTGGTGAATTGATGTCGAAGGAGTTCGAGATGTCAATGATTGGAGAACTTACATTCTTTCTTGGTTTTCAAGTCAAGCAAATGAGAGAAGGGATTTTCATCTCTTAAGAGAAATATACTAATGATCTTCTCAAGAGATTCAAGATGGATGAATGTAAGCCAATCAAGACACTAATGCCAACTAATGGACATCTCGACCCAGATGAGGGAGGTAACCAGGTTGATCAAACTCTCTACCGCTCTATGATTAGTAGCTTATTATATTTGACCGCATCTAGGCCTGACATCATGTTTAGTGTGTATGTGTGCTAGATTTCAAGCTAATCCTAAGGAAACTCATTTAATTGCCGTAAAAAGAATCCTTAGGTATCTTAAGCACACACCAAGCATTGCCCTTTAGTATCCCAAAGGAGCTATATTTGAATTAGTTGGCTACTCTAATTCGGACTATGCCAGTTGCAAAGTTGATAGAAAGAGCACATCTGGAGGGTGCCATTTGCTTGGTAGATCACTTGTGTCTTGGTCCTCCAAGAAACAAAATAGTGTGGCTTTGTCCACCGCCGAAGCAGAATACATTGCCACGGATGCTTGTTGTGCACAAATACTTTACATGAAACAAACTTTGCTAGACTATGGTGTAGTTCTAGATAAAGTACCTCTTTTGTGCGATAATAAAAGTGCGGTAAAACTTGCAAATAATTCGGTTCAACACTCTCGCACCAAGCACATAGATATCCGCCATCACTTTCTTAGAGATCATGTTGCTAAAAATGATATACCACTAGAAGGTGTAAGGACCGAGGATCAATTGGCGGATATCTTCACTAAACCGCTAGATGAGGCAACATTTTGTAGATTACGGAATGAGCTCAATGTGCTTGATTTGAGTAACTTCACTAAAAAATGAACTTGTGTTGTCCCTTGCATTACATTGCATTGCGTTGTAATATACAACATGTTTAATGTTTTGTAATGCATATAGGGCTTGTCTAACATGGTTAAGATCACCGCCGAAAAGCGTGTGAAGAAGCTTAACCTTGGATCAAACTTGACAAGCAACTAGATTTACTTACAAGTATTGCATTGCATATGCATGAATGTTGTTTTGTCGTTTGTCTTCAAATTACCCTCTTATTGCCTATTTTCTTAAAAAGAATTATAGCCTAAGGCAAAATATTTTGAAAAACTTGATGGTTTGAGAGAGGTCACTCACATCAATCCCAATTGGTGTTTATTTGGATCTTATTCAAGTTGGGACTTGATTGGGAACAGGCAGCATGAAGGAATTTGAAGATTTGCTAAAGAAAGAGTGACCGGACGCTGCACCGGACTCTGGAGTCCAGCGTCCGATCAGTTCACAGGAGGTGAACTTGCTGCGAAGGAGTGACCGGACTCTGGCTTTCAGTGTCCGGTTAGAAGGATTTCAGCATCCAGTCATGTGGAGAAGACAAAGGCTGTATTGACCAGACTCTGGCTGCGTCCGGTTGGTGTCCACCAAACACGTCCGGTCATTATTCCAGAGGAATTGGACCTCTTTGGAATCGACCGGACGCTGGGTGGCAGCGTCCGGTCGCTGCCACCGGAGCGTCCGGTCAATAGGAATCATGCAGTTTTAGATCTCTTTTCTCGTTTCCTATTCTGTCATGCCGGGGGGTCACCATATAATCTAATTCCTCCACACTGCCTGACCAAACCCTAACCATCGTGAGCTCTCTAGAGCTGCCTTCCCGCACCACCGTGAGCCACCCGTAGTTTCTCGCGTTGCCGCGCAGCCACACACCCACGCCATTCCCGCACCACCGCGCGCTGCCAGTAGCGCCTCCCCGTGCCGCCGCACGCCAAGCCCACACCACCGCAGCACCTCTCTGTGCCCCCATGCCACCGCAGCGCCCGCCGTGGCACCTTCCTGAGCCACTCTGCATGTCGCAGTACGCCCTGTCACATGCCGCCCAGAGCTCCAGTGCCGGTGCCGCCGTGTTGTGCCACCCCTATGCCTCCAGTCTTCACATGCCTGTGCGCCGCCGTGCTCCAGCACCGCCTACCGCCTCTCTAATGCCGCCGAGCCTCTGCCCTAGCACCACCTTTGCCACTGCAAAGCTCCAGGGTCGTCATTGCATCGCTCGGCCTTCGCATCTCACCGACCAGTGAACCCTAGCCTCGCAAATCTAGTGGTTCCCCGTTCGTACCTCTTCTCGCCGTTTTGCCGGTTCATCAGGTAGCAAGCCCGCATTTCAATTTCGTACCTAATTGCTTGCTCTATTATGGTTTTGTATCTCTAGATGCATAATTAAAATTATTTGTATGTCCTATCTATTCCATCGCGCAGTGAGTCGGTTCCGTTGAGGTGTCAGTGGTAGTTGTTAGTTAACACGGGGCCAAGCTCGCGAGTATGGAACGAGGCCAAGACTCAAAAGTGACAGTTGATCTTTGTCAACGGCAGTTGATTCTTCTTAGATCCATCAGATGGCTCGTACGAAGAATGTCGGAGGTGGTCCCTATGATGAGGATCCAAAGCCCCCACCTCGCCAGCCTGTAGAACCAAAAGGCAAGGCGACAAAGAAAATGGCAGTAAGGAAGCACAAGTATCCTGATGTAGAGACAACGAGAGCCGCCATAGTTGTAGAGGCTACAGAGTGTGTTGAGAGAGGAGGCACTCGTAGTGGAGTCCGGATTGCTGATCAGCTTTCACTAGAAGCGAGGGCTTCACTTCAGCGAGTTGAGCGCCTTCATGGTGGTCCAGTTGGGACTCTCATGATTGGAGGACGGTGTGTTGCCATTGATGAGGTTTAGCCTTAGGGGGAGCCACAGCAGCAGCCTCAGCCAGCACAACAGACTTAGGAGCCATAGCCAGCACAGCAGACTCAAGAGGACAAGCAGGCTGAGGAGACAGAGCCGGCACCTCAGCCGCAGTTACGCCACTCTGGTCGTACTCATGCTCCAGTCATGCCGAGGGTAGACACTCAAAGGAGGGGTTCTCATCCACCGCCTAGACCACAGGGTCCGTCTCTAGTGACTCATCTTGACCTGAGGGCCGCCACAGCCAAGCAGGTGTAGCAGCTGAGGTTCGTGGACTTTGAGGTGTGGTTTCCACCCAGGAGGGATGAGAGAGCATTAGAGGGATTCTATACACCCCTACAGGAGAATTTCTATAATGCCTATCTCAACAGTGGAGCAGTATTCAGATCACAGAGGGTATGCAACATAGAGTCTATAGTAGCAGCAGCTGGAGAGCACATTCGTCTATATCTATCCTATTTATCTGGGCTAACAGATCTTATTGGATGGATAGGGCTATATGTTCCATCTTGGGTTCGACAATTCTATGCTACACTCTAGATTGACCCGCAGCATAGGTTTATACACTTTGCATTCGGAGGCAGAGACTATCGGCTAACGAGCACTAGGGTCAGGGAGATACTCAAGCTTCAGGAGCAGCTAGTCAGACTTCATGAGGTTTGCTATGGACATACTGCACCCCCAGACGCCCTCATGGTGGTATGGTACCTCCTACGGACTTGGTTCATCACTGCTTCATAGAGCCCTTTGGCGAGGGGTCGAGGAGGAACCCTAGTGATCTCATTCCCACTGCTCGCGTGATTGAGGCTACCATGAGGAGGACATTACTTCCAAGGATGGGATATAGAGAGGGATTGACTCAGATATAGCTATGGCTTCTCAACTCTCTGATGCAGTAGATAGTTTTTGATATTTGGGATCTTCTTCTGTCAGAGATGGAGGACACTATAGCTAAGGGCTTCAGAGGTCATAGGTAGCTACCTTATGCTCACTGGATCATATTCCTTATCCACAGAGCCGTTATAGTTAGGCCGCCTGAGATGATTGCTGAGTACAGTGGTGCCACTATAGAGTTTCCTGCTTATAACCTAACTCAGATGATCCACCATAGTACACCATAGGCACCTAGCTAGCCACACCATCATCTAGAGGTGCCAGAGACTCCAGCCCAGCAGGATGATATTATTAGGGGTATTGTAGCCATAGAGGAGGAGGAGCTTGCTCAGCAGGAGGGGTTGGTCACTAGCGAGCCCAGTGACAATTCTGATGATGACTACCAGCCCATTCCTCAGATGCCTCCACGACGACATGATGCTAAGGCCAGTAGCTCTAGTTCAGCACCACCTACCCCACAGACAGACCTCGCTCTTCTTGCTATACTTGAGCGGATGAGACAGGACCAGGCACAATAGGCTCAGGAGACAGCTACTACATTTGCTCAGTTCTAGACTCAGCAGGACGAGTTTCAGTGACAGTAGCTAGCTATTCAGTAGCAGATGCAGGCTCTACAATAGCAGCAGCAGGCCATGCATCAGCAACAGATCCTCATGCAGTAGTAGCTTATCGGATTCATGCAGCATGTAGTGACAGCGATTGGGGCCCCACCACCACAGGCTTCACCCCAGCTTGGTCAGCCTGCCACCACTTCGATGACTCTAGCATTATAGCCTACTGGGCTTCAGAGTCAAGGACAGCCACCAGCAAGTATGCTTCACCTACAGAGCAGGTGTCCTAGTGGTTCACTTCGCTAGTGATAGCCCCGTAGTTCACACCACTTTAGACAGGCTTCACACCGGCATAAACGTCGTCGCTGCTAGTGCTAGACACTTTAGTCTCCAAGAGTCTTAGAGCCTCCTTCAGTGAGTTGATAGGGCAGCCCACTCCTCCATACCTGCATGTTCTAGGTCCCTCTATGGCTGCACCTATCACAGCGACTATAGAGACGCTCCCCTCCTCAGTGGCATCATCAGAGCCGGCTGCTTCAGTTATACCAGCACAGCCTATAGCAGCACTAGTTCCTGATCTGACCTAGACTGCATCAGCATCACTTCTAGCTACAAAGGGTCAGACAGCTCAGAGCTTAGGATCAGATGATGATGGCACCTAGTTCCACCTCGCTCCTCGTACCTCAGCGCCTGGCTTGTCTGCTACAGCCCCACCGACCGACCCTTAGGTTTTGGTGTTTGACGCCTAAGGGGGAGAGGGTTTGAGTATGTTATCCTTAGGGGGAGCGACATATCTGAGGGGAGCTTAGTTCTTATATTAGCTTATCTATTACATTTGGAGTTTTTATGTGTGAGATACATTATGCATTCATGTTTCCTACTATTTTTATGTGACAGTGATATCTACGTGATTGTGATATATGACATGTGTGCTCTCTACTTTGAATTCTTTATATGCCATATCACTTGTGCTATGCTCATTTGCCGTTGCTTTCGTGTTTTTACTCTGATGCAAATGAGCTTTATTACTTGTACTCATGCCTATTTCATATCTTTTGAGTACATCATGTTGGCTTGGGTCATATAAGCTTGCCTAACACTTTTGTTCTTATTGCCAAAAGCTTATATGAACTAAGCATATTAAAAACCTCATCTCTTTCACATACTCGAGGTAGTATTGTCATCAATCACCAAAAAGGGGGAGATTGAGAGCATCTAGACCCATAGTTGGGTTTCGGTGATTAATGACAATACGTGATTACTGTGACTAACGTGTGTTTTGCAGAGGCAATTAAGTTAGGTCACGGTAATAGAAATCGATTGGGCAATCAAGATGGTCATGCCCCTACGATGGAAATCATTTCAGTTTTCAAAGGATGGACGACAAGGTTAATGATGGACTAGTTCTAAGTGTCGATTGGAGTTGGAGAGACACTTAGAGTAGTTTAGGACTTTGTTTTTCCTTTGGCCGTACTATTAAGGGAGGTATGAACAGGTAGCTTGACCTAGGTGAGTCTAGTGAGTTAGGTGTGGTGCACACTTATTAAAACTAGCACTAGGTAGCTCCAAAATAGCCCTTTGATCCAATGGAGCAAACTTCATTCACATATGATTGAGAGTTGGAAGTGAATGGAGGGTCAAATACTGACCGGACGCTGGCTTCGATGTGACCGGACGCTGGCTTAGGGTCTGGTCAGTTCATTTGACCAAGGTGAAAGTGTCTGGAAGTGACCGGATGCTGAGAGGTCAAGTGACCAGACGCTGAGGGCCAGCGTCCGGTCGACTCCAGTAAGGTCCTAGAGAGGGAGAATCCTGATCGGACACGTCCGATCAATGCTGACCGGATGCTGATTACGTTTTGGCTACTGACCGGACGCTGCTCAGTAAGTGATCGGATGCTGGGGGTCCAGCGTCCGGTCGACATCAGTAAGGTTCTAGTGAGGGGAAAATGTGATCGGACACGTTTGGTCAGTGCTGACCGAACACTGGCCAGCGTCCGGTCAACACTTAACCACTAGAGTTCGGGGTGTACTGACCGGTGTGTCTGGTCAACATGACCAGAGCGTCCGGTCACCCCACAGAGGCACATAACGGTTCGTTTTTCAGCCGGTGTTATAAATACAACCTCCACTCGTGTGTGGGGGTACTTTTGCTCATTCCAACAGCTGAGAAACACATTTGAGAGTGCCAAGAAGAGCAAGGTCCTAGTGAGGTGATTTAGATTTGAGAATCCCAAAGAGAGCCCTTATTAGTGAGATCAAGAGTAGCAAAGTGTGCATCCACCCTTCTCATTAGGCTTGTCGTGGTCAAGTGAGAGTTCATGCTTATTACTCTTGGTGATCATCATCACCTAGATGGCTTGGTGGTGATTGGGAGTTTGGTGATCATCCAGCAGAGCTTGTGGGTGACCCAACTCAAGTTGTGAGTGGTTGTGGGTGATTCACCATGATGGAGTGTTGAAGAATCAACCCGTAGAGAGCACTTGATCCTTGCACGGATCAAGGGGGAGCTACACCCTTACGCAGGTACTCCAATGAGGACTAGTGGGGAGTGTCGACTCTCCGATACCTCGGCAAAACATCGCCGTGTTCCTCCTTCTCTATTTACTTTGAGCATTTACTTTGAGCAATTCAATTCTTGTCTTTACATTCATAGAATTGTCATGCTAGAGTAGGATTGGAACTTAGGTTGCAAGTCTTTTGTGTGGTAGAACAATTAGAAACACTTTCTAGGCACAAGGGGTTAATTGGGCTAACCATAGAATTTAATTATTGCAAAGAAATTTAGAATTAACCCAATTCACCCCCTCCTCTTGGGCATCTTGATCCTTTCAAGCACGCATCTACACTCACGATAATAGACACACGAAAATCACATTTTCATGAGAGTTCACCGCCATGGATTCTTTTCGTGGCGGGAGTCTGTGACGGCCACCCTCATGAAAATAATGTTGCTACTAGGTTTGCATCGGTGTTTTCATGATGGTTTTTTGTGGCACGAATGGATTTCATGATAGTTACGTATTTCATGAGAGTCACCGTCATGAAATAGATTTCGTGAGAGTCACCGTCATGAAATAAATTCCAATAACTCATAGGAAATATCGTATTTCATGAGAGCACACCACCATGAAAATATGTCCAGACCATCACAAAAGTATATTTTTCTGAGTCAAAACCATCATGAAAATTACCCAACATGAGCATCTCAAACCAATTTCCAAATGCACACATATGATCCAAATGCCAATCCAACACACATAAAATTAAAATTCCAATACATCCATATATGTGTCTGATTCCATTCGCAATATATTCTAGCTCCATCTAGTGTCCAACCATTACACTACAAGGCTTACTAGCTCACAATCCTAGACATCCAACATGATAAGTTCCAGCACATAGTCCTAACCATCCAATATAACAAGTTCCAGCACATACACATACTTTCTACAACACCAAGAGAGACACAAAGTTCTAGCACATACACATACTTACTCCATCCAAGTTTTTTAAAAAAGGGCAAGTATGGCTGGTTAGCAAAAGAAGCCAAAAGGTTAGCAATGGTCAGGTTTCAATCACATCCATTGCATCAGCTGTCACTGATATCAGCCCCATTGTTATCACTGCCATCCTCTTCTTCATGGTTGATGCTTATGTCGTCATCTTCACCACCCCTCGAATCATCACAACCATCATCATCTTCATCAAAGTCATCACAGATATCGTTGTCATCATTGTAGCTGTTACTGTCATCCATCTCATTGTAGTCATAGTCATCATCATCAGTCACTATGTCATTGGCATCGCTAAGCATTTCAAGTGGGTGAGTGGCAGCATGTGATGATTCAGAGACCTAAAAAAGATCAAGTGTGTTTGAAATGTTTCAGTGCTAAAGTAAAAAGAGAGTTTCATAACATGTTGTTTGATGTGTGCAGAACTGCAGGTAGCAGCTGACTGTAGCTACTAATATAACACCCTCAATGTACGACAAGGTAAATAGTTTTAAAAATATCTAGCATCATTAGCTTTTTCATTAGATTGACACTCTACTTCCATTTCCTTAGTATTGCCATATTCACAGGCTTCCATTTCAGTAGTACAGACCTACAGCGAGCGTCTACCAGATGCAAGTAAAAAAACTATTTCTAGATTATGCTCCTCGACTCACAAATTCTATAGAAATAATAAAGTTACAATTTTGGTTGCGTTAAAACCATACTAGCAAATTTGAACATTTGACTTTGAAGCCTGGTGCCCTTCCCTATCTTCTAGCTAATTTAATCAATCTGAAACTTGGTCATTTGGACAAATCAAGAGACCCAAGGAACTCAGCATCCAGTATTGGGTTATATAGTGGGCTCATGTTTTTCTGTAGAGTACTAACTAATTTTTGTGGTAAACTAGGTTCAGGTTTGGTGAATAGAACCACATTTACCTGATGAGGACGGGCTTCAAGATTTGCTAGATGGTCCAAATTAGTAGGTGGTTGCTTATTAAGATCTTCAAAAATTCTTTGAAAATTTTGATGTGTAAGCACATGAAATCAATGTATTTGATCAATAAGTTGTTGAATGAAAAGGTACTGTTTATTACTAGCATAAGCTCACGATTAACACCATTTTCCTCAATAAGCATCTCATTATTCTCATTCATTTTCTTATTTGTTCGTTCCAAGGCATCATTCCTCTCCTTCAACTGCTCATATTCATCTACCATGTTTTGATAAGCAGCGGTGCTTGTTGAAGAACGATGGGATTTAGTTGTTGCAAGTGCTTGCTTATCCACACAACCATCACCTATGGGCACTCTGCCATGGGCCATTCCATGTTCCATGACATACAATGCTTGTACATCCAGATCTTTTGAATTCTTAGGTAGCTATGTTCTTGTATAGTAGTTAGCTTGAAACAAAATACTCAACATTGATATGTAGTAAGCACTACCAGAAACAGTAGCTTTGTCGTGTGCCACAGGCACACGGCAAAGACCAAAAAACACTCGACAAAGGATTTGCCGAGTGTAACACTTGGCAAACAGCACACAACATCTATAGTGCTAGCAAATGTCTCTTTGCCAAGTGTTTTTTATCGGGCACTCGGCAAATACTTTGCCGAGAGCTAAAACCGACGCTCGGCAAAAAAAGTAACATGACGGCACGGAGACGGTCATGGTGCATTTGCTGAGTGTCAAATCTCGGACACTCGGTAAAAACTGGCCCAGAATGTACAGATGTTGGCTTCTTTGCCGATTGTTACAGCGCATACACTCGGCAAAAAAGTCATTTTAGTCCCAGAATGTATAGATTTTGGCCATGTGTCCTCTTTGCTGAGTGTTTTTACCTTGACACTCGGCAAAGGGCCTCTTTGTCGAGTGTAACACTCAGCAAAGCGACCATATATTTCTAGTTTTTATGGTTTGGTCACGTATAACGTACCCCACTCAAATAAACATTACAAGCATCACACATAGTTCACAATAAGCATCACATGCAGTTCATATAGATATATCGACAACACATAAATGCAAATAAACTTCAGAATCACAAGTAGGTTCATTCACAACAACAAATGCAAATAAAAATCACTAAGTGTAATGGTGTCCACTGAGTAGTCACAAGTAATCCACAAATGCAAATGCAAATAAAATCACAAGTAGTCACTGAGGAGGCCATGGTGTCCACTATGACCACGCTAGGTCATGAGGCTCATTCGATGCCACTAATTGATTCTGCACAAAAGGAAAAGAGATAAATCATTCTAGTTTCTAGTTTATTTCTAGTTTGTAAACTATAAATCATTCTAGTTTCTAGTTTCTAATTTATTTCTAGTTTCTAGTTTATTTCTAGTTTCTAGTTTCTAGTGTCTGGCATCTTTGTAAGATTGATTCTACATAAACTAGAAATGGTGATTATAAGGTTGTGAAGTGACTCACAGTGCCTGAAACAATATTTGGAGCAGGTTGAGGATGAGGGACTGGCATCGGTGGCGGAGGTTGACCAATTGTAGCGTAAACACCCCACATATATTCAAACATCTGTAGCCGCTCTGCCTCCATCCTCTGCCACTCTACCTCCATCCTCTGCCGCTCTACCTCCGCCCTCTGCCGCTCTACCTCCATCTTCGCCTCTAGCTCCTCCCGACACCTTGTTTCTTGTTCCAGCTAAGCCTACAATATTTTATCCCAATGCTACAATGCCAATGCAAAAGTATGTAAAAATCAATGAACGATGAATAAAACAGAAATAACCTAGAGTGCGTTCATCTAGAACCATGTAGAGTCCGGCCATGGGTGTATTGCTGGACTAGAACTCGTGCTCTATGCTCAAATCTAGGAGAGAGTGGAAGTACTAGATATGTTGATTGTGCTATCGTCAATCCAGAACCGGCCATGCTTCTTGCCTCCTCCTGCCCTCATGGCCACTTCTCCATCAAGGTCATGGGTGCTCAGATTGTACTTTGGGCCATGGACCACCCTTGCCATCGATGTGTATCCATCAGGGAACATTAACGTTTAGAACCATTCTAGTACTTCCCTCCTTTGGGCCCTCGTCAGAACAAAATCGACCTTAGGCTTTCTCCATGACTTCCCACCTCCAAGAGGCACCATGTCTAGCTTTGGCCTATTGCATAACCTCACTTGATCCACTCTAGCCTTAACATTATCCTTTGTCTTCCCACCTCCAAGAGGCACCATGTCTTATCGGCCACTTTCTTTTCAATATGCATTACATCAATGTTATGTGGAAGTAGAAGATCATCAAAATAGGGGAGGTTCCACAAGCATGACTTGTGAGTCCATGCATGTTGCTCACCATATCCCAGAAAATGATCTCCTTGGTCATTGACCTCGAGAGCGTCTAACTGAGCATGAACCATGGCACCAATCATCATCTGGGGTGCAGGGCCTTCAACTACTACATCTTTCATAAAGTTCTTGATGTCTCGTCTGAATGGATGGTCAAGAGGGAGGAATTGTCGATGTTTGTTGAACGAAGAATACTTGCCACCGTTCATCAACCAAATGAACATCAGAGATGCCTTGCATATTAGGCATGAGAACTTCCCATGAACACACCAGCCATAGAATATCCTATATGCCAGAAAGTCATGCAGGGAGTACTGGTACCAAACATGCATTTTGAAGTTTGTCTTTGTAGCTCAGTCGTATGTCCATACCCCTTCCTCCTAAGCACGGACCAAATCATCAATCAAAGGCTCCATGTACACACTCATATTATTCCCTGGGTATTCAGGAATTATCAACAAAAAGAATATGTTCTGTCATTAAAAGAGAAAGCCAGGGGAGATTGAGAGGGATAACGAACATGGGCCAACAAGTGTATGAGACAGCCACCATTCCATAAGGATTGAACCCATCTATTGCTAGCGCAACACGTACATTATGAGCCTCTAGAGCTTTCTCACAATGAATCATATCAAACCTTGTCCATGCTTCACCATCGGATGGATGCACCAGCTTCTCAGGATTGTATCGATGTCCGTATTTGTGCCATGTCATTTGTTTTGCGGATTCCTTAGTCATATAAAGCCATTGGATCCTCGGTATGAATGGAAGGTACCGTAGGATCTTCACGGGGATGGCGAGCTACCTCTTCTGACCATCACTAGAGTCTACCTCTAGGAACCTAGATGATTTACACTTCACATAGTACTTTGCTTCCGCATGTTCTTTCCTAAATAAGATTAATCCCTTCAGATAAGCATGTATCTGCTCATATGCCATCTTAAGTGCACAAAGGAGTTTCTATGCCTCATACATGCTCTTTGGCAGGATGTGACCATCCGGGAGCAGGCTACCAAAAACTGCCAGCATAACATCGAAGGCTTCTCGACTCAAGCTAAATTGGGACTTTACAACCATTAGGCATGTAATGGCATCCAGTTGAGAAACCTTGGTATGCCTATGAAGGGGTTGCTGTGCCATAGACAACATATAGTAATACACCATTGTGGTTGCCTCTGGCTCCTCCTCCCTACGTCCTTCGTCGAAGTGTGCTTCATAATAGTCATTTAACATGTCTCCTACCCTAGCATCGACATCATAATCCTCGATGCGTTGTCTCACGACCTCGTCTCTCACACGATCGGATTCACCATGGTAGATCCACTAGGTATAATCCACCGTAAATCCATTCTTGCAAAGATATTTACCCATGACCACCTTTGTTTGTCGACGCATGTTTGCACAAATGCTATAGGGACACCAAGTGGCATCCACTCCTTTAACCCTTACAAATGCTAGTTCCAAGAAAGCATTGGTCTTCTCAATCCATTCATCGGTGAACGAACCCTGACAAGAGCGGCCCATGTACATCCACTCACAGTGATCCATCCTCTAATATATTAGCAAGTAATATAAAAATCAATTACATCTATAGGTTCCTACGTGGCAGTCTAATAGGAGAAGATAGATCCTAATCCCACTTGAGGATTTGTAGATGGGGTTAGTTTCCATGCTCTACTCCTATCTGAGATAGAATTTTGGTAGCACCTCCCTAATGTTCTCCAAATACATGTCTTGTCATGGAGATTGTGTATCTAGAGAACAACAGGGAGATGTTGCCGAAACTATCTCTGATCAGAGTAGAGCATGGAAACTAACTCCATCTACACATCCTCGGGCTGTCCAAAAAACATGGACAATTCAAAACAGATACGGTTATAGATATGCAAAGATTTGTATATTTCCAACCGTATCTCTTTCGAACATGAGACGCCTAGCTAGGTTACGTGATATACAAATATCCTATGTTTCACATCATATGGAAAGAGGGGTGTAGGATGCCTCACCTTGCTGTAGGGCAAAGTGATGAGTCGAGGATGGTGGGGAACAATCTTTGCAATGGCCTCTCCTACAACAAAGGAACATAATAGTGTCAATTATAAATTTCGACAGCACCTCCCCTGCACAGTGAGGTAACCACAACCTACAGCAAACCAATGGCACCATGGCCGATAACCACATACACAGCTTATACCTTGCAAAACCATGGCAGGGAGAAGGTGGGGGCAGCAGGAGGGTGAGGCATGGAGCGGCGGACGCGGCGGTAGGGCGGGGCAGGGAGCGGCTGCCGCGTAACCTATTAAAACATAAAACAAGCCATGTCACTTGTATGCTGAAATTAAATGTGCATGTAGCAAGAGAAGAACTTGTAATTTCCTAACTTTCTTACACTCTTGGCATATAATCGAAGTATGTTTAACTTAGAAATTATGTCATTTTCCATCTAGTATCTCTTTATACTATCTTTCTAAAAGTATGTTTAACCAAGAATTATTATGTCTCTAGTAAGATATATCGGCACTTCTTTTCTATGGCAAACAACTTTTCAAACCACCAAATATGTCACATTCAAACAATTCATAGTTCTCTGAAATCAAGATTCATAGGTTATATGGCAAACAGGTGCTATTGACAAGCTAACATCTTCATCGACATTTCATCAAACACCTTCAATGCATGGTCTAGGGCCCTCACCTGCTTGGGCGTCGGGGGAAGTAGTGGTGTCATGGGTGGGTGCATGGAGGGGCATGGGGCCAGTGGTGGGGCCAGCGGAGGGGACGTGGAGCCGACGGTGCAAGGCGGACGGAGGGGGTGGCATGGTCAAGCGCGTTGGGCCGATGGCGTGAGGTAGGGCCAACGACACGAGGCTAGGCCGGCACAGGGAGTGTGTGGCCACTAGCGGTGCGGCCAGGGGTGGAGGAGCAGGCGGCGCGAGGCGGGGCTGGGAGGCCAGCCGGCGGGGGTGGGACGCCGGGCAACGGGAGTCGGTGGCGCGAACATAGGGCGGAACACGACATGGGAGGACAACGGGCACGAGCACGGGGCGCTAGGTGTGCTATGGCTATGTGTGTGCATGTGGCCGACCGTGGGTTGCGTATAAGGGGGGTTTGCCGAGTGCCCCTGATATGACACTCAGCAAACCCCAGATTTGCCGAGTGCCAGATCAGGGGCACTCGGCAAACCTATTTTTTCATTTTGTCACTATGTGTGTGTTAGGTTAGTGGGGGGCTTTGCTGAGTCTCCTCACACTTGGCAAACCCTAGGTTTGCGGAGTGCCAGCTGAGGGGCACTCGGCAAACTTAGTTTTTTTTTCATTTTCCTTCTTTTTCCATAACGTGTTTTTTCTAAATTTATTTTGATGTACTTTGAAAATACCTTGTCAAATTCACTCAATAATATATATTTGATTTTTCTACGAATATTATTCCATTATTTAATGCAGTTATAACTCAACTTCAATTTATATCAATTAAAATTCTATAATTGCACTTAATAAATTAAAATTATTAAATGGATCCAAAAAATTACCAAAATTTCACACGAATCAGTCTATGTTCTCTATTGTCTATATAAAAAGTTTTGAAGTCAAACCCCAATTCGACCATCACTTTGACTTCAAATCTTACTGAATCCTTCTCAACGCTACGATTCTTCTTCTGAGATGCTTCGGTTTGTAAACATCATACATGACAGATTGTGCAAAGCCTTCTCAATTTTTTGCCACAGCCTCCACATATAATATCATGAGATCTTGACAAATCTCATGATTTTCAGACTTTGTTTGCATTTTTTAGAATTTAAAAACCATTCAGCCACATGTTCATTATCATGTTTTCTGAATAAGATGTTCCAAATTTCTTTTCATTTCCTAGGTAAGGCCTCACACTAGACTTAATAACATGAATATCATTTTTCTACTCATTTTATTCTATTATTTGAATCACTTGCAGTTCAAATTTGACTTATACCAAAAAATTCCTTAAAATGCAATAAATTAATTAAATATAGCTAACAAATCCAGAAATATACCAAATCTTAACATGGTAGACCACATGTTGTATGTGGAGAGTAGAAAAAGTTTCAAGTTCAGAATAGAAAAAACTTATTATTTTATGCAATTATAGCTCAAATTCAATTTATATCAATAAAAATTCTATAATTGAACTTAATAAATTAAAATTATCAAACAGATCCAAAAATTTACCAAAATTACACATGAATCAATCTATGTTCTCTATTGCCTATACAAAAAGTTTTGAAGTCAAACCCTAATTCGATCGTCACTTTGACTCCATATCTTACCGAATCCTTCTCAACGCTACGATTCTTCTTCTCACATACTTTAGTTTGTAAACATCGTACATAATAGATTGTGCAAAATCTTCTCAATTTTTTACCACAGCCTCCACATATAATATCATGAGATCTTGACAAATCTCATGATTTTCAGACTTCGTTTGTATTTTTTAGAATTTAAAAACCATTCAGCCACATGTTCATTATCATGTTTTCTGAACAAGATGTTCAAAATTCCTTTTCATTTCCTAGGTAAGGCCTCACACTAGACTCAATAACATGAATACCATTTTTCTACTCATTTTATTCTATTATTTGAATCACTTGCGGTTAAAATTTGACTTATACCAAAAAATTCCTTGAAATGCAATAAATTAATTAAATATAGCAAACAGATCCACAAATATACCAAATCTTTACATGGAGTACCACATGTTGTATGTAGAGAGTAGAAAAAGTTTTAAGGTCAGAAGAGAAAAAAACTTATTTATTTACCGAGTGCAAAAAATACACTCGGCAAACTTATTTCTTTGTCGAGTGCTGAAAAAACACTCGGCAAACTTATTTCTTTATCGAGTGCGACTAACGAACTCTCGGCAAACTTCTAACAGTCGGCACACTAACTGATGGATATTTATGTGGTGGTTTTTTGCCGAGTGTCTCTGTTTTGCATAATGTTTTTCTTAGTTTGCCGAATGTTTTTTCAGCACTTGGCAAAGAGTTTCTTTGTCGAGCGCCATTATTTTGCCGAGTGTATTATTTGTAGCACTCGACAAAGAGCTTGTTTGCCGAGTGCCCGATAAAATGCACTCAGCAAATATTTTTGTACTCGGCAAATATGTTGTTTTCAGTAGTGAAGAAAGCAGATACTTGCCTCTCTCAACCTTTAAGTTGTTTATGGCTAAAATAAACTATAGTAAAAATCAGACAATGTATTTTCTGTAGTTTTTTTAGTTGTGACTCCATACAGCCTATAGCCACATGTTCAGGTTAGATTCACATAGGTTAATACACATGTGAGTATTTGTCTCAGGTTAAAACACAGCAATACACAACATTATAGCATATGTCTCAAGTTAATACACAGATTGCCTCTCTTCTAGAGATTATTAAAAAATTTCAATATTTGTCTACAGATTGTCTCTCTTATAAGGATTGTTAAATTTTGCTTGCTCACATACATGTTTTAAGTTAATTTTGCATAAATATATTGGGTGAAATACATACCAAACGTTTTTGTGCTTTCCGATTGGGAATGGGAGCGCTTTTTCCAGTGTTGTCCACTTTTTTGAATTCAGACTTCATTAGAGCATGTGTTCACAGTGCTAGCCTTATTAGGGCCCAATTTATATCCCTACATGACCACCCAAGTAAATTTTCTAATCTTTGAAAAATGTGATTTCATACAAGACCACAAAAGAACAAGGATTTCATACCAGCAATTGTTGTGTCTCCGCAAATGGCCTCGACCCTCCCCTATTCTGAGCAGCATCTTTAGACTTTAGGCGTGAAGCTTGAGCTATCTTCCTCTTTTCCATGTATGTCTCACTTGCCCAATACTTTGACAGATAGCACCAAGCATCTTGAGCACACCACGCTAGCTTGTTGTTTATGTATTCTTCTTATGTAAGATGTATGGTGCATGCTTGATTGTCATCGCATTTTGCATAAAACTTAACAGCATCCAAATGAGCTTGATATATCAAATCAAAAACTCTTTTCTGTAGATACTCATCCAAATTACGGTCAGCTTTTCTCGCATTAGCTCGACTTACCTTGAACACTCTCTGCATACATAAAGAGGAATATTCAAGTATTTAGAGTCAAATAGTAGAGCAAAAAAGTTACAGGATGGTTAGTTTGATTATCCAGAATTCACACTTGACTAGTTTGGCATATGTTATTCTAGTGTTATCCTTTTTGCAGTAATACTCATGCCACGACATTGCTACCCGTCTTTCAACAAGTCTGCCTCCCTCATCACGGATATCGACCATTCCAGGGTACAGTCGTCTGATAAGAACTCCAACTTGTGAACCATACTTATAGTCTCTAGGGTTGTAGTTCATATAGGTGCATTGACTGTAACAAAGAATATAGCATCTCAGGTTGCAAATTTAAGAGGTAGTAGTCTAATTGGTTATATTATCTAGATATCATGTGCATGTCCTGGTACCACAAACATCTACAGGTTGTAGACTAGTTACAAAAGGGTTTCAATAGAAAAAAAATATTGAACCAACAGTGCACATCCTAGTACTAGTAACACACTGGATGTAGCAAAAATAGTAGCAAAAATGTTTCAGCATATACGCACCGGTCACCTACAGGCTTCAACATAACCTTCTTATTTGGTGGAGGCACTCTTAATTCTGTCAAGTTTCTTTTCCCTCGCCCTCTTGCCTTTTTTTTGAGGTTCATCCCTAACCAATAAAGAGCCACTTGCACCATCATTGAAGTCAAGACAACCACTAGTGATCATTTGTCTATCGATTTGATCATTAGTGACTCTTTGTGAGTTGACAGTGCCAACATCAACATTTGTTCCATGAGAGTTCCCACTGGTGGGTCTTTGAGAGTTGGTAGTGCCACCATCAACAATGGTCTCTTAAGAGTTCCCATTGGTGGGTCTTTAAGAGTTGGCAGTGCCACCATCATCAATGGTCCTTTGAGAGTTCCTGTTGGTGGGTCTTTGAGAGTTGGCAGTGCCACCATCAGCATTAATCCCTTTGGAGTTCCCACTGGTGGCTGAGCATGGCCTTTTTTTGCAAGCCCCCTATGTCGAAGCCTATACATGTCCTGCATTATTACGAGATGTAGATTAGAGAGCACATCAGGGCATGATATTCTAATATACATTGAACAAAAAACTGGATTCTCATTATATTTGGACCAATGCAAATTAATAATGAACACAACATAGCATCACTTAAGTTCAGATGTGAGGCAAATGTTGGATTTAGTACCAGTCTACTAGATCTTGCAAAATTGATACTAGACACAACACAATTTATATAATCCCAATTGAGTTCAGTGCAACACTAAGCAAAATAGTGTGCGAAATGCATCAAGCATCCTCATATGGGTAGAGCACGGCACAAAAAATTGGGGGGAAAGATGAAGTTTTATTGCCTCACTCTAATTGAAGCATGATGCCTAGATCGACGCAAGGCAGGACCCTAACTCCTCCAAGCTCAATTTGGCGTCACTGCTGCCTTGTCCTCCTCAAAGCTTCAACAAAGGTCAAGAGTGGAGGCGGCCTAAGGGATGGTGGGTTGGATCTAGGGCACCGATGGCCTGAGAGGTGGTAGAGCTCAGTCTTGGATCGGACTGTTAGGAAATGCGGGTATGCTACTTGCTAGCACACAATAAAATATCCGCGTAAACAGGATCACTAGTGAGTAGATGATCATAGATTATTCCTTCGCTCATCACGCGTCGCAGCGGAAGTCTTGAAGAAGCATGAGTAGTCGATCCGATCGACGTTGAGGAGGTAGTCGTACGATCTGACGAAGTGCGCAATCGAGTGACACCTCTACAGTAGTCCACACGCACGGAATGGAACAACGAACCAGAGCATGCTAGCACTCAACGGCACGTACTCGAAGATCCCCGTGATCAACCTTTGATCCCGGAGGGAGGATTGTAGTGGCGCACTAGAGGTTGCATGTGGGTAGGAGCCCTATGCGGTAGGCAACAGCAGCCCTGCGACAGCAGGCTAGTGCGGCAGAAGAAGTTTCATGCAGTAGCAAGCAAGTGTGCGGTGGCTGGCCAAAGGAATCACACCTCCTTAGGGTTAAAATCTAATTAGTATTTATAGGATGCTAATTGGGCCAGCACTAATTGGGCTAGGCCCCTCTTGGGCACCCAATAGTCTCCCACTTGCATAAGAGTTAATTATGCAAGTATCCATGTGTTCCAATCCCTTAAGTGTGTGACCCCGTAGGTTCATGCAACCTACGGAAATGACTCAGAAACCATTTCCGATCAATAGTTAGCATTGGCCTCTAGCAAGGCGTACTGACTCCCGAAGGTTCATGAAGATCATTTCTTGCATAACCTATAACACTCGCCAATATTATATCCTTCTGCCACACGACACCTAGCCAAGTGCAAGGCGAATGAAGTGCTACCCTTATTCTTAGCCATTTCTCGCTCAGTGAAGAACTTTTCTGATCGACTAACCTTTAGTCGAGGCATGGCCATGCGCTTTCAGTTCATCACATCGAGAGGGCCTAGAGGAGTCTCTCCCTAAAACAGGAGGGGCAGATTCCTTCTTGACTCGGTACACCCTGCGACTTGCTTCAACCAAATCCAAAAGCTACTTTTATAACTACCTAGTTACGGAATAGCGTTTAGCAACCCCAAAATGTGATGCTCCACAATTCGGGACTCTGTACCGATCTCAGGTCTAAGGACATAATATGCGTGTCATTACAAGATTCACCGATAACAGCGTATTCGCGGTGTCTCATTGTGGGTCTATTCGGCACCGTGTTCCTAACACGTGCCTACATTGTTGGCGCAATATCCCATATTGCCATGATCTGTGAAACAAGATCATCCACCCAACACATGTACCAGCTTATCTCTATGTCATAGTCCCGCATGATGGATGGAAGCTGGGGACCATTTTTAGTACAATGTCAATGTTGTATCATGGAGTTTCACTAACGAATCACATATTCGCTAATCACATATAATGACAAAGTCATGGAACATATCACTAAAAATGTAGATTACAAACGTTGACATGATGTCATCATCTTATGACTACCTTTATGGAATACATCATCATAAGCCTCCAACTAGTGCTAGTCAGTTATGCCAGCATCTCATGCCCATTGACTTTGTATGCATCTCATGCTTTGCTTGTGGGAGTGGCTTAGTCAATGGATCTACAATGTTCAGGTCGGTGTGCACCTTGCATATCTTCACATCTCCTCGATCGATGATTTCTCGAATCAGGTGATATTACCATAGTATGTGTTTGGACTTCTAGTGTGACCTAGGCTCCTTTGCCTGTGCGATAGCACCACTAATGTCACAATAGAGGTCTATCGGACTAGAGCAACTAGGGACCACGCCCAACTCAGAAATAAATTTTCTGATCCATACAGCTTCTAAAGCTGCAATATACTCGGCTTTGGTTGTCAAATCTGCAACTATCTCTTGCTTGGAACTTTTCCAGCTCACTGCTCCACCATTGAGGCAGAAGACATATCCCGATTGAGATTTACTATTGTCCTAGTTAGTTTAGAAGCTAGCATCGGTGTAACCCTTTACAACGAGCTCCTCCGAACCTCCATAAATTAGGAACATATCCTTGGTTCTTCGAAAGTACTTTAGGATATTTTTTACTGCAACCCAGTGACCATCACCCGGGTTGGATTGGTACCTGCTCATAATACTTAGAGCATATGAAATGTCTGGGCGCGTGCACAACAAGGCATACATGATCGAGCCAATAGCCGAAGCGTATGGCACCCGACTCATCCTTTCTTGCCCATCAGGCGACGACACACACTGAGTCTTGCTCAAGGTTACACCATGTGACATAGGTATGAATCCTTTCTTGGAATCATTCATGTTGAACCTATTCAACACCTTGTCGAGGTACATGCTCTGGCTTAATCAAATTAAGCGTTTAGACCTATCTCTATAGATCTTTATGCCCAGTATGTAAGCTGCTTCTCCAAGGTCCTTCATAGAGAAACTCTTTCTCAATGAGGCCTTGACATTCTCCATAAGCGGAATATCATTCCCAATCAATTGTATGTCATCCACATATAAGATTAGAAATACGAGTGCGCTCCCACTTGCCTTCTTGTAAACACATGCCTCTTCTTTATTTTGTGAGAAGCCAAACGATTTGACTACCTCGTCAAAATGAAGATTCCAGCTTTGGGATGCTTGCTTTAGCCCGTATATAGACTTCCTAAGTCTACACACTTTTCTAGCATTTTGCTGGTCGACAAAACCTTCAGGCTGTGTCATATACACATCCTCACTTAGGTTTCCATTAAGGAAAGTTGTTTTGATGTCCATTTGCCAAATCTCATAGTCATAATATGCAGCAATTGCTAGAAGAATCCGAATAGACTTTAGCATTGCAATGGGTGAAAATGTCTTATCATAGTCAACACCTTGAATTTGACGAAAACCTTTTGCTACCAGTCGTGCCTTATATATGTGAACCTTTCCATCAGCATCTATCTTTTTCTTGAAAATCCATTTACACTCAATGGCTCTCACGCCATCGGGTGGATCAACTAGGTTCCAAACCTGATTCTCTCTCATGGACTCTATCTCGGATCGCATGGCATCAAGCCATCTCTCAGACTCCGGTCCTATCAATGCTTCTGTGTATGTTTTAGGCTCCTCATTGTCCAACAATAGGATGTCCTTCTGCCCTATAATCAGTAGTGTGTACTTATCAGGTGTGCGACATGCCCGTATTGATCTTCGTGGTTGAGGTTTATCATGTTAGCCAGTGGCCATCGCTGATTCATCATGTTGCACCTCATCAATGGGAACAGAAACATTTTCTTATGTTTCTTGAACTTCTTCAAGTTGCACTGTGCTCCCACTAATTTCTTTCGAGAGAAACTCTTTCTCAAGAAAGACAGCGTTTCGAGCAACAAACACTTTGTTCTCTTGACGATTATAAAAATAGTATCCTTTGGTTTCCCTAGGATACCCCACAAAGACACATTTATCAGATCTAGGCTCGAGTTTAGTGGGCGTCAAACGCTTCACATAGGCTTCGCAGCCCCAAATCTTCAAGAACGACAAACTAGGATGCTTCCCAATCCATATCTCATATGGCGTCTTCTCCATAGATTTAGATGGTACATGGTTTAGTGTAAACGCAGCAGTCTCTAGTGCATAGCCCCAAAAATACAATGGAAGATCAGTCTGACTCATCATAGACCTCACCATGTCCAACAACGTTCAGTTCCTTCGCTCGGACACACCGTTCCATTGCGGTTTTCCTGGTGGAGTTAGTTGTGGAACAATTCCGCAACTCTTTAGATGATCGCTAAACTCATGGCTCAAATATTCTCCACCATGATCCGATCGTAGGAATTTAATTGTCTTGCCGGTATGATTCTATACTTCATCTTGGAATTCTTTGAACCTTTCAAAAGATTCTGCCTTATTCCTCATCAAATAGATATAGCCATATCTACTCAAGTCATCAGTAAAGGTAATAAAGTACTAAAAACCACCTCGTGCGACCAAGTTCATTGGACCACATACATCAGTATGTATTAGGCCTAATAACTCGCTTGCTCTCTCGCTTTGTCCAATAAAGGGAGTCTTAGTCATTTTTCCAAGTAGGCATGACTCGCATGTCTCAATCGATTCAAAATCAAAAGAATCGAGAAGACCATCTTTATGGAGCCTCTCTATGTGTTTCTATCCTATATGGCCTAAACAACAATGCCACAAGTAAGTAGGATTTGAGTTATCTATGTGAGTTCTCTTAGTACTAAAGCTATTAATTTCTGCATCTTCTAGATCAAGAACGTAAAGCCCATTCACAATAGGACATCTCCCATAGTACATGACATTCATAAAAATGGAACAGCACTTGTTCTTTATTATGAATTCATAACCGTCATCCTCTAAACATGAGGAGGAAATAATGTTCTTATTCAATGCAGGAAAAAAATAACAATTATTGAGTTCTAGCACTAATCCAGAAGGCAACGGCAATGGATAAGTGCCGATGGCCAACGCAGCAACCTTTGCTCCATTCTCGACGCGCAAATCCACTTCGTCTCTCGCAAAGCGTCTAATTATTTTCAGCCCCTGCAATGACTTGCAAGTGTGAATCATTGCACCAGTATCAAATACCCATGCATTATTAGAACGCGTAGCAAGATTAATTTCAATAACATTAATACCTTGAGTGGAGGTTGCACCTCCTTTCTTCCTTTTATCTTCCAAGTACTTCTTGCAATTCCTCGACCAATGCCCCTTTACACCACAGTGAAAGCAAGCATCGTCAGGGGAGGCACCAACTTTCTTTTCTTTGGCCTTGGATGCCTGCCCGGAAGTCCCACTTTTGGTAGGTTTCTTAGCCTTTGCTGGGCGCTTACGCTTCTTACCCTTCTAGACTATCATCACATGACCAGGAGTCTTCCTAAGACTCGCCTCTGCCGTCTTAAGCATCCCATGCAATTCAGTCAGTGATTTCTTCAAACCATTCATGTGATAGTTCATGATGAATGGTTCAAAGCTAGTAGGCAGGGACTGTAGTATCACATCAGTGGCGAGATCATCATCGAGGGGAAAACCTAGTCTCTGCAAGCTCTCAATGTACCCAATCATCTTAATCACATGAGGGCTAACTAGAGCACCTTCAGCAAGCTTACAACCAAATAGGGCTTTTGAGGTATTAAACCTATCGACCCTCGCCTAGCTTTCGAACATGCCATGTAACCCCACAATCATATGGTACGGGTTAGTGCTCTCAAATTGCTTCTACAACTCAGAGTTCATGCAAGCAAGCATCAGGCACTGCACATCCACCACATCATCAGTATGCTTCACATAAGCACGATATGCACTAGTGGTGTGCACGACATTCTGAGGCTCTTCTAGGTAAGGCGTATCGAGAACGTACTCCTTTTTCTCTTGTCTGAGAACAATTCTCAGATTCCGATTCCAATCAACAAAGTTTGTTCCGTTTAGCTTTTCTCTATCTAGGATCGATCACAGATTGAAGTTTGATGCACTCAACATTTTCTACAACAGTAAGATATGCAACTATTAGCACTTCTTTTATGAACACCTTTAATAAAAGAATTCCTGCTATGTTGTGCGAACGTCCCCCGGCGTTGCATAGCAGGACGAGATCCAACGCTCCTTGTGATACTAGTGAGCTTTGGCATCACCGCTAGCATCATAGTGAACAAGGTAGGCAACACTTACCAATCGCATCCAATGCGACTCTCGTTTGTTGGGCAACATCATATGTCTCGGCTCCCAACACTTATGCCCCAAAGCCCAAGTCTGACTTGATAGCTCTATCAAGTAAACCAACACTATGATGTGGTGTCCGACACCACCCAATGAATCAAGGTAGAAGATGACACCCTGCTTTGGCAGACCCATCACCTACTAACAAGATCCCAATGGTGCAGCTATTGGAAAGGCATAAAATCTTAATTTTTTATGAGGGATTCATCATTCGCATCACAGGCAGTGCATAATATTAATCATCACAGATAATCAAATTATTGTGATAGTATGGCATTTTCTTCGTCCAACGAAAATCAGCACATGTCGACGACCGCCAGTCCGCACGCCTACGCCGAGACGTCGCATCTTGGGCGCCTTCTCCAAGGTACGACGGTCGTCGAGTCACTACGCTCATGTCGATGAATTACATAATCTAATTCAGCTAATACACGCTAGTAGCTAAATTAAAATTATAAATTACATCACAGGAGTAGCACGCAGGCCAAAAATGAACAACCTCAACCCGGCTGTAATAATTTGTGAAACGCAGGCCACATGAAATTATTACACACAGATCATCACAAGAATTTGAGGCCATACCATCACATCATTCTCTGCAAAAACGAGTTAGGCGTTTCTACGAACGATGCAACACATCCCTTTTTTTAATTAAAACATGATCTTGTCCCGTCAGCCGATAACGGATAGAACAGATTTTTCACATGCTGCCAGCAAGCTAACAGGCATGGCGTTCTAGCCGACATAGCCGTTCACGCCCCATATTGACTGTTTTGCTACACGAACTCACAACCTCGTGGTCAGCCGCGCGACGCTCGCGCGCCGTCGTAAAGACGGCCAGTTAGCTAGTCACATAATGAGGAAGCAAGAATGGAGTAAAACAGTTCAATTCGCGCATAGCGCTATTCGCCAAAACGATCTGATCTACAACCGACCATGCAAAATATTAAATCTAGATCAAAAACAGCACAAGCACAGCTCTGGTACCATTGTTAGGAAATGCGGGTATGCTACTCACTAGCACACAATAAAATAACCGCGTAAATAGGATCACTTGCGAGTAGATGATCACAGATTATACCTTCGCTCGTCACGCATTGCAGCGGAAGTCTTGATAAAGCATGAGTAGTCGACCCGATCGACGTCGAGGAGGTAGTCGTACGATCTGACGAAGTGCACAACTGAGCGACACCTCTACGGCAGTCCACACGTACGGAATGGAATGACGAACTGGAGCGTGCTAGCACTCCATGGCACGTACTCGAAGATCCCCGCGATCAACCTTTGATCCGGGAGGGAGGATTGCAGCAGCGCACCAGAGGTTGCGTGTGGGCAGGAGCCCTACGCGGTAGGCAACAGCAGCCCTGCGGCAGCAGGCTGGTGCGGCAGAAGAAGTTTCGTGCGGCAGCAAGCAAGTGTGCGGCGGCTGGCCAAAGGAATCACACCTCCTTAGGGTTAAAATCTAATTAGTATTTATAAGCTACTAATTGGGCCAGGCCCCTCTTGGGCACCCAACATGGACCTAGGGTGGCGGCGGCCTGAGAGCACGGGGGGCTCCCGCCAGGCAGCTGCGGTGGCCGGAGAGGGTGGTGTGCCTCCTTCAGGGCGGCAGGGTCGGCCGGAGAGGGCAACGTGGCTGCCGGCTAGGACCGCGGCGGCGGAGGCACCACGGCCATGCGGGAGAGGGCGGCAGCGGGGTTTTTTCTCGCGATAGAGGCTGAGGTCTGAGGATGATGGCGCGACTAGCTGAGGAGCGACTGAAGTGAAGGATAGGGTTGCGGGGGTGGTGTCGTCACGTGTATCTTGGGCCAAAAAGAAAAGCCTGGCCACGCGCGGGCTCTTTTCCCTTAGGCGCAAATGCCAATCGATGGGCGGGCTGTGGCGCGAGCACGGTTTTATTCCACCAAAACGAGGAGCTGTGCCTGCAGAGCAAATTTCGTGAGAGTCTATCATCACAAAAATTATAATTTTCACAGCGGTGTCGAATAACTCTCATGAAAATATGTTTTCGTGGTGGGATTTACATCACTCTCATGTAAATATTATTTTTATGAGAGTTTGTTTTTCACTCTCATGAAAAATCATCCCTCTCACGAAATATCCATTTTCTGGTTAGTGAAACATATATTTTACTTAGTGTTTTTTATACATATCTTTCCAAATAGTAGTATCACGGTAATGACAATTACCCCTGCCGTGGCCTCCTACTCGATGCTGCTTAGTCATTTTAATTTTCTTTAGAGTCAAAGTATCTTATGTTTGACCAAAGTTATACAGAGAATTATAAAGATTTATGCCATTAAATAGGTATTACTATAAAAATATAATTAATAAAGAATCTAATAATTCTTAGTTGGTATCATTAATGTTATTATTTCATTACTAGTGGCCATACACGTGCGGCACGCACGCGTACCATGAAGCTTTATTCATAGCAGAAGTATTATATACGTACAATTAATAAATTATTTTCCATGATAAAATAAATTTTAACAGAGCAACCGGTAAACATAATTAGGGACAGACTTTAGCAAGGAAGTTTCAAGAGGCTAAAAAACTTAATTGATATTTATTCATACAATTTAACAATTAAGCAAATGCATCAATTCTTGTCCCTCAAGAGCGGGCCAAATTAATTGTTTAGGCATCTCATATCTCTTAGTCAAGAGTGAATATTAGAGTTTTCAGGTGGATAAAAGCTCTTTTTATTCAGCAAACATATCATTGGTTCTTAAACCCTTCACATTTTGAATTCATTTCCTGTAGGTCAAGCTTATTTTAAATTAACTATTTAGGCATCCCATATCTCTTGGTCAAGTTTGAATATTGGAGTTTTTGTTGGATAAAAAACTATTTTTATTCAACGAACATATCATTGGTTCTTAAACTCATGACATTTTGAATTCATTTCCTACAGGTCCAGTTTGTTTTAAAGAAGGCAATATTACTACTTGGACTTTTACTATCAAGTGTGAATATTAGAGCTCTCAGCTCCGTAAAAACTCTTTTGTTCAAACAAACAAACCATTGGTTCTTAAACCCTTGATATTTTAAATGGGTATTTCTATGAGGACTTCTAAACTGTGCAAAACGGTAAATGGCTTCTAGACTGTGTAAATCAGATGGCAGTGTAATTATGAGGCTATAATCAGGCATGTCTCGAGGATCCTCCTCCCTCTGGTTAGCTTGATGAGGAACTTGATGACAATTAAGAAGCAAGACAGGTTTGTGCCGGGGGCATCACACACAGATAGAACACGTGGTGGTGGACGCGAGCAAGCAAGCCACAGCAAGGAACTGCACTATGATATTTTACCATTTACATGGAGGTATATCTCACGGGGGCATCACACGCGGACCAGACACACGGTGGTGGGCACGAGCAAGCAAACCACAGCAAAGAACTGCACTTATTCTGCATTACATGTAGATATTTCTCACTTATGACCAATGAATATATATACGAAACATCTCCACCAATAGTAGCACACTTTATATCCTACTACAACTTCATTCATAAAAGGAGTGAAAATTAAAGTAAAGTTTATTAATTAAGTACATGAAATTCCAACAGATGCATCATGCATGAGAACGCTCTCCAACTATCATTTTTCACCAATCTTGGACATTCACCTTTTCTTTGACCTCAATTGAAAAATCAGAGGACACAGATTAGATGAAAGAATGACCAAATGGCAAATGTGCTAACAACAATTGAAGTATGACTGCTGATATAGTATGTAGAGCAGTAAACTCATCATCAATTAAAAGTCTATTTTGTTATAGATACAAAAAAATTGAGCAAAAGTACACTTGGATGACCCGTAATCCAATTATTCTGACGAGAAAATCTGAAAGAAATGAAAACTCATAGCAGCGATGCCAAATTGCCAATGCAATAACCTTGACAAAAATTCTGAAACAAAGTATTGTATATGACGACTAAACAAACCTAGAAACATGGACAACACATCAAAAACTAAAACCAATGAGCATGAAAAGTGACGGTCTATACGATCCAAGTGGTATATAACAAATTAAATTATTGGATGAACGACAAAAGTAAAACGGATGGATTCTCACCTCGTTGTTGTGCCCAGACTTCTTCTTGCTGCAGTTGGTTGCCCTGTGGGGAAGCCGTGCATAGCACCTACATGACACACCCAATTTTAATGATAAAATTGAATGCATAAACCTTATGTGCGCCCAGAGATTAATCACATACATAAACTAACAAATTAGAAAGTATCATCACAAGTGCTTAATACATCACGAATAATAACTCATAAATAGTATTATGTCTATAATAATCAAAGCAGAAAAACTAGATAACTACTCTCCACAAGAGCCTTCAAACTCTACAGGGATGTCGATCGGTGACCCACAAGTCTAGTCATCCTTAGGAAAGTCATCATAACCATTGCTATCTGTTTTCTATCCGGGATTTTATTCAAATAATAAAAAATAGACAAGCATAAGTATATCTCGTACTTAACAAGATTAACATGGAGTTATTATGAAACTCAAAAGGCCGACATTGGTTGTACTGCGGTTAACATTTTTATTAAGTGACAAATTTTAACACTATATTAGCATTTAGTTGTGCTTAAGCCCCAATTATACCACATGATCATATAAAGCAACATTTTATCTCATAATTAGTCATCAACAATAATAGTCCTCTATTATGTGAGTTTTTCGGGCCGCTCGTGTCCGTGAGCACGGCTGATATATCAGTTTTAATACTCTGCAGAGTTTGTACACTTTCACCGCGAGCTGTGATTTATCCTTTCGCCCGAGGTAGCTAATCTTTTGACCCACTACCAAGGAAGGTCAGCAGGGTTCACTATGAAGCATTTCAAAGGTTTCCCTAACAAATTAGTAGCCACTAGGTTTTCTCGGCAAGCAGACGTAGGAGCCCCAAATGGCACAATTCCTTCGCAGCTATACTCATAAGAACAGAGACTGTCTTATACCCATCGTATCAAGCCCCTTTTGTGCCATTTCGGGTAACCACTAACAAGCTAGAGAAAGTCCTACTACTAGGCTAAAGCCAGAGCCATGTGGCACTCCCGGTTGTACTGTATGTCCCAACTTTTACTCACAAATAAGTCCTTAGGGAGGGCCAAGAGCATCATGATGAAAAC
The DNA here is from genome assembly GCF_019320115.1 of Miscanthus floridulus. NCBI lineage: Eukaryota > Viridiplantae > Streptophyta > Magnoliopsida > Poales > Poaceae > Miscanthus > Miscanthus floridulus. Next base: position 105,661,799 of record NC_089580.1, on the reverse strand, counting down.
AAGAGCTCTCTCGCCCTATGTCCAAGTTGCTAAAAAGCAAGTTTTAACATTTGTTGCTTATAACCATTAGTCACAGTTTAGATCAGATATAATCATATTGAGCGCTAGTAACTACCCATATGCAAGTATAACCCATCGGTAATCAAGGCACAAGGTAACAAATAACTAGGATGTCCTTACGGGTATCAAATTGACACATGCATATGACTAATTAATTAAATGGTGAATAGGACAACAAGGAGATCCCATGCTATACTTGCCTTGATCAACAAACTCCTGCCGGCCCTTCTAGTCGTCAAAGTATTGGCATTGATCACCGTCGTAATGCTCACTGTCTATACTCGATCATCTATAAAGCAACACACATAAATCCACGCAATCATGCACAAGCAAACAAGAGCTATGATTAGAACAATTCACCAACAGAGGAAAACATATTTAAAAAGCTTATAAAATTATTTTACACACCGCTACGAACACACAGACATGAAAATCACTGAAATCGGATTTCAAATGGTGAATATATGATGAAATTGGGCTCAGGATGGCAAAACCGTAAATAACGCGAACTAATTTACGAATTTAAATAAATCAAATTTGGCATTTTGAATCTACTGAGGACTGCGAGCGTAATTACAAAAAAATCGAGGATCTCTTACGCAAATATGCTAGCGAAGGAGTATGGCTCAATCTGGACCACTGAATCGGATCTAGATGGTCCAGATTAGATTGTTGGGGGAGAGAGAGTCCCGTAGCCGAAATAGTGACCGGCGCGGTGGGGCTCCATTGTCGGTGGCGAAATCTCAGCGGTGAGCACATGTTAAGGCCCTACTAGCCATGGTGGAGAAAAAAAAAGGGCATGGGGACCAAGAGCGGACAACGGCGCGCTCGCCTATGGCGTTCTAGCGGGCGGTAACGAAGGCCGGCGTGGTGTCAGGCATGGCCGGCGGCGAGGGGAGCTCGCCGGCGCGCGCGAAACCGGCCCTAGTGGCCACGATTCGACTCGGGACTTGCATGGGATGAAATAGGATGGAACAGGGATCTCACCGCAGATGAAAAACGAAGGCGAAGACGAGTCGGAGAGGACGAGAGGCAAGGAATGGCGGACGGTGACGCTCTGCAAAATCCGGCGACGAGAAGTGAGTGACCGGAAACGAAACGCAACAAAGGAAAAGTCCTGGCGGCTTTCTTACGGCACACAGAAGCTCGGCGAAGGTCGAAAGGCGACGAAGAAGAGGTGGAGCAGCAACCAAGCGGCAGCGGCTCCGAGTTCTTCTAAGCGAGACTCAAAGCGGCAGCTGCGAGCTATGGGCAAGGGGACGGGAAAGGGAGTGCGAAGGGGGCTCTGGGTTTATAAAGCGGCGCATGCACGTGCGGATTGCATCCAATCCCGGAAAATCGGACGCGGGGGCTGTGGAGTTCGGCATTCAGCGGCGTCCGACTCGAGCGCAGGGCAGGAGGGAGGTAGGAGGTGACACTGTAGCGCGGGCCCCGTGCGTCAGGGTGCCATGGCGGGTCCCGGCGGTCAGCGGCACAAGAGAGGGAAGTGGGGCGCTGCACAGCTGCTGGGCCGGCCAGCTGAGAGAGGGGAGCGGGTGTGCCAGATGCTGGGCTGGGCCGGCAGGCTGGTGTGGGCCGCGGGTGCGCGCTGCGCCAAGGGCAGAGCAGGCCGGCGCTGCTGCGGTGAGAGACAGGCTAGAGGCCAAAACAGAGAGGGAGGCAGGAAGGAAGGGAATTTCTTTTTCTTTTATTTTTAGAGTTTTTCAAATCCAACTTCAGAAGCATTTGAAATCGTGTTCTGATTGGTCAAAACCAGTAATCACAAAAATATGAATGCAGCAGCATGAATGCATCAACATATGTCTAAACCTTATATTTGCTTTTAATTCAATAAAGTTATTATTTTCCTATGTTGAATGCACACCTCAATGCATAGATAAATCTATTTTGGCTATTTTGGAAAAATGAAATTTTTAGGGTGTTACACTACAGGAGAAAGACGGAAGTTAGGTCATGCATGGATGGACCGAGCAAGATCATTTATCGGATCGTATGCGGAGCTTGGATCAATGCTTGCATTGAACGAACGAGATCATCTCGTCAGTAAATAAAGCCAAAGCGCGCAGTGTATTGCTGAATGGATGAGCCAGAAGAAATGCGTTGAAGGATCCTGTTCGGAGATCATGATGATTTAGCGCTTCGTCTGTCTTTTTTGCTTTCTGGTTCAGGTCGTTAGTTGATGTGCTGATGCGTTTATCGTCTGTAAGCTGAAGTTTTAAGTCTGGCTGCTGCTTTCAAAACTGGAAACCTCAGTCTGTAAATTCTGTTATTGGTTTTCTTAAAAGCCGAGTTAATCTCCTTTCAAAAACAAAATAATTAAAGCAAAAGCTAGTTTGCTCGATCAGGGCTGGCGTATATACGTACTTGCGGCAGACCATCTTGTTCTCGTTACTTCTGCACGACGCGGATGAAAGAAAAAAGCAAAGAACACGTGCGCGAGGCCGAGGGGCCGGCCGTCGACCTGGCCGTTGTCACTGTCCGGCAGGGGACCTTCGACAGCCAACGACAAGCCAGTGGCGATCGCAGAATCTGCTAGCAGCATACACATGCCCAGTTGGCTTGCCCGTGCTTTCGTCTCGTCCGGCCGTGGGGTGTCGGTGGCCAGGATATGAGACGGAGAGGCGTGCGGGTTGGGCAGGTCACGAAAAAAATATGGAGGAAGAACGCGTGGGTACAAGTGGGCGGGTAGGTGTCTGAGGATGGTGAAAAAAAAAGAAAGCAACGCTTCTGCAAGAGAGAAATACACGTAAATATTTATAAGTTTTCCGGCCGGACCCATCGGTCACATCAAGGTGGGAGATTTAGATGTGTTGGATCTAATTTTAAAGTAGATCTAAGGGATAAAAATTAAGATAGATAGAAAATATTAGGGTGAGAGACTATTTTCAATTCCTTTGCTTTTTTATAATATAATAAATATATATAAATTTGGTTAAACTTGAGATGCTTTAAGTCTCTAAAAAATTAGAATGACTTATAATTTAGGATGGATGAAGTACTTCTCTAATAACTTTTTTGAGCAACACTTCTTTAATATGGGGATATGGCCCCCGGTACCCACAAGATAAGACATGGGCCGCACCATCAGAGGTGGCACAACCCACAAGATCAAGACGTGTGGCGCATATAAGGAGGGGCATAGCGCGAACTATCATGCTGACCACAAGAGTAGGGTATTACGTCGTGCTGACAGCCCGAACTTGTCTAACTCTTGTGTCTCTGTTGTCTTCTTGTTTTTGATTATGCGCATCTCTATCGATCAATCTACCTTCATAGGATACCCCTCAGAGGACTGCCGACGATATTCTGTCGACAGTTGGCGCACTAGGTAGGGGTGTGCGTGCTGTTTCCATGACGAAAAAGATGGTACATTTTGTAGGCTTTTCGTCCTCCCCAAAGCTCGGCCAGATCTTTACCGTCGGATCGATCTCCTAGGTCATCAATGCTGACGGAGACGGAGAGATCATCGAGCCGGTGTAGATCGATTCTGCACCAACCACACCAACACCTGCAACGACAGATCCGATCTCGGAACCGCCTCCGAGGTCGTCTTCACCAGCAACTCACCGCCTGCTCCCCCGCTACCCAAGGAAGCAGATCGGCAACAACGATCTGATCGCATCCATCAATCAGGTTGGCCAGAAGCTCGCCGACTGCCTCGCCCTCGTGGAATCGGCTCTGACCACTCTGGTTCAGCACCGACCACCCTCCGATTCCGATCTATCGGAGGCTGATCAGGAAACTCCAACGGTTACGACCGCCATCCATCAAGATGCCCTAAGGGGCAAATTCACCGACCAGGTGGGAGACAACTATCCTCTCGCCGACCCGATTGCCAACCAGCTCTCGCCGACGGTAGGTTCTACGGAGATTGTCGCCGAAACCGCTGCCGTCCAAACCGCTAAATAAGCTGCTAAACGAGCTGTTTTCTCCATGTTTGCTCTCTGAACGACTTTCTTTCATGTATATCATCTTAAAGATGACATACAGCTAAGTCTAAGGCAAATCCCCGAACAGTCATGTTGATGCTCGAATGTTTCCAGAGACGGCCCTGTCTCCGGCTTCTCTGTCCGTCTTTGGTTCAAGTCTAGTAGAATCTGTGGGTAATTTTTCCCTTGTTTTTGCTCCAAGTTTAGCATACCCCCAATTTATTTGGGATTTAAAGGCTTTGTTGTTGTTGTTGTTGCTGCTGCTGTTGCTGCTCCAAGTTTCTTTGGTTCAAGTCCAGTAGAACTAGCATCCTGGTTCATATCATGTTCATTCCCTTTTGAAGAAATATCCATTCAGTATTTGTTTTTATTGTAATCTGATTTTATTTAAAATTGTTTTACTAGGTATGAGAAATATCATGGATATTATGGAGGGAAGCAGGAAGCAAGAAAGTCCAACTACACTGATATGGTAATAGGACCTTTCAAAGAGATCTTTTTGTTTTTTTTACAAATTTGATGCCCCTTATTCTAGTTGTACCGTAGGTTTTTATATAAACTACAGCTGCTACAGCTAAAGGTTTGCCTCCTTGCAATTGTGCTCAACTAGATTTGCCTTCAGGATAGATATTATTCTAAAAATAATGTGAAGTATTGGCACTCCTATTAAGTATTAACAGATCCACGGTGCTGAAATTGTTTTTTTTTTTGTTCTGCATGACCTTAGGATGAATGATATCAGCATTGTAGTGAGACTATGAGAAGCTATTGGATGTGTGGTTCTGTAGGTTTTGGATGTGGGCTGCGGAATAAGTGGACCGCTGAGAGAAATTGCGAGATTTAGGTCAGATCGTCAAGTTAAAGTTTTTTAACGCTGGTGAATTTTGATGTCCTCTAACCAATGTATTAGAATTGAATTAATCTTTATTAGTTAAGAGTTGGCACTTGGCACTTGTAGTCAATTTGCTTTTTTGGATGGATGGCACCTTCACTTTTTGTTTGTTTAGAGCACTGCCTTCTTTCATTTCAGTATTTGATTCATTTTCTGTAAAAGCCCCATGGCTAATTGAATCAAGCAAATGGTCATGCAGGTCAACTTCAGTTACCGGATAACTAGGTCAAAGGTTATCTGAAACCACATATTTAAACTAAGTGGCCGAGCTGGGATTTTTAAACCAGGTTATGCTCTAGGTTTCAGTGAATCTGCATATCTGTATATATGGCTGAGCTGGGATTTTTTTTACCTTGCTTTGATGATTTTCTCCTGGCTTTTGTAATGTTGATGCCTGTGTTTGAATCCCTGTTCTTGGTGACCCAATTGGATGCATTGAACATGCATATCTTGATGCCTGTGTTTTCAAAAGTGTAATGTTGTTGTTCTATTAGTAATTTGTACCAAAATTAGATGCAGATCTATGCAAAAAGAAAAACAAATTTCAGATGAAGGTGCTTTGGGGTGGACTGGCTTGATTGCTTACCTGCGTTGCATCTTGTTCTTTTGCTTCAGATCTGGGTGCTAATTTCAAATTTGGTCTTGCTTTTGCTTTGGTCCTCATCGTCCTTCTTTGTCTGCTATGCTGCCGCCGCCGCGGCCATCTACGGTGCCGCGTTTTTTGTTTTTGTTACGATGCTGTTTTTTTCTTTCTTCTCCGTCAAGTTTGCATAGATTTGTGTTGACATTTGGCTGAGATTTTGCCACATCACTTTTTCTGGAAGTGGAAGATAACTACCCTGAAAATCTTCCAGATTTTTATTAGGTACAGGTGCTTTTTTATTTTTGTGCTTTGTTGTACAGATGTGACGTGGCAACTTATGATTTGTTTAAAAAGTGGAAGAAAACAAACTGAACAATCTTCCACAAGATAGGTAGTCAGTCCCAAAAAAAAAGTTTATGGTTGATTTCATTTGAAAGATACATGTATGAAAAATGTTATAATCCTTTTTTTACTTCTAATATATTTATAGTCGGATATGATCTTGTAATGACCGTCAACGAGCTCCACCTAGCTTAAAGCCTTGCTCGTCCCAAGCGAAGATTAAGACTTAGGCTCGGTGGATCAAGAGATGCTACTATGTTATACATCCTACAAGTATGTTGCATGCAACTCAACATTCTCTTTTGAATTATGTTGGCACTATACCAAACTCACCCATATTACCTAAGTCTTGGTGGCTTATGGTCTTCTCTTTGTCATGGGTGGTTGAAAAACACAGAGAGATCTACTTCTGTCATTCTTTGTGTAACCATCATTTTGAAGGTCTTAAAATCTTTTTGCAATAAATTTAAGTTTCTCAAGTGATACTCTCAGATCACAAATCAATGTGTATGAATCCTTACCAAGGCATTGATGCTTTGCCTTCTTTTGTACTTATAATTGACTTATGTGGAAGTTCGGTTATGAAGAATGAAGCATACATGCATTGCATATACTGCTAAATTAAAACTTGGATCCAAGGAGAAAAATACCATATACTTAGATCAAAATGTGCGTGTGTGCAGAACATGATGATCACAATTATTTCACTCCTTGACACAAATGATCTCCATCTTTTATTTTGATAGCATGGGCATCTTTTCTTTTTCTCATTTTTTCATTTTTATGTTCCTTTTCTCATCATACTTTGCCCCCACATGTCTATGGGCCCAATTTTTACTGGGTATTTTGGGATACATACCGGGGCATTGCTACAACAACTTCTTCAAATTAATATTTATATAAATGAATATTGGGTTAACCCGATACATATAATATTGAAGAGTAGATTATTGAAAGACCACTGTGAAGATGTCCTAAGTGCAGGAAACATTGTTTCTGACGAGGGTCAGATATAAACAACAAGAAGCCTCCTAAGGCAGCCTGGCAGATGGTTTGTATTCCTAAAGAGAGTGGTGAGTTGGGCGTCCCCAATTTACATACTCATAATCATAGCTTACTCCTAAAGAATCTTCATAAGTTCTTCAATCGGCTAGACATTCCATGGGTGCACCTTATATGGACTGTTCAATATCCTAATTGTCCTCCAGCTTTAACTCGCAAAGGCTCTTTCTGGTGGCGAGATATTCAAAAACTCTTGGCCACTTCCAAAGGCATGGTAGCTGCTTTAGTTAATAATGGCTCTTCATGTTCTTCTGGTTAGATACTTGGAATGGCTTTTCTTTATGTACGTCTATGCCAGAAGTTCAGCAAGTCTGCCAGTCACCAGCTTTTCATGACCTCTTTCATCTGCCACTTTCGGTGGAGGCCTATCAGCAGTTTATTGACCTCTCAAATGTTGTTGCCAATTTACATTTACAAGAGGGTTTTGATCGCCGGACATACATTTGGAACTCCCCTAAATTTACCTCAAAGCAGGCCCATGTGCACCTCATTGGTAGGAGACAGGTACATCAAGCATTTTCCTAGCTTTGGAAATCTTGCTGTCAAAACAAGAGGAAAATTTTCTTTTGGCTTCTTCTTAAAGACCATCTCATTACCAGAGAACTTCTAAGAAGGAAATATGGAGCTTGATGACTACAATTGTGTTCTTTTGTGACCTTGGCTTGGAAGAATCCCTTGTCCACCTCTTCCTGGCTTGTCCTTTTGCTAGATCATGTTGGGCAACTCTTGGCTTCGTTATCCACTAACCTTCTGATCCGTTTGGGACCCTTCTTCATGGAGATCATTGTCACGATGTCCTAGTCCATTTGGACTGTCCATAATGATGCCATTTTTCCGCAAGTTCAGCCATCAATTGATCACTGCAAGGCAGTCTTACGAAGAAAATTTGCTCAAGTTATACTTAGAGCAAAAGCAAACCTCGCGCCTTTGTTTACTCAATTGCTAGAAGCCTATGTGCAATCTTGCTGATTTTTTTTGTTGCCTTCTTTGTCTCTTTGATAAACATTGTAAGACCTGTTCCTCTGTTTAATAAAAGCACAGTAGGGGGCGTGCCCCTCCTGTTTCCCTTAAAAAAATTAGGACTGCTGGCTTGCGGTTTTCAGAAGTAGAGACAACATGTGTGGTTGTCGAGGAGTGGGACTGCTCAAGATGCCAAACTTCAGAAAAACACCGTAATTGCCCATAAAAAAACGATTACGCAAAAGGTTTGCGTGTCTTTGTATTAAGGTAGAGAAAATATTCGTTGCAGCACGCCTTACCGGCGCCCTAGGGGATCAATAAAGTTTTACATGGACACTCAGACCCCCTCTAAGGTACTGAAAATTTGGCTATTACATTGGACATTGAACAATCCAAAGTTGCAGCACCGACAAAGAGACCTAAGCCTGGGCTGCCGAGCGGCGGCGTTGCTTGTGCACAGCTACCTCGCCAACCGGTGGGAGCAACTCACGTAGCGCCTGCATATGAGTGGGGTCACCGTTGAAAATTTCATCATACGTCTTCTTAGCCGACGTTGATGGAGATGGCCTCACGATGGATAGTCTCAGGCGCTTCATGACAAGGTACTCACCTCGCTTGGCTACCCGAATATGAGCAATGCTATGTACCGCTATCCGCCTACTTCACCTCGCTTGGCTACCAGGATATGAGCTATGCTATGTACCGCTATTCGCCTGCTTCGCCTTGGGAGCTAGGGCGGTGCACTAATTGCCCATAAAAGATTGTATATGGTGTTGATTCCCAGCTTTTTGCACCAATCAACACCGCAGAAGAAGCACAAAATCCGGTAAATGCCGCCGCCATACATATTTGAAGCAAAATGCGTACGTCCACATAATTAATGCCATAGCAGTGATGCAACGATCTGACCCATGGTAAACACAATACACACCTAGTATTTCGAGAGAAACTGGTTTCCTGAAGAGTTGGTTCCTATTTTCCGTCGACAGCAACCTCCTTGGTGAACAAAGGATTAACCTTGGGGACGGTGACAACCAGCGCCCGGAGCTGCAGTTGGGCGCGGACACTCTCTTTATCGTACCCCTTGGGCACGAGCAGCCGGACATGGAACGAGACGCTGTCGGCCGGGGGCTGCTCCCTTTGCCTTTGCTCCTCTGCTGCTGCAGACTTGGGCTTGTTCGTCCTGATGATGAGCACATCGTCCTCCACGGCAACCTGGAAGTCGCCCGTTGTAGCACCCTCCGGCAAGTTGAAGAATGTAAGCTTGACGTTCTTGCCATCTTCCTTGATCTCCCACCGCGGCGTCGACGTGGACGGCATGTCGGGATGCACAAGGGCTTCCATCTCCAAGACAGGTGGTAAAGACATCAGAGAAAATATTACTCCTGCAATTTATATGCATGCTACTGTACATTGCAACTCGAACACGTAGAATACTCATCAAGGACAACGAAACTATTAGTAAAATTTGCTTGCTAGTACGTCTCATCATCACCAATCACCAATACAATTAAGGAGGTAGCATACCAACGGGAGAGATGTTAAAGGGATGGTCGGTGGCCTTGGCATCCACAGAGTAGCAGATGGAACGAGGCCGCTTCTTCTCTGCCGGAGCGCAAGGGAGAGCCACCACTGCTGGTTTCACAAACCCGAAGGACGACGCGCCAGCTGAAGATCTTGCCGGCCGGCTGAGCAGGCCGAGAGAAGTGGAAATTGTCGACATTGTTTGCAGTTCAGTAGTAATATCACTATAGTGATCGAGTAGCTAGTTCGTCAGGTGCAATGCAAGTGTCTCTTATCTGTGTGCCTCAACTGTATATATAGAGACTTAAAGAGAGAGACCTAAAGCCTAAAGAGAACCAGTTAACTGCTGCTGCGTACTTTGCGTGCTTGGGAGTGGGAGTATATATAGATCTGCAAGAGCTTTGGTAAAGTAGCCGTGCTGCAGCAATGATTCTAAACTTGTGGTATGCGCATTCCCCGTCACACTAGCTTATGTGGAAATGAGAGCTTTAAGTGTGCAAGAGATAAGCACAGAACAACAGTCAGATTGTAGGACTAATATAATAAAAAGTGACAAAATGCAAATTTACAACGCAAAAGCTAGGAGAACTGATAGTTTTGGAGGTACTCGTACTTCAGTATCCAACACACGTAGTAGCACCCTAACATACGATCTTTCACCGCTGCAATACACAACAATCTCTACCGACACATTTGTGTAGCGTGTGCTGTAGCTGACAGTGACTCTGCTTCACACTATTAGATCATAAGACTATGATCTGATTAATGATTAGAATTCTATTGACCCAGCAACGAAGCCGCCGGGTTGAGTTTCCCAAAAATATCAAAGACAATATTTGGGATAAGGTTATAGAAAAGTTCACTTCCGGATCGTGACGTGAAAATAGTCAAGAAACACGCACTATATGGCCACTTCTTACAAGATTTTATTTAAACGGTGCATTGAATAAGTATTACGCCTAGAATGAGACACAGACAGATCGACTTGAGTACACGAACCAGCAGCGGTAGTGAGAGGAATTCAAGGAATACGTGCTCTGGAGGGAGGCACAGGAAACGAGCCTAAGGGCGTCCCCAACCATGTACACTAGGAGCTAGCTCGGAAGTCTACGTGGAGGAGATAGAGCCAAAAAAAAAAAACTCGTCGCTAGCTAGTACTTCGTTGCTATGCTCGCACGGTTCCCAGTGAACTGCACCTCTTTGGCTTCCTGACCCACCTTCACAGTTCTGAATTTTTCTTCTTTGTTTATTTTCCCACCGTGCTATGTAAGCTAGCGATTTGCGCAGGCTGTAGCGGACGCCCTAAGGAATAAGGCCAACTTTGAGAAGAGCCGACGTCCTCGTAGCCTGATAGGATCATCCCATATGGGTACACGGTCATAAATGGTATAAGCGGTTTAAGGGCAAGACCCCTCGCGCCCCCGCCGCCCCGCATCGCCCTCACAGGGCGACTTAGACGGCTAGGCAAAACCTAGCTGCTGCCCCCCTCTTCTTCCCTTCTCTAGCTGCGCTGCCGCTGGCAAGGCCGTGCAGTTTGCACGGATGGCCACAGCGGAGCTCTTCGTCGCGTTGGCATTGGCGTCGGTGGCGTCGGGAGGGGGGGGGGGCTGCGTAATCCGCATGGGGCTCCGCGGGGCTGCCGGCAACGGCCAGGACCTGCGTAGGCGCAGGGCGGCGGTGGTGCAACTTCTCGTCTCTCCTTCGTTTGCCTCCTTCCTCCATGCCCTTGACAGCGGCAGCGGCGCCGGCCAAGGCCACTTCAGGGCCCGAGTGGCCAGATACTGGGCTCTATTAGCCAGACCAGCACCCCCAGACGGGACCGTGCCTTCGGCGGCAGCATTGGCGGAGGCGCAGCGCAGGCTCGGGGCACCATGTCCAGTGCCTTGCGGCTAGATCCGACACCCCTATTGACACTTCTTAGCGTCGCTACCAGGTTTGTGTCCCCTGCAATGGCGCTAGAAATACTTGTTGGTATTTCTTAATGACACCGGCTATGGCGCCAAAAATACCGGTTGGCAATACTTAGCAACATCACTAATAAATAGCAATGCCACTAAGTAAGGCCTTGATAGTTCCTTAACAATTTTAAATATTTATCCGCAAGTGCATGGAGTTATTATTGTAGTATTTCATCCGGAAGTATTCAGGGTATCGTTATTTATATTTTCCTAAAGGAATGTATTTATTGATTAAGAGTCTAGAATGGATATGAACTTGAATAATAATGCTTGCAAGTACACCAATGTTTATAACAGGGGTAAGAATGGTATTCTCAAGATAGTGGACACACACTTAGCATTCCTCAAAGGATAAAATAAAGAAAAAGAATAATCCTAAGTCGAGCAGGCATTGATCTATCATAGTCATACAAAAATTAGTTAATGATCATACAAGTTATATAATTAGTTTTAGGGCTAAAGTGTGAAGCAAGTCGGGAGACCACAGAGTACTGGTCTGCCAACAAGCTCATGTAGCATTTTAGACTCTACACCCCAAACGAACATGGGGATTACAAGGGACGGACAGCGCTGTCACCACCTGCCCGCCTACCACCTCAACGATAGAGAGGGAAATGTATTCACCTGTCTCTCCATAACCAAGCACCTCGCTTGCATACACAGAAACTACCCAAATCTCCTCGAGACTCTGACCCTACGAACCGACAAGTAAAGGACTTAGGCACACGTGACGGCACGATGAACTGCCACCTCAAATTAGCCCTAATTCCAATTATATAAGCTATACGAGTGGTTAAGCATAAAGTCATGTATGCTACTCTCATGACATACAAACTATAGACTAGTCCATATATCAAGATCATAACACCATAACTATACTCTAGCTCGTAGCTATGACTATAATTATAAAGTGAAGTCATGACATTGAAAGAACTCATATCTCTATTCATACCTAAGAATCTCTTCTTCCAAGGAGCCAAACCCTCCAAGGTAGCTTTGCGTTGCTCTAGTACAACTAAAGGTAAAACTAAGAGAGGGGATTGAGGTATTGCTCAATGTGTTGTGTGTTTTGAGAGGGGGGTTGCCCCTCTATTTATACAAGGCTTGAGGCGGTGCTGGAGACTAAATTTGGCGCGAGCACCGGTCTCCACTGCCTCTGCATGACCTCATGCCACCGCCAGACAAAGGGGCGGCATAGAGGCGCCGGTAGGGGGTCGCCCTCCCCTAGGATTAGCCGCCCCCTCGCCACCGCATTTGCATGGTGGGTCGGTGCTCGGTCCTGGGCTGTTCCTTGGTCGATGTTCTGCCTAAATTATTGTCGTGGATGGGTCTCTTTATTTATCCTTTGCGAAAATTGGCGTCGGAAAGCTCCTTTTGGTGAATTATCTCCACGTATTTGTTTTTGTGTCCTACAAAATAATAATCTCCAAATATATGTGGAACTAGGTCAATAGTAAATGCATGTGTGTCTAAGATTGCTAATTTCTTCTCTTTTTGTGTCTTAATTGACAGTCGGATATGATCGTTAAGGACCGCCAACAAGATCCCCCAAGCTTAACATTTGCTCATCCCGAGCAAATAGCTAAGTTATTGGTTGTTGATCAGGAGTTGCTAATATGCCGAATATAATTCATAAGTGCCATGCCTATAACAAAGTATTCTTCCTCAATTTAAATAAGTTCAGAATTCTATCCACCCTTTTAACTTAATCCCTATGGGGCTTATTGCTTTTCTAAATTCTTGGGCGGTTGTAAGATAGAACGATTTAACAGAATTACGAATCATTCATTCTTTGATCGACCTTCTATCCGCAGGTTTTATAAGTTTTGCAAAATAAAATGTAAGTTCCTCAAATGATTCACTCAATCGCTCAATGTGTATGATCCTCACCAAGGCATTTGATTGTTTTCCTTCTTTTCATCCTACTTCTATAGGTTTTGAGTGGAGTTCTAGGTAGGTGTGAATGACAGGCATACTTGCATCTCATATATTGTTAAGTCAAAACCCAGATCCAAGGAGATGCAAGTCATACACTTTGATCAAGAAGTGCAAGTGTGTGGAATATTTTTCCTAATCCTAATATTTTTTGTACTCCTTTTGATCGTGACTTTCTCTCTCTTTTTATAACTACCTTGGAAGTATGGGCTATCTTTATTTTTTAACACTTTGGAACATTCATGTGTTCCATTTTTTTATTTTGCTATTTTGAGAGCTTCATGTGTCTCTCTTTTTTAGCATAGCCCCATACTTCTTTTTGGCATATGATAACTTTGGAGAGAAAGACTCATGAACAAATGAATGGAGTATTTATTTCGGTGGACAGAAACAAACATGTTTTTGCATAACTCTCAGTGTAAGAGTTAGCATTTTTATATGTGGGTGTACGTGAATCTTGATCATGGGTGCATGATGAGAATCTCAACAAGGGTCACAATAATTTGACAAAACTCAATGTAAATATAAGTAGCATATGACTAAGGTTTAAATTTGAATGTGTCATGTGGTCGTGGGAGGAATTCATCATCATTGAGGAACTTTTGATTTTAGCATTTTTTAAATGAAAAACTCTAGATGTCAAGTTTTTCTTAGAACAAAGTCATAGCTAAATAAATGCAAAAAATAAATAATGAAAAATTAAAATGCAGAAAATAAAAGATACTACTTACCTCTGCGGGGTCCTCCTCCAAGCTAGCTCGAAGCCAGGAGATGATTTTGAGGTAGGTTATTTGTTTAGTATATCAACTAATGTTCGCACTTAGCAATTTTGGTACTATGATCAAACTAGACAATATGTTCCGTTTGATCAAGACTGATTAACCTAAGCTCCATCCTTAATTTAAAGAGTCTATGGAAGCATCATCGCCAATAACCATGCCCCCAAACCAAAATATACTTCTTGGAGAACATCGGAAGATAACTAAGATAACAGAGATGAAAGGTAAACTTTTAGGTGGATTCTTTGTTTTATTATATATATGGTCTGCTAGAATTTATGTTATTTATTCAACCAGTGTCTATACTTAGCAGTCTTGGTTCAATGATTAAATTAGATATCTAATAAAGGTTGGCTAAATAACCTAAGCACCATGCTTAATTTAAAAAGCCTAAAAAATCATACCCAAACCAAGGTACACTTTGTGTAGACATGGTAGAACAATTATGCTTTAACAGAGGTAATTCAAAGGCAAACCTTTATATATGTTTTATTTTATTTTTGAACTTATTAATGCATAAACTAGGAATTCTAAGTTCTAGCATAATTATAAAACATAACTACCAATTTATCTTTGGCAAGGACTCACCTTTTAAGGTCCAATGAGTAGGACCCTTCTTCATTCATTTCTTGTTTGTTGATAGAGCCTCTGATCCTAGAGAAGTGGATGCAAATGGCTGCTCCTTCTTTGGTCTCCACACCATCTTGTTTATTCTTGGTGGTGTGGTGGTGGACTTTGGAGATTCTTCCTTTGGTTTCCACACTGGTTTATTCTTCTTTGGTGGTGTGGAAACTACCTTTGGCTTTTCTTCCCTTGTGATTTGTTTGATTTTCTTTAGCTTTGGCTTCTTTTGATTTCTTTGTTCCTTTGCACAATGGTGTCCACCAATTGAGGTTGGATATGCACCTCCCTTAGGCCTTGTGGATTTGGCTCATACTTGATACCAATCATGGAGCATTGCTCCTGCCTGGGCCGGAAGGCGAACTTCTCTTCATTACCATTGATATTGAAGCAAATTTCTCTAGCTCCAACATCAATTTGAGCTCCTATAGTGCTCAAGAAAGGTCATCCAAGGATGAGGGGCACTTCTTTTGCTATCTCAATGTTGAGCACCACAAAGTCGACAGGGATGAAGAAACCTCAGATTTTCACCAGAATATCTTCGGCTATCCCTGCCGGGTACTGGAATGTTGAGTTAGCCAGCTGGAGCATCATCGGCATTGGTGCCAATTGCATGAGGTTTAGCTTGTTGAAGACGGCCTTGGGCATAACGCTTACGCTAGCCCCAAGGTCACACAAGGCGTGCTTGAAATATTGGACCCCGATGGAGCATACAATTGTGGGGCACCCAGGATCCTTCTTCTTCTTAGGAAGATAGTCGATTATAGTAGCGCTACACTCTTCCATCAACTTGACAAACTTCATGGATGGTAGTGGTCGCTTGTTGTTGATGACGTCCTTGATGTACTTGGTGTAGGAAGGTACATGCAAGACGTCTATTAATGGAACACTTACATGTATCTTCTCGATCATCTCAACAAAACAAGCGAATTGCTTGTCCATGGCTAGCTTGTGGTTCCTTGTGGGAAACGACATGTTGTTGGTGTTGATGAAGTCTTTTGGTGACGTCTCCCCTTCTTGTTCCTTTTCTTTTTCTTTTTGTGTTGTTGAAGGTTTAGCCTCTTGACACTATTTTGCTTTGTCTATAGATTGGTTAGGATTTGGTGGATCACGAGTGGTCTTACTACCCCTCGTGGTCACCACTATTGGCAGTCCTTAATGATCAAATCCGACCGCCAATTAAGACATAAAAGAGGAGAAATTAACAAACTTAAACACATATGCATTTACTATTAACAAAAGTTCCACATGTATTTGGAGATTATTATTTTTGCAGGCCACAAGTACAAATACATGGGAGAATACACCAAACGGCGCTTTTCAACGCTGATTTGTGCAAAGGAATAAATAGAAACACCCAACAACTCAATTCATCTAGGCGAAATACCAACCAAGGAGCGGCCTAGGACCAGTCCACAGCCCCCCACATGAAGGCGGTGGTGAGGGGGCCAAGTCAGGGGGTGGCCAACCCCAGGGGGTGGGTGACCCCCTGCCAGTGCCTCTCTATCGCCCCTTTGTCTAGTGGTGGCATGAGGGCATGTAGAGGCGGTGCAAACTGAGCTTTGCACCAAGAATAGCCTCCAGCACCGCCTCAAGCCTTATATAAATAGAGGGGCAAACCCCCTTCCCTCTCACACACACAACACAAGAGAGACACAATGTGACAAGAAGAGAAGAGCTCCATTCATATCTTAGCTCTCTAGCTAGTTTTAGTGCAGGGAGTGAGTAAGGGTGGGGAAGTACCAGAGTTGTCGGCTACCTCCACTTGTGTACTTGGGGCCCCTTGTAGACTTAGCGAAAGGAATGCTGGGAATCATTGGCTCCTCTCCTCTTGTACCTCTACGATCCAAATACTACTTGGAGTATAAGGTTCATGTTTATCTTTGGTGGTGAGTCCTACTTTAAGTTAGTGTTGTTCGTTATTTACTTGTGGGTTCGTCATTTGGCCTTTGTACAAATACTGTAGTAAAGGGCCCTGATAAAGATGGATAACCCTAATCGATGCTAGAGTAGTAGTCAATAGTGTAGATGTGGTGTCTAGGCTGCAGGCTACCTTCGTTTGCCTCATACTCCATGGTTGAGGGGTACGCGACAGGTGGTGATAGCCCTATCTGTCCCTCGAAATCCTCCATGTCTGGGTATGGCGTAGAGCCGTAGGCCAGTAACGATAGGCAGACCAAGTGTTATCCGGTGCCTGAAGCAAATCTATAGTGGCAAAGCTATCTTAGCTTAGGATCTCTATCCCTAGAAAACATCACTACCTAGGCTATCCTTCTTGTTATCATTAGGTGAACTAGCTTAAGAGACTCTTACACCTTCGTTCCTCATGGAAATACGATACCATGAATACTTTTGGGTGAAATGCTAGAACGGTAATTTCATGCGCTTGCGGATTATTTCTGTATGCATTAAGAAATACGAACAAGTATTTCTAGCGCCGTTGCTAGGGAACGATGGTTGTATTATCTCTGAACCTAGTTCACCCATATATCCTTGTGTTTTACATTTAAAAATTATTCTTTTTTCTTCTCCAATGGAGCAACCTACCATTCAAAAAAATATTTCTGCTCCTAAAAATGAGTTCTTAAGAGCCACCACCATCGAAGCCAATCACAACTTTTGGCTATGAACTCCGGCCTGGCTTTAAAACCATGGTTCAGGAACAAACCTTCTTAGGTTAAGTTTATAAAAACGCGTACCATCATCTGCAGGAGTTTGAGAAGCTCTATGCGTGCTTGACCATTTCGGGCATGTCATAAGAAAACCCTTGGTGGAAGTTGTTTCCTTTTCTCTCTTAATGAGAGGGCGAAACAATGGTACACCCATAACATAGGGAAGGTAAACGGAGATTGGGAAGAATTAAGAAACAAATTTTGTATCATGTTCTTCCCTATATCTCGAATCACTTCCATGCAATATGAGATTCTTAGCTTCTGCTAGCATGAGTTGGAAATCATAGGTGCAGCCTAGTGTGACACCCTAAAAATTTCTCTTTTTGAAATAGGGTTAAAAAGATTTAATTTTTGATTTTTGTGCTCATTAAAATATAGGAAATAAAAAATTTCAAGAAATTAAAATTTATTATACGGTTTAGAAACATGTTGGGGCATACATGCTGCTGCATATTTATTTTTATGATGCTTGGGTTTGATCAAATTTTAAAAGAAATTGAATTTAAATTGAAATTGGGTTTGAAAATGTGTTTAAGAAAATAGAAAAGAAAATTTTTATTTATTCCTTTCATTCCCTTGGGCCGGTCCAGCAACCATGAGTCCGCGCCGTCCTTCTCTCCGTGGCCCAGCAATGCGCCGTCCTCTCTCCGCTTGGTCTCACTGACTAGTGGGCCCCGCATGTTAGGGTTATATTCAACAACCTTGAATCGTACTGTGTTGGACTCCATCACCGAGTCTACGTCCGCCGCTTCCATGACTCTGCGCCGCTCACGCCTCATCCTATTGCCTTGCCTCCCAAGCCACAGGCTCTCTTAAATAGCAACCGTCGACCGAGCCACCTCTCCCCATCCCGTTCCAAGTCACCGCGCCGTCTATAGCTGACTACTACCGCAAGCCTCAAACCATGGCATAAAGCTCACGCCGACACTTTCATCTCCACGATGCCGCTACTCATATTATGACATGGTGACCCATCCATGATTTCTCTGTCTTCTCTGTACTGGCCATTGCCATCTCCCTGCTGCAATCCAATTTACCACACGCGCTCCGTATCCTGTGTGAAGCTGCACCAGCCATCATCTATCTGTCACGTGTGGATGCAAGAAGATGGCGTGCCTTGTAGATAGTAGGCAGCAAACGTCCATGAGTCTGAGCAGCCTATCGCATGATCAAGCTGCTATGTCGAACAGAGGCGGTTAGACAAGCAGGTGTTTCTCTTTTCTATCTAATTTCTGCTAATGATTTGAGTTCCGATCCTATGTTTTCCTATGCTTATGATAATCCTGTATTCTTGTTAATATTACGCCCATATAGCAACCCAACCCTCATAATCAACCCTTTGATGAACATATATAATTGTTTTCCTCCACCAAGGTTAACCAGCTGCACCTGTGATATCGTCGCAGCCCAATCCTAGCATCTTTAATCTTGTATCGTTTTTTGGTCTTCTTTTTCTGTTAGTTTTGCAGCAACGTAATTTCCTTGTTAGTATCAACGTTCGTCATGTCATAAACTTGTGAACTTTACAAATTGAATGATTAATAATATGGTCAATATAATATGCATGCAACTACTTTTCGATTTTAAAAGCAACATATGTTTTATACCTCTGTGATAGATATACAA